>NC_060120.1:966759439-967384439 GCF_021461395.2 Schistocerca americana | reverse complement strand
AAACAAATTGCAAAACGATTTAGAAAAGATATCTGAGTGGTGCGAAAATTGGCAGTTGACCCTAAACAACGAAAAGTGTGAGGTCATCCACATGAGTGCTGAAAGGAATTCGTTAAACTTCGGTTACACGATAAATCAGTCAAATCTAAGGGCCGTAAACTGATCTAAATACCTAGGAATTACAACTACGAACAACTTAAATTGGAAGGAACACATAGAAAATGTTGTGGGAAAGCATAACCAAAGACTGCGTTCTATCGGCAGGACACTTAGAAAACGTAACAGGTCTACGCTTGTCTGTCGTCTTTTAGAATACTATTGCGCGGTGTGGGATCTATACCAGATAGGACCGGCGGAGTACATCGAAAAAGTTCAAAGAAGGGCAGCACGTTTTGTATTATCACGAAATATGGGAGAGAGTGTCACAGAAATGATACAGGATTTGGGCTGGACATCATTAAAAGAAAGACTTTTTCGTTGCGACGGAATCTTCTCACGAAATTCCAATCACCAACTTTCTCCTCTGAATGCGGAAATATTTTGTTGAGACCGACCTATATAGGGAGAAACGATTACCATGATAAAATAAGGGAAATCAGAGCTCGTACGGAAATATAAAGACGTTCGTTCTTTCCGCTCGCGATACGAGATTGGAATAATAGAGAATTGTGAAGGTGGTCCGATGAACCCTCTGCCAGGGTCTTAAATGTTATGTGCAGAGCATCCATGTAGATTTAGACGTAGACGTACATTTTTTTTATCAACCACAACGTCACAATTGCCTGTCGTGCCCCTTTACCTTTCCAAAAGCCAAATGGTGATTTTCTAACACATCTTCCGTTTACTGTTCCATTCTTCTGTATATTATTCTTGTGAACAACTTCGATGCCTGAGCTGTTAAGCTGATTGTACGATGATCCTCGCACTTGTTAGCTCTTGCAGTCTGTAGAACTGTGTAGATGATATTTTTTCGAAAGTCAGACGGTATCTTGCCAGACTCATACACTCCACACACCAACGTGAATAGTGGTTTTGTTGCAACATCCCCTAATGATTTTACAAAATCTGATGGAATGTTATTGATCCCTTCTGCCTTATTTGACCGTAAGTCCTCAAAAGCTCTCTTAAATTTTGATTCTAATACTGGATCTCCTATCTCTTCTAAATCGAACCCTGTTTCTTCTTATATCACGTCAGATAGATCTTCCTCTCACCTATCCGCTCTCTTCTCTGCATTTAACAATGGTACTCCCACTGCACTCACAATGTTATCACCCTTCCTTTTAATTTCACCGAAGGTTAATTTGTCTTTCCTATATCCGGAGACTGTCCTTCGGACAATTATTTCTTTTTCGATTTCTTCACGTTTTTCATGCAGCCATTTCGTCTTAGCTTCCCTGCACTTCCTATTTATTTCATTCCTCAGCGACTTGTATTTCTGTATTCCTGATTTTCCTGGAACATGGTCGTACTTCCTCCTTTCATCAATCAACTGAAGTATTTCTTCTGTTACCCATGGTTTCTTCGCAGCTACCTTCTTTGTACCTATGTTTTCCTTCCCAACTTCTGTGATGGCCCTTTTTAGAGATGTCCATTTCTCTTCAACTGTACTGCCTACTGCGCTATTCCTTATTGCTGTATCTATAGCGATAGAGAACTTCAAACATATCTCGTCATTCCTTAGTACTTCCGTATCCCACTTCTTTGCGTATTGATTCTTCCTGACTAATATCTTGAACTTCAGCCTACTCTTCATCACTACTATATTGCGATCTGAGTCTATATCTGCGCCTTAGAATCCAGTCTCTGACTTTGGAATCTGTGTCTGACCATGATGTAATCTAACTGAAATCTTCCCGTATCACCCAGCCTTTTCCAGGTATACCTCCTCCTCTTGTGATTCTTGAACAGAGTATTCGCTGTTATGAGCCGTGGCTGGCTCAGGCTATGCGCTAGATTAAACCTTCGTTGCGATTCTGTGTTTAGTCTCCCGCGGTTATCGCGATTATGCTGTTATCCTCTCCTTCCGCGGGTGGCAGCAGCGGTGTGTATCGATATTCGCACCTTGGACTATGTTTGACCTGGTGCTTATAGTGTCTGGCTGGGCGGTGTGCGACCAGTCGGTCGGTTGGCGTGGAGCAGCGAGGAATTCTCCGCAGGACGTGGTTTGGCCAGGGTCTGTTCCCATTGCTACGAAAATTGAGTTTTGATTTAATCTACCAGCAAGTCAAGACTGTTCACATTGTGTCATTTTGGGTTCGTTGTCGGCAGTTGGGATATTCCCGGGAGCAACAACGTGGTTTCCAAGTTGGAAAATTCTAGCCACCCTCCGGTGGAGTTTCACTGTATTTGGTTATGTGAATTGAAGTGCACCAGCGGAATCTTCTGCCTTGTGGCCGTTAACGTTCCGGTTACCTGCCCTGGCCGTTGACGTAAATTTCAGGCAATGTAGTTTCCTCATAGCGTTGTTGCTGTCCAGCACGGTGTGCAGTTTGACAGCTCCATGTATGATTGGTTGTGGACGCCAATATCTTCTACGTTGTTCCGTTGAACTCCCTGTTGTGCCCTGGTCGGGTGAAGTGGAACTTATCTTGTCGGTGGGTCTGTTAACTGTCAGTCAGTTGGGTTGTCGTCGGATCGTGAATGAATGGCCCGACTGTCTGTCTCACATAAGCGACCGTTACTGTTTAAATTCCAGGCCGACCCTCGAACATCTGAGCACCCTTGGGTGTGCTTTCTTTAAAAAATATGTTCTTATTGTTTGTACTTGTATGGCTTCTAGCCGATTTGTTTTTTTAAATTAATGTTGTTTTGCCCTAAAGGCATAAGATTCCTTAGGCCTTCAGCCTAATTTAAAGAACTGTTTCACGTAAGACCTTTGGCATTTTAAAGGTTTTAATGTTGTTGAATTTTAAGTGTTGGGCTTTCAGCCGATTTTGAATTTAAATTGTTTGCTCTGCAAATCTCAGATTCTTTGGCCTTCAGCCTAAATAAAAAACTGTTTTAAGACAAGGCTTGCCTTTTAAATTTCTTATTATGCTTGCGTTTTAAGTTATTGGCATTCAACAGTTTTTAAATTAAAGTGGATTTCAGCCGATAATTAAGTCCCAAAGATTAAAGCTGTGTGTTAAAAAAATTTTTTTTTGGTCTCTTGTAATTTTTGATCAGTAGTACCCGTGGTCTCGGGGTAGCGTCTTTGATTCATAATCAAAACGTCTTCGGTCCCGGGTTCGATCCCCGCCACTGCCTAAATTTTGATAAATAATCAGCATTGGCGGCCGAAGACTTCCGGCATAAGAGGTCAGCCTCATTCTGCCAACGGCCTTGTCAAAGAGGGCGGAGGAGCGGATAGAGGTTGAGGGCACTCTGTTGTCCTAGGGGTGGGAAATTACCCCTAAAGGCGGAAGAATCAGCAATGATCAACGACATGAGGATGCAGAAGGCAAGGGAAACCACTGCATTAAAGACACGTAACGTGTATCCACAGGACATGTGGTCTGTATTTGAAGAAGTGTCATGATGATCTCTCCATTGGCAAAAGATTCCGGAATAGTCCCCCATTCGGATCTCCGGGAGGGGACTGCCAAGGGGGAGGTTACCATGAGAAAAAGATTGAATAATCAACGAAAGGATAACGTTCTACGAGTCGGGGCGTGGAATGTCAGAAGCTTGAACGTGGTAGGGAAACTAGAAAATCTGAAAAGGGAAATGCAAAGGCTCAACCTAGATATCGTAGGGGTCAGTGAAGTGAAGTGGAATGAAGACAAGGATTTCTGGTCAGATGAGTAGCGGGTAATATCAACAGGAGCAGAAAATGGTATAACAGGTGTAGGATTCGTTATGAATAGGAAGGTAGGGCAGAGGGTGTGTTACTGTGAACAGTTCAGTGACCGGGTTGTTCTAATCAGAATCGACAGCAGACCAACACCGACAACGATAGTACAGGTATACATGCCTACGTCGCAAGCTGAAGATGAACAGATAGAGAAAGTGTATGAGGATATTGAAAGGGTAATGCAGTATGTAAAGGGGGACGAAAATCTAATAGTCATGGGCGACTGGGATGCAGTTGTAGGGGAAGGAGTAGAAGAAAAGGTTACAGGAGAATATGGGCTTGGGACAAGGAATGAAAGAGGAGAAAGACTAATTGAGTTCTGTAACAAGTTTCAGCTAGTAATAGCGAATACCCTGTTCAAGAATCACAAGAGGAGGAGGTATACTTCGAAGAGGCTGGGAGATACGGGAAGATTTCAATTAGATTACATCATGGTCAGACAGAGATTCCGAAATCAGATACTGGATTGTAAGGCGTACCCAGGAGCAGATATAGACTCAGATCACAATATAGTAGTGATGAAGAGTAGGCTGAAGTTCAAGACATTAGTCAGGAAGAATCAATACGCAAAGAAGTGGGATACGGAAGTACTAAGGAATGACGAGATACGTTTGAAGTTCTCTAACGCTATAGATACAGCAATAATGAATAGCGCAGTAGGCAGTACAGTTGAAGAGGAATGGACATCTCTAAAAAGGGCCATCACAGAAGTTGGGAAGGAAAACATAGGTACAAAGAAGGTAGCTGCGAAGAAACCATGGCTAACAGAAGAAATACTTCAGTTGATTGATGAAAGGAGGAAGTACAAACATGTTCCGGGAAAATCAGGAATACAGAAATACAAGTCGCTGAGGAATGAAATAAATAGGAAGTGCAGGGAAGCTAAGACGAAATAGCTGCAGGAAAAATGTGAAGACATCGACAAAGATATGAGTGTCGGAAGGACAGACTCAGTACACAGGAAAGTCAAAACAACCTTTGGTGACATTAAAAGCAACGGTGGTAACATTAAGAGTGCAACGGGAATTCCACTGTTAAATGCAGAGGAGGGAGCAGATAGGTGGAAAGAATACATTGAAAGCTTCTATGAGGGTGAAGATTCGTCTGATGTGATAGAAGAAGAAACAGGAGTCGATTTAGAAGAGATAGGGGATCCAGTATTAGAATCGGAATTTAAAAGAGCTTTGGAGGACTTACGGTCAAATAAGGCAGAAGGAATAGATAACATTCCATCAGAATTTCTAAAATCATTGGGGGAAGTGGCAACAAAACAATTATTCACGTTGGTGTGTAGAATATATGAGTCTGGCGATATACCATCTGACTTTCGGAAAAGCATCATCCACACAATTCCGAAGACGGCAAGAGCTGACAAGTACGAGAATTATCGCACAATCAGCTTAACAGCTCATGCATCGAAGCTGCTTACAAGAATAATATACAGAAGAATGGAAAAGAAAATTGAGAATGCGTTAGGTGACGATCAGTTTGGCTTTAGGAAAAGTAAAAGGACGAGAGAGGCAATTCTGACGTTACGGCTAATAATGGAAGCAAGGCTAAAGAAAAATCTAGACACTTTCATAGGATTTGTCGACCTGGAAAAAGCGTTCGACAATATAAAATGGTGCAAGCTGTTAGAGATTCTGAAAAAAGTAGGGGTAAGCTATAGAGAGAGACGGGTCATATACAATATGTACAACAACCAAGAGGGAATAATAAGAGTGGACGATCAAGAACGAAGTGCTCGTATTAAGAAGGGTGTAAGACAAGGCTATAGCCTTTCACCCCTACTCTTCAATCTGTACATCGAGGAGGCAATGATGGAAGTAAAAGAAAGGTTCAGGAGTGGAATTAAAATACAAGGTGAAAGGATATCAATGATACGATTCGCTGATGACATTGCTATCCTGAGTGAAAGTGAAGAAGAATTAAATGATCTGCTGAACGGAATGAACAGTCTAATGAGTACACAGTATGGTTTGAGAGTAAATCGGAGAAAGACGAAGGTAATGAGAAGTAGTAGAAATGACGACAGTGAGAAACTTATCATCAGGATTGATGGTCACGAAGTCAATGAAGTTAAGGAATTCTGCTACCTAGGCAGTAAAATAACCAATGACGGACGGAGCAAGGAGGACATCAAAAGCAGACTCACTATGGCAAAAAAGGCATTTCTGGCCAAGAGAAGTCTACTAATATCAAATACCGGCCTTAATTTGAGGAAGAAATTTCTGAGGATGTACGTCTGGAGTACAGCATTGTATGGTAGTGAAACATGGACTGTGGGAAAACCGGAACAGAAGAGAATCGAAGCATTAGAGATGTGGTGCTATAGACGAATGTTGAAAATTAGGTGGACTGATAAGGTAAGGAATGAGGAGGTTCTACGCAGAATCGGAGAGGAAAGGAATATGTGGAAAACACTGATAAGGAGAAGGGACAGGATGATAGGACATCTGCTAAGACATGAGGGAATGACGTCCATGGTACTAGAGGAAGCTGTAGAGGGCAAAAACTGTAGAGGAAGACAGAGATTGGAATACGTGAAGCAAATAATTGAGGACGTAGGTTGCAAGTGCTACTCTGAGATGAAGAGGTTAGCACAGGAAAGGAATTCGTGGCGGGCGGCATCAAACAAGTCAGTAGACTGATGACAAAAAAAAAAAAAAAATTTTTTTTGATCAAATATTAAAGTTGTGTGTTCGAGTGTTAACTGACAGCCCCTTATTTTGGGCCCCTTTCCACAATTTAAACTACCTGTCCTGTCCTGCGTGTTAAGCTGGGCGTCTCATATTACTGACCGAAATTTGTTGCAGACCTCAATTAGTCTTTCTCCTGTCTCATTCCTTGTACCAAGCCCATATTCTCTTGTAACATTTCCTTCTACTCCTTCCCCTGCAACTGCATTTCAGTCAATATTCTCATATACTTTCTCTATCTCTTCCTCTTCAGCTTGTGACGTCGATAGCCCTATCACTGAACTGTTCACAGTAACACAGTCTCTCCCCTACTGTCCTATTCATAAGGAATCCTACTCGTCATACCATTTTCTGCTGCTGTTGATATTACCCTATACTCAACTAACCTGAAGTCCTTATCTTCATTCCATTTCACTGACTCCTACTATATCTAGATTGAGCCTTTGCATTTCCCTTTTCAGATTTTCTAGTTTCCCTACCACGTTCAAGCTTCTGACATTCCACGCCCCGACTCGTAGAACGTTATCCTGTCGTTGATTATTCAGTAGTTTTCTCATGGTCTCCTCCCCCTTGGCAGTCCCTTCTCCGAGATCCGAATGGGTACTATCCCGGAACCTTTCGCCAATGGAGAGATCATTATGATAATTGTTCAATTATAGGCCACATGTGCTATGGATACACGTTACGTGTCTTTAATGCAGTGGTTTCCATTACCTTCTGCATTCTCATACCCTTGATCACTGCTGATTCTTACGCATTTAGGGGCAATTTCCCACCCAAACGGCAAGAGAGTGCCCTGAACCTCTATCCGCTCGCCGGCCGCGGTGGCCAAGCGGTTAAAGGCGCTACAGTCTGGGACCGCGCGACTGCTACGGTCGCAGGTTCGAATCCTGCCTCGGGCGTGGATGTGTGTGATGTCCTTAGGCTAGTTAGGTTTAATTAGTTCTAAGTTCTAGGCGACTGATGACCTTAGAAGTTAAGTCGCATAGTGCTCAGAGCCATTTGAACCATCTATCCGCTCCTCTGCCCTCTTTCACAAGACCGTTGGCAGAATGAGGGTGACTTCTTATGCCGGAAGTCTTCTGCCACAAATGCTGATAATTAATCAGAATTTAAGCGGTAGCGGGTCTCAAACCAGGGACTTTGGACGTTTTGATCATTAATCCCTAGACCACGGGTGCAATACCAATACGATACCTAGAAAGTCCAGTGACGACTTTACATAGAGAATGAGGGAGTGGCCGATTCTCAGGCGGCCAGGATGTTTTCTCCAGACTGCGTACTACGTGAAATCCAGTCACCTATCGTTTATAAAAATACATCGATCAGACAGTTGGCACCAAAACAGCATTTATAGCTTGTTATTTGGCACGTGATTAAAATGAATACTATTCCCATATGGCTGTCCGTGTGGTGTGGAGTACAGCTCCCAGACTGAAGTGAAGCAACCTATACGACGGACCAACGTCCGTTGTGCTCTGTAGCGGGTCGCGAGTCGCGTTTCGTGGTCGTGGTCGTTTTAGTTTGTTCTTGGTTTTTCCAGCGTTGATATTTTTGCGGTGAATATGTCGAACCGGTCGAACAGTATTCAATGCGTATTTGACAGAGCAGCGAAACGGCCAACGGCCTTTGAAATACAGGAATGGATATTTGGTGGTCTGAAAGTACCGGAAAATTACGTCGACACCTTTCAACTGGATTTTGTCTTATTCTCGTTATTCGTGAAATTTCTCGACCAAGAGAAATACGAAAAGTATGGCCTGGCACTCGCGGGCGAACATCCGTTCCGCTACCTCGATGGAACAGTCGGAACAGTGCATATAATGCCATCTGGCTTTGGGATACGGACTGTGCGGGTATTTAACGTACCCCCTGATTGTCCCAATGAAGTAATCGGCCGTGTCCTGTTGCGGTATGGCAAGGTGCCTAGTATCACGAATGAAAAATGGGGCAGTGCCTACCGTTTCCAGGGCAACAGCGGAGTCCGTAGTGTTCGTATGGACCTCCGCCAGCACATACCGTCATACTTAAATATTGCCAGTACAATGGCACAGGTTACCTACATAGGGCAACCACAGACATGCTCCCTCTGTCAATCTACGGAGCATCTACGCGTGGAATGCCCGCGCAGGCGCCCTGTGCAACTGCCGCGGGAACGCACTGAAGGTGACAACCTTGTGCCTCTTCTCAGCGAGATAGTGGCGGGTGCTGCCCACCGAACCGCTGAGAGAACTGAGGAATCGACCCCGGGTCCGTCAGGAGAGGTGAAACCGGTACCTAGTGTATCTGTTGACAGCCCTATTGAGATTGTCCCGGACCAGACGCCCGTTGTGGCAGTACCGCCGGCGGCGACTGCTGTGGCCAGTGATGTTGTCACTGTAGAACAGATGGAGGTAGTTCTTCCTACCCCACCCCCACCGGAAGATGACGCTAAGTCCCCCCGGCGTCGTCATAGGCGCAAGAAGGCGAGCCAAGAACAGCAGGCTGAGGAGGAGGGCGTCATACGTCCCCCTCCTGAGAGCAGCAGTGAGGCTGAATCTCAGGCCTCATCTGTTACACGCTCTGTTTCCGCTGACCGCTCGGACGGTATGCGGAAAACTGCTCGCCAATTAGAAGCACTCATTAGTTCATCACGAGATCGGGGAGCAGTCCCCGCAAAACGTAAAAATGAACAGGGTAGCGAACAGCCGCTGCAGCGCACTAGCACCCTCTCACATATCGCTGCGACTGAGCCGTCTGCGCCGCCTGGTTCGGACTATCCCGCCGATGGGGGAAGACTGAACTGGGCTGACGACGAAGACGACGAAATGCGTGATTGAGTGGGCTCGTTCCCACATGAGCTGTCTGGTATTTGTGTTTAACATCGGGGGTGAAGTAGTGGGGTTACAGTTTCGATATTTACGCACCTGCTTACATACGACCATGACCTCATCTGACGTTACTTTCTCTGTGTTGCTTTCTTATGCCTGCAATTGATCGTCAGCCGGGAGCCCTCTCCATTTTAACAGTAAATATCAACTCCATCTCCAACCCAGTAAAACTACGCTCTCTGAAGGACTTTCTGCGCCTTGGTGCATTTGATGTGGTTTTTCTCCAGGAGGTATGTGCCCCCTTTCTCTCTGACCTGGTTGGTTATGAGGCACTATATAACATCGACCCTGACGCCAGGCGGGGCACTGCTTTGCTATGCAGATCAGAGTTAACTCCATCCGATGTTACAAAACTACCCAATGGTCGCGTTCTTGCGTGTATCATTCGGGATGTACTTTTTATTAACATCTATGCTCCTTCAGGAGCTAATCACAGGCATGACAGAACAACACTTTTTACGTCAGATATCACCCCTTTCTTGACAGCTCGTCGTTTTATCGTGTTTGGCGGAGATTTCAACTGTGTGGTAGCCGATGCTGATCAGGTCCCAACGCCCATGGGGTGTGAAGCACTCGCTTCACTCCTCCAGGCGGCTAACCCTAATGATACGTGGCGCCACTTTAATCCCGCCTACACACAATTTACTTACATCTACCCCACTGGAGCAAGCCGTATTGACCGTGTTTATGTCTCTGCTGATTTGCTTCCTGCCCTTTGTGCCGTCCAAGTCATTCCTGTGACCTTTAGTGACCACTGTGCATACTCTTGCTCCTTGCATATCACGGGCCCACTCCCGGTTCCTCGGGGCACCTATTGGAAGATGAATACACTTCATCTCCCAACGCCCGAACTACGCACTCTTATCACGAAAACATGGCGGGATTGCATCGCTACTGCATCGAAGTACCCTACCACTGTAGTTTGGTGGCTCCGCTGTGCGAAGCCGCGGCTGCGACGTGTTATCCAGCAACATAGTCGCGAAGTCGCACACTGGAAGCGTAGCACGTTAGACTTCTATCAACAATGTCTAAACGATGCACTAACCCTTCCTGCTGACAGGTATGACCGGCTACGCATGCGCCTCAACAAAATTAAAGCGACAATCCTTGGCTTCTCTCGGGAGAAGGCCGAGGGGATGGTGGTGAGGTGCCGCTCCGCATCCCTGATTGAGGGCGAGGGGCCATCCATCTATCACCTTGCCTCTGAAAGGAATCATGCAAAGAAGAACACCATTCTACGCCTTAAAACAGACGATGGTACGCGCCTCACAGACCATCGTGAAGTCCTCAAACACCTACCAGACCATTATACGCGCCTCTTCCAGGATGTTGCGGTAGACGTCGCCGCCCAACGAGCACTTATAGGTGGGGTCCCAACTTCATTGGATCGTCGAGACCGCGACTGTTTAACCGAGCCACTCACACTCGCTGACCTCACAGCTGTCCTCCGTGCCTGTCCGGGACAAAAATCACCTGGCCCTGACGGTCTCCCTTATGAATTCTACCAACAATTTTGGGACCTGTTAGGAGACCGCTTCTGCAAAATGTGCGAGGAGATTTTTGCTGGTTGCGAACTACCCGCAGAATTTCTAGCTGGACGTATTGCCCTTATTCCAAAGGTCACAGGTCACTGTCGAGCTAAAGACCTGCGTCCTATCACCGTTCTTAACACTGATTATAAGTTGGTGGCACGAAGCGTGGCTTCTCGTCTTAAACAGGTAATGAATAAGGTACTTTGCCCCACTCAGTCATGTGGCGTTTCGAATCGAACCATCTTCACCGCCGCTTCTGTATATCGAGATGCTGTCTTACTCACCGCCGACACTCGAACCCCGGCTGCAATTCCCTCCCTAGATTTCGCCGGTGCCTTTGACAGGGTCTCCCACCCTTACCTGCTGGCCGTTATGTCGCGGTTGGGTTTTGGGGAGCGTTTCATAAGAATCATCCGGTACTTCTTGGATGGAGCAAATTCCACAATCGTTGTGAACGGCTGCCGATCACGACCTATTCCCATCAGACGATCAGTTCGACAAGGGTGTCCCTTGTCAATGTATTTGTTCGCTTTAGCGCTGGACCCCATGCTGCGTGACATCGGACGGATGGTCGATGGTGTCGCTCTGCCAGGCGTCACCTTCCGCAGTGCGGCATATGCGGATGATGTCGGTGTGTTCGTCGCAAACGCCAGGGACATCGATTCAGTTCGCCGAGTTCTCAACGTTTATGAACGAGCATCCGGTGCCATGTTAAATTCCAACAAAACGGTGCTGATCCCGCTAGGACCACGATCGTTGACCATCGAACGCCCATGGTACCGAGTTGTGGGGGAACAACGTATCTTGGGCCTTGAGGTGACTGCTTGTCCGCAGCGCATGTTAACACTCACATGGAGGCGGCTTCTCACGTGCATCAGAGGACTTTGTGTGAGTCACGCTGATCGACGACTCGACCTCCATCAACGAATCCAACTGATTAATACTTACATCCTATCACGGGCATGGTATGTAGCACAACTCCTTACGCTACCGAAACAAACCGGCAGAGCCATCTCACAAACAGTATATTGGCTCTTGTGGCGGCATGCACTGTTCAAAGTTGATGCGCAGACTTGTACACTGCCAAAGGTCGTTGGTGGTCCTCATTGACTTTCCCCGCAAATGTGTGGCCCTCCTGATTCACCGTATCGCCACCTTGCGTGAAACTGACCCAGGTGGGACAACAGCGGTTCTTTTCGACCGTTATCGCCCACGATCGGCGCGTGCACCAGTATGTTTGACACATATTCCGTTCCGGATGACGACAGTCAAGGATTATTACCTCAATCAAAGTTACGTCCTAACAGTGGCCACTGGCAAGGCACGCACGTCGAAGCGCCTTTATCAGGCCCTTCGAGGCCAGCCCACACCACATAAATTAGAGGACAGACGACCGTCGGTCATCTGGCACCAAGCTTGGGCTAATATCAACAACCAAGCCCTTCCCACGGAAGTTACAGCGCTATGGTATCGTGTCGTAAACAATTTAATACCCACTAATCATCGCCTGGCGGCCATCCGCCTACGGCCCTCGGCTGTTTGCAGCCGGTGTGGTGACGTAGACACCAGAGAGCATCGTCTCTTATGCCCTCACGTCACAGAAGTGTGGGACCTTGCACGTGTGCTATTAGCGCTGATCGGTGGGACGACACCAGACAATGTGTCAATCGAGTGGTTCCTTACCCCTGATATTCAGACCAGCCCCCGAACACCACGTAACGTAATGGTGTGGCTCTTGGGCCACACCATTTTCACGATCTATGCCCTTTCCCTCACCGATGCTGTCTCTTTCATGGACTACCTGTGGAGCCAGCATCGCCTGGCGGAATCTGACCGGAAATATACCATTACTTTTGCAAGATTTCTGAAAGTTGCAATGGTTCATGGTTATCAAAAGGTGTTCCGGGTTGACTAAGGCACCCCGTCCGGGAATTGCCTAAGTTTACCCCTGGATCCTTGTCACTCGGACTTTCAAACTACCCTTGACTTGCCTATACCCAAGATTTGACATTGGCCTTCTGGGCATCACTAGAGTAGACGTTTCTATGCTACTGATAATATGGCAATTGGTAACATGGGAATTGTGTGAACCTTGTATGAAAAATTATTGGAAAATTAGAAAACACGTAATCTATCTTAGAGGATTATTACTTCGTTAATTCTATGGGCGATGGGATTATCTCGCCAGTTTCGTTTTCATTTGTGTGTGCTGCCGTCCCCGTTTTTAATTTGCCTTCATTTCTGTCTTTATTTATTTCTTTCTTTTTAGTTTGTAAACTCATCACTTGCTTCACACCTGCAGAGAGAGGTGTATTTCTGAGTAGTGTGTCGTCGCCCCTGAGGCATAGCAGAGTATGCCTCCGCTTTTATTTTCGGTTTATGGCAATGAGTCTTGCTACTAACAGCACCATGCTTTACGTGCTGCGTCGACACTAGAGGATGGCGGCATTTTTGGAGAGGAAAAGGTAGGGTTATAGGGGAGGAAGGAGGCCATTAAAAAAAAAAAAAAAAAAAAAAAGGTCAAGAATAGTGAAATATTAGACATTTATTACAGTTATTGGCCTTTTGCAAATAATGGGAATCAACCAGATACAGTTTCATTTACTTTATTTCACATCTACTGAAGCAGTTTCAGTTGTTCCTCTTGGAGTATTCATCGCTGAAATTAGTAGACTCTACACTTTGAATACAACTTTTTCTTCCACGCTCAATATATTTTTAACGTCTCGTTCTCGAAACAATATTCTCTTATACCCGGGGTATCGTTTTCTGCAGTGACATTTACACAACTGGCCATTAAAATTGCTACACCACGAAGATGACGTGCTAGAGACGCGAAATTTAACCGACAGGAAGAAGGTGCTGTGATATGCAAATGATAAGCTTTTCAGAGCATTCACACAAGGTTGGCGCCGGTGGCGTCACCTACAACGTGCTGACGTGAGGAAAGTTTCCAACCGATTTCTCATACACAAACAGCAGTTGACCGGCATTGCCTGGTGAAACGTTGTTGTGATGTCTCGTGTAAGGAGGAGAAATGCGTACCATCACGTTTCCGACTTTGATAAAGGTCGGGTTGTAGCCTATCGCGACTGCGGTTTACCGTATAGCGACATTGCTGCTCGCGTTGGTCGAGATCCAATGACTGTTAGCAGAATATGGAATCGTTGGGTTCAGGAGGGTAATACAGAACGCCGTGCTGGATCCCAACGGCCTCGTATCACTAGCAGTCGAGATGACAGGCATCTTATCCGCATGGCTGTAACGGATCGTGCAGCCACGTCTCGATCCCTGAGTCAACAGATGGTACGTTTGCAAGACAACAACCATCTGCACGAACAGTTCGACAACGTTTGCAGCAGCATGGACTATCAGCTCGGAGACGATGGCTGCGGTTACCCTTGATGGTGCATCACAGACAGGAGCGCCTGCGATGGTGTACTCAACGACGAACCTGGCTGCACGAATGGCAAAACGTCATTTTTTCGGATGAATCAGGTTCTGTTTACAGCATCATGATGGTTGCATCCGTGTTTGGCGATATCACGGTGAAAGCACATTGGAAGCGTGTATTCGTCATCGCCATACTGGTGTATCATCCGGCGTGATTGGTTACACGTCTCGGTCACCTCTTGTTCGCATTGACGGCACTTTGAACAGTGGACGTTACATTTCAGATGTGTTACGACCCGTGGCTCTACCCTTCATTCGATACCTGCGAAACCCTACATTTCAGCAGGATAATGCACGGCCGCATGTTGCAGGTCCTGTACGGGCCTGTCTGGATACAGAAAATGTTCGAGTGCTGCCCTCGCCAGCCCATCCTCCAGATCTCTCACCAACTGAAAACGTCTGGTCAATGGTGGCCGAGCAACTGGCTCGTCACAATACGCCAGTCACTACTCTTGATGAACTGTGGTATCGTGTTGAAGCTGCATGGGCAGCTGTACAAGCTCTGTTTGACTCAATGCCCAGGCGTATCAAGACAGCTGTACAAGCTCTGTTTGACTCAATGCCCAGGCGTATCAAGACCGTTATTACGGCCAGAGGTAGTTGTTCTGGGCACTAATTTCTCAGGATCTATGCACCCAAACTGCGTGAAAATGTAATCACATGTCAGTTCTAGTATAATATATTTGTCCAATGAATACCCGTTTATCATCTGTATTTCTTCTTGGTGTAGCCATTTTAATGGCCAGTAGTGTAGAAGAGCCAAAACCTAAAAAAGTCGGAGAATCTGTTGAAAAGCGGAGCTTTAATATTATCTAGGAAGAAACATCATAGCTTAACGACCATTAGAGATGGAGCATAAGCTCGGATTACAAAAGGATGGGAAGGAAAACGGCCGTATCTGTTTCAAATAATCATCCCAGCATTTGCCTGCAGCTACTTAGGGAAATGAGGGAAGCCCACATTTGAATGGCCGAATGTGAATTGGAACAGTCGTTCTGCCGAATGCGAGTCCCGTGTGCTAAACCACTGCGCCACCTCACTCGGGATGACGCACTAGCAGCAATGCACAACATAGCATACTTTTCGTGTCTGATAAGCATTCAACAAAATGCTTTTTGACAACTAACGTAATTTTGCACTGAAGAGCCAAAGAAACTGGTACAGCTGCCTAATATTGTGTAGGGTCCCCGCGAGCACGCGTAAGTGCCGCAACACGACGTGGCATGGACTCGACTAATGTCTGAAGTAGTGCCGGAATCATGTAGGGCTCTCCATAAATCCGTAAGAGTACGAGGGGGTAGAGATCTCTTCTGAACCACACGTTGCAAGACATCCCTGACATGCTCAATAATATTCATGTCTGGGGAGTTTGGTGGTCAGCGGACCTTAGAAGGGTGTTCCTAGAGACACTCTGTAGCAATTCTGCACATATGAGTGTCGCATTGTCCTGCTGGAACTGCCCATGTCCGCCGGAATGCACAACGGACATGAATAGATGCAGGTGATCAGACAGGATGCTTACGTACGTGTCACCTGTCAGAGTCGTATCTACACGTGTCGGGGGTCCCGTGTCACTCGAACTACACTTACAGAGCCTTCACCAGCTTGAACACTCCCCTGCCGACATTCAGGGTCCAGGGACTCATGAGGTTGACACCATACACGCACACGCCCATCCGCTCGATATAATCTGAAACGATGCTTATCAGACCAGACAACATATTTCCAGTCATCGACAATACAATGTTGGTGTTGACGGGCCGTGGCGAGGCGTAAAGATTTGTGTCGTGCATTCATAAAGTGTGCACGAGTGAGCCTCCGGCTCCGAAAGCTCATATCGATGATGTTTCGTTGAATGATTCGCACGCTGACGTTGATGGCCCAACATTGATATCTGCAGCAATTTGCGGAAGGGTTGCACTTCTGTCACGTTGAACGATTCTGTTGGTCCCGTTCCTGCAGGATCTTTCTCCAGCGGCAGCGATGTCGGAGATGTGATGTTTTACCGGATTCCTGATATTCACGATACACCAGTACGGTAAAATCCCCACTTCAGTGGCCGGCCGGTGTGGCCGTGCGGTTCTAAGCGCGTCAGTTTGGAACCGCGTGACCGCTACGGTCGCAGGTTCGAATCCTGCCTCGGGCATGGATGTGTGTGATGTCCTTAGGTTAGTTAGGTTTAAGTAGTTCTAACTTCTAGGGGACTGATGACCTCAGTAGTTAAGTCCCATAGTGCTCAGAGCCATTTGAACCCACTTCAGTGCTATCTCGGAGATGCTGTGTCCCTTCGCTCGTGCGCCGACGATAACACCACCTTCAAACTCACTTAAATCTTGATAATCTGCCATTGTAGCAGCAGTAACCGATTTAACAACTGCGCCGGACAGTTGTTTTCTTATATAGGCGTTGCCGACCGCAGTCCAGTATTCTACCTGTTTACATATCTCTGTATTTGAATATGCATGCCTACATCAGTTTCTTTGGCGCTTCAGTGTATGTAAACGATTATTACTGTTGGGGTCGGGAAATGATCCCAAGGGCGGTGAAGGAATCGACCGTTCGTAGGTCATTTTCTCGCCTGGACGTGGGTTGAGGAGGTGGTGCTGACTGCAGTCACGCGATGGATCGTTAATGAAGCATCTCTGAATACCATATTCCTCTACTGATTTTATGTACGGAGGTGGGATCGCAGTCACTGGGTAGGCTATTCCCCCCCCCCCCCCCCTCCCCACCCAACGACCTAGTGGCCGCAGACGTGCATTGTACCAATGTTAATTACTGTGTGCCAGGTACGCAGCGGCTGGTAGCCGCGATGGGTGATGGTTCAAAAATGGCTCTGAGCACTATGGGACTTAACATCTGAGGTCATCAGTCCCCTAGAACTTAGAACTATTTAAACCTAACTAACGTAAGGACATCACACACATCCATGCCAGAGGAAGGATTCGAACCTGCGGTCGTAGCGGTCGCGCGGTTCCAGACTGTAGCGCCTAGAGCCGCTCGGCCACTCCAGCCGGCGATGGGTGCCGGTCTCAAAAAGGCTCCGGAAGGATGACGACGGAGGGCGACGTGTAACAGGTTCAGCTTCAGTCAGGTGGGGCGTGTCCTGGTCGTCGTGCACAACACTGGGGAGAACGGCGTTTAAATCACAAGTGTGCAGTATGTTAGAAGTCGTACGCCCGTACTGGGCGGTGATCAGCAACAATGAGGGCCCGCAGGGACAGGTGAACAGCAACGTAGGTGGGCAGCGCCTGGCCCCGGCTCGAATACGCGACCCATCTGGGCTGTGGTCACCAGCAGAAGGAAGTCACCCAGAAGCTACGTACTCAGGGTGAATTACCTTAAACTCGCAACGCGAATATTCCGGAAATGGAAAGTAATGATACGTGTGCTTGTCAGAGAATGGATTGGCAGTTAGGGGCTCGTATTGCTAGCCAATAAAAAGATTGTAACAAACTTAGAAAGTGCATTTTTTGTGAAAATATGTCTATTGACATTAACAAACTAAAAGTAGGGTAAATCAGAATGCCATTGGTGTTTGTTGCAGAACCCTCTAGTGCTAGTAGTTTACGAGAGATCGATTTTTGAAATTTCCACAGCGACTCTTGCTTGTGCCACTCAACTTGCGCCTTGCTAAGTGCGATATTTGTTTACAGTGTACCTGGGTATTCGTTTAGTGCATTGCGACTCACTAGTCAGTGTGTGCCAGTCCAAGCAGTAGGTTGCGAGTACACGATGGGATTTCCCAGTGTGGAAAACGCCGACATGCTCATGGTGCAAGTTGAGTGTAGGAAGTGGAAGAATGCATTTCGTTCATGTACGATGTAAGTGGCAAGATATCTCAGTAGACGTCGACCACCTCGGCAGTTACTTATCAACCTCTCCAACGACTTACGTAAAAGTGATAATGTAACAACTAGACAACGTAACAGAAGGAAGCAGGTGACGACAGAAGATGGGAAAATTGGTGTCCTTGCTGCTTTTGCAGCTGATCCGCACGTTAATTACCGCGCAATCGGACGAGGAAATGGCATGAGTCAGGCAAGCGCCCTACGCATTCTCCATCAACATAGATTCCATCCGTATCACATCTCTCTCCATCAACAGCTGTACGGAAACAATTATGAGAATCGGGTTAACTCCAGTATATGGGCATTAAGACAGGATACTCCAGATGTATCATGTATCTTGTTTAGCTCAAAAATGGCTCGAAGCACTATGGGACATAACATCTCTTGTTTGGCGATGAAGCCACATTTACCAGTCACGGCCAGGTAAACCGCCGAAACTAGTACTATTGGACAATCCCCGTTGGCTTCCTCAGCTGGAACGTCAGCGCTCACTGAGTGTAAACGCGTGGTGGGCGATAGTGAAACTGAACGCGGATAAATATCGCAGCCCCCGAACAGACCATCTTCCATAGTTGCTAGAAGACGTTCCTCCGTAGACTAGGACGAACATACAGTACCAACATGACGGCTGTCGAGCGCGTAGTGTACGAAGTACTACAGCATGTCTTCACGAGTTGTTCCCAAACAGTTGGTTCAAATGGTTCAAATGGCTCTGAGCACTATGGGACTTAACATCTATGGTCATCAGTCCCCTAGAACTTACAACTACTTAAACCTAACTAACCTGTGGACATCACACAACACCCAGTCATCACGAGGCAGAGAAAATCCCTGACCCCGCCGGGAATCGAACCCGGGGACCCGGGCGCGGGAAGCGAGAACGCTACCGCACGACCACGAGCTGCGGACCCAAACAGTTGGACTGGACGCGGAGAACCTCTAACTTTGGCGAGCCGTTCTCCGAATTTGACGCCTGTAGACTTTTTCTGCGAGGAAAGCTGGAAGACCCTGTCTAAAAGGACATGCCAACTACACCTGATGATATGCGGCGACGGATTACTGCACCCTGATCGGACATCTACACTGAAATGCCAGCACGTGTGCAACAGTTGTTCCATATCAGACTAGAAGCGCGTATTGCCGCTGCCGGAGGTAATTTTGAACACAACTTGTGATGGTCATTTGTCTCTTTACCGCTCAGAATCCACATAAATAGTCTATGCACTTGTGTTCTTTAGTGTCAGCTGTCACAGGTATTTGTACCAGTACCTCCTTGTACCATTACCTCCTTTCTGGGTAATTGTTGTGGTGTAGAATTAATTTTATTTCGTATAAGTCAGTGTAGATTGCTACGTGCGGTTTGATATACGCGCGCAGGCATTAATCGTAACATACAGCGATGGTAACGTAAAATTCTGACTATTGTTTGTGGAACGCCACGTATATTTTGATCGCGAGTAAATGCGTATTAAATATACGTAGCGTGACTTAATATCAATATGCAGGCAAAAAGTTATTTATTATTAATGAAAACATTACGCTCTCTTTTAATGAATGACAAGGTAACGTAACCTGCAACTAACCCAGCGATAATACAGAGCATTAAATGATTTCTTCTCCCAGCAAATTGATCTAATGTTACACAGAAAGAAACAATGTACAATCACCTGCGTATTTTTGAAATACACTCCTGGAAATTGAAATAAGAACACCGTGAATTCATTGTCCCAGGAAGGGGAAACTTTATTGACACATTCCTGGGGTCAGATGCATCACATGATCACACTGACAGAACCACAGGCACATAGACACAGGCAACAGAGCATGCACAATGTCGGCACTAGTACAGTGTATATCCACCTTTCGCAGCAATGCAGGCTGCTATTCTCCCATGGAGACGATCGTAGAGATGCTGGATGTAGTCCTGTGGAACGGCTTGCCATGCCATTTCCACCTGGCGCCTCAGTTGGACCAACGTTCGTGCTGGACGTGCAGACCGCGTGAGACGACGCTTCATCCAGTCCCAAACATGCTCAGTGGGGGACAGATCCGGAGATCTTGCTGGCCAGGGTAGTTGACTTACACCTTCTGGAGCACGTAGGGTGGCACGGGATACATGCGGACGTGCATTGTCCTGTTGGAAGAGCAAGTTCCCTTGCCGGTCTAGGAATGGTAGAACGATGGGTTCGATGACGGTTTGGATGTACCGTGCACTATTCAGTGTCCCCTCGACGATCACCAGTGGTGTACAGCCAGTGTAGGAGATCGCTCCCCACACCATGATGCAGGGTGTTGGCCCTGTGTGCCTCGGTCGTATGCAGTCCTGATTGTGGCGCTCACCTGCACGGCGCCAAACACGCATACGACCATCATTGGCACCAAGGCAGAAGCGACTCTCATCGCTGAAGACGACACGTCTCCATTCGTCCCTCCATTCACGCGTGTCGCGACACCACTGGAGGCGGGCTGCACGATGTTGGGGCGTGAGCGGAAGACGGCCTAACGGTGTGCGGGACCGTAGACCAGCTTCATGGAGACGGTTGCGAATGGTCCTCGCCGATACCCCAAGAGCAACAGTGTCCCTAATTTGCTGGGAAGTGGCGGTGCGGTCCCCTACGGCACTGCGTAGGATCCTACGGTCTTGGCGTGCATCCGTGCGTCGCTGCGGTCCGGTCCCAGGTCGACGGGCACGTGCACCTTCCGCCGACCACTGGCGACAACATCGATGTACTGTGGAGACCTCACGCCCCACGTGTTGAGCAATCCGGCGGTACGTCCACCCGGCCTCCCGCATGCCCACTATACGCCCTCGCTCAAAGTCCGTCAACTGCACATACGGTTCACGTCCACGCTGTCGCGGCATGCTACCAGTGTTAAAGACTGCGATGGAGCTCCGTATGCCACGGCAAACTGGCTGACACTGACGGCGGCGGTGCACAAATGCTGCGCAGCTAGCGCCATTCGACGGCCAACACCGCGGTTCCTGGTGTGTCCGCTGTGCCGTGCGTGTGATCATTGCTTGTACAGTCCTCTCGCAGTGTCCGGAGCAAGTATGGTGGGTCTGACACACCGGTGTCAATGTGTTCTTTTTTCCATTTCCAGGAGTGTAATTGCAAGGAATTTCATCAACTTTATCTTTGCAATTAATGGAACATATTTACAATATTTGTCACAAAATACTATCAGATTCAACAAAATGAGTTACAATAGTACAGGCATAATTTTCTCTTTTGACATTTCATTCATATCAGTTGAATAAATCGCGTCATACATTAGATAGGCTTCCAGGTGACGTCACATATTGTACATTTGTCCGTGTGGGAACGTCCCAAAATACTACGAGTATATCCCGTAAACGATTCGCATTAGAATCCTGCAACAAACATAATTGATATTCTAATTTACCCTACTTTTAGTCTGTTAATGTCAGTGGGCATTGTTTCACACAAAAGGCACTTTTAAGTTTTATTACTATCTGATGATTGGCTAACATTACCAGCCCCTGACTACCAAGCTTCATTAGCAGAGTATCCGTTTGTTTGTTTATCCGGAAAAACCGCCTAGAAAAGTGGTTCAAATGGCTCTGGGCACTATTGGACTTAGCCTCTGAGATCATCAGTCCCCTAGAACAGAACTACTTAAACCTAACTAACCTAAGGACATCACACACATCCATGCCCGAGGCAGGATTCGAACCTGCGACCGTAGCAGTCACGCGGTTCCGGACTGAAGCGCCTAGAACCGCTCGGTCACCGCTGCCGGCAAAATCGCCTAGAACTTAAAACTTTAATTATTATTTAAGAGGGTTTATTAAGGAGCAAGTCTTGTTTCGTATGTTTTATTATCTTTGTCTAACGTATTCCGCATGAGCTCCGTGCAGTACCAAGAACATTAAAGCTGTGCTTGTCATCATAACGTGCAAAGTAATCGGAGGCGGTGAAAAATCTTCTGCACGAAACACGTGGTCAAGGAACACCAAAGACCAGAAGATTATAATAAAATTTTAAATATTGATGTATTGATACTCTTGTTTTTCTTAGGAACTTTGGAGTTTATAAAAACGAGATGCGCCTGGTTGATTAACCTCGGATCACGTTTTGTAATTAAGGCCCGATAAGAGTCTTCCTATAAATCAGCGTTGATGAGTCCTTTCTTTAGTAGAAGTTGAATTTTTGTAGAGACACATGAAGAATTATCAACGAATCGGGGGTTTACAGAATTCTCGGGGCTGAATATCAGCGGCCAGGTGATTTATAAATTAACTGAACCCTTCAATACGGCGACCCTGGGGTTGAGGCGAACTGGGGGACAAGGAAGCAAAGCCGTACACCAGACCGAACACTGAAAAATGATTCAACGTCAATGAGAGAGATTTTGGCAAGAGAGAAAAAGTACTCTTACAACAAGCCAGTATTAAACAGGCAAAATTGAAATAGTCAAGTTATATGTTCTTCTTTCAGAAGTAACAGTTTTAATGAAGTAACTGTCAGTACTGATGTTACTATTCAGTGTCCAAGGCAAACAGTTGTACGACGCTGAAACATCACGAAACAGTTCGCCGAAAGGCATAAAAAGTGGAATACAATAAATCTGAATATGCGTGTTTCTGATATGGCTTTTTCACATATTGGAATTTCTGTTCGTCGACATATACTGAAGCTCCAAAGAAACTGGCATAGACATGCGTATTCAAATACTGAGATATGAAAACAGGCAGAATACGGCACTGCGGTCGGCAACGCCTGTATAGGAACAACTGTCTGGCGCAGGTTTTAGGTAAGTTACTGCTGCTACAATGGCAGGCTATCAAGATTTAAGTGAGTTTCAACGCGGTATTATAGCAGGCGCACGACCGATGGGACACAGCATCGGAGGTAACGATGGAGTGCGGATTTTCCCGTACCACCATTTCATGAGAGTACCATGAATATCAGAAATCCGGTAAAACATCACAACTCCGACATCGCTGTAGCCGGTAAAAGGTTCTGCAAAGACAACTGAAGAGAATGGTTCAACGTGACAGAAATGCAACCATTCTGCATATTGCTGCAGATTTCAATGCTGGGCCGTTAACAAGTGTTAGCGTGCGAACCATTCAACGAAACATCATCGATATGGGCTTTCGGAGCCATAGGCCACTCGTGTACCGTTTATGACTGCATGACACAAAGCTTTACGCCACGCCCGGGCCCGTCAACACTGACATTGGACTGCTGATGACTGTAAACATGTCGGACGACTCTCGTTTCAAATTGTATCGAGCGGATGGACGTGTGCGAGTTTGGAGACAACTTTATGAACCCATGGCCTCTGCATGTCAGCAGGGGACTATTCAAGCTGGTGGAGGCTCTGTAATGGTGTGGGGCGTGTACAGTTGGAGTGATATGGGATCCCTGATACGTCTAGATACGACTCTGACAGGTGACATGTACGTAAGCATCCTGTCTGACCATCTGCATCCATTCGTGTTCTTTGTGCATTATGATGGACATTGGAATTCCAGCAGGACAATGCGACTCCTTACACGTCCATAATTTCTACAGAATGGATCCAGGAACATTCTTCTGAGCTTAAACAATTCCAGCAGGACAATGCGACACCTCACATGTCCAGAATTTCTACAGAATGGATCCAGGAACATTCTTCTGAGTTTAAACAATTCTCCAGGCCACCAAACTCCCTAGACATGCACATTGTTGAGCATATCTCGGATGCCTTGCATCATGCTGTCGAGAAGAGGTCTCCACCCCATCGTACCCTTATGGGTTTGTAGATAGCCCTGTAGGATTCATAGTGTCAGTTTCCTCCAGCACTACTTCACATATTAGTTGAGTCCATGTTACGTCGTGTTGCGGTACTTCTGCGTGCTCGCGGGGGTCCTACACGATATTAGACGGGTGTACCAGTTTCTTTGGCTCTTCAGCTTATGTGCTTATGGCAACACGATTGGACTCCAGTCCCTAAGCATGTAAACAGCCACGGAATTACGAGAGATCATGGTACAATCTAGGTTCATTTATCAAAGTGAAGATGGAATTTGAAACACAATTAGTAATATATATTCGGAGTGGTTACATTGACATTATCCAGCGACAGTCAAAAATTTCTGCCACGTCTATCGTGATATGGATAATCGAAGAACCTACGAGGAGCGGCCCAGTGGGTTGTTCAGAGCATAGAAAATCGGCAGATGCCAGTGAGGTATTGCAGTTCGGCGAACCGCCGCTAGACAGCACGCAGTACCAAAACTGTCAGAGGACGCCAAACAGTGGGCTGCCGTCTATGACCAGACGCAAGACGCCGTAACTCTGTGGATTCAGATTTTTCCCTTCTTTTCAAAGGGCAGTGATGTGACCGCGCGAATACGGAGACTAAAGTGAGAAATTATTACGATGACATCTGTGAATATAATTCATAAATATCAGGTCACTGCAACATTAACATTCTGTTTCTTCTACGAGGGCTGTTACATACAGCAAATTTCAACCATGTCATTACAGCATTAAGACAACTTTCATATAGTTCAGTACAGATACAGTATTACGATATAAAGTTTTAGTTTGGGAATAGTACAATGGCCAACACAGACCACAGCATGACCAGGAGAGAGTTAATACAGTCAGTTTTACAACAGTTGTCTCACTTAAATAATATAGTTATGCATGTGGATGACAAGTTCACACAACATGAAAACAGAGTGAGGCAAATTGACACCAGACTCACGAATTTAGAAACACTGTACAACGAAATCACTCCCCAGCTTAACGGTAGAATAGATGAGTTGGAAACAAGATTGAAGATGGGCTTCGATCATGTTTGTGAAATGGACAGGAGGTTAGAAATAGTGGAAACCAAACAAGACGGTACCTTAGAGGATGTACGTGTTAACAGTGAAGGAAATGTCTAATTAGTTCGAAGAATTAAGATGTTAAAAAAAGAAATGACCGACACTAAAAAAAGTGTTGTACACTTATATTAATTCTTCTAGATAAGCCTAAGTATTGTGGTATGAGTGGGACAGTGCACAAATGGTTTAATTCATACTTAACTGGAAGAATGCAGAAGGTTGAAATTAACAGTACAGATAGTCTACAAAAACCAGCAGAGACCTCTAACTGGGGAAGTATCAAGAAGTGTGTCCCACAGGGTTCAGTCTTGGGTCCCTTATTGTTCTTAATATATATTAATGGCTTGCCACTCTGTATTCATGAAGATGCAAAGTTAGTTCTTTTTGATGATGATACAAGTATAGTAATTACACCTAAGTAGCAAGAATCAGCTGAGGAAGTAGCAAATAATGTCTTTCAGAAAATTATTAAGTGGTTCTCTGCAAATGGACTATCACTAAATTTTGGGAGAACTCAGTTTATACAATTCTGTACGGTAAATGGCACAATACCATTGACAAATATAGACTATGAACGGAGGTCTGTTGCTAAGGTAGAATACTCTAAATTTCTGGGTGCGTGCATTGATGAGAAGTTGAACTCGAAGAAACACACCGATGGTCTACTGAAACAGTTAGGTTCAACTACTTATACTATTAGAATTATTGCAAATTTTTGTGATAAACATACCAGTAAATTACCCTACTACGTCTATTTTCAATCACTGCTTTCCTATGGCATTATATTTTGGGGCAATTTTTCATTAAGAGAGAAATTATTCATTGCACAAAAGCGTGTAATCTGAATAATAGCTGGAGCCCACCCAAGATCACCTTGCAGATGTTTATTTAAGGAACTCGGGATATTCACAGTACCTTCACGATACATATACACTCCTGGAAATGGAAAAAAGAACACATTGACAACCGGTGTGTCAGACCCACCATACTTGCTCCGGACACTGCGAGAGGGCTGTACAAGCAATGATCACACGCACGGCACAGCGGACACACCAGGAACCGCGGTGTTGGCCGTCGAATGGCGCTAGCTGCGCAGCATTTGTGCACCGCCGCCGTCAGTGTCAGCCAGTTTGCCGTGGCATACGGAGCTCCATCGCAGTCTTTAACACTGGTAGCATGCCGCGACAGCGTGGACGTGAACCGTATGTGCAGTTGACGGACTTTGAGCGAGGGCGTATAGTGGGCATGCGGGAGGCCGGGTGGACGTACCGCCGAATTGCTCAACACGTGGGGCGTGAGGTCTCCACAGTACATCGATGTTGTCGCCAGTGGTCGGCGGAAGGTGCACGTGCCCGTCGACCTGGGACCGGACCGCAGCGACGCACGGATGCACGCCAAGACCGTAGGACCCTACGCAGTGCCGTAGGGGACCGCACCGCCACTTCCCAGCAAATTAGGGACACTGTTGCTCCTGGGGTATCGGCGAGGACCATTCGCAACCGTCTCCATGAAGCTGGGCTACGGTCCCGCACACCGTTAGGCCGTCTTCCGCTCACGCCCCAACATCGTGCAGCCCGCCTCCAGTGGTGTCGCGACAGGCGTGAATGGAGGGACGAATGGAGACGTGTCGTCTTCAGCGATGAGAGTCGCTTCTGCCTTGGTGCCAATGATGGTCGTATGCGTGTTTGGCGCCGTGCAGGTGAGCGCCACAATCAGGACTGCATACGACCGAGGCACACAGGGCCAACACCCGGCATCATGGTGTGGGGAGCGATCTCCTACACTGGCCGTACACCACTGGTGATCGTCGAGGGGACACTGAATAGTGCACGGTACATCCAAACCGTCATCGAACCCATCGTTCTACCATTCCTAGACCGGCAAGGGAACGTGCTGTTCCAACAGGACAACGCACGTCCGCATGTATCCCGTGCCACCCAACGTGCTCTAGAAGGTGTAAGTCAACTACCCTGGCCAGCAAGATCTCCGGATCTATCCCCCATTGAGCATGTTTGGGACTGGATGAAGCGTCGTCTCACGCGGTCTGCACGTCCAGCACGAACGCTGGTCCAACTGAGGCGCCAGGTGGAAATGGCATGGCAAGCCGCTCCACAGGACTACATCCAGCATCTCTACGATCGTCTCCATGGGAGAATAGCAGCCTGCATTGCTGCGAAAGGTGGATATACACTGTACTAGTGCCGACATTGTGCATGCTCTGTTGCCTGTGTCTATGTGCCTGTGGTTTTGTCAGTGTGATCATGTGATGTATCTGACCCCAGGAATGTGTCAATAAAGAGTCCCCTTCCTGGGACAATGAATTCACGGTGTTCTTATTTCAATTTCCAGGAGTGTATATATTAATGGCTTGCCACTCTGTATTCATGAAGATGCAAAGTTAGTTCTTTTTGATGATGATACAAGTATAGTAATTACACCCAAGAAGCAAGAATCAGCTGAGGAAGTAGCAAATAATGTCTTTCAGAAAATTATTAAGTGGTTCTCTGCAAATGGACTATCACAAAATTTTGGGAGAACTCAGTTTATACAATTCTGTACGGTAAATGGCACAATACCATTGACAAATATAGACTATGAACGGAGGTCTGTTGCTAAGGTAGAATACTCTAAATTTCTGGGTGCGTGCATTGAGGAGAAATTGAACTGGAAGAAACACACCGATGGTCTACTGAAACAGGTTCAGCTACTTATACTATTAGTATTATTGCAAATTTTTGTGATAAACATACCAGTAAATTACCCTACTACGCCTATTTTCAATCACTGCTTTCCTATGGCATCATATTTTGGGGCTATTTTTCATTAAGAGAGAAATTATTCATTGCACAAAAGCGTGTAATCTGAATAATAGCTGGAGCCCACCCAAGATCACCTTGCAGATGTTTATTTAAGGAACTCTGGATATTCACAGTACCTTCACGATACATATATTCACTTATGAAATTTGTCATTAGTAACCCATCCCAATTCAAAAATAACAGTGAAGTGCATAGCTACAACGCTAGAAGAAGGATGATATTCACTATTCTGGGTTAAATCTCACTTTGGCACAGAAAGCGGTGAACTATGTTGCTGCAGAAATCTTTGGTCATTTGCCAAATAGTATTAAAAGTCTGACAGATAGTCAACCAACGTTTAAAAGCAAATTAAAAGAATTTATGAATGACAACTCAATAGATCAATTCTCAGATATGAAGTAGTAACTGTAAAAAAAAAAAATTAATTAACTATTTTGTGTAAAGAAAACTTATATTAAAGTGACAAATTCCACATCATTACGAAATGTCATATTCATGATCTATGGAACAAGGATTAATGTATGTATGTAACAAAAATATTGATGTTTTACCAGTAATTATTAACGAATTAGAGATGAGATTAAAGAACTTGAATTAAGTAAGAATATATGTTGTACATGTGTGTGATCTGAAAGTACCACAACACTAACCAAAGGATTAAATCAGATTCTAATAAGATACGATCTGATAAGCCGCTTGATGTGTGGTGCTACACAGTGGGTATGTTACAGTGAGAAGAATTCATACCTTATATTGATTTCGAAACAGCATTTAAGTCTAAGTTTTGGAGTGAGATATAAGATATAAGAAACTGATATTAGAACTTTTAGGTTCAAAATCTTACAACAACAGTGCATAGAACGGTGAATGGCATCTCAACAAAGCAAAATATCTAGAAACTCCTATAAGAGAGGAACATTTGCTGGGTGCTATCATTAGCCAATTATTATGGCATGTAAGGAAAAATTGTTAGGAAGGCACTGTGGAAAAGTGAACAACTTACTGGAATATCTAGAAGTTGTAGATACAGTGGAAAGGCAAGTAGAAAGATGGCACACAGGTAGGACTACCAGTAATAATAACGAACACAATAATGTTAACAGAACATCTGGCCCCACTAGAGCGGATGCTACGAATTGAGGAAATAGGGTGCACAATGCGCATGATTATAGTCGTTCAGGGAATAGATAAATGAGAATAATGACAAAAAATATCACAATAACACATTTAACAGCAGTACAACCACACAGAGAGAGAGAAAACTAATAAGCTTCCAGAGAGAGGCTCGGTCCTCTGCAGGAATACAAAACGAGCCACAACAAATCTCTTGTAGCTGTATTTGATATGATTACAACCAAAGTTTTACAGGTGTCTTACAACATGAAGGCAATTCACAAGTAAAAGGATATTTGAAATAGAAACTGACATACATTTTGGTAGTGATATATCAAAGACAGATTACTATTTCTTACAGCAAAATAATTTGTTGGATGCTTGCCCTCAGTTACCAGTCACATGAATGAAAATAACAGGAGTAACAGGCATGACAGGTAAACCAGTACATGCAGAATTGTTCGTTAAATTTACATTAAATGCACACACATTGCAACAAGCAATGTTTGTAATAGAAGGTTTAAATGTACTAATGACTTTTGGCATAAACTGGTTGTTGAACAATAATGTATCGGTAAACCTCCAAAACAGAACAGAGACATTCACATATGGAAAACAAGAGGACTTAGTTGTCATACATTTTGAGCAAAGCCGGATTCGCTGACAAAAAGTACACTAGAACAATACCACAGGCACCAGTTAAGTGTAGACATGGAACATTTGTACGAAGCAGGTATAATTGATAACATTAACAATCAAAGTATTTAAGCATTAATGAAACGAATGATATAATTGCTTTATTATGTAGACTTTTAAAAGTATTTTCAACATATATACACATTCGTGTAACGAGGGCCTCCCATCGGGTAGACCGCTCGCCTGGTGCAAGTCTTTCGATTTGACGCCACTTCGGCGACTTGCGCGTCGATGGGGATGAAATGATGATGATTAGGACAACACAACAACCAGTCCCTGAGCGGAGAAAATCTCCGACCCAGGCGGGAATCGAACCCGGGCCCTTAGGATTGACAGTCTGTCGTGCTGACCACTCAGCTACAGGGGGCGGACATTTTCAACATGCCCAGGCATTATTAAAGATTTTGTTTGTTGGTTGGAGTTTAAACCATATGAACTGCTTTACGTCAGATCCTATACCATACCAGTATCGGTGAAGATACTAACACAAAAAGAAATGGAAAGTATGTTATAATGGAAGATTATAGAAACATATGGTAGTTGTTACAATAATCCATTACATGTTGTTAAAAAAACCAGATGCACAAACAGAAAATATAATCATAAAGCCTGAGAGGGATAGGCCCCTATACTGGAGGAACTACTAGTGAAGGTTGAAGGAGTAAAGGGCACCAGAATACTGGACATCACTTCAGATTACTGGGGGATTGCCTAACATGAAGATTTACAGAAGTATATGGCATTTCTGTTTCAAAGAAGGTCATATCAGTTCCAAGTGCTGTCATTTGGCCTGAACATATCGGTCTCTGTTTTCATAAGTGCTTTGGATAAAGCAATAAGCAATGAGTTACAAAGTAAAACTTTTTTATATGCTGACGATGCAGTAGTGATATCCACAACGTGGAAAGAACACCTGCAAACACTGAATGAATTTCTCATGAGATTGGGTTCTCAAGGTGTCGCCATTAAATTGTCAAAATCGCAATTTAGAAGAAACGAGGTTAAGTTTTTTGAGATATATTATAAATGTTTTGGAAATGCGACTTGACCACACAGATTGGATGCAGTCACATTGCGTCCAGAGCCAACTATCAAAAAGCATCTCAAACAATTTTTCAGGTTGGTGGGGTTCTACAGCAAATTCTCTTGCTTAAAGAGAATACAGTATGTAAATGTGACATAAATTGCAATGAAGAATTTTCAAAAATAAAAAAAGTATTGGCAACATGCCAAATGCTGGTTCACTCGAATTTCACTATTCGTTTTCTGATATGGTGGTGGATGCATCGGATTGTGGGTTGGCCTGTCACATATTCCAGGACTATGAGACTGATCACACATTAGAGAGAAATCTGACAGCCTTTGCAAAGTAGAATACTCATGCAACATGAACAAAATTATAGCATTACAGAAAAGAAAACTATTAGTAGTGTGGACGTTCAAGAAATTTAAATAATTACTAGTGAGACTCGAGGCAGTAATACATACGGACCACAGTGTGTTGATATTTATGTATATCGAAGAGCAAAGTTCAGCACAGTAGGCTAACATAATAGGCTTTCTTTCTACAGGAATTCACTTTACTATTAAATATATAAAGGAGGAAGATAATATAGTCTTGTCTACCTGTAGATCTTCAACAAAATAAAAATGTACAGGAAAGGAACAAATTAGCCATTTATTTCATACATGCAAATACATACGAGAAAGGCATAAAGATTTTTTTTTGGAAACTTAGAAAGTGAACAAAAAAGAAGTAATTTTGTACCAGACACATACTGATACTACTGCAACTGGAAATTGTGCATAGGAGATAGTAACATTCATTACGCAAAATAGCACTAATTTAATAACTTGGTATGTACATGTATGTAGAATATACCCATTTCATCCCAAAAACAGTACATCATGCACATGAACAAATTGTACTACTTATAGAATTCGAATTATTGAGTTTGGAAAATTCTGAGATCGTGTAAGGTGTGTCAGAAAGTTGAGGTACAAGCTGTTGATGCACACACATCATTGTATTCCATAATTCAATGTAATTTGTGAGGTTTATCGGCCGTGAACTTCTATGGTCCTCTCCCTAAAGGCTGGGGAGAAATGATGTAGACGCTGATCACCCAGAACATTATGACCACCCGCCCAATGGCTTGTATGTCCAACATGTCCCTACATGAAACTTCCTGGCAGATTAAAACTGTGTGCCGGACAGAGACTCGAACTCGGGACCTTTGCCTTTCGCGAGCACTTCTGGAAGAAAGGATATTGCGGAGACATGGCTTAGCCAGAATGATAGTTCTACAAGGTTCGCAGAAGAGCTTCTGTGAAGTTTGGCAGGTAGGAGACGAGATACTGGCAGAAGTAAAGCTGTGAGGACGGGGCGTGAGTCGTGCTTGGGTAGCTCAGACGGTAGAGCACTTGCCCGCGAAAGGAAAAGGTCCCGAGTTCGAGTATCGGTCCGGCACACAGTTTCAATCTGCCAGGAAGTTTCATATCAGCGCACACTCCGCTGCAGAGTGAAAATATCATTTTGGATATCATTCTGATGTCCCTACATGTTTCTAGCTGTTGTATTGATGATTTACCTGGTTCATTCACCGAGTGGGGTGGCGCAGTGGTCAGCACACTGGACTCCCATTCGGGAGGACGACGGTTCAGACCTGTGTCCGACCATTCTGATTTAGGTTTTCTGTGATTTCCCTAAATCGCAACAGGCAGACGTCGGGATGGTTCCTTTGAAACGGCATAGCAGACTTCCTTCTCCATTCTTCACTGATCCGATGGTACTGATGACCTCGCTCCACCCCCTCGTGCTCTTACGGATTTATGGACAGCCCTGCAGGACTCTTGTTATCAGTTCCCTCCAGCACTACTTCAGACATTAGTCGAGTCCGTGCCACATCGTGTTGCGGCACTTCTGCGTGTTCGTCGTGTTGTGGCACTTCTGCGTGCTCGCGGTATTAGGCAGGTGTACCAGTTTCTTTGGCCCTTCGGTGCATAAAATCCCGTACCAGTGTGGGAAATCATACATTGGCCAGACGTATCTCATTGGTGCACTGAAGATAGACGCCACACTAGACTGTGTTACCAGGAAAAGTCTGCTGTTGCTGGACACTGTGTTGACACATGACATAGCATGAACTGCGGAGAGACAGAGATTCTTTCGTCCGCTTCGATGTGCTGGAACTCCACCTTAAAGAAGGATTCGAAATACGTGTAAATAACTACGTGATTAATGGGACGCGCGATTTCAACTAAGAAAGGCAATAAACTTAGTATTTGGTGTACTAAGGCATCGTCGGCCGCAGACGAACGAAGAATTCAACACGGATGGAGAATCGGAGTACGCACACTTAAACTGGACGCCAACACACTATCCACGCGAGCACTGGGCCGCAATTTGTGGCCGCGCTTTTTCCCCGTCGCTCATGAACCATGGCCCGTTCCTCCGGCAGGGGGCACTCTATGATTCGTCTACGATGACGTTGTAGCCTCATCCTTTGGCACCTGCCCACTGTTAGTGAGCGAGCGTATATACAGGGTGATACAAAAAGTACGGTCAAACTTTCAGGAAACATTCCTCACACACAAAGAAAGAAAATATGTTATGTGGACATGTGTCCGGAAACGCTTATTTGCCATGTTAGAGCTCATTTTATTACTTCTCTCCAAATCGCGTTAATCATGGAATGGAAACACACAGCAACAGAACGTACCAGCGTGACTTCAAACACTTTGTTACAAGAAATGTTCAAAATGTCCTCCGTTAGCGAGGATACATGCATCCACCCTCTGTCGCATGGAAACCCTGATGCGCTGATGCAGCCCTGGAGAATGGTGTATTGTATCACAGCCGTCCACAATACGAGTACGAAGAGTATCTACATTTGGTACCGGGGTTGCGTAGACAAGAGCTTTCAAATGCCCCCATAAATGAGAGTCAAGAGGGTTGAGGTCAGGAGAGCGTGGAGGCCATGGAATTGGTCCGCCTATACCAATCCATCGGTCACCGAATCTGTTGTTGAGAAGTGTACCAACACTTCGACTGAAATGTGCAGGAGCTCCATCGTGCATGAACCACATGTTGTGTCGTACTTGTAAAGGCACATGTTCTAGCAGCACAGGTAGAGTATCCCGTATGAAATCATGATAACGTGCTCCATTTAGCGTAGGTAGAAGAACATGGTGCCTAATCAAGACATCACCAACAATGCCTGCCCAAACGTTCACAGAAAATCTGTGTTGATGACGTGATTGCACAATTGCGTGCGGATTCTCGTCAGCCAACACATGTTGATTGTGAAAATTTACAATTTGATCACGTTGGAATGAAGCCTCATCCTAAAGAGAACATTTGCACTGAAATGAGGATTGACACATTGTTGGATGAACCATTCGCAGAAGTGTACCCGTGGAGGCCAATCAGCTGCTGATAGTGTCTGCACACGCTGTACATGGTACGGAAACAACTGGTTCTCCCGTAGCACTCTCCATACAGTGACGTGGTCAACGTTACCTTGTACACCAGCAACTTCTCTGACGCTGTCATTAGGGTTATCGTCAACTGCACGAAGAATTGCCTCGTCCATTGCAGGTGTCCTCGTCGTTCTAGGTCTTCCCCAGTCGCGAGTCATAGGCTGGAATGTTCCGTGCTCCCTAAGACGCCGATCAATTGCTTCGAACGTCTTCCTGTCGGGACACCTTCGTTCTGGAAATCTGTCTCGATACAACCGTACCGCGCCACGGCTATTGCCCCGTGCTAATCCATACATCTAACGGGCATCTGCCAACTCCGCTTTTGTAAACATTGCACTGACTGCAAAACCACGTTCGTGATGAACACTAACCTGTTGATGCTGCGTACTGATGTGCTTCATGCTAGTACTATAGAGCAATGAGTCGCATGTCAACACAAGCACCGAAGTCAACAATACCTTCCTTCAATTGGGCCACCTGGCGGTGAATGGAGGAAGTACAGTACATACTGACGAAACTAAAATGAGCTCTAACATGGAAATTAAGCGTTTCCGGACACATGTCCACATAAAATCTTTTCTTTATTTGTGTGTGAGGAATGTTTCCTGAAAGTTTGGCCGTACCTTTTTGTAACACCCTGTACCAACACGTCAGCAAGCAGTACAAGACGATGAGCAGCTGTCTCGTTGAAATATTGTGCAGCTTCGACAAGATTTTCTGACGCGACACCCATGAACCAATGACGCAATAATAAAATCACTTATGGTAATACATGATTTTCTATGTGCTATATGTAGACTTCTGCTTAGTTTAAAAAGGAAAAAGAAAGAGACACTGGCCGCAACGAAATTTGCAGAATATAATATAATTAATTAAACTCATATTAACGTTGGATCATTACAAGTGGAAACCATATAGTAGTCAAGCGCTTCTTCATTTATAAGGGGGCGGCAGATTTGGAAGTACGGGATTTCCCAGACGTTTTGAAGACAAAGTGTTTGGAAATAAACTATTTCATTGATTGAGGGTAAAATCTTGTACTAATTTTGAATACAAATGAGCAAGCTTCTTTTAGCAGAAAATATTTTCGTTTGTTTATCTGGAAAAATTACCCAGGACTTAAATGTTTATTGGAAATTTGTGGTAAGGACTCATGGGACCAAAGTGCTGAGGTCTTAGGTCCCTAAGCCTACACACTACTTAATCTAACTTAAACTAACTTACGCTATGGACAACACACACACCCATGCCCGAGGGAGGACTCGAACCTCCGACGGGGGGAGCTGCACGGACCGTGACAAGGCGCCCCAGACCAAGCGGCTACCCCGCGCGGCTTAAAAGTTTAATTATTATGTAAGAGCGTTTATTAAGGAGCAAGTCTTGTTTCGTATGTTTTATTATTTCGGTCTGAAGCATTCCGTATGAGCTCCGTGCCGGCCCAAGAACATTATAGCTGTACTTGGGATCATGACGTGCGGGTAATCGGAGACGGCAAAGAACCTTTTGCTCGAACCATGCGGTCAAGGAATACCAACGACCAGGAGATTATAGTTATAATGTAAATACTCATGTATTGACACTCTTGTTTTTCTTCGGAAGTATGGAGTTTGTTAAAAACTAAATGTACCACTTCGGTTAGCCTTTCTTTAAACCACAGTCGACGAATCCCTTTTTTATTAGAAGTTGAATTCTTCTACAGACATGAGAAAAATTATTAACGAGTCGGTATTCACAGACTTCTTGGCGATGAAGATCAGCGACGAGGTAATTTATAAATTAACTGAATTTTGGCATGCTTCACAGCGGTCGTATGGGGGGCATTCTGAGGCTCTCCGTTGAGTGAAGCTGTTGTTGCGTATGCCATCGTTTGTGCGAATCCTATTGACCATGTACCAATCTCCTTGGTAGAGGAACCTTCAAAATTGGGTCTTTCATGAGGTGGATGTTAATGACATTCTAATCATGCCAATGTGTTGTCCAGTGATCACTGACTTTGAAGTTGTTGAGTTGGTTGGCGACTAAATCTGCATCGGCATGAATGGGAAGGAAAGAATTGGCGTTACACATTTTCAGCTGTGATTTGAGGCCTGTAAGTCGTCTATTTTGAGAAGGTGCCATAATACTCAGTAATAGTAGCCACGGGAGCGGAATTGTTCTTTTAGTCCAGTTATGGTTCGCATTGTTTGATTTAGCTGTGTGTCCACATAGTTGGTATGCCAATTATTGATGCAGACAGTAGCACAGTATCCTGTAGTTAACTGTACGAGGGCTATTGTGCTGATTCTTAAAGCTCCGGTGCGTGGCACTCCACGGCGTACTAGCCAGCTTCTGAATCGGGATTGTTCTAGATTTGATTTTTGCTGATAATTTTTTTAGGTGTTGTTTGAAGATGAGTCTTCTGTTGAGAATGTCACCGAGGTATATAGGGTGTGGTTTATGTTTCAATGTGACTACATCGTAATGAACGACAAGAATTCTTTGAGCTTCTCTGTTGTTAAGATGAAACGATGTGGGTTCAGTTTCCTTCGGCTTCTAATTTTTTGAGATACTTACTAATTATGTCAAGACTTTTTGTCAGTAAACCTTCGATATGAGCAAAGCTCGAATTTTGATTACTGATTGCAATATCGTCCGCGTACATGAATGTCCGAGATGTTGTTAGTGGTACATCTGAGACGTACAGAATAGTTATAATTAAACTTTCACTGCCTGAACCAGCGCAGACGGCGAAGTATTTATTGCATGGATATCCAGCTTTATAGGACTGATGTTCAGACTGTGCGCTGCAGAAAACGCATTTTTAGTGGTGTAAGTGTCATAACTTGCCGTTAGACGCCGGTACCGGTACGGTGCGGTGGGGCTGAAACGAAGCATCAGTGTGCATTACAACCGCAGACAGCAATATGGGTTTCCATAAGGCGAGCAGGGCTTTACTTGCAAAGCTGTTCTAGCAAAACAAAAACAACGGTGTTGCTGATCTTCGCGAGCGTCGATGCAATAAAGAAATACGGAGAGGTCTGCTTTATGCACTGGAGCTGAAGAACATGATACTTAAGTTCCAATTAACTGACGAATTCGGAACTGATCCTGGGAGAGGCTGACGACCAATTGCGCCACAAATTTTTTGAAGAAGTTACTGTTGCCATTTCTGAGCATGCGATCTTCAAGCAATGCTCGAGCTGAGTCATGAGAACTGAAAGTTCCGTGGTCCACTGCTCGAAAAGTGGCGCAAACAATTGTGGAATTTCTAGTGCGGTTCCAGGCTGTAGCGAATGCAACGTTTGTAACTTGGAACGTAAACGTGGTACACAATGAACGAATGTTACCCTATGGTGTAGGAATTTAAATGTGTTTCTTTCAGTGGTTCTTGTTATTTCTCTTCCTTATGTCCTTACCAGTGTTTCCCTAAGTTTCATTGATCTACGATCACTCGTTTATCATGGGCTTCCTCTCAAGCAGAGAAAGTTTAATTATAATCACCGTGTGTATATTAAACATTAGAGGAGCTATTACAGATCCTTGTGGCAGGCCATTTTGTAACCTACGAAAAATTCTTCACTTCCCACTGAGATTCATTTGGAAAAGTCTGTCACTGAACATCACATTGAGTAGACGAGGAAAGGACTGCAAGGAATAAGTTGGTACACAGTGAGTAGTAGTCTTTCTTTCGGAACTTTACCATTGGGTGAACTTCACAAAAGCAAAGTATGTTTAGAGTTCTTGTTGCATACCTTTCTCTTTGTGGGTTGTGAGCGAGACGACCTGATCGCAACAGAGCCTTCCAGACGTAAAACCAGTTTGCTCTATTGGTATACTAGCGTTTACAAAGGTTTTTAGACGAGCGTATTCTTTCAAGGAACTTGGGGTAAAGGCTTAAAAGCACAATTGATCTGTAGCTTTCTGGAAAAGCGTTGTTTTCCACAGGTTTAGGGACAGCAAAAGCTTTGATCCTGTGGAAAGGTGTTGGTAACTTGTCTCTTCGCATCATGTAATTGTAAATACACTACTGGCCATTAAAATTGCTACACCAGGAAGAAATGCAGATCATAAACAGGTATTCATTGGACAAATATATTATACTAGAACTGACATGTGATTACATTTTCACAGAGTTTGGGTGCATAGACACTGAGAAATCAGTACCCAGGACAACCACCTCTGGTTGTAACAACGGCCTTGATACGCCTGGGCATTCAGTCAAACAGAGCTTGGATGGCGTGTACAGGTACGGCTGCCCATGCTGCTTCAACACGATACCACAGTTCATCAAGAGTAGTGACTGGCGTATTGTGACGAGACAGTTGCTCGGCCACCATTGTCCAGACCCTTTCAATTGGTGAGAGATCTGGAGAATGTACTGGCCAGGGCAGAAGGCAAACATTTTCTCTATCCAGAAAGGCCCATACAGGACCTGCAACATGCGATCGTGCATTATCCTGCCGAAATGTAGGGTTTCGCAGGGATCGAATGAAGGGTAGTGCCGCGGGTCGTAACACATCTGAAATGTAAAATCCACTGTTCAAAGTGCCGTCAATGCGAACAAGAGGTGACTGAGACGTGTATTAAATGGCACCCCATACGATCACGCCGGGTGATACGCCAGTATGGCTATGACGAATACACACTTCCAATGTGCGTTCACCGTGATGTCGCCGAACATGAATGCAACCATCATGATGCTGTAAACAGAACATGGATTCATCCGAAAAAAGGACGTTTTGCCATTCGTGCACCCAGGTTCATCGTTGACTACACCATCGCAGGCGCTCCTGTCTGTGATGCAGTGTCAAGGGTAACTGCAGCCACAGTCTCTGAGCTGATAGTCCATGCTGCTGCAAACGTCGTCGAAATCTTAGTGCAGATGGTTGTTGTCTCGCAAACGTCCCCATCTATTGACTTAGGGATCGAGACGTGGCTGCATGAACCATTACAGCCTTGTGGATAAGATGCCTGTCATCTCGACTGCTAGAGATACAAGGCCATTGGGATCCAGCACGGCATTTCGTATTACCCTCCTGAACCCACCGATTCCATATTCTGCTAACAGTCGTTGGATCTCGACCAACGCGAGCAGCAATGGTACAATACGATAAACCACAATCGCGATAGGCTACAATCCGACCTTTATCAAAGTCAAAAAGGAGATGGTATGCATTTATCCTCCTTACACGAGGCATCACAACAACGTTTCACCAGGCATTACCGGTCAACTGCTGTTTGTGTATGAGAAATCGGTTGGAAATTTTCCTCATGTCAACACATTGTAGGTGTCGCCACCGGCGCCAACCTTGTGTAAATGCTCTGAAAAGCTGATCATTCGCATATCACAGAATCTTCTCCCTGTCAAATAAATTTCATGTCTGTAGCACATCATCTTCATGGTGTAGCACTTTTAATGGCCAGTAGTGTACTTAAAAGCCATTGTCGAGTGTGTGGAGCAACATCTTTAACGAATGCAAGGTATATGTTATTAACCCTACAGCTTTTCTGCAATTTGTTAAGATGATTGAAGTATTGAATTCTTCCGTTGTGATAAGATCCATAATAGGATAGAGTTGTTCGTGTCTTTTACGAATGTCCCTAACTTCGGTTTCACACTTCTCTCTTTTCTGCCTTATCAGTGATGGTGTCCGCCCCCGGTAGCTGAATGGTGTAGTCGGCTTTTGGCGGCCGTGGTGTGCGGACCTCCGGCGTGTGCTGTGCGCTGCGGTCTGCTGCGCTCCGCTCGGGAAGTCCAGCGCCTGTTGCAGTGGTTAGCTGCGTTATTTGAGACTCTTGATGGATTGATATTAGAAGGAGAGATGGATCAGCCTAATAGAAGAGACACATTGAAATTTGTTTTTGACCAGAAAGGGCGGAGACCGAATTCGTTCGAAATTGAGACATGGCTAGAGGAAGTTGTGAAAATTTCGTTTGAGGATATTATAGGCATTCACCTTTCAATTGTGAGTATCATTGTGTATGTCAAGCTTAAAAACACGGAATTGTGTGACAAAATTGTTGAATCTAGTGGCGGAACATTTAAGTTCAAACATCACGATGGCAATATTAGTGAAGTTCGTGTTACGCATGCTGGCTTTGGATTAAGGACTGTCCGTATCTTTGAGCTACCATTTGAAATCACTGCTGAGCAGATCAATTCGGTAATAGCACCTTATGGGAGAATAATTAGCAATTTTGCAGGAAAGTGGTCTCCTGCTCACGAATTCCCCGTCTTGAATGGTATCAGGCAACTGCGAGTTGATTCACACAAGCACATACCCTCGTATATAAATGTTTGTGGTTATCGGGCTATAGTAATATATGGTGGGCAGCCAAGAACCTGCGCGTCTTGCGGCGGTACAGGTCATGTCCGCTCGCAGTGTACACAACTCCGAGTGGCCCAGCTACCTGCGGGCGAAGCAGTGAGACCCCCAGCCATGTCAACGTTGCCTTTAACTTATGTAGCGGCAGCCGCTGGACAGCTCCATACGCGTCACGCTCCTGACGAATCTCGGGACGCTACTCAGGATGATGCAGCTCGCGACAATGAAGTGATAATGGAAGTTAGCGACTCGACGGTGACAAAACAACCAAAGAGTCAAGAAAAAGAACCAAATATCTCTGTTCAAATAGAACAAACCCCTGAACCGATTATAGTCCTTCAGAATGAGCAGTCTCCATCAAACCACAAGGAAACCAACCCATCACTTACCAGCGAACAGGACCGAGCGCAAGAAACCCAAGAGGTAACGGAAAACGATGAAACCTCCCCAAGAGTCAGTCCTCCAAGGAAACATAAAAAGAGGAGACTAGATCATAAGGGCGCTGAACAACTTGCACCGCCTTTGCGAGAAAAACCAAAGCAGATTAGCAACAAACTGCATGAAGAACAACATAGTAATCCGGTTCTGAGTATGCAGGCACCTGACCCCTTGCAAGCCAAATCAAATACACCGCGCCCCATATCAACGGACCACTCATCACACGAGAGGTTGAAGCTGCTAGCAAATTTCGGTGCAGACAAGGTTTTCCCTGATACTATAAATGCAGAAAAAGAGACATCGAAAGCTAATCAACACAAAACCTGGGCTGATGAATCGGATGAAATGAATCAAGATGAAGAATTGAATGAAACTGGAGGAACGGAACAGATTCCTGCCCCAAGAGATCAACTGAACACGATGGGTACATCATTGCCGGAACATACATGTGAAAAAGGATTTTCCTCCGGCAGGACTTCGTATGATGAATATTGACTTCGGTAATGAATAGGACAATATGAACGCAGCACAAGCCTACAAAATCGCCACGTTGAACATTAATAAGATACCGCTCTTCCCTGCATTTACAACATCTGCAAGACTTTCTATACGCAGCTGGCGTTGATGTACTACTGCTACAGGAAGTAACAGATATTAAATTAGAAAAGATACGTGGGTACAACGCCATAATAAACCCCGGTATCGGTGCAGAGCTGGGAACCGCAATTCTCACGAATAAAGGCATCAAATGGCTCTGGGCACTATGGGACTCAACTGCTGAGGTCATTAGTCCCCTAGAACTTAGAACTAGTTAAACCTAACTAACCTAAGGACATCACAAACATCCATGCCCGAGGCAGGATTCGAACCTGCGACCGTAGCGGTCTTGCGGTTCCAGACTGCAGCGCCTTTAACCGCACGGCCACTTCGGCCGGCAAGAAGGCATCCGTGTCACACAAATAGCAAAACTTGAAAACAGTAGAGGAGTTGCAGTGATTGTTAATAACGCCCGCATCATCAACGTTTATGCACCGTCAGGCAACAATAACAGACGTGCAAGAGCGGATTTTTTTAAAAAGTGAAATCGTTCATCTCTTCGGTACACGTCAAGATTATATAATCCTAGCCGGCAATTTTCATTCTGCACTTAACCCGAAAGACCAGACACCGAATTTCAACAAGTCCTTAGAACTGGAAAGAACAGTCCACCAAATGCAATTAGCCGATACCTGGGAACATACCCATGGCGCACAGCCCGGTTTCACATATTTTACCAGTCACTCAGCAAGCAGGCTAGACAGAATTTACGTCTCGTCCAACCTTAAGAACCATGTACTCCAGTCTGAGGTCTGGCCCACACGCTGCGTACATCACTACAGTCAATTTGGAAAAACAAGAGACTTGCCGAGCGAGGGGCATATGGAAACTCAACATTACACATCTACAAGATGAGGAATGTCGCGTAGCATTTACTAATGTCTGGCTAGAATGCGAGAAACGGTTCCCGCTATACAATTCTGCAGTAGCTTGGTGGTTACAATGTGCTAAGCCTAAAATAAGAAGAATGCTGACCGATTACTCACGACAGAAAAGTTTCTGGATTAAAAAGACGATTGAATTTTATTTTAGCTGCCTTAGAGACCTGTACACCCTAGGCACACGATTAATGGAGAACTTTAGCCGGATTCAGAAAGTTAAAGCAAAACTTTTCGCACTGAAGCGGCGACAGTCAGAAGGTTTTAAAGTCAGAGCGAGAATACAAAACATTCTAGAAGGGGCAGAAACAGCTATGTACCATGTAATGCGTGAGAATAAGAGAGGAAACAGAAAAATACTGACAGAAGTTAAGTTACCTGATGGGACCAGTCACACAAAACAGAATGAATTTCAAAACGCTGTTCATAAATATATCTCAGATATGATGTCCACCAAACCTACCGTCGACGAGGCGAGATCTTGTTAGAAACAGATCAGGGCGAATTAGTACAGAGCAAGTAGAAAATCTCACGGCTGAAATAGAAGAGGACGAATTGAAAGACGCAATAGCACAGAGTCCTAAAAATAAGTCTCCAGGACCTGATGGTATACCCGTGGAATTCTACCAAGTGTTCTGGCCACAAATGAAAAGCAAGTTGCTATGAATGTACAACGAACTCATGAATGGCACTGTTGACGCTCCCAAAGAATTTCCTGAAGGGATCATAGTTCTAATTCGTAAAAACTCACTTAGCAAAGCAATTGAAAACTTTCGCTCAGTAACACTACTCAACAGTGACTACAAAATTATGGCCCACGTATTAGCAAGAAGAATAAAAATTGTTATTAACTCTGTAACTGGCCCGTACCAAACACGTGTAGGCAAAGACAGAAACATCTATCAGAATATATGCGAATGTAGGGATATAATATCAACCGCAAATGTATGCCGAATAAAATGTGCTTTGGTGTCATTAGACTTCGAGAAGGCGTTTGACAGAGTAGATCATAAGTATCTCCTCGGAATCATGGAAGTAATGGGATTCCCACCACGATTCGTGAGGATTATTCAACAAATTTTGAAAAGCAGTGTAGCACGAATAATGATAAACAGAGAACTAAGTAGAGAGATTGAATTGGCTGGATCCGTACGTCAAGGCTGCCCAATGTCAATGGCCCTTTTCGCAATAGAAATAGAACTTCTCCTCGCGACACTCACGCATCACCTGCAAGGATTCTGAATAAACGGAAAGAAAATAAAAATAGTGTGCAACGCCTACGCAGATGATGTGGGCGTCCTGGTTATAAATGAAGATGAAGTGGCGAAAGCTCTTCAGATTGTACACACATATGAACTTGCTTCTTGCGCCAAACTAAATAAAAGGAAGTCAGGCGTCATGAACCTAGGCAGAGGAATATGCATGCAAAATCGGGGACAACTGACGGAAGTATCCACACTGAAATGTTTGGGTATTGAATTTAGGAGCAACATCCAACACACTATTGCCGTCAATTATAAAAAACTATTTGCAAGCATACGAGCATCTGTACAAGGAAACAGTATGAGGCAACTGGACGAGATACAGAAAACCACACTAGTAAATGTGTATATAACATCCAAACTTAACTATGTTGTCCAAGCTTTCCCGATGCCATTAGAAACAGCCAGAAGAATTTTGTCCGCGATAGGAAGCTTTGTAAGCCATGGCAATATTTTCAAAGTGAAGTTCAATACACTAACGCTCCCAACAAGGAAAGGCGGTTTAAACCTCGTTGATGTCAGTTACAGGTCACAAGCGTTATATGTGTGTCGAATGTGCAAGTAATGGAAACAGATGCCCGACAGCTTAACGGCCCACTTGCTGAATGAAATTGCTCTTGCAAGCATGGAGCCGCCAATAGATGTGCATCATATACCAGCTGGTCTTTGTCACCTAAAAACTTTTCTCGTTGAGTACGGTTATATCTCATCGAGGCTCTCAGAACAGCAGTTGACGAAAGTAAAGGACATCTATACATATTTGATGGAAGCTAAGGAAGGAAATATTATTGAAAGAAAATACCCCAACAACGACTGGTCTGCAATTTGGAAAAATATCCACCTTCGGAACTTACCCTCTAAGGTGAAAGCAACTTGGTATAATGCAATCAACAGGAAAATATCAGCTAATTCCAAATTGCATGCTATACATCTCACAAATTCGCCCTTGTGCGCGTCATGCAACCTTCTTGACACTGAAGAAAACCGATTCGTGTGTGAAAGAGTAAGGGACATATGGCATATAGTAAAGCAGAAATTAGCGACCGTTAACAGGACATCTCCAAATGTTTTCAACGCCGCAGATTTTCTGACTCCAGACGCAGTGCCCTATCCTAAGACGAAAAGAAATGCTGTTAACTGACTAAAAGGGCACACAGTGCACTATATCTTGAAGGCAGAAAATAAAAGCAAAGAAGATTTCTGGGTGTATCTAACGACTCAGCACCATCATCTCATGCGGACAAAAGACTACAAAAAAAAAATTACGCATGCTTCCTCAATAGAATCATGGAATAAAATTATACAGAGAACGATAATAGATTAAGATTGGTACGAAATTCAGAGATGTCAACCTTGCACGATTACAGATAACTGGAACCGGAAAGTCTTCGATCCTTTCACGAGACACCACAGAAACGAAATCATGTCCGTGACAAGACGCGCCGGACTACATCCTCATGAAGAAATTAGACATCAAATTTTACGTATTTTATTTTTTTAAATTATCTTATGCCATACGCAGAGACGTTTTAAGTTCTAAACAACGTTTTTCAAGGGGATACAGGATTTTATGTTCTTTTTATGAAGATGAGAGACTTCACATTTCAGTTTTTTTTAACATACTTGTCTTTCCATAAGAAAGAGGAAGATTCATTTCCTTTGATTAAATTAAGAAGAAATATTTATTCTCGTTTATGTTAGCAAAGGTAATTTCGGCATCCAGCTTAACGAAAAAAATTAGGATGCCGAACAAGAAGAAAAAAAAAGTGGCCGAGCACTCGCAAAAAGGTAATAAAAAATGAGGATTTGGCATCAAAACATAAAAAGTACATAAAATAAAAAGGTAAAAAAAGTTGGTAGAAGGATGGACTCTTAATAATACTAATAAACTAATAATAATAAAAACGACAAAAGCATAGAAGCTAGCCGAAGAAGGCAAAACAAGGTGAGCGTTTGGAAGGGCTGTGAGGGGAGAGGGGAGGCCCTAAAAAAAAAAAAAAAAAAAAAAAAAGTTGTCAACGCGACAGAATGTCAATTCTAAGGGCCGAGGTTCGATTCCCGGCTAGGTTAGAGATTTTCTCCGCTCAGGGACTGGGTATTGTGTTGTCCTAATCATCATTATATCATCCCCATCGACGTGCAAGTCGCCGAAGTGGCGTCAAATCGGAACACTTGCCCCCGGCGGGAGGTCCTAGTCACACGACATTCGCATTCAGTGATGGTCTCTGATAGATGTTTAATTTTTTCACTAAGAGTTCTGGCCCAGGGTAGTCCGTAGAAACGGTGGGCGTTTTATGTCCGGTTTCTAGTTTGCGCAGTAAACTCTATGCTATCGGCTGTGTTTAAAGTCTAGGCTCTCCAGTGTTTCTTTCCATCTAACCGTTCTTGCACAATTAAGGGCTTCTAGCAGTTGTTCTCCTAGTTCCTGGTCCCTCGTGCGTTCATAAGAACCATACAGTTTTTCACTCCCTTCATTCCAACAAGGAATATAAGATTTTGTTACACCTGATGGGATACTGTTTTTGGCAGCGCTAATTACTAAGACAAGAAAATGTTTGGTGGAACTCTACTTTTGGTGAAATCCATCTGATGTCATTTTCCAGTTGTTCGCTGAATTTGGTTCAAATGGTTCAAATGGCTCTGAGCACTATTGGACTTAACTTCTGAGGTCATCAGTCCCCTAGAACTTAGAACTACTTAAACCTAACTAACCTAAGGACATCACACGCATCCATGCCCGAGGGAGGATTCGAACCTGCGACCGTAGCGCTGAATTTGTTCCACTTGGCCTTTCTAAAATTCAATCTAGATAGGGAAAGGGAACGATGGGAATGGTTATGCCTAGTTTGATAACAATTAGTCGATGCTGAGATTTGGGAAGTTTTCATGTACTTCTCTAATAGCGTGGCTTACTTCTGTGGCTGTAGTAAAAAAAATTGACTATTATATTCTTCCCTCCAACTTGCAGATTAGGAGGTTGGTTTCTACTTAGCATAAAAAAGAAGTTGTAATTTGTTTCCCTCTATCTAGTCTGCTAAAAACGACTGTCGTTTCTTCGACTTTTACAGCAAGTACAAAAAGAGCCTATGAGGAGGATGAGTATGTTATCGAGACGTTAGCGATGCCGATTCTAATATAAGTAACAATGTAATGCAGCAGTAAGATTATAAGGTGGTATAGAGTCTCGTGACTGGATTTAGTAGTTGTCGCCTGTGTGACCTTCTGAACTGTGATAACGTAAAGTTTAAGCTTGCAACCCAGCTTGCTGAGGTATCCACTTTTGCTTTGAATTATGCCTTCGATAATAATTTGGCATATTCTGATTTTGGAGTCAACTGTCGAATGGTCCTGACAAGGACTACTGGAGATTTTGTCTGCTTTATTCTCATCGCAATGTGTGGACTAGGAGATCAAAAGACAGTCTGGCGGTTCGTTACCGCTGCTCATTTAATGTTAACCAGGTGGAACGTGTAACAGTCTGTTAAGGACACGTAGAGCTTTACCCAGCAGGCGATCTAGGTGTGCGAAGACGCCATCTGAAAAAGTACTCCAGCTCAGGTGGGCGCCTGCAGCTACTGGATTCAGAGTCATTGGAATGTGGATGGCTGCTTCATCTGGTACTGCAGTGGTCTTCATCTCGAAGTTAATAGCTGGCATAGACTGTGGTGTGTGGTATCACTTACACACCTGGATACTGTTATGGATCTTATTTTGGGGAGTATAAAGGGCGATTCAGCTGCACCTACTACTGGGTCTTATGCAGCCCACAATCCCTTCAAATGCCACGTGCAAGATTTTCATATTTTCTCATTCGCTTCATGCAAAACTATTAATCCTACAGAAAAAATGAATAGGACTTTTTTATAGGAAATTTAAGGCGGTTAAATTTTGTACTGGGATACCAGTACGAAACCATGATTGTACCCAGTCGTGTACCTCTTTGTCCGAAGAAGATCGATGGTAAAGAATATCTTTCTTGACTCCAAAAATATGGAAATCGCATGCGGAGACATTGGGGGAGTACGGAGGATGTGTAAGGACTTCCCAGTGAGTCCTCTCCAAGGGGCCCGTATGTTGCTAAAGTCGTTTCGAGTACACTGCAGAAGTTTCTTTGGGAAGCCATTACACATCCTCCATACAGTCTCGATCTCTTCCCAAGCGATTTATAGGTTTTTGGCGCCCTGAAGAAAGATATTTGTGGCCGTCGATTAGCTTCGGACGAAGAGGTACACGGCTGGGTGCCATCAATATCTGGACACTGTGAATTAGTCTTTGGAGTGTTGACTTCGAAGACTTGACAACAAGTAAACACTCCAACGACGATTTTACGGTATACAGATGGTGATGGCTCCAGTATGCAAGTATCGATATGTCTCATTGTCTGTACAAGGGGCCTGAAGATGGCATTATTGAATACCGAAACTGGCTGTCTAAATAAAACAACTTCCCAATACTAACGGCTGTCTGACGAATTTCCTTGGTAAATATCTAACCGGCCGCTGTCCCGATTCAACAAAGGATCAGAGATGGAAGTGGTCATGTTCGACTACTTGAGATAATTTGCAGACATACATTGACTTCAAGTTCCCAAACAACGATGTCATGTCACCCAGCCACAATTTTTCCTGATCGGTTTGAAGAACATTCTGTACAGTTTGAGCGAAAGATTTGGCCACTCAGGTCGCTCGACAGGAATCCCATCGAACATTTGTGGGACTTAATCGAGAGGTCACTTGGTGCACAAAATCCTGGACTGCCAACAATTTCGCAATTATGGACAGCTATAGAGGCAGCATGGCTCAATATTTCTGTATGGGACTTCCAGCGAATTGTTGAGTACATGCCACTTAGTAGTAATCTTCTATCTCCATCCATGTCGATCGAGCAGTGCTTGGGACACGGGACTCACATATACAGTCAGATCCCCGACCGCCTATCTAGATAAAGATTTTCCCTAAATGTTTAAAGTAAAAATCATGATAATTCCTTGAAAAAAACACTTATGATTTCTTTCCCTATCGTTCCCAGTCCGAGCTAATGCTCTCGCCACCGAGGGACTGTAAGCCCTAACCTTCATTCCTTCCACCTACAGGGTGTTTCAAAAATGACCGGTATATTTGAAACGGTAATAAAAACTAAACGAGCAGCGATAGAAATACACCGTTTGTTGCAATATGCTTGGGACAACAGTACATTTTCAGGCAGACAAACTTTCGAAATTACAGTAGTTACAATTGTCAACAACAGATGGCGCTGCGGTCTGGGAAACTCTATAGTACGATATTTTCCACATATCGACCATGCGTAGCAATAATATGGCGTAGTCTCTGAATGAAATTACCCGAAACCTTTGACATCGTGTCTGGCGGAATGGCTTCACATGCAGATGAGATGTACTGCTTCAGCTGTTGAATTGTTTCTGGATTCTGGCGGTACACCTGGTCTTTCAAGTGTCCCCACAGAAAGAAGTTACAGGGGTTCATGTCTGGCGAATAGGGAGGCCAATCCACGCCGCCTCTTGTATGTTTCGGATAGCGCAAAGCAATCACACGATCATCGAAATATTCATTTAGGAAATTAAAGACGTCGGCCATGCGATGTGGTCGGGCACCATCTTGCATAAACCACGAGGTGTTCGCAGTGTCGTCTAAGGCAGTTTGTACCGCCACAAATTCACGAAGAATGTCCAGATAGCGTGATGCGGTAATCGTTTCGGATCTGAAAAATGGGCCAATGATTCCTTTGGAAGAAATGGCGGCCCAGATCAGCACTTTTTGAGGATGCAGGGACGATGGGACTGCAACATGGGGCTTTTCGGTTCCCCATATGCACCAGTTCTGTTTATTGACGAAGTCGTCCAGGTAAAAATAAGCTTCGTCAGTAAACCAAATGCTGCCCACATGCATATCGCCGTCATCAATCCCGTGCACTATATCGTTAGCGAATGTCTCTCGTGCAGCAATGGTAGCGGCGCTGAGGGGTTGCCGCGTTTGAATTTTGTATGGATAGAGGTGTAAACTCTGGCGCATGAGACGATACGTGGACGTTGGCGTCATTTGGACCGCAGCTGCAACACGGCGAACGGAAACCCGAGGCCGCTGTTGGATCACCTCTGCACTAGCTGCGCGTTGCCCTCTGTGGTTGCCGTACGCGGTCGCCCTACCTTTCCAGCACGTTCATCCGTCACGTTCCCAGTCCGTTGAAATTTTTCAAACAGATCCTTTATTGTATCGCTTTTCGGTCCTTTGGTTACATTAAACCTCCGTTGAAAACTTTGTCTTGTTGCAACAACACTGTGTTCTAGGCGGTGGAATTCCAACACCAGAAAAATCCTCTGTTCTAAGGAATAAACCAAGTTTTCCACAGCACACTTGCATGTTGTGAACAGCACACGCTTACAGCAGAAAGACGACGTACAGAATGGCGCATCCACAGACTGCGTTGTCTTCTATATCTTTCACATCACTTGCAGCGCCATCTGTTGTTGAAAATTGTAACTACTGTAATTTCGAAAGTTTGTCCGCCTGAAAATGTACTGTTGTCCCAAGCATATTTCAACAAACGGTGTATTTCTATCGCTGCTCGTTTAGTTTTTATTGGCGTTTCAAATATACCGGTCATTTTTGAAACACCCTGTATGTTACGCATATTTCCCTCTACAGAAACAACTCGACTGATTCCTCTCGATGAGGCAACAAACCCCTATTACTTTGTAGAAAGGCAAGGTTATCGATGGAGTTTGAAAGGAATGGGAGGTAAAGAAAGGGTTAATAAAGGAAGAAGGGCAGGAACGAAAGTTAGTACGAAATCAACGTCGTTAGATACGAATATGCAAACAGGATGTACCAAGATTCAGAGAAATACATGACCTTGGTGTTTTCGAAGAAACTAGACGTCTGTGATCGTGTGTTGGTGTGACATGGAAATGAGAAAGAAGTTTCTGAAAAATAAAACTGTAGGGAAATGGTATCCAAATGTTAACTATAGGCAGGTAAGGGAAGACGTGGTTAGATGTTCGTACGGGCCAGGAATGAAATCTACGGACAACACGAAGGGAAGGAGGGAAAGATGTGGTTACCTGTCAGAACGGGATGGAAGGAAATCAACCGAAGATATGTTGATGAAGCGTGTGTCGAGGCACCCGAAACCAGCTAATTTGAGAGCAGAGAATAGTAACGGTGACGGTGTGAGAGATGCGAGTGGGGTGGTCCTGCTAAAGAGAATAGAAAGAAATAGAGGAAAACAGTGTAATCAGAGGACAATAAACATGTAAAAGTAGAGAATTTTAGTATTTCGCAAAGGGATTAGGAAATGAATGAGTAACAAAAATGGGAGCCTTTTTTGTGTAATTAACACTTGTAATTATTTTTATCTCTTGCGATACTGAAGTAAGTACTTTTTTAAAGAATGGTGTGTTTTCATAATGACAGTCGCGATTTCTTGAAAAGATGACAACATTTGTATGGATCTCACTAAAGCTTGCAGTGAAAATATTTGCAAAAATTAAGGTACATTCTAAGATGCACTTTGGCTTTTTCCTCTGCACCCAGCCTTGCATCGAGCTATAGTGGACGAACATAAAATGCGAATTTCATAAGGCATTATTCATATGCATTTCTCGGAGACGTTGGTACTGAACGATGTGGTAAGAGACTGGATTCGTATTCCTGAGGGCTGCTATTCAAATTCCTATCCAGCCATAACATTTAAGTTTTCCATGATGGTTACCTTCAATATGCAAGGCCGCTTTCCTTCCCCCGCTTGAGCTCCGTATCTAACGTCTTCGTCGTTGGAGGGACGTTAAACAGCAGTTTTCCTTCCATTCATACTTGCCATTTATGTACAATTCTGTGAAGTGTTTTGGTTAAAACATTAACGAACACTGTGTCACGGTGATGTTCAAGAGCTGTCCAGTGTCGTTAAAAGCGGTACGTCGTTCAATGAAAGAACGGTAGTTGCTTCATTGTCTATCTTAGTAAATGTACCTTGACTGATGCGTGCGAGAGCGCGGGATCGATAATGTGCGTGTGAGTTTCTTTGCTACGCTCGCAAGTACGTGTTTACCTTCCTTGCTCAGACCGGGGCAACCCCGGTGTATGCCTACTTAAGAGGGCGGTCGTGCTCGCCGTGGAGGTGAGTATGTCTTGGCTCGCGGATTAGATATGCTACTCGGCGACGTCGTTACCAGTTGTGGCCGAGGGCGGGTTGGGCTTCTCTGTTTCTGGTACGTTTCTTGAAGTCCAGGTCTCGCCGTTAGGTTCGAGAAGCGCCTAAAGGTTCAAATGGCTCTGAGCACTTTGGGACTTAACATCTATGGTCATGAGTCCCCTAGAGCTTAGAACTACTTAAACCTAACTAACCTAAGGACATCACACAACAACCAGTCATCACGAGGCAGAGAAAATCCCTGACCCCGCCGGGAATCGAACCCGGGAACCCGGGCGCGGGAAGCGAGAACGCTACCACACGACCACGAGATGCGGACAGCGCCTAAAGGAGGGAGCGTGCATTATATTTGGCACACGGCATCGACGACTATGAAATCGCTATACCAGGACTGTCACAGAGGAAGATTGTTTTGGTGAGAACCTAATGTTGAACATTGTCCATCCGTGTCTCGCTGGGGATTGGTATTGACTTTAACTTATTGCTGAACCTGAGGTGCACATTTTGTGTTTGTGTTCGCTAGTGTCATTTATTCTGAAGGATAACGGGGACTGATATTCATCTGAGTCGGTGATAACGGTTAAAGCTTGTGTTTCTTTTTTTGTTATTTCCTCAACTGTGAATCCTGTTAATATGATTATTGTCTGTTGTTTTTAAGCTACAAAGTTTGCCCAGAAAGTAATGTACCGCATTTCTTTTCTGAGCCGAAAACAATGCTACATATGCGAAACGTTACGTCTATGTTATATGAAGTCCCCTGAGTTAGCGCGCCAAGTTTCCGCCACTTTCGACAGATAGCGTAGCCGCAGGACAGTTTCAAGATAGCGCCTGTAGCTTATGTACGTTGCAAACAACGTGCCGTCATTGAATTTCACACTGCAGAGAAAGAAACTGTGGGGAATATTCGCAGAAGCTTGCGTAAAGTCTATGGAGCATCTGCTGTCGACAGAAGTGCTGTCAGTCGCTGGACAGGGAGGGTGAAGTCATCAGAAGGCGGTTGGCAGAACACGATTTGCAGCGGTCGGGGAGACCATCCACGGCGGTCACTCCCGACATATGTCTTTGCGACGAACAGCGTTCGAGTAGACCTTCCACTTCGGATAGGATCATCAAGACATCTGATGGAACGATTCGTGATGTGTGCTATAGCTTATGAAATGAACATTAGCTAGGGTTCAGCTTTTGCAATCGTCCAAGAACCTGTGAACTCGTTGGATACCACGTCAGCTGATGGAAAAACACTAACAGGAATGTCTGGAAATGTCAAAATTACATTTAAGGCATTTTGAACAGGAAACAGAAGACCTTCTCGCATAGTTACACTTGATGAGACGTGTCTGTCATTACGAACCACGAAGCATTTGATGATAACTTTGCTGTCATTACACTTTTGAAGGTCAGATAATGAAATGGTCAGCTACAGTGAGTTACTGCGAGATCTGAATCACAAAATCTGAACGAAGTGGAGGGTGACGTGTTTATAGGATGGCGTCATCACATACTCGTAACATTTCTCTGGCAGAAAAAAACCTTGGTTACCTAAATGTGGTGAATAAATGATGCACGAGTAATATTTAATTTTGCGTTGTTTGGATAATTCATGTTATTTCTGGCTTTCGGTTCCTTAAATTATTTCCGCTTCTAACGTTAAGCCAAGCGTTTATGAACTACTATTTATCTTTTAAATAACAATAATTTTGACTCTTAATTTTGAATATTTCCGCGAAGTTTCAATCATCAACTTTCTCCCCTGTATGTGAAAATATTTTACTGTCGCGAACGCCGGCCGCGGTGGCCGTGCGGTTCTGGCGCTGCAGTCCGGAATCGCGGGACTGCTACGGTCGCAGGTTCGAATCCTGCCTCGGGCATGGGTGTGTGTGATGTCCTTAGGTTAGTTAGGTTTAAGTAGTTCTAAGTTATAGGGGACTTATGACCTAAGATGTTGAGTCCCATAGTGCTCAGAGCCATTTGAACCATTTGAACTGTCGCGAACCTACGGAGGGAGAATTGTGATCATAATAAAAGAAATCAGAGTGCATACAGAAAGATTATGTGTTCGTTTTTCAGCTGTTAGAGATTGGAACTGTAGAGAAATAGTGTCAAGATGGTTCTAAGAACTCTGTGCCAGGACTCGAGTGTGAACTGCAGAGTAGTCATGCTGATGAAGATTTTGATACTAGATTTGGACATAGGAGTGTGAAACACTTGCCTCTTGAATGCAGAGCATTGACGTGATACAGTCAGTCAAAAGCTAAATATGAATCTGATGAGGCCTAAGCCTAAACATGTTATTATGTGCGGCGTAGATAAAAACTAAATGCTAGCTATACTGAACGCTGAAATAAAAGTGAATCATTTTGCACGCTCGCAGCTCGATTTATTCCGAGGATTGGTGTGCAGTACGCTCACTACTTAAGACAGACAGTCTAGTACGGAAAGAACAAGTATTTTAATAATTTTTATGTTTTCGGTCATTCCTTAGTTATTTGTACACTCCTGGAAATGGAAAAAAGAACACATTGACACCGGTGTGTCAGACCCACCATACTTGCTCCGGACACTGCGAGAGGGCTGTACAAGCAATGATCACACGCACGGCACAGGGGACACACCAGGAACCGCGGTGTTGGCCGTCGAATGGCGCTAGCTGCGCAGCATTTGTGCACCGCCGCCGTCAGTGTCAGCCAGTTTGCCGTGGCATACGGAGCTCCATCGCAGTCTTTAACACTGGTAGCATGCCGCGACAGCGTGGACGTGAACCGTATGTGCAGTTTACGGACTTTGAGCGAGGGCGTATAGTGGGCATGCGGGAGGCCGGGTGGACGTACCGCCGAATTGCTCAACACGTGGGGCGTGAGGTCTCCACAGTACATCGATGTTGTCGCCAGTGGTCGGCGGAAGGTGCACGTGCCCGTCGACCTGGGACCGGACCGCAGCGACGCACGGATGCACGCCAAGACCGTAGGATCCTACGCAGTGCCGTAGGGGACCGCACCGCCACTTCCCAGGAAATTAGGGACACTGTTGCTCCTGGGGTATCGGCGAGGACCATTCGCAACCGTCTCCATGAAGCTGGGCTACGGTCCCGCACACCGTTAGGCCGTCTTCCGCTCACGCCCCAACATCGCGCAGCCCGCCTCCAGTGGTGTCGCGACAGGCGTGAATGGAGGGTCGAATGGAGACGTGTCGTCTTCAGCGATGAGAGTCGCTTCTGCCTTGGTGCCAATGATCGTCGTATGCGCGTTTGGCGCCGTGCAGGTGAGCGCCACAATCAGGACTGCATACGACCGAGGCACACAGGGCCAACACCCGGCATCATGGTGTGGGGAGCGATCTCCTACACTGGCCGTACACCACTGGTGATCGTCGAGGGGGCACTGAATAGTGCACGGTACATCCAAACCGTCATCGAACCCATCGTTCTACCATTCCTAGACCGACAAGGGAACTTGCTGTTCCAACAGGACAATGCACGTACGCATGTATCCCGTGCCACCCAACGTGCTCTAGAAGGTGTAAGTCAACTACCCTGGCCAGCAAGATCTCCGGATCTGTCCCCCATTGAGCATGTTTGGGACTGGATGAAGCGTCGTCTCACGCGGTCTGCACGTCCAGCACGAACGCTGGTCCAACTGAGGCGCCAGGTGGAAATGGCATGGCAAGCCGTTCCACAGGACTACATCCAGCAGAATAGCAGCCTGCATTGCTGCGAAAGGTGGATATACACTGTACTAGTGCCGACATTGTGCATGCTCTGTTGCCTGTGTCTATGTGCCTGTGGTTCTGTCAGTGTGATCATGTGATGTATCTGACCCCAGGAATGTGTCAATAAAGTTTCCCCTTCCTGGGACAATGAATTCACGGTGTTCTTATTTCAATTTCCAGGAGTGTATATTATTACTGTTTTTAATAATAATATTAACATGATCATCGTCCTCTTTTGCGATTTTATAAGAGAATAAGATCTCAAAAACAAAAAAAAACAAACGCTACTGAAGGTGATAATAATAACTAATAATAATAATAATAATAACAGCAAATATTATATCAGTTTATACCACGGATTGCGAAACTTGTGAGGGACAAGAATATGTGCCATTCCAGAGAAAACGAAAAAATAGGAATATTATAGCATAACATTCCTTCGATGACGCGCTATTACAGATGAAGAGCGAGATAAGACTGGGGACGGAGTGGTGCAGGTTATCGCCAATGTCGTTTTCAAAGAAAACATTCCAGGTTTCGTGTAAGCGATTTAGGAAAACTACAGAAAACCTTAATCTGAATGATCGAGCGGCGATACGAATGCAGCGTTTTAATTAGTACACCATCTCGTGAATTTTGTGGCATCACGTATTTAAAAGTAAAATCGATAGTAAAAATATAGCACTAAGATTAAATAAATTTTTTAAGTTAATCAGTTGGGTTCGAGACCGTTACGCATAACAAACCACAAACTAAGATTTATAACGCCATGGATATTTGTACGGTAGGAACCTCGGACATGCCTGGAAATGACAGCCGTGTAGACTAATTGCCGTTATGTGTGAAGGGTGCTTGCAGCTGAAATAATTCACGTAATTCTTCTCGCCAGCTGGAAATGATTACCAGTCGAGAGCGAAAATGGAATTAGTGGAAATGGAATTTCATTTGCAATTATGCTGGAACAACTCTCAGTGTTCCTTTATAGCTACTGCGAAAATGAGCGCAATCATTCAGGCAGATTTCAACATTTACAACTGCCAGCACGCAAAGAGATTGGATATGTGCATCAGAACTGACATGTCATTCGTCAAGAAAAATGAACGTAGTAGGCGGAAGATAGTAAACTTTTAACGAAGCCCACAAATGTTCAAGCGTATGTATCGACCATTCACATTTGAGAAAATATGTTGTAGTTTGTAGCGTCTCCTGGCCAGTCGTCATAAATAGCGTGTGATAGAATTTTTTCCGTGTGGGTAAGACCAGTTAACATGTGTCGATATAGTGCCACGTATACGGCGAAAGGTAAATAATTTGAACACGACCAAGTGAAGCAATATAGCAAGACTGTGTAAACATTTCACGAATGTACTATGTGTGTATGTAGAACATTCATAATTATTTGACGTTTTATGCCTTTGTTAACTTTGAATCCATGACATATTATCATCTTTGAAAATCTTGTTAAATGAATTAGTGATTATGATCTGTCCCTCAGATAAAAAGGACAATTCAGTACATGTATAAATAGTAAAAAGCATTGTAATAATTTCCTTTGTTCTCTTTGGGATTCGTTACGAGTAACACTCGCGTGTTAAGCAAATGTATATGCTAGCCGTGAGTCTTTTGTTCATGAAGCTTGAGATCCGCCACTAGGCAAGTTGTTGTAAAAAGGTGAGTAAAATTAAATCAGACTAAGAACAGCCGACCAGTTGCAAAGGATAAAGTAATCTTTACCTAGGTTTCAATAGATATAAATCTATCTTCTTCAGAAGACGCCTGGGGACAATGAACATCGTAATATATATTAAGGTATGAAACATGAGTCAAGAATAAAGTTTAACATATATTAGGAAAATATTGTATTACAAGATGTGAGAAAGATTCTTAGTACTTACAGTATTATAACAACATGAAGTGATATGTCCTTATCGTTTAGGCAAACATCTGCATAGTTACATTAATCATATAAAATATAGCCCTGACAACAGGGTTTGTCAAACAAATAAAATAGGTACATAGAAGTTGCAGAGCGCCTAAGCGACTGAGTAAAATCGGCCAGCGTAGTAGCACAGCGGCCAGGGCAGGTGGCGCTCATGTCGCGAACTATGTGCCGATAGGCGTACTGAAGTAACATTTGAAACATCAATTTTAAATGCGTTCTTAAATAGAGTGATAATAAATAAATTGGCAAGCATTTGACACTCCCGTTATGACATTGTGGGAGGTATAGGAACAATAACGTAGATACATACATCAAAAAGACAGGTGGCGCTTCCGCCGTGAGTTACATGCAGTGGTCTATATAGCCGAAAATGACTTTTTGTGTAAAGGCCTTAAATATAACTTGCCTGCTAAACTCGATAAATATCCAGTTATTTGTAATCTCATTGTAGATCTAAAAATCGGTTTAGAATCTCTGAAATTAGAGAAAACGGAGCAAGTCAAATGTGCCTACGAATGTAACAACATAATAGAAAAAGAAATTAAATTATCTCCTAATAAGCAATCGGGCGAATATAGTATAATAAAAAGCATTAATTATAAACTTAGAGAGCACGACGCATTAATCACTAAGAGTGACAAAGGGAACACCGTGGTCGTGGCTTATAAAAATGAATATATAGAGAAGACTGTAAAGTTTTTTGAGGAAAACGACATCACTGAGGTTACTGTAGATCCTACTACTGAACTGCAAAATGAAATCCGGCGTACTTTAACGAATTCCGTCAGCTTGTTCGATAAGTTCCAAAAGAAAGGGCTTATAAATATGAACCCTAAACCACCAGTGCTTAGAAGTCAGTTTAAACTGCATAAATAAAATCACCCGATCCGCCCTATAGTGAATGGTATAGGCAGTCCACATCACACACTTGCTAGGCGCCTCCATTTTAAAATTAAAGATGCTTTCACTTTTGAAAATAATTTTTCTGTAAAAAACAGTAAGGAATTAATTAACAATATTCAATCTATAAGTTGTACACCTGACACTAGACTGGTGTCCTTTGACATCGTCAGCCTTTACACAAATGTTCCGGTTGATGAAACCATAGACCTTGTAAAAGAGAATCTTCTTAAACACAAAAAATTAAGTGAAACTCAGATTGCCGAACTCATTGGTTTGCTCAAGGTCATTTTAAAATACAATTACTTCACATTTAACGGGAAAATGTATGTACAACCAGATGGTCTAGCAATGGGTAGCCCCCTCGCCGGTATTCTAGCAGAGGTTTTCATTAACGCCCTAGAAACAACGTTCTTCAATTCAAGTTCAGAATTACGCCACAAAATCCGCTATTATGCACGGTATGTTGATGACATTTTCATTGCTTTTGATGGCACTGATCATGAGTTAGAGCATCTCTTTAACACTTTCAACGGTTTACATGAAAAAATTTCCTTCACAAAAGAACTTCAAAATGATAAACGTGAACTTAATTTTCTCGATTTAACAATTTCTATAGAAGATAATTCCTTCCATTTTAATATCTTCCGCAAGGAAACATATTCTGATAATGTCATTCCTGCTGACTCAACCCATCCAAAAGCTCATAAATTGGCATTTTTTCATTCCGCCATTCACCGAATGGTAACCACTCCTTTATCACCTGCGGATCAAAAAAAGGAATTGAATGTCATCAAAGCGATTGCGGTTAATAATGGGTATAACCAGAATATGATCGATTACCTGCTCAATAAGAAAATCTCCCAAAAATGTTCGACTTTGAGAAGTATTCTCCCCACGGATACCACAGAAACTAAAAAATTTATTTCCATCCCTTTCCTGGGTAACTTATCGTATAGGATTAAACGTCTTCTGAATAAAAAATATAACTGTAACGTCTCCTTTTCTACAGATGACAGTTTAAAAAGAAATCTTGTACAGTCAGTAGAGATTGCCAGCGATTGGTTTTCTAATTCAGGTATTTACAAGCTAACCTGTAATAACTGTCCCTCTTATTATATTGGTCAAACCGGCAGAGCTGTGAAAACACAATATAAAGAACATCTGTTAGGTAAAAAAGGAACGAATATTCGCAACTCTACCTTTGCTGAACACCTCTTGATAACCGGCCATACGCCTAAACAGTTAGAAGACACGGTTATCCTACATAGACAGGTCAAGGGACGGAGACTAGATCTGTGGGAAGAGCTATTTATTTTTAAACATCTAGAGCTCAAAGACGGCAATATTCTGAATGATCAGTTGAACCTTGCTTGTAAACAATTTTTCGAAGGCTTTAAACCCGTACTGTGTAATATATAACACTAATGTTAGTAACCTCAGTAGTCTGTTTCCTCAGGAAGCTATAATGCACTTTCAAATCCTCCAGTTTACTATCGTTTATATAATGTGTTCTTTTCACGATATATGGCTGCCACTACAGTGGCCCTCATATAATTTTCTCTTATTCTATATTACGTAGTAACTGGATTGTAGACCAGGTCTCGTAATTTTCTTAAAAGCCGTTACTGATTGTTCTTGATGGTTTGACTTATATACGTTCTATGGGCTTCACTAATATGGTAATATAACTTTATATTTTGGCTATATAGACCACTGCATGTAACTCACGGCGGAAGCGCCACCTGTCTTTTTGATGTATGTATCTACGTTATTGTTCCTATACCTCCCACAATGTCATAACGGGAGTGTCAAATGCTTGCCAATTTATTTATTATCACTCTATTTAAGAACGCATTTAAAATTGATGTTTCAAATGTTACTTCAGTACGCCTATCGGCACATAGTTCGCGACATGAGCGCCACCTGCCCTGGCCGCTGTGCTACTACGCTGGCCGATTTTACTCAGTCGCTTAGGCGCTCTGCAACTTCTATGTACCTATTTTATTTGTTTGACAAACCCTGTTGTCAGGGCTATATTTTATATGATTAATGTAACTATGCAGATGTTTGCCTAAACGATAAGGACATATCACTTCATGTTGTTATAATACTGTAAGTACCAAGAATCTTTCTCACATCTTGTAATACAATATTTTCCTAATATATGTTAAACTTTATTCTTGACTCATGTTTCATACCTTAATATATATTACGATGTTCATTGTCCCCAGGCGTCTTCTGAAGAAGATAGATTTATATCTATTGAAACCTAGGTAAAGATTACTTTATCCTTTGCAACTGGTCGGCTGTTCTTAGTCTGATTTACGTGGAACCATTGCTGTAGCGCAGCTATGTTTAAAGTACTGAGTAAAATTAATGAATTTTTGTTTGAATGTATAGAGTTTGAGCAAATATGTTTTTAAAATAGTTTGTAAAGTTGCCAGCAATTCGTCCCGTAAATAATTTAGACATTTTCAGCATTTAATTTAGCGGAAGCCGCTGTACCAATCTGCGAGGGCAATTTATTTCAGGCATCACAGTTTCCTCGCCGGTAAAGCGATGTAACATAATAATATTTAACATTTTGTTACAGCTCCCAGCAGTGGCGGCAGACTATATTATATTATTCACTGCATTTCTCAGTTTGATTTGGAAGGTGCTGTGCGACATGTTCCATGCGGCGCAAAAAATACAAGGAATAACTGTGTTATGACTTTATCATTTTCACATTTTGTGGCAAGGTCTGCTCTGTGAAACTAAAGCAATATTTTACACTTTTTCCCTGAGATTAAGAGAACGCGGGCTAGCCGCGCGCCTGTTCTAATTAACAGTATTCAAAAACCCACTGCATAACGTAACCAACATTCAGTGCTGTAACGATCATTTGAATTTCATTACTGACTTTTCTGAATACGATGCAAAGTAGTAAGTTCAGATACAGTAGTCTTTCTTTCTTGATTACGTTACAGTAGCAAGTGAATGTTCCACACATAATTATCTAGAGCAGATGTGGAAAAGCAATAATTTGATCCACGGTGTGCCACATTTATGATAAAAGGGTTTATTCCCTCTCCCACTCCATAACCACAAGCCGAATAAAATTAGCTCCAGTAGTAAAAAAGTGAGAGGTGGAGTAAGGGAGACGGAATAAGTTACTTGTGAGACAGTTGTTTTTAGCTTGCTTATAGTCCTTTTCACAAAATCCACAAGCATAATTAGCAGTATTAGAGTACCAGGACGGCAAACTACAGTACAGTTCAACACTCGAATTCAGCAATCAAATCTACGGCAGACCAAATACGCCGTCTGTTTCGTAGAATAATTTTTTCTAATTGCATGTAGCGCCTCATTGCTCGAACGTTTTCGTCTTTGTGGCAGTTTGTATGTACTTAGACATTTCCTTTTCAATATATCACAGAAAAATAAAAATTCAGGAAACAATGTAAGGATATTGGGGTTCATAGGAACACATCGTAAATATTTTTACGTTAGTTAAATGATTCAGCTGTTGTATTATCAAGCAATACTTCTAAAAAAAGATTATGATAAATCACCTATGGTAAACGGTCTAATTAGATATTGAATGTAATTCGAAACCAGACACGTACCTACAACATAGGCACAATCCAAATATTTATATTTTTGAGATAACGGTAATGTATCAAAAACTTCCTGGCAGATTAAAACTGTGTGCCGGACCGAGACTCGAACTCGGAACCTCTGCCTTTCGCGGGCAAGTGTTCTACCAGCTGAGCTACCCAAGCACGACTCACGCCCCGTCCTCACAGCTTTACTTCTGCCAGTACCTCGTCTCCTAACTTCCAAACTTTACAGAAGCTCTCCTGCGAACCTTGCAGAACTAGCACTCCTGAAAGAAAGGATATTGCGGAGACATGGCTTAGCCACAGCCTGGGGGGTGTTTCCAGAATGAGATTTTCACTCTGCAGCGGAGTGTGCGCTGATATGAAACTTGCACGTCCCCCAGGCTGTGGCTAAGCCATTTCTCCGCAATATCCTTTCTTTCAGAATTGCTGGTTCTGCAAGGTTCGCAGGAGAGCTTCTGTAAGGTTTGGAAGGTAAGAGACGACGTACTGGCAGAAGTAAAGCTGTGAGGACGGGGCGTGAGTCGTGCTTGGGTAGCTCAGTCGGTAAAGCACTTGCCAGCGAAAGGCAAAGGTCCCGAGTTCGAGTGTCTGCCAGGAAGTTTCATATCAGCGCACACACCGCTGCAGAGTGAAAATCTCATTCTGGGTAACGTATCAACGGGCCGAAAGATAAATAAATATCCTTTAGGTGTACTAAAATGTAAGAGATTGTGATACAAAAGGCAAATCATGTGAATGAAAACACACAACCAAATTTTTAACCAACATCCTATACGTTTGTCCTACAGTATTATCTTATAACATATATTTTACTCACTGTCTCAAATTCACTTAGGTATGCAAGCGATTTTCAAAAATCTTAATTGAAAGAGAACAGAAAAAAAGAAATGTAAATAAATTCCTGTAACATGGAGCAACTTAATGACAGTCTTGTTTATTTATTGGAACTTATTGCTGCCTGAGGCCCGTGATTCATTGGTAAGCCATGAGTCTAAAAGTGCATCATTGGTCGCCAGAATATCGCTTTAGATTCTAGTCTCACAGTTTGTGGGGGATCAGTATCATTTGCTCATATTTATTTTATGTATAACGTTTTCTTGTGATAAGAAGCTATAGCTTTTGACTATATGTTTCAAACAATTTGGTTGTATGTTCAAATGTCATTTGATTGTGTCGTGCATAAATAAACTGATAAGTGACTGATTTGTTTTCATGAACTTTTCATGACTTCGCATCTGACCAAGCGATTCTGAATGGGTCACCCTTGTGGTGCCTTGTGTCAGTCAAAATGGGAATTTTCAGTGGAAGCACTGACGAGAGTTTGTTATCGAGGACCAACAGAGGCCAATGTATTAGCTCAATGCAAATCATGGAAATTTCATATTATAGTTAAAAATAAAAAAGAACTCAGACGCAAAGAACAATGCATTTAGGGTTTAAGGAATCCGGATTTTACAGACCTTACATGAGCTTGATCCATAATGACAGGACGATACAGTATGAGATCCTCAGATAATAATAATTACATTATATCAACAAAAGGCAATTGCAGTTATTCTCATGTACCAAAAACTACCAATATGGACTGGCATGAACAAACAAGTAAAGTGAAATGCATTTTCGAGACGAACCGAGCAGGTGGTTAATGATATCGTAAAACTCCCATGTAGCAAGAGAACGGCGAGCTTCAGCGCAGAAAGAGATCAGGCCAAAGCAATACATTATAAATTTGACGTAAGTGAAGGCGGGACCGAGGGTAAGTGGCTGCATGTCATTAACAGGGATAGGCTGCAACCCAGCAAGGAAAATGAAAATGTATTCACCTATAGCGAGACAGCGATTGGCTGAAGCCATGCTTGTCGATGAAGACTTGGCACGGTGGGTAGATCCCCATTATGTAAAAGCATTTTGAGACCTAAAATTTCTCTCTCTCGTCTCGTGGCAGACTGCACAAGTGTGTAGAAATAAGTGAGGACGATATGCTTCGTATATCGTGGCGACAGATAGCAAAGCAGTAGTTAATTATTCCTGCGAGAATTTTTGCAGGCAAAGAAATTGTGCACGTCGCTTCAACCCGTAGCGAGTGTGCAATAGCCACTATTTCGACTAGGGAAAGATTAACGTGTTCTACAGAACACGGGAAAGCTGCGACTGACTGAATTCAATCGAGGCCAGAGTAGGAAATTAGCGTTTCAGATGCAGCATGCAGACAACGCCGTTGCAGATGCCACTGGGTAAAGTACCATCACGCATTAGGTCACAGTAAACGCTGAGTCTAGATTTTGCTCACTCCAACTTGCATACGCTTTGACCATTGCATATCAAAATCTAGGATACTAACCTACATGAAAGTTTTTATCATTAGTTCAAAAAGTAAATCTATTCTCCACCAACTCAGTGCACTGACCAGCTATGACAACATAGAAATGAGCTGATGGGGAGTTTTAATAATCAGTCTTTCCTGTAATAAAAAGTTTTCATGTGTAGAGATAACGATTTTAATAATCGTCATTTCAATAAATCCAAGACTTAAATATTTTGTTACTGAGTGTCAAAAGTAATTGAACATGGTTGTGGTTTATTACTTGACCCCTGAAAGCAACAGTTGATAAATTATATGTAGAATAAAAAAGGGAATAGTTTTTTGTCTTTCTAGAACAAAGCCCAAACTTTCACTTTTCTTAATTTATGCATTATAGGTACGTGACAGCAGCATTTATAATGATTTTTGTTACAATCCGCACCTGATATTAGCTGCCTTACATGACCAGGGTCACATTTATTTAGAATGTCTGTTTGACACCCCGGGCTTGAGGAGACAGTTCAGATGTTTTGTCCATTTGCGCGCTAAGTGGAAGCTAAGTTTGCAGACATTAGTGCACTCACAGTGATTATACAAAGGTCGGACGTACGAAAAGGAACCACAGATAAAAAATTCTGTTACAAGAAACAAATCTATCTTTGTCAGTTGTTATTCTAGAACGAATTAATGTAAAAGTTCCAATCTGTCTCACTTTATTGTTTATGAAGGAGATTTGTGTACAGCATTTTCGATGCAACAGTCTACAGTAACTGTAAAGAAATACGAGATTTAATTATTTTATATGTGAGTAACGTTGATTTAGGGCCCCAAATATTGTTTGTGATTGTTGCATAAAGTTAAATTGTACGTAACTACCAGAACTCAATGACACATACGCAAATGAGACATTATGTTGTTGTTTAACATATTACTCCACTGAATTGAAGCCTAACAGGCTATTACCGTATTTTTGGTCTATTGCAGTGTACATATTAGAAATAATAGTAAAAGTGAAAAACATTTTTCTGTTCCAACCAGAATGCGCTTCTGGGATTTATTTTTCTCATTCTACTGCAGACATTATTTTAAGGTTGGTTAGTTGGCGGGATTAAAGGGGCCAGTTATTTTAAGACTGAATAATAATAGCCATTAGGTACTGATCAGAAAATATATGTAATCTGATTGAGACAGTGCACAGATTAAATATATAGTTTTCTTTCCTTTGGGCTTGACACTTTCAGTTTAATTAAGAATTTAATAACAGGAAAAAGTTGATGAAGTATTTCACATTGTACATCACTGGTAAATAATCTATTTTCAAAACAATAGAACTATTTCACTGGGATAGGCAGAATGTATACGAGTGATAGATGTGCAACTACCTTGCACTTCTTTCACTTATTTACAGTTTACAATATTGTAGTAATTTGATTATCATTACTAATATGGCAACAGCATGCCTGCTCTTCGCTGATTTTTCAGTATGACAGCATAAGGAAACTGGAGAGAGGACTGGAGCAAGGTATTTTTATTTTATTTCCATATTCGGCAGTTGCCATCAGCTAGCGATATTGGCTTTCTTTTTCCAGTGCTGACCTTTTATCTTGGAATCATGGGCCGGCATTTTGAACGACTTGGTGAAACCAAGGTAGTCCTTCTTAATCTTATAAGTAGTAGTATCCACCTAAAACTCAGTTTCTCCTGCATGTTTGGCTCTGTAAAGAGGCCTCCCTGACGACTCCCTGACTAAATTCTATCCAATCGCGAGTCATTCCGCCAAGTCAGGAATGTCTGATTGAACGGTGGCTAGTTCGGCGACAGAGCCGTACCCCTTGATTGGCCCGCAAGAAATGCGCCAATACCCACCCCCACAAGGCCTGGCTCCACTGGAGCAACGGCCAGTAGGCAGTTAGCAGTCGTGAGGAATCGATGACGAGATCCAGAAAAAGACGGTTGCAAGATGGTAAACATTCGTGCTCTTTCTAGGTTCCGAAGTGGATTGAGTCGCGAATACATATCAAAGTGTTAGGTGACCTTTAATTTCGGGAGGATTTGCGCCTCATTGCTTTTATGTCGTCCTTAATTTGCCATTTTGTTTTTGGACTTGGCGTCAGAGTGTGGACGGTTGCAGTATGCAAAACATACGTGGGACTATCAGTCACTACGTTCGGTATAATTCAGCCACCCTCGTAACCACTTCGCCTTCAGCAAATGTCTTTCCTTCTCCAATACTCCGCGATATTAGTGAACATTTCATAACGGCCTTTGTGTGTTAGGTTTTCTCTTCTTTGTCACCCACGTGTGAACACGTGGCGAAGAGTTCTGCACACGATATCTAAATTCAATCAGAAGTAGCATGGCACGCATTTCTTGTTATTCATATTCGTAAATCAAGGTGTAGCAGAATGAGTTTTACGAATTTTATTAGTTTACGGACGGGAGACCCCTTTAATAACGTGCAGCCACAAGTAGTTCATAGTTTGCCTTTTCAGTATATTTATGCATTAGCTATTGGATACCGTCACTTACCTTTCACTAATTATTAGAGTAAATTCTTCTCTGAATAGTCAGCTCCCACCTTTCCTTGTCCATTTCGAACGCTAGTGTTGTGGGTGACAGCTGAATTTAGGCCATATCCCCCTACGCCCCCCAGTCTTGTATCAACATCCATAGGTAACAAGATATGTATACTCAATAATTATACTTTGTTCGTACAAGTGTAATTTCGATTGATAATAAATCGTGGTGCTCTTAATCCGTCTTTCAATGAAACGTGATAACCCCATTTATAGAGATATCAAGGAAATGTTTGCATTGCAAGGCCACCTACTGAAAATGCCCCTCTTAAGATGATAAAATTGATTGTAAATCCAGTGAGTAGTTTTTGTTTGATCGTGGTGGGTAGTTTTTATGCAGTCAGATAGACGATCCTTGCGCCAGGCCCTAATCCTTTCTAATGCACCGACGACTCTTGTATTTGGTGACCTGTATGAAATTGAACCCCAGTCCTCCGTTCTAGATAAGGGTAAGTCACACTGATAGGGCAGTTGTGAGCAAAATCCACATTATTTGGTGAAAGGGTAAGTCCTGCCATTTCCAATCTCTTTTACTGGGCAAGGCACCTCTTTTAAGATTTTTTAAAACATATGTGCTGGTTAAAGCTGCATATGAGAACGTACAGACCCAAAGGTACATTTTATATAATTTGACAGAGACTTGAAACACATTCTGGCCAAGAGCTGAGACAAAAATTTAAAAATTTCAGTGCCTGGTCTCTCAACATTATGAAAAATATTTGGTAATACAAAACTTGTAGTTGCAGTGAGGGAAAAGGAGTAACCACTAAATGATTAGGTAGCTGTGTGCAAATTAAAAGAAATTTAAATTCATTAGACTTGTGATTACTATTTCGTTGCTATCTTTTCGATTGTGACTGTCACTCGCCGGCCAGAGTGGCCGAGCGGCTCTAGGCGCTACAGTCTGGCACCGAGCGACCGCTACGGTCGCAGGTTCGAACCCTGCCTCGGGCATGGATGTGTGTGATGTCCTTAGGTTAGTTAGGTTTAAGTAGTTCTAAGTTCTAGGGGAGTGATGACCTCAGAAGTTAAGTCCCATAGTGCTCAGAGCCATTTTTTGACTGTCACTCAGCACGATGCATGACGGCCGATCTGGTTTTACTCTGTAGTTGATTGTCCACAGGGCAGGCTACAGAATATTAATTATGTGGTAGGCTTTGGGTTGCTTTACACTAATAAAAAAGGGAGCTCGCAGATATTGACGACTTCCCCAGGATTCATAGACTTTGATATCAATTGGTTGTTACTGAAATTGCTTGAGAGAATGCATTATAAACAGCTTGCTCATTATTACATACATACATTTATCCTTGTTTCATAGATCACGATTACGACATTTCGAAATGATGTGGAACGTATCACTTTAACATAAGTTTTATTTACACAAATTAATTAATTAATTAATTTTTTTACAGTTACTACTTCATATCTAAGAATTCATCAACTGAGTAGAAGGAGTTGTCATTCAGAAATTCTTTTAATTTGCTTTTAAATGTCAGACTTTTAATACTATTTGACAAATGACTAAGGATTTTTGTGGCAGCATAATTCACCCCTTTCTGTGCTAAAGTAAGATTTAATTCAGAATAGTAAATATCGTCCTTTCTTCTAGCGTTGCAGCTATGCACTTTGCTGTTATTTTTGAATTGGGATAGGTTATTAATGACAAATTTCATAATTATATTTATTGCGAAGGTATTGTGAATATCCCAAGTTCCTTAAATAAATGTCTGCAAGGTGATCTTGGGTGGGCTCTAGCTATTATTCTGATTATACTCTTTTGTGCAATGAATACTTTCTCTCTTAATGACGAATCGCCCCAAAATATGATGCCATATGAAAGCAGTGAATGAAAATAGCCATAGTAGGCTAATTTACTGATATGTTTATCACAAAAATTTGCAATAAGCTTAATAGCATAAGTAGCTGAACCTAACTGTTCCAGTAGATCATTGATGTGTTTCTTCCAGTTCAGTTTCTCATCAATGAATACACCTAGAAATTTTGGGTATTCTGCCTTAGCAACAGCTTCCATTCGTAGTCTATATTTATCAATGGTATTACGCCATTTACTGTACAGAATTGTATAAACTGTGTTTTCTCAAAATTTAGTGAGAGTCCATTTGCAGAGAACCACTTAATAATTTTCTGAAAGACATTATTTACAATTTACTCAGCTGATTCTTCCTCTTTCGGTGTGATTACTACACTTGTATCATCAGCAAAAAGAACTAGCTTTGCATCTTCATAACTGTAGAGCGGCAAGTCGTTAATATATATAAAGAACAAAAAGGACCGAAGACTGAACCATGTGGGACACCATTCTTGATACTTCCTCAGTTAGAGGACTCTGGTGGCTTTTGGCTGACTATCTGTACTGTTAATTTTAACCTTCTGCATTCTTCCAAGTATGAACTAAACCACTTGTACACTGTCCCACTCATACCACAATACTTAAGCTTATCTAGAAGAATCTCATTATTCACACAGTCAAATGTCCTTGAGAGATCACAAAATATCTCAATGGGCGATGTTCAGTTATTCAATGCATTTAATATTTGATCAGTTAAAGCATATATAGCATTTTCTGTTGAAAAACCTTTCTGAAAACCAAATTGTCATTTTGTTAGTACTTCAGTTTTACAAAGATATAATGTTACTCTTGAATACAATAGTTTTTCAAGAATTTTGGATAAAGGTGTCAGAAGTAAGATAGGGCAGTAGTTGTTAGTATCCATCTACCCCCTTTTTTGATGCAATGGTTTTACAATAGCGTACTTCAGACTATGTGGAAAAAAGCACTGTTTCAGTGAGCTACTACATATGTGGCTGGAATCCTACTTATTTATTGGGAACAAGCTTTTAGTACTCTGTAGGAAATGCCATAAATTCCACTTGAGCTTTTACTTTTGAGCGAATTTATTATTTTCCAAATTTCAGTAGGAGAGGTGGGTTGAATTTCAGTTTTATCAAATTGCATAGGTACTGCCTCTTCCATATACTGCCTTGCATTTTATAATGAACAGTTGGATCCTATTTTATCTACAACACTTAAAAAATGATTATTATAAATGTTTCCTACTTCTGACTTCTTGTTAACAAACTTTTCATTGTGTTTGATAGAAATACAGTCTTCCTGTGCTCTTTGTTGCACTGTTTCCCTTTTCACGATATTCCAAATTCTTTTAGTTTTATTATCAGATGCGCTAATCTCAGACAAAATACGCATACTTCTGGACTTCAACCACATGTCATCATACTGTAATGCTAACTAAACAACATATTCTGCAGATCTACAGCTGAAGTCGGCGACCACCGAATGAAATAGTTTCTCAAGATTTTACGTTGCTTTGCAGCAAGTGATTATGGATGTATGAACTTTAAGACATAACAGTGACCCATACCAAATACGAGTAACAGGGATTACTGAACGTATACAGAGAAGGGGAGCATGAATGGTCACAGGTGTCTTTCATTCATGGAAGTGTCAAAGAGATACTGAAGGAACTGAACTGGAAGACTCTTGAAGAAGGATGTAAATTATCCCGAGAAAGTCTACTGATGAAGTTACCGGAACTTACTTTAAAGGATGACTTTAGGAATATGCTACAAGCCCATATGTATCACTCACATAGGTACTGTGAGGGTAAGAGGTGAATAATTAATTACTGCACGCACAGTGTCAGTCAATTACTCTTCCCGCGCTCCATACGTGAATGGAACGTGAGGAAATCCTAATAACTGGCACAGTGAGATATACCTTCTACCATGCACTTCACAGTTGTTTACAGAATATAGATGTAGACGCAGACTGGTCAAGTCAAATTACTTTTTACAGCCGAAAAATAATCCACCAGATTAAACCCTAAAGCAGACGAGAAACGGCTGATGGTGGAATAAATCTTCAAATACCGGACCACACAAAATTTTAAAAACAGGTAAACAATGGCGAATGATGAAATTACAATTTGATACTTATTTTTAAACTGATGCATAGCTAATGGTGGAACTAGTCACAGCCCAAAAGAAATTTTACCTAAACAAACAAAACAGCAAACAGTAGTATTAATCTAAACAGTTCCATCGTATTCCTGATCTTCAACAAGAACGTTTACATACGGAAACCATCCCAGGTGACAGTGGCATAATGAGAGGTCGTTAATCTTCCCCTCAAAGGAAACACAGACTAGTACTCGTATAGTACCAAAGTAAACTGTCACACACACCTGTATTTACAGAAACCTTACGAAGCAATAGGAGAAGAAAATAACACTTTGTGACCTGCACACAGAAATGAACCCAAATCATATTTAGCAAAAGCATCTAAATGGAAGACAGTTCGGTAAAGACACCACAATTTGAATCAATAATGACTGACATCAATGACGTGCCCCCATCATTAAACAAAATAACTCTTACTCATTGAACTCATTAACCACTAAACAAGAACTCGACAACCATGGGATGAGGACAGACACATAGAACATAGAAGAGATTTTCTTTATTTAAACAATTACCTGACACCAAGAACAATCAGGTTTTAACTTCTAACCTAAACCAGTATTAGAAGACAGTGCATGCATGGTAAAAGTCACTATCAGCTTACCAATCAACCTTGAAGACATGACTTTTAAAGCTTATAGTTTCAATCCCAACGTGCAACTGTCTGACCGCATTTAATTGCACTTTTCTTTACACAACAGAAATGAGCTTAGTGGCGGACTGAAATACAAAAACTGCATGGGAAGGTGGAGTAAAGCGCCCATTCTAAGTGAAATTGAATTTCCATGAAATCATGGCTATTGACAGAAGCTTGTGGTATATACAGGGTGATTATAATTAAAGTTAAACTTTCAAACCGCTGTAGAAGTAACACCAATTGTCAGAATAATGTCAAATTGCAACGGAATATTATCGGACAAGAGAAAAAACGTGTGGTAGACGAAAAATAAATAGTTACAAAATGTAGCAATAAATGGCTGTGTAAGCATCATAATTTAATAGTCGTCAGCTACAAATGACAAATGAATCATACAATGCCGAAGGTGTACGTTTGACGTTAAACAAACTCTGCTACCAAGTGTGCATGGGTGCACAGGTATGACACTGTTAGTTACGTCCACTACGGCGAGGTCATATCACATCGTATGGGAAAAACAGGTTTTTAATTGTCCTGAGGCCAAAAAAAGCATCACTCACATCTGTTTTTATGTCCAATGGCCAAACACGGCGTAATAAGCACCAATCAAAATCAAATAGGATGATTAATTTCCGCGTGACTGGCGCAAAACATGTTCAGTATGCTGTCCACTGCTTTCGGCAATAAGTTGAAATCGAGAAACAGCATGCTCCCTAACTGATCGAAGTGTTTCCGGGATCACGTTCAGAATTTGTTGTGCAATGCGTGCCTTCAATGCAGCTAAGTTTGCAACTGGAACAGTGAATACAACAATTTCAGACAGCGCAGCAGCCAGAAGTCACACGGATTAAGTTCAGGTGATTGGGACAGCCAGGCTGTAGGAAAATGGCAGCTGATAATTCAAGCATTTCCGAAATGGCGCTTCAGCAGCTGCTTGACTGGATTTGAAATGTGCGGAGGTGCGCCAAATGGTTCAAATGGCTCTGAGCGCTATGGGACTTAACTACTGTGGTCATCAGTCCCCTAGAACTTAGAACTACTTAAACCTAACTAACCTAAGGACATCACACACATCCATGCCCGAGGCAGGATTCGAACCTGCGACCGTAGCAGTCGCGCGGTTCCGGACTGCGCGCCTAGAACCGCTAGACCACCGCGGCCGGCAGGAGGTGCGCCATCTTGCTTCAAAATGATCCCATCCACGCATCCACGCTGCTGGATAGCTTGAATGATGTGGTTGCACAAAAGACACTCGTAGAGCTTACCAGTGATGGTACAGGTAACAGGACCGAAAGCACCTGCCTCTTCGAAAAAATATGGTGCTGTGATAAATGACGCCGTAAACCCGCACCACACACTGACCTTTTCAGGATGAAGTGGTACTCGTTGATTTGCGTGTGGATTTTCCCTTGCCCATATTCAACAATTCTGTTTATTGTAATATTCTGTCACATGGAAGTCAAGTCCACGGCCAATAACAGTCCACTTCCATGTGAGCAAGAAATTCTAAAGCAAAGGTCTCTCTTGCTGGCAGGTCAACAGGAGGCATCTCGTGCACAAGGGTAATTTTGAATAGATAGCAAAAAATAATGTTTCGTAGGATTTTACGCACTGTGATTACGGGTATGTCCACTGTTAGGGCAATTCTCCGTGCACTACACGCTTGCACACCACCACTCGTCTCCCCCTGCATTGCTGTGACCACTGCTTCCACTGACATCGAATCAATTTGTTTCCTACCTCCACCAGGTTGCACACCAAAAGAACCCATATTTTCGAATTTCCAAATCATTTTCTCCAGACCCACGGCAGTCATTGGACCAACGCCTTTTTCAAACCCTTCAGTGCCCGGAAGTACTGCAGAGCGACGTGGGCACAGGCGTCATTCTTGTAATACAGCTTTACAAGCTGATCGCGACCATGCATCGAGACAGTCACGGTGAACGTCGCAGAGGCGAAAGGAGGAAAAGCTATATACCATGCGTGTTTATACCAACTTCAATAGGTCGTGCGCATGACAGGTATTTTCATTTACGTATTTGCCATATAGCGCCATCTGTTGATCAATTTACAGACTATTTTTTTCTTCTGCCATACGTTTTCCCCCTTATCCGATAATATTCCGTTGTAATTTGACGTCATTCTGACCAGTGGCGTTGTTTGTAGAGCGTTTTGAAAGTTGAGTTTTAATTATAATCACGTTGTACATCTCGAATCTACATACTTAAAGTAACACGCCAAATATTTGTAGCTATGGTAAAATATATTTTGCAGGACGTTTTTCTGAATGCTTACACAGAGGTCATTTTTCTGTTTTAAGGGGGTAAAGTGGCCAGTCCTTTGCCATCATTTCCAGATAGACTGCTTAGTTTAAAATAATAGGTATTCTTACAGTTTTTATTACACCACTGATTATTATTAGGCGAACAATATTACAAATGAGAAAGAAACTTGTTGCATACATTGTTGGTATAAAATGGTTAACAAGTGAAAAGTATTAATTATTCCTTATGATATACACAGAGAAATCAACGGCTACCTATGAGTTACTATTTCAGTTTAATTAGTTCACAATTTATCCATTCAAAAATAATATTAAGTCATGAACAAAATTCGCTCGTGACGTTGTCATCGTCCTGATCACAACCAGCGCACACCTCATGAGACCAGCGTTTACAGCTTCGACATCTTATCCATACTTCATTTCCTTTAGATGTAGAAAATGCTTCCTTGCAGTAAAAGCAGTGTCACTTCTTCGTCAAAAAAGTTTTTTTCTTCCATTTATTCCTCAAAAACTTTCTCGTTAGCAGAAACTCTTAGAGTTTGCACCCAGTTTTAGCTTCTTACCTTTTTTCTGTATTGCCTTACATTGTAGAATACTGGCCTTACCTGTTTTTTTTTCTTCTAACTTCCTTTTTTTCATTAAAAGCTCTTCATATTTCTTTCTTTTAGCTTCAACCAACACATTTTTACAAGGGCTTGAAGTGATTATGGCTGTCTTTTCTTTTTTACTCCTAGTTTGTGTTTGATTCACACATCGTTTCTTAGATCTTATGTGGAACCCACCTGTTGGATACTCGGAGGTACGTTCTTCAGTGGTTGGACGCTGCGGGGAACCTTCTCTTGGAGAAGGCGTATCACCTGAAGACAGCTCATATATTGGCTCTAAAAATGAATCAGTAGGCCTATCTGAAGAAGACACAGCGCTTTGGCGTCCAGAGGGACCAGCACTTGCAGAAGACTCAGCACTTTCGCAGTGAGAAGAACCAATGTTTGAACAAGACACAATATTAGTGACCCTATCGAAAGGAATGTCTGTGAAGTCAGCTGAAGTATAGTCTTCATCGGTAAACACTTTAGGGAACAGAGGCAAAATTCCACACTTTCTAAAGTCATTGATTGCTGTAATTGAAGAAACGCTTCATCAAAGAATGCACTTGTTTGAAACTGTGTAATAATTCTTCTTGGAATATAGGGAAAAATTTTTCACAAGCTTGTGTGTAGACGGTTTTGAAAGGAAACATGAACGCCACATCCAGAGATTGGAGCTTGTGGCTACTGTGTGGGGCAAGCACGCAACAGTTGTATGATTTTTTCTGTCCTTATGAATGAAACCTATGTTCTTAGTGTGGAGTGATCATCTAAGACTAGAAGAACTGGATATTGAGCAGTTGGTTCTGCAAATACTCAAATCAATCCAAAGAAATTTCACTCTGCATCCATCTGCTAGTGTGGCACTCAAATTCGTTTCCCGACGGAGACCCATTTTTAAGTTCAATCTTCATTCTTTGTCTAGGGAAGATTACAAAAGGGGTAATGAAATTTGCTCCTGCAAACGTGCACACTACAAAAGTCGACAGCAAACCTTTGTAGCGGCTCTGACTCGTCTTTCCTTGAGTGCAAACAATTTTGCTGTTCTTGGACTGAACTGTCAGAAGACCGGTTTCATTTACGTTATAAATACGATCAGCAGGATGAAATCGATTATATTGCAATGTTTTAAGGATATCAAAAACTTGTCTACCTTCACCTTGTTAAAGACTTGTGCTCCAGCCCTAGAGAGAGACCCTTTGATGAAACGATATGGTATTTTGCTACGCACTGCCAACTGAAATACTAATCGCCGCAGGTCACTGTGCTGCCTATAAACATTTTACTGCCAACTGCATGTCTATTTTTCCCCATAGAACTCTATTTTAGCGTATTACGTGGAATATTGAATATTTTACTGCTGCTGAATAAGCTGTATCATCGTTCTTTACTGCTTCGGTTGCCTTTTGCATCACAACACAGTCCCATGAAATTTACTGTGTTTTCCGGATGTACTTTCTTGGCGTCTTGAAGGTCTTGCAAACCGTTGCAGAAGAGCAAAATAACGGGTATTGGTTTTGTGTGTAAAACGATTTGTAATGTTTTAATTTTAATTGTTATACTATGCATAAAATATGGAATTAGCTAAATCTCATTGGGATAAACTGGTTGAAAATAAACTGTCTGGAATAGTGGCCATCTGTCGGAAACGTGGGTCACCTTAGCCACTTTACCCAATTTTCTCGATCCGGCGCCATGTCTGTGTCAGTGGCTCACACTCGAAACAATAGAACCGAACGATTCGACAGTGACTTGTACCTGTAAGCCAAAAGACAGTGTGTGAACCGTGATGTCGCAAAAATATATTGCTCTACATAAAAGTGAATCATCTGAAGCAGTATGAATGACTTACCTTGCATCAAACGATCGAAAAACCCAAACATTTTCGCAAAAACGTAAGGGGGCAAGCCTCCTTCGTCAAAGTCACTGAGAATACTAATAGTGTCGATTACACCTAGTTTGGCCACTGCTCGGTAGGAAGCAGCACTGTTGAAGACATCAAATAAGCAGTGGCCACTTTTTCCAACCTGGTCACTTTACCCTTCTTTCCCCTACTTATATAATTTGTGCATCAGATACCACATAACAGTTGGCAATAAATGGCTTAATGAATCAATAAAAAAGTCCATTCAGTCGAAGGCAGGTCATGTGACCTGAATGAAAAGGTGAATCATACACCAAAACAATTAAATTTTCGGCCACTTGCTGAACATTGAACATAATTTATTGACACCTGTAATAAGGTGAAGTGCTTGCTACAGGTAAAAGTCTACTGTCCCAAAATTAGGAATTAGGTAACCAGGGTGGTAAGTTAAATCTACACAAACACTTGAAGTTTGTCAAGAAAGCTGGTCATCATTCATTTCAAGCAGTGACTGTTAAATAACCCTTCCAGCGGTTGAATGTTGAGTCCCTTTCAAATAGTAACTGCTGTAACAACACATAGTGGCCTCAGTCATGGTTGCCACCATAGTCGTCGGCACTACGTGTGGTCCCCTTACGTTAGTAGCACTCTCCATTCTGCGTGGAACCACAAATTCCTTACTTGCAGTTCGTGCCTGCCTCTGTAGGTGCCCCGAGCCGCACCATTTCCACCTGGCGGGAGCGTCTCCACTAATTGCCAGGCGACCTGAGTTGCCAGGCAACCGGCCAGAGAGAGACTCTTGCTAAGTGCATTATATCGATAGCAAAGCAAGTCACCGATATAGCCTGTGCATGATACAATGAGTCATCTTTCTGCTGAAGCTACTAAATGTTAACACCTGTTATAAATCAGAAACAGTGAAGAACAAATATGTACTATTCGAAACTATTGGCGGTTCCTGAGATTAGTGCATTTTGCCCCCTAAGTTGATTTGAAAGTACTTTCACGCAAGATCAGCCAGTTGTACGGTTAAAAATTTCTGACACGTTACTCAAATGACCATAGAAACTTTATTGTAATGTCATTACTCTCAAACTTTCAAAATGACAAAAAAATCGGTGATCCCCTTCATTTCCAATACCCTTCACGTGCCAGAGACTGTGTAAAGAAACAACAGGTTTCTTCTAGGACTGGATTTTAATTCATTCTGTATGCAAAGCAAAGTCATATAAAAATGAACAAATTATTTAATGTGACTTCTTCTTTTTTGGCTATCTCGTCTATATTTATGTCATTTGGACTACATACATTACTCATCGTGTCTTCTTAATAACTGGACAACCGGGTATGATATTTATTTCTAAGGTAGATAATTTCTGTAAATGAAACTTCTCATGTCTATTGTAGAAATAGTGTTAAAGTAAATTATATTGTACCATAGCAGCTGATCGATATGATTTGCGCACACCCGTGAATTGTCAGTACTGGAAGACAAACAATAAAACATTCCCACTATCACATTCTCTATGCCCGGAATCGCGATGACACTTAGCCCTCTGGCCAACTTTACTCAAGTCACGACCGAATTCACCAACGTTAATTACAATTATGAGTATCTTAAAATATTACTGGCTCTGTAAGTATCCTTGTTTTTTGCTTCTGAGCAGGAAACTGCACAGTTAAGAAGCTTTTAACATTATTTGACGTTTCTGGATTCGGCTTTTAGTTGATTTTTTTTTGAGTCATCAGTCTTCTGACTGGTTTGATGTGGCCCGCCACGAATACGTCTCCTGTGCCAATGTCTTCTACTCAGAGTAGCACTTGCACCTACGTCCTAGATTATTTGCTGGATGTATTCCAATCTCTGTCTTCCTATACAGTTTTTGCCCTCTACAGCTGCCCATGGTACCATGGAAGTCCTTCCCTCATGTCTTAGCAGATGTCCTACCATCCTGTCCCTTCTCCTTGACAGTGTTTTCCACATATTCCTTTCCTCTCCGGTTTTGTGCAGAATGTCCTCATTACTCACGTTATCAATCCACCTAATTTTTAACATTCGTCTACAGCACCACATCTCAAATGCTTCGATTTTCTTCTGTTCCGGTTTTCGCACATTCCATACTTCACTACCACACAGTCCCGTGTTCCACACTTACATTCTCAGAAATTTCTTCCTCAAATTAAGGCCTATGTTTGATACTAGTAGACTGCTCTTGGCCAGGAATGCCCTTTTTGCCAGTGCTAGTCTTCTTTTGATGTCCTCTTTGCTCTGCCCGTCATTGGTTTTTTGCTGCCTATGTAGCACAATTCCCTAACTTCATCTACTTCGTAACCATCAGTCCTGATGTTAAGTTTCTCGCTGTTCTCATTTCTGCTACTTCTCACTACTTTCGTCTTTCTTCGATTTACTATCAGTTCATATTCTATACTCATTAGACTGTTCATTCCATTCAGCAGATCATTTAATTCTTCTTCACTTTCACTCAGGATAGCAATGTCATCAGCGAATTGTATCATTGATATCCTTTCACCTTGTATTTTAATTCCACTCCTGAACCTTTCTTTTATTTCCATCATTGCTTTCTCGATGTACAGATTGAAGAGTAGGGGCGAAAGGCTACAGCCTTGTCTTACACCCTTCTTAATACGAGCACTTCGTTCTTGATCGTCCACTCTTATTATTCCCTCTTGGTTGTTGTACATATTGTATATGACCCGTCTCTCTCTATAGCTTACTCCTACTTGTAATTCCTGTTGACTTTCAGTCAGGATAGCAATGTCATCAGCAAATCGTATCATTGATATTCTCTCACCTTGAATTTTAATTCCATTCCTGAACCTTTCTTTTATTTCCATCGTTGCTTCTTCGATATACAGATTGAATACTAGGGGTGAAAGGCTATATCCCTTGTCGAACTTCTTGGTTGTCCACTCTAATTATTCCCTCTTGGCTCTTGTACATGTTGTATAGTACCTTGTCTCTCCCTATATCTTACCCGTATTTTCGTCAGAATTTCGAATATCTTGCACCATTTGACATTGTCGAACGCTTTTCCAGGTCGACAAAACCTATGAATGTATCTTGATTTTTCTGTAGTTTTGCTTCCATTATCAACCGCAGCCTCAGAATTGTCTCTCTGGTGCCTTTACCTTCCTAAAGCCATCTTAGACATCCTCAATTTTCTTCAATTTCTTATAATTTGACTTATAATTTATTGATTTATATCACATCGTATCGCAATTTCTTGAGACCAAGCCAATAATTTTGAGTCATTTTCCTTCCGCACCTTCTCAAACCTGCACTTATAGATTATTTCGACACGGCGCTGACGAAAATACAAGGGTGTTCCTTTTTGACAATCCGCGTTTCGTCGTCTTGCTTGCCTACGAGATGGACACACAGAGGATGGAGAACGTCATTTACGTATATTCAAAGACCCAACAAGACAGTTTTGCAGTTTCAGGACAGAATTCTGTTAGTAAATCTATGTTTAAGTTACATATTTTCGAGGAAAAAATAGAGTGCGTACGGAAAATGCCGAGTACAAATGAGATAAGGGTGCAAATTACACGCATTTAAATGATGAAATGAGCTTCTCTGTTACGAATGCCGGCAACTGCTAGGTGAGGGGTGTAATCTGGTTCCTTCTTGCAAAGGAAACCCACCATTCCAGATTTCTTACGAAATCACAACAGTTAATGGGTATGGTGTGAAGAGTAGTACTAATACTACTGTACAAGCGCTGCCATGAGTTCAGATCGACCAGGACGAATATTCATGGTGATCATGTCTGATGAAATGGTGAAAAAGACAAAAAATGATTCATGGCGACAGTCGATTGACTTTGAACGAGATGAACGCAGTGTTCCCTAAAATCTCCAGATCTCTTCTGCATGAAATGCATAATGAAATACTCCGCCTTTCGAAAATTGAATGCGAAGTGGGTACCAAAACAAATCAAATCACATTTTCACAGGAATTCTTGAGAACTAGGAACAGAACTCCATTACCACTGACCACGAAACGAGGGTCGTCAGCTACACCTTTGAGACAAAAAGACAGTCAATGCTGTATTGATATCCCTCCTCACCACCAGCGAAAAAATTCAAAACCGTTGTTGCGGTCCGAACCACCACCGTCTGTGTCTTTTGTGACCGTAGAGGAATTCTCCTTGTTGAGGTTTTTCTATAGAGCGAAAGAATTAATGTTGCGTGGTACTGTAAAACACTACAAAAGCGCAAGGGCGATAAAGAACAAAAGGAGGGGTACGTTAACGAAGAGAGAGTGCTTGTTGCATGACATGCATGTCCCCACACAGCCAACGCCACAAAGGAAGCCTTGTACTCATTCGGATGGGACTTCATCAGCCGCCCCAAAAATAGCTCTGATACAGCACGTTCACATTTTCATATTTTCACTTCTCTGAAGTTATTTATGGGAAGCAAAAGGTGTTCCACCGACGACGAGGCCCACAATGTTGTCAGTGAGGCAGAGAGGCGGCGGGAGATATTTTGATGAAGGTATTACAAAGCACATCCCTCGGCTCACTGAGAGCGAAGTAGAGCTGTGAGCGTTTACCTTTTTATGAATATATTGCTTTTTCAATATTTAAACAAATGATTACTCTTAATTTCTGGTCCTGCCTCTTAATAAGTCACTTCAGACCTCCGTTTATCACCCAATACATATATATCTGTCACAGGAACAAAGAACTGTGTCAGTGCACACTAACTTTCAATTCGGTCGAATCATTGTTAGAAGCCGTGGGGGATTAGCCGAGCTGTCTTAGGCGCTGCAGTCATGGACTGTGCGGCTGGTGCCGGCGGAGGTTCGAGTCCTCCCTCAGGTATGGGTGTGTGTGTTTGTCCTTAGGATAATTTAGGTTAAGTAGTGTGTAAGCTTAGGGACTGATGACCTTAGCAGTTAAGTCCCATAAAATTTCACACACAGTTTAAACATTGTTAGAATTTTGAGAAACAGTGTAGTAATTCTCGGAACTTGGTTCAGTATGAGCAAACACAAATTACTTGCAGAGCAACATGCCTGAACGTGTAGCGACGCTTACGAAAGTTTAGCCATCTAAAAAGCATTCAGAATATCGCTCGGTCACTAATGGATTGTGCATTAACTTCATTTTTGTCACATATGCAGAAATGGAAGGCTTTCTCCTGGCTTCAGTTGTCTTATTACAAAGAAATATTCAATTACATTTTAGATCTAGAATATGATCTATGATTCGACCAACTACTAACAGCGTCACGGCCTTGTCAAAGAGGGCGGAGCAGTGAACAGAGGTTCAGGGTACTTTCTTGTCCTTGGGATGGAAACTGCCCCTACAGGCTTAAGAATCAGAAATCATCAACGGCATGAGTATACAGAAGGCTATGGAAACCACTGCAGTAACGACATAAGGCTCAGTTTAGATATAGTTGGGATCAGTGAAGTGAAATGGAAAGAACACAACGATTTCTGGTCAGGTGAGTACAGGGTGATATCAACAATAGCAGAAGATTGTATAACAGGGCAAAGAGTGTGTTACAGTGAACAGTTCAGTGATTGGGTTGTACTTATCAGAAACCGACAGCAAACTAACACCGACAACGATAGTTCAGGAATACATGCCAACGTCGCAAGCTGAAGATGAGGTAGAGAAAGTATATGAGGATATTAAAAGGGTAATACAGTACGTAGAGGGAGATGAAAATCTAATAGTAATTGGGGGACTGGAATGCAGTGGTAGGGGAAGGAGTACAAGAAAAGGTTACAGGGAAATACGAGCTTAGAACAAGGAAAGAGAGAGGAGAAAGACTAATTGAGCTCTGTAATAAATTTCAGCTACTAATATCCAATACTCAGTTCAAGAATCACAGGAGGAGGAGATATACCTGGAAAAGCCAGGTGATACGGGAAGATTTCAGTTCCATTACATCATGGTCATGCAGGGATTCCGAAATCAGATACTGTATTCTAAGGATTACCAAAGAGGAGATATAGACTCAGTTCACAATGTAGTGGTGATAAAGAGTAGGCTGAAGTTTAAGAGATTAGTCGGAAAGAATCAATATCTAAAGAAATGGGATACGGAAGTGCTAAGGAATAACGAGATACCCTTGAAGTTCTCTACGGCTATAGTTACAGCAATAAGGAATACCTTAGAATGCAGTACAGTTGAAGAGGAATAGACATCTCTAAAAAGGCCAGTCACTGAAGCTGGAAAGAAAAACATAGGTACAAGGAAGGTAACTGTGAAGAAACCATGGGTAACAGAAGAAATACTTCAGTTGATCGCTGAAAGAAGGAGGTACAAAAATGTTCACGGAAATTCGGGAATGCAGAAATACAAGTCCCTGAGGAATGAAATAAATAGGAAGCTAAGACAAAATGGCTGCATGAAAAATGCGAAGAAATCGAAAAAGTTTAAATATCTTCAACATATCGCGGCCCTGTGAGTAACTATATAAACATTAATTTTAATTTTAATAATCAACAGCCGCAGGGAACGATGCAACGGAGGCTGTTGATTATTAACATTAAAATTAAATTGCATTTCTCTGTTGTGATAGAAGAAGGAATAGGAATGGAATTAGAACAGATAGAGGATCCAGTGTTAGAATCAGAATTTAAGAGAGCTTTGGAGGACTTAAGATAAAATAAGGCAGAAGGGATAGATAACATTCCATAAGAATTTCTATCATCGCTGGGAGAAGTGGCAGCAAAACGACTATTCAAGTTGGTCTGTAGAATGTATGAGTCTGGCCACATACCATTTGAGTTTCGAAAAAATGCCACCCACACAATTCTGAAGACTGTAATAGCTGAGAAGTGCGGGAATTATCGCACAATAAGATTAACAGCTCATGCATCAAAGTTGCTGACAAGAATAACATACAGAAAAATGGAAAAGAAATTGTGGATGTGTTGGATGACGATCAGTTTGGCTTTAGGAAAGGTAAAGGCATCAAAGAGGCAATTCTATCTTTAAAGTTGATAATGGAAGCGAGACTAAAGAAAAATCAAGACACGTTCATAGGATTTGTCGACCAGGAAAAGGCGTTCGACAATGTAAAATGGTACAAGATGTTGGAAATCCTGAGAAAAATAAGGGCAAGCAGTATGGAGAGAGGGGTAATATACAATATGTACAAGAGCCAAGAGGGAATAATAAGAGTGGACGACCAACAACGAAGTGCTCGGATAGAAAAGGATGTGAGACAGGAACGTGGTCTTGCACCCTACTCTTCAATCTGTACATCGAAGAAGCAATGATGGAAATAAAACAAATGTTCAGGAGTGGAATTAAAATTCAAGGTGAAAGGATATCAATGATACGATTCGCTGATGACATTGCTATCCTTAGGGGGAATGTTCAGTCGAATGAGTACAGAATATGGATTGAGAGTAAATCACAAAAAGACGAAAATAATGACAAATACTAGAAATGAGAACAGCGAGAAACTTAACATCAGGACTGATGGTCACGAAGTAGATGAAGTTAAGGAATTCTACTACCTAGGCAGCAAAATAACCAAAGACGGGCGGAGCAAGGACGACCTCAAAAGCAGACTAGCACTGGCCATTCCTCGTCAAGAGAAGTCTACAAGTATCAAACATAGCCCTTAATTTGAGGAAGGAATTTCTGAAAATGTGCATTTGGAGCACAGCATCATATTGCAGTGAAACATGGAATGTGGGAAAACCAGAACAGAAGAGGATCTGAGCATTTGAGATGTCGTGCTACAGGCGAATGTTGAAAATTAGGTGGGCTGATAAGGTAAGGAATGAGGAGGTTCAGAGCAGAATCGGAGAGGAGAGGAACGTGTAGAAAACACTGACAAGGAACCGGATGATAGGACATTTATTAAGACAGCAGGGAATGACATCCATAGTACTAGAGGGAGCTGCAGATGGCAGAAACTGTAGAGGAAGACAGAGATTGGAATACATCTAGCAAATAATTGTGGACATAGATTGCAAGTGCTACTCTGGAATAAGAAGTTGGCACAGGAGATAAATTCGTGGGGTGCCGCATCAATCAGAAGACTGATGACCCCAAACGAAAAAAGCGAAAGTTGTACTCTGCTGTAGGTCAAGTTAAAGAACGTAATAATACATGGAGAAAGAGAGAAGAAAATCAACAGTACGGTGAGATAGTCACCATAGGGTCTCTACCACGAATAGTTAATACAGGTATAATGTTTTCGTTCCTTAAACCACTTGTCAAGCATGCAGTCACATCTGTCTGTGACCGCCTTTAGAGGAACGAGGGTCGTCCAATAAGTAATGCCGAACCTTCTTTTCTCAGAACATATTTCTTGGCGACAATATACACCAACAAGTCTTGTACATGTCCCATTTTTCTACGTAGTCTCCATCACGTTAAATAGCAGTACGCCATTGTTTTCACGGCCTGACATCTTCAAAGTGTGCTTCCTATAGATAATCTTTAAGCAGCCCAAAGAGATGGAAGTCACGTCTGGACTGTAGGGTGGATGAGCCAATGATGTCCAACTCAATTTAGCGATGTGTTAGTGGGTTCTCAGGCATGTCTGTGGGCGTACATTATCGTGTTGGAGCTATGTTTCTACTGGATTCTTGGCCGATCGAACACGTCGGTAACGGTTCTTGAGTTTATTCAGAGTCTTCACGTATGCCTCTGAATTGATGGTTAACACTCTTGGCATGATATCCACGAGAATGACGCCTTCGCAATCCCAGAAAACTGTCACCATGACTTTTCCGGCAGAAGGGGTGGTCTTGAATTTCTTCTTTTGTGATGAATGAGGATGATGCCAGTCTATGGACTGCCTTTTTGTCTCCGGTGCAAGGTGGTGCATCCCGTTTTCGGCCCCCATAACGATCCGTCGGTCTCAAAAGGCTTTAACAATTCAGATGAGATGGCCTTTGTTGGGATCTTGTTGTCCGCTGTGAGCATTCGTGGAACCCATCGGGAGTACCTGTTTGAATATCCGAGAGTCTCGATCATTGCAGACGCACTTCCAATGCTGACCGACACCTGTAGAGCCAACTGTCGAATTGTGATCCGCAGTTCGGCACGAATAATGGCATCCGCACGATTCAGCATGTATGGAGCAGTGGCTATGACTGCTCGTCCCGAGCGTGGCTGATCATGGAGCTGTGTTTATTCATTTCCTGAGGCTGTAACTTTCTTTACACATCGCCCAACTGTACTCCTATCAACTGCAGCATCGCCATACACTGCACACAAACGTTTATGGATGTTCACCACGGTTTCTTTTTCTGCACACAATATTCAATAACAGCACGCTGCTTGTAACGTGAGTCGTATGTAGACGCCATTTTGAAGCTGTACTACGGCTCTGCCATCTGCCAGAACGATTCGAAACTTCAGCGGCGCACAGAACAAACATGAAATGTAAGACACCAACAAAGACGTTTGTCTATGTATTTTAATGGCTTTTTTAAAAAAATGTGGGGCATTACTTATTGAACGAGCCTCGCAAAATGTTCGTTGACGCTTGCCAGTGACGCTGGGCGTCCCTGGGGAGACGAGATTTCACCAAACTAGTAGGGTCTAATGCGTACTACCTCTTTTTTTTGAGTCATCAGTCTTCTGACTGGTTTGATGCAGCCCGCCACGAATTTCTCTCCTGTGCCAACCTCTTCATCTCGGAGTAGCACTTGCAACCTATGTCCTCAATTATTTGCTGGATGTATTCCAGTCTCTGTCTTTCTCTACTGTTTTTGCCCTCTACAGCTCCCTCTAGTAAAATGGAAGGCATTCCCACATGTCTTAACAGATGTCCTATCATCATTTCTTTCCTCTCCGATTCTGCGCTGAACCTTGTCATTCCTTACCTTATCAGTCCACCTAATTTTCAACATTCGTCTCTACCAACACACCTCAAATGCTTCGATTCTCTTCTGTTCCGGTTTTCCGACTGTCCATGTTTCATATCCATACAGTGCTGTGCTCTAAACGTACGTTCTCAGAAATTTCTTCCTCAAGTCAAGGCTTATGTTTGAAACTAGTAGACTTCTCTTGGCGGGGAATGCCCCTTTTGCCATTGCTAGTCTGCGTTTGATGTCCTCCTTGCTCCCTCCGTCACTGGTTATTTTGCTGCCTAGGAAAAATTTACTTAACTTCATCTACTTCTTGACCGTCATTCCTGATGTTAAGCTTCTCGCTGTTATCATTTGTGTCGTCACTATTTTCGTCTTTCTTAGTTATACTCTCTATCCATAATCTGTACTCATTAGACTGTTCATCCCATTCAGCAGATCACATACTTCTCCTTCACTTTCACTTAGGATAGTCACCAGCGAATCGTATCACTGATATCCTTTCACCTTGAATTTTAATTCCACTCCTGAAACTTTATTTTATTTTTTTCGACGTAGACATTGGACATCCCTTCTTACACCCTTTTTAATCCGAGCACTTCGTTCCCGGCCATTCACTCTTATTATTCTTTTCTACCTACCCCACCATATTGATAGAGTGAATTTCGACAAGGAAACCTTAAGAAAGAATATCTCTAAGAGGAGAAAGATAGAAGCGAATCAGGAACGTTGGTTTTTTCAGACCTATCCCCTTTCAAACGGAGCAGATGACTGGATTATAGGCAACACACAAGGCGTTCGTATGTCACGGAGTGCCTACGCCCTGTCGCCTCCCAGGGCCACAACCAACGCAGAAGGGAAGCATCAGCGAACATTTGTCTCAGAGTTGATCCCCATGATGTTTGACGCAAAGACTTTGAAGCAGTGTGTATAAAGAGCAATGGAAGGAGTGAGTGCACACTTGTCTTCCATTTTGCTTCCTCTTTTTGCATTCGAATAAAGTAAAAAATGTTGTTCATGAAGTACTGCCTCTATTGTCTCTGCGAGAAACACAATAGTTACTGTTCATAAATTTTGTATCGTGTCGTGCACCATCCTGTCACGTCAGTGCAACGTTAAAGGAATTCGCTGCGCCACATCAGCTGCCACTAGTTTCGCGCCTCATGGGTTTAAACACAGATGCAGAAGTAAGTCAGTCACACTATTTCCGAATTTCGTTTTGTATGCTGCGAAGTATGCGAATATGGCCGCCACTGGTGGGAAATGGATGACTGTTTGCATACATGTGCGTATACGGTTGGATGCTGTGCGTATGTGTGTGTGTGTGTGTGTGTGTGTGTATGTGCGTGGCACAGACTGGCGGCTGGCGGGATTCCCGGTAGGGTGTGTGGCGGCCGCGCTCCCTGGGACGTGACGCGACTGGCGAGCGACCTCAGACGAACAGGAATCCCCCAGGGCGGGCTGGGTGGAGGAGAACTGCCGTCGCACACTCTCACTGGGGAGGCCCGCAGTTGTGCCTACGTATTCTGTAGGGGCGTCGCATTTATATAACGCAGCAGGTCGCTTCATCTCAACTGTACACTTCTCGCCATTAAAATTATAACACCGCGAAGACGACACGCAAGCTCTTCATATAACACAAGGCGCTAACTTGCTAGAGACGAGGGTGGTCTAGACCCCGATCGCTTATCAAACATATCTTGTGTACCGATCAGCGTGAGTGTAGTTTTTTAGTTTTCAGGCGATTTCCAGCTCTCGTTTAAGCAAATACTAGACCAGTCCCCAATTTTGGCCCCAAAAAAATACAATACACAAGCAGTTCAAATACTCCAGAATGAGATTTTCACTCTGCAGCGGAGTGTGTGCTGTTATGAAACTTCCTGGCAGATTAAAACTGTATGCCGGACCGAGACTCGAACTCGGGACCTTTGCCTTTCGCGGGCAAGTGCTCTACCAATTATTTTTTTTTTATCTCATTTTGTTCGCTCTCGTTCGTTTCACCTGTTCGGTGCGGACGTCGCAAGACACCCGTTTCAGTACGTCGTTGAGCCATTAACTCAGTTTTTTTTATTACAGAGGACAGCTAACCCTCTGACCGAACACGCTGAGTTACCGTGCCGGCGACCAACTGAGCTACCCAAGCACGACTCACGCCCCGTCCTCACAGCTTTACTTCTGCCAGTACCTCGTCTCCTACCTTCCAAACTTTACAGAGCTTCTCGCAGGAGAGCTTCTGTAAAGTTTGGAAGAAAGGAGACGAGGTACTGGCAGAAGTAAAGCTGTGAGGACGGGGCGTGAGTCGTGCTTGGGTAGCTCAGTTGGTAGAGTACTTGCCCGCGAAAGACAAAGGTCCCGAGTTCGAGTCTCGGTCCGGCATACAGTTTTAATCTGCCAGTAAGTTTCAGTTCAAATACTGTCCTGAACAGAAAAAAGCTCACACAGTCCAATGCCATGTGGCGCACACACCTTTCTTGTCGACTGGGGGACCAGGAAGGGCATCAGGCCCCAAACTGAAATAAAATATATTTTCCGAAACTACGAGTAAAGTGGAACCCAAAAGCTATACGGGCTAAACGCTGACTAAAAAAAAAGAAAATGAAGATGGCTTGCAACAAAAGCCAAAATTGGCATGAAATGTACAACACGTCTAAGAAGGAGAAACGACTATCAGCACGTGGCGGCATGATTTTGGCCCTTAGGGACCACGGTTCATCGGACGAAGATATTTCTGCTCATTTGTTTGCGGGAACAAAGGTGTCCATACTCATGTCTCCATTTCACCTTAACTGCCTTCTCCATTAACCATCTCATTAACAACGCACTCTTCCTTCATCAACTTTGCATCTACATCCACATCAATATTCTAGAAGCCACCTGAAGGTGTGTGGTGGTGTGTACTCCTGCTACCACTGACTGATCCTGAAATGAATTCACAAACTGTGAGTATGGTATCACCACAGCCATGCAATTTACTGGAAACAAATGAAAAATTGTGCCAGACTTCGACTCGAACCCGCATTTCCCGCTTTAAGCGAGCAGTCGTCTTAACCGGTCTGGCACAAATTTTTCATTTGTTTCTAGTAAAGTGTATAGTTGAGGTGGTAACGTATTCAGAATTTGCGAATACATTTCCTGTCTTAAAACGGCTATAAATCCTCAAAGAACTTTGCACTGTCCAATACAGAAGCTATACTAATATACTATCTAGTCTCTTCTCCCTGTTCCATTCGCTCTAATTTCTTGAAATCCTCGTCATGCTCATTTCGCGAGATGCACGAGCGAGGAAACAATATGTTGTCCGACTCTTCCCGCAAAGTACTCCCTCGAAATTTCAACAGTAACCAACGTGATTTACTGCTCACCACGTGCAGTCATCTTCGCACCCCCTGCCTCCTCCCCTTTTCCATCATCAACTACCGCTCTAGTCGGACCACTACTTCATTCCAGTTCCATATTGAAGGGACAGATATGAACGTAAAACAACGTAATATATATCATGACAAACCACATCAGACAAAAAAAAAATAAATCTGACCTCCAGCTCCGCGCCAACAGGCCACGAATGCCCAACGGTACTGACCAGCCGCCGTGTCTTCCCAAAGGCGTCATTGGTTTCGGATATGGCGGGACACATGGTCAGCACACCGCTCTCCCGCCCGTATGTCAGTTTACGAGACCAGAGCCGCTACTTCCCGAACAAGCTCTTCAGTTTGCCTCACAAGGGCTGACTGCACTCTGCTTGCCAACAGCACTCGGCAGACCGGAAGGTCATTTATCCAAGTTCTAGCCCAGCCCGACAGCACTTAACTTCGGTGATCTGACGGGAAGCGGTGTAACCACTGCGGCAAGACCGTTAGCCACATCAGACAAACCAGATGAAAATAAAATTTTTAGATGAAGTGAAAACCAAAACTAGTGACTAAGTTGGAAACACTACACACATGCTGAGAATGTTTAACTTTGCTGGGCCTATTCTCTTTGAAGTGGGGCAGACGACTGGATTATCGCCGGCCGCGGTGGCCGAGTGGTTCTAGGCGGTTCAGTCCGGAACCGAGCGACTGCTACGCTCGCAGGTTCGAATCCTGCCTCGGGCATGGATGTGTCTGATGTCCTTAGGTTAGTTAGGTTTAAGTAGTTCTAAGTTCTAGGGGACTGATGACCTTGGATGTTAAGTCCCATAGTGCTCAGAGCCATTTGAACCATTTGGCTGGATTATCGGCAACACACATGGCATACTTACGCCACAAAGTGCTTAGGTCTTGTCGTCTCTCAGGGGCATAATCGACACAAAAGGGAAGCATCAGGAAAGATTTTGTCTCTAACAAAATTGTTTCACTTGGCGTGATGTATCACACCTAGACGTTTGATGCAAAGAGTTTGAAGCCCTGTGTAGAAAGTGTTGTTGAAGTAATGACTGCAGTTTCATTCAGGTTTTTTTTTTGCTTCCACGAACACTAGTGATGCTATATTTTGTCGTAATTCACGTGAAAAAGTGTGTAGTGCTAAAAGCCAAAGTGAAATAGGGGGAAAAACATCAATGTCAATTGACACCGAAATATGACGAGCAGCGACATTGTCTCTTCTCAATTGAGAAAAGACGTCGAATGCAACGATGGCCATACGAGCGGTTTACCCGCAGCCTGTGGAGAGTGCTCTTCAAGCCGGAGGTGGGTTTGTGATGTTTTGGGGGAGTTTTTCGTACAATGACTTGGATTCTCCCACTGAAGCTACCGTGGTCGTGAACTAGGATGTTTACCTTAGAACTCCCGGTGGGCTAGTGTTGCCATTTCCTTCTCAACTGCACGATAAGTACACAGTGGACACGTCTTCTAAGAAGACAACAGCCAGCATACGTCCGTTGTTTGACGAACAGACATCCTATCGCACGTTGACTGGCCAGCTGTATCACGTGCCCTTAATCGCCTAGGAAATGTCTGCGACTCTTCCGAACAGCGGGCGTGACGTAGCGGTCAACATCCCCGCAGTTTGGTAGCTACGGGGGAGGGCCGGCCATGGCGTGCCAACCGCCAGCAGACCAGGTATGCGGGCCAAGGCTCCATCTGTCTCGTCTTAGCTCGTTCCTTCCCGGAAGTACCCGATGCAGCGCGACGTTTCATTTAGCACTGCGGTGTGGCGTTTTTCGGTCAGCACAGCTCTCTTCAGTTCGGCAGAATCGTGCTGTCAATGCTTTGTGCCCTCAGCTGCTTGTTCCAGGTATGATGCCGTTCACGTGTCTAGTGACTATTTGCACAAAAAGGGGCAATCTAGCGATCTATCGTCACAAGCTTCTAAAAATGATTGGGAATGACAGAAGAGAGGGGTGAGATTCTAAATTTGCTATGAAACTGCATTACAGTACCATGCACAAAGAATTAGAACCATGGACAGACAAGATTCATTGTTCTCTATATCTATAAGCTCAATTTGCAGATACAGGGTGACAATTATTGACCTACATGAAATAAAATCGTCTTAACTTCTGAACGCTTTGCGTTAGGACGTTCAAACTGCACGGCGAGGCATGATGGGAACTAGTATGCGCATGCGCATGTGCACGCACCTTATTGTTGTTTGGCGATGAAGGCCACTTGCAAAAAAATAGTTCAAATGGCTCTAAGCACTATGGGGTCATCAGTCTCCTAGACTTAGAACTACTTAAACCTAACTAACCTTAGGACATCACACATATCCATGGCCGAGGCAGGATTCGAAACTGGGACCGTAGCAGCCGCGTGGTTCCGGACTGAAGCGCCTAGAACGGCTCGGCCACAGCGGCTGGCGACCACTTGCATTAGGATGGGTTAGTCAACAAGCAAAATTGGCGCATTTGGGGGACTGAGAACAGGCATTTCGCAATATTTAAGTCTCTTCACAGCCAACAGGTGACTGTGTGGTGTTGCAATGTTCAGTCACGGAGTAATCGGTGTGATATTCATTGATGTCACGATGATTACCGAACGATACGTGACGGTTATGGATGATGATTCCATCCCCACTATCCAAAGTGACCCTCATTTCTATAAGATGTAGTTGATGCAAGACGGAGCTCCACCCCATTGAAGCAGGAGAGAGATGTCCTGGAGGAGCACATTGGGGACCACCGGCATGGGTCGCGATTGGCCGCCGCATTCCCCGGATCTGAACACATGCGACTCCTTTTTGTGGGGCCATATTAAAGACAAGGTGTACAGCAGTAACCCCAAAACCACTGCTGAGCGGAAAACGGCCACTCGGTAGGTCATCGACAGCATCGATTTTCGGGTACTTCAGCGAGTCATGCAGAATTTCGCTATTCGTCTGCACCACGTCATCACAAATGATAGCAGGTATATCGAACATGTCATAACCTAAATCCGAATATCTGTAGTGACGTTTACATGAAAGTGTGTGCACTCCGTAGCTGGTTACTAATTTACGTTTTTTTCATATAGTTCAGTATCTGTAACAGAGTATGTAGCACGTGAATAAATTGGTGGTATGAACAGCAAAATATCTCAAGTCACAAGCATTATTGCACTATCAGTTGCAAAAGTTTTCGATCGAGTATGTAGACTTTATATATTACTGCCAAGTACACTGTTGAAGTCAAGGGGCTTATTTCGATGTAAACTCGCTATTGTTGAATTTATGAAGGACAAAGCAGAGTAGAAACGAAAATTAGAACATCTGGTATCGATTTCAGACATCTCATTTTAAGTGTACTTGGCTGGACACTGTCCACAGTAAGACAATGCAAAGCAGAAAAAAGTATTTCTGTTTAGACCGGAATGAATTTAAAAGAAAATCGCATTATAGAAGGGGCACATTCTGAGAAAAACAGTCCAGTTCCATATGCCCTTAAAGAAAACGCGAGATTTGCAGAATTCGTTGTAGCTTTGAAAAAATTACAAGGATAGTATCCTGAACGTTTTGAGGAAATTGCCAATCTTACATCTGTTTTAGAGAAGTTTTCGGAACCATTTGTCTTTTCAGTTGAAAGTACTCATGTGCATCTACAGATGTAACTCAGTGATCTGTAATGTAATTCCCTTTTAAAGACAAATCCTTTTACATTAAATCTGTCCAGGACGTCTACATTTATTTCCTCATGTACAGTTTCCACGTCTCGATAATTATGTTGCAAAAGTGCCCCAACATTCCGATCAAAATGTGTGTGTGGAAAAACCTTTTTTCGATTATGAAATTAAAAAAGTCACGAATACGTGGCAACCTGACTGCGAAAATCTAATAAAGTGTCCGTGTGTGTCCGTATACCGACAGTTTGTACCAGATAAAAACTACACTACTGGCCATTAAAATTGCTACACCACGAAGATGACGTGCTACAGACGCGAAATTTAACCGACAGGAAAAAGATGCTCTGATATTCAAATGATTAGCTTTTCAGAGCATTCACACAAGGTTGGCGCCGTTGGTGACACCTACAACGTGCTGACATGACGAAAGTTTCCAACCAATTTCTCATACACAAACAGGAGTTGACCGGCGTTGCCTGGTGAAACGTTGTTGTGATGCCTCGTATAAGGAGGAGAAATGCGTACCATCACGTTTCCGGGATTGATAAAGGTCGGATTGTAGCCTAACGCGATTGCGGTTTATCGTATCGCGACATTGCTGCTCGCTTTGGTCGAGATCCAATGACTGTTAGCAGAATATGGAATCGTAGAATTCAGGATGATAATACGGAATGCCGTGCTGGATCCCAACGGCCTCGTATCACTAGCAGTCGAGATGGCAGACATCTTATCCACATATGACTACGAAGTCTTTCGCGACGGAGTCCTTGCATCTTATCCACATGGCTGTAACGGATCGGGCAGCCACGTCTCGATTCCTGAGTCAGCAGATGGGGACGTATGCAAGACAACAACCATCTTCACGAACAGTTCGACGACGTTTGCAGCAGCATGGACTATCAACTCGGAGACCATGGCTGCTGTTACCCTTGACGCTGCATCGCAGACAGGAGCGCCTGTGATGGTGTACTGAACGACGAACCTGGGTGCACGAATGGAAAAACGTCATTTTTTCGGATGAATCCAGGCTCTGTTTACAGCATCATGATGGTCGCATCCGTGTTTGGCGACATCGCGGTGAACGCACAAAGGAAGCGTGTATTCGTCATCGCCATACTGGCGTATCACCCGGCGTGATGGTATGGGGTGCCATTGGTTACACGTCTCGGTCACCTCTTGTTCGACTGTTGCCCTGGCCAGCACATTCTCCAGACCTCTCACCAATTGAAAACGTCTCGTCAATGGCGGCCGAGCAACTGGCTCGTCACAGTACGCCAGTCACTACTCTTGATGAACTGTGGTATCGTGTTGAAGCTGCATGGGCAGCTTACCTGTACACGTCATCCAAGCTCTGTTTGACTCAATGCCCAGGCGTATCAAGGCCCTTATTACAGCCAGAGGTGGTTTTTCTGGGTACTGATTTCTCAGGATGTATGCACCCAAATTGCATGAAAATGTAATTACATGTCAGTTGTAGAATAATATATTTGTCCAATGAATACCCGTTTATCATCTGCATTTCTTTTTGGTGTAGCAATTTTAATGGCTAGTAGTGTATGTTATGTCATGAGTGCGCTAAGAATAATTAATAATAATGAAAATTTGTTTTGCTTGTGGTCCGTGTTGTACCGAAATGTGACACATAGAACCAAATAGCATGCAGCGAGACTGCACTACCATTTGAACGCGGCGTGTTTGCAGTTTCCCACTTGTCGCGCCAAGGAAGTGTGCCGTTGCGGTGGGGGAAGCGTGCAGCGAGGCTGATTGCTCGGCGCTCGTGCCAGCGCACTGATCGTGAGCCAAACTCTTACGTTGATGTTCCTGGCCATCCCTGCCCTACAGGATCTACTCACCAATGAGTGGCTACAGCTGACTATGGCATGCCTGATGAACGTTGTGGACTCTATCCTTGCTGAATGAGGTCATCGAGGCTAGAGCTCTTTTCATAGTTTTACCGTGACGTCTCATGCGGGTGACTGTAATTATTTTGTCCGTTGTAGTAACATGCTAATCGATACGAGAATAATAATGCGTGGGTTACTCATAAGTTTCTGTGGCGAGCGCCGTAATCTTCGCAGCAAGGGAGAGGGCACTCTGGCGGGCGTGCTGGGTGGAAACAGGGAGCAACTTGCGTAGGGCGAGGCCCTGTGTGCCGCCGGCCCTCTGTGCTGCCGGCCCTGTGCTGTGCTGTGCTGTGCTGTGTGGAGCGGAGCAGGCGCCCTTTGCTGCGGCTGCCGTCGTAATGAGCGGCGCTCGCTTACAGCCGGGGTTCGCCGCGCGGCCCCACAACACACATCGCATCGCCAAAGTTGCCTACAACAGCGTCACGGCCAACTAGGCCAGCCACTGCCACTCTCTGGAGGGCGCCAGCCACCGGGGCTGCTTCACCCTGCATTGCTACTGAGTTCGTTCAGTCATCTTTGCTACGATGGGTCTCTCAGACCCAATTTGCTTTTTCTCTCCTACTTTTGAATGACTGCGAATACAAAAGGATTTGACATTGATTTGGTTTGTATGTATAAAGTAAGCAAACACGTGTTTCTTTGGATTTGAATAAATTTTTGTTTGTTCTACTACTTGGTTGATAGTCTTTCAGAAGGGACAGGGCCAGTTCGTAGCTCGCAAACCAATTATCTGTGGTTACGTTTCTTGATGTTCTGGAAATTCACAACCTTTTCATGGAGTAAGCTGCACGGTTACTCAGCTTATGAGGTCTCATTAAACTTCCAAATTTGAGGGACAAGCTGATCTTGAACCAGCAGACTGAACGGTTTGTTTACATACACTATGTGATCGAAAGTATCCGGACACCCACAAAACATGTTTTTATATTAGGTGCATTGTGCTGCCACATGATGCCAGGTACTCCGTATCAGCGACCTCATTAGACATCGTGAGAAAAAAGAAAGGGGCTTGCCGCGGAACTCACGGACTTCGAACGTTGTCAGGTGATTGGGTGTCCCTTGTGTCAATAGGTCTGTACGCGAGGTTTCTACACTCCTAAACATCCATAGGTCCACTATTTTCGATGTGATAGTGAAGTGCAAACGTGAAGGGACACGTACAGCACAAAAGCGTACAGGCCCACCTCGTCTGTTGACTGCCAGAGACTGCCGACAGTTGAAGAGGGTTTTAATATGTAATAGGGAGACATCTATCCAGACCATCACACAGGAATTCCAAACTGCATCAGGATCAACTGCAAGTACTATGAAATTTAGGCGGGAGGTGAGATAACTTGGCTTCGGTGGCAGGTTCGAATCCTGCCTCAGGCATGGATGGCTGTGATGTCCTTAGGTTGGTTAGGTTTAATTAGTTCTAAGTTCTAGGCGACTGATGACCTCAGAAGTTAAGTCGCATAGTGCTCAGAGCCATTAGAACCATTTTTTTGAGATAACTTGGATTTCATGGTCGAGCGGCTGCTCATAAGCCACACACCACGCCGGTAAATGCCAAACGATGCCTCGCTTCGTGTAAGGAGCGTAAAAATTGGACGATTGTACAGTGGAAAAACGTGTGGAGTGACGAATCACGGTACACAATGTGGCGATTCGATGATAAGGTGTGGGTATGGCGAATGCCCGGTGAACGTCATCTGGCAGCGTGTGTAGTACCAACGGTAAAACTCGGAGGCGGTTGTGTTGTGGTGTGGTGTATTTCATGGAGGGGGCTTGCACCCCTTGTTATTTTGCGTGACACTATCACAGCAGAGGCCTACATTGTTGTTTTAAGCTCCTTCTTGCATGCCATTGTTGTAGAGCAGTTCAGAGATGGCGATTGCATCTTTCAACACGATCGAGCACCTGTTCATAATGGACGGTCTGTGGCGGTGTGGGTACACGAGAATAACATCCCCGTAATGGACTTGCCTGCACAGAGTCCTAACCTGACTCCTATAGAACACCTTTGGGATGTTTTGGAACGCCGACTTCGTGCCAGGCCTCACCGACCGACATCAATACCTCCTCTCAGTGCAGCACTCCGTGAAGAATGGGCTGCCATTCCCAAGAAACCTTCAAGCACCTGATTGAATGTATATCTGCGAGAGTGGAAGGCTAAGAGTAGGCCAACACCATATTGAATTCTAGCATTACCGATGGAGGGCGCCACGAACTTGAAAGTCATTTTCAGCCAGATGTACGCATACTTTTGATCACATAGTACACTTGCCATGTTTGGAAGGAATATACATTTGAAAATTACGTCGTCCTCAAAATTTTACACTCATTTCCTCTTCAGTCACTAATCATCCAAGAGAATAGTGCGCCATGGAGCTTTTTTGTGAACAAATTAAAGATACTTCGTATAGGAGCCAATATATCCCGTATTTCTAGACACAATACCAGAAACCTGAACTACTGTAGAGTCATTGCAGAATAGAATATTTCTAATCCTGTACCATCTCTGCCCCAGAGTTGCTCTAAATTTACCCTAAGCAGCCTTGCGTATTCCACCCAAATACATGAGACCAACAAAGGCTTCAGTTTCAGCTCCACCTGTCTCATGAAGAATATCTCGAATTAGCGGACGTCCGCCATTTCATCAGTGAAAAACAACCGGCATATTTCTATTTATGTGTTTTTAACCTTCACAAGTCCACTCACATCTGAAATATGTGACGAGAGAATTGGGAACGTCTTTCGTCCATTTACCATGACTGTCCTTACCAAAAAATGTTTATTATTATTATGATTTGTTTCACTGTCATCCGCACGTTATTCACTTTCTCTATCGTGTTCGCTATATAATTTGGAGTCTGAGTCTATATCTTCTTCACCTGACTCTTCACTAACCATTTCATTTAGCAACCTACTTGTTACTGGCGGTTCTGTCGGACCCAGAAACGTCAAATTCACTCCTAGACAATGGACGTCGACCCACATTCGACAATCAGGTTTCACAACAGTGAAAGATAAGAAGATACCGAAAGGCGGCTTGGATATAGTGTTCTAAACCCAACAAAAACTTATCACCAACATAGCCCTGGGTCTGGGAGACCAGACAGTAGCAATGGAATGTTCTGAGCGATATGCTGCTGACTTATTGATCTTCTTCCTCTGCAACGAGTATGACGACAATTTTCTACTACGATTGCTCCACTGTTGCTGGCACTTTCTGATCATGCTGTGGTGGCAGGGGGAAACTGCAACTTGACATGGATTGCATGCGAAACTGACATAATTAAAACACTTGCCATGAGATAAAGATTTGTGTGAAATTATTCTAAGCGTCTGAGCTGAGAAGTGCCTCGAGTAGTTAGAGAACCTACTCGTGAGAGTCACTTCTAATGCTGCGATCGCTGTGGCACCGACATCTGGATATTACGAAGACGGGCGGTCGTTTTAAATCAGTACACTAGCACGTGCGCGGTCTGGGTGCAACCGATCCAAAAGCCGGAACGTACAGACTTCGGACGATGGTTGGTGGGATTCGAATCAGTTTGTTTTTCTTCAATCGTTCCGGGCAAAGTTCCCACACGCAGAGCATAGAGTGTGAGCAATATTTCAATTTAGTAGTCGAAAAAGGGAATTTTTCACATCTTGAGAAAAAGAAATATAACAACAGTGATATGTCTCGGAATATATGGTCTGAAATCGCTACTTTACTGGAAACCACAAATTTCGAACAATAAAAAATTTGGTAACAACTTTTGGAACTTTACCTTTCATTATCTATGTTCTGAAGCTGTATAGTCATTTCAGCCTCACGTGCGTTTTATGCTGCACGTTGTCCGCAGTACAGGTAAAATCTGTGTCCGAAATTTTAGGCGTAGATTGTAACCTCAAAAAGTGATCAAGTGAAAAGGATGGCATGTGTCAATTTCGATGCTTAAAGATACTGTAGCGCTCTCTCTTTGGTCGTGGTTGGTAGACATTAGCTGCCTAGGAATTATTATTACTGCTTACTGGTGTTTCTATGCCAGTAGCGTGGTGGTATGTGAGGTGATTTGCAAATATGGTGTATGCGTTTCCACTGTTTGGTAGTTCGTGTGTTCAGAATGTCTGGTTCTAAAATTAATCTTTGCCTGGCACACAGTCATATCCTGCATGACAGTCGTTGAAGGTTAACTGACATAAGACTGTTTCTCTGAATTCATCTGAAGTAGTGCAGAGTGAAATGATTTGTGATTTAATCACAAACCATCTTAAGTATGTAACAGGACCAATTGAAAGAAAACGGGTTTCAAAACTGCTAGGAGTGTCTTCCTCAGAATTTAAATCAAAGAATAGTCTATAACAAGCCGGCCGGAGTGGCCGTCCGGTTCTAGGCACTACAGTCTGGAGCCGAGCGACCGCTACGGTCGCAGGTTCGAATCCTGCCTCGGGCATGGATGTGTGTGATGTCCTTAGGTTAGTTAGGTTTAATTAGTTCTAAGTTTTAGGCGACTGATGACCTCAGAAGTTAAGTCGCATAGTGCTCAGAGCCATTTAGCCAGTCTATAACATGGTCACAGAATTATGACTAAAAACGTATGATACAGAGTATAAGTACAGAATCATCGTGAAAGACTGGCAGTACTTATATGTCATTTGTAAATTAATAAATATGCCAAAATGGCATTAGTCACAAGGATGTTGAAGATAAAAAATTGTGATGGCGAGCCACTAAGGGCTGCTCGTTACTTACGCGGTTACAGGTTGCAAACTGACTGAGGTGCCCACGTTAACAAATGCGGCCAGGTTAACATGGCACTGCAATGAGCGCGCCATCTAGTAGCCGTAGACACAATTAGGCTACTTCACATTGAAATATAGGCAGAAATGATTATAAATAAACAGTATTTGGTACATAATGGAAAGCAATGTTTGTTTGATAGTAGCATACAATATAACATTTTGTCTACATCGAAGCTTATAACAATAAGATAAAACATGAAAACATCATTATGAAAATGTAGATAGGACTGAACGACAACTTGTGGAAAGCAATATTGACGTGAAATACAGCCAAGAAACACTTGATAATTAGAAAACATAAGACTACCTTAGAAGGAAACATTTCTCCACAAGGAGACCCGAAGTCAGATGTCGAGTAACGGCTTTATACCGTTGAAAAAACTTTTGTTACATAGCTGTAGCTGTTTGATAAGGATGAGGCTATCCTTTCGAGCAAGATGTTTTTATATCTCTAATTCTTATAGAATATCTAGTCTACGCCCTTTCTTTTCGGTGTGCAAAATGTTGCTGTTGCAGATGGCTTTAGGTGAATGACCTGTAATTAGAAGATGGCCGGAAAAAGACTAATTTTGGGGGATAGTGCCATTTTTTCTTAGCAAGTGTTCTTTATATCTGGTAGTGAAGGCACATCCAGTTTGTCCTATATAGTAAGAGGAACAAGTATCGCAGACAATTTTGTAGACACCAGAATTTTCTAAAGGGGAACGAATAGAATGTAAATTATGAATGAAGTTTTTTTTTTCAAATTGTTATTACTAGAAAAAGCAACGTTGCAATCGATTTCTTTTGACGAATGCGTTGGATCTGATAAGAGATAGGCCCCACGAAAGGAATAGAGAAATATTTTCTTGAGTTAGTCTCGTTAGCAGAAGTGCATGTCGTAGTAATTCTTTTAGCAGTTTTCTTTTTAAGGACGTCATCTACTATTTTAGGTTTACACTCGTTGTTATCATATCCAACGCGACTGCTACGGCCGCAGGTTCGAATCCTGTATCGGGCATGGATGTGTGTCATGTCCTTAGGTTAGTTAGGTTCAAGTAGTTCTAAGTTCTAGGGGACTGATGACCTGAGATATTAAGTCCCATAGTGCTCAGATATATTTGAACCATTTGAAGTTCTTGTAGTCTTCTCGAGGTGTTGCGGAAACGTATCTGTTCGTGGTGTACCGTAAGCTTCGTGCTCTGTAGATGTGGGGTGCGTTCTAATACACCCCATTCCTTAATTTTTTTAATCGCATTTCGGATATCTGCTAAAGTTGTCAGTCTCATGACACCTCAGACATGGGTCGTTTCATTTTTAATCCACCTTCAAAAGCAAAAACCAGAAACATTTTCGCCAAACAGCTCGTGGCTGCATCAAGATCATAGTTTCCTCGTCCCTCATCAGCTGGCCACACGCTACCTGCTGCCAACATCGGACGCCTCCGACTGGGTGAACGTGGCACGACGCTTTAAGTGTATTTATCACACGTCATTTTGGTTTTTGTGAAGTTTTCATATTTATCTCGGAGTTAAGATTTGGACTTTGCATGTCTGAAGCATATGAATGTTGTTTAAGTTTGATAAAATGTAGCTGAAAGTGGAAAAAGTTCTAACATTTGGGACATATTCGCTTTGGATTTAATACAGGGATTAAGGCAACATAGGCAGCTCTGAACCTTTGTATTGTGTGTGGGGCGAGTGCTTTTGACCAAAACAGACCAGAAAAAGACTTTCTTTCTTCAAGAAACATCGTTCCGGTATGAAAGATTTTGCACATTCAGGAAGCCAGACATATGTGATGGTGTGCGACCATTTAAGGTCAAGCGCCATTTGCATTCAATAGGGAAGATTCAGATGTCTGGAGCAGTAGCACTGCATGCTCTAATTTAAAACAACAAAAATAAAAAATGTAACTATTAATGTATTTTTGCTTGGTCGTCATGGCTCATTGATAATTCCAATGCTGTATTCCTACTGGCAACTAGTTATGATATCTTTATATTAATGTTTGAAAAGAATTAATGGCTGAGCCCCAACAAAAGACATATACTCGAGCAAAGGGCAGTGTATGTATAATATTTTGCCAGTGGTGACTCAGAAAGGGTTTTGTGCATTACGAAAACCTCCCCAAGGGGGAATATACCGCACTTGGTATTTTTTTCCAAACAACTAACACACGTGTCAGTCGCAGTGTTAGAAAAACGACCAAGAAAACTTCAGCGTTTGTTAAAACGCAGTTCCGCAGGAGAGCTTCTGTGAAGTTTGGAAGGTAGGAGACGAGGTACTGGCAGATGTAAAGCTGTGAGGACGGGGCATGGGTCATGCTTAGGTAGCTCAGATGGTAGAGCACTTGCCGGCGAAAGGCAAAGGTCCCGAGTTGGAATCTCGGTCCGGTACACAGTTTTAATCTACCAGGAAGTTTCATATCAGCGCACACTCCGCTGCAGAGTGAAAATCTCATTCTGGAAGCAATTGTTGCTACATGATAACGTAGTCTACCGGTTTCACTAACGAAAATATCCAGGAGTTTGAAAAGTCATCCGTCACGCACTTATACTCCTGATTTTATGTCCTCAGATATTTACCTTCCAAGCAACGTACCGCAAAACAGCTAAGAAAATTCCTCTCTGGTCGAAAATGCACATCAACACATCAAACCTGGTTCGACGACATCTTTAGCTCAGAAGGTTTCTACAGCGTCGAATCGGTAAACGACCTGAGCGTGGTATCCATTTTATATTGTCAAACGACTGTACTGCAAAGAGATTAGAGGAACTGCAAGACCGCTTCGTTATGTGGGCTGCATGATCAGGCGAAAAGCAATTCGGGGTATGATGGTACATCTCTGCTTGCTCGTTATCAGACGACACCGACCATTCCTATCCTGCTATCCTGTATCGTTATTGGTGACGAGAAATGGTGTCTTTATGCTAACACAAGGAAAAAAATGAATGGTTGAGTCCAAACAAAGCAGAAATTCCCCGTACAACGACCTTTGGGCATCCACAAAAGGTAATGTTATGCATCTCGTGGAACAACGACGGTGTGATGTACTACGATTGTTTCCCCCACCTGTTACTGTCATTGCTGACATTTATTGTCAACAACTGAGACGTCTTGCAGACGCAATCCAAAAACGACAACCAGGAAGATTGCTTGAAGTGATTATACTCCACGACAACGATCGCCCACTTCCTGATAGACTGACCAAAAAAAAAAAAAACACTGTGCAGGAGTCGGATTAGGAAGTCCATTTGCACCCACCTTATTCATCTTATCTTGCATCCTCATATTTTCACCTTTTCTACTCTCTGTCGAACAACCTTCAAGGTTCCAGATTAAAATGAGCTCCGAACATGGTTTGACGAGTTCTTCGCGTCAAAACCACGTGATTTCTGGCGTCGCGGAATCGAAAAGTCAACCTAGCGTTAGCAGACTGTTGTAAGTAGTGAAGGAGAATGTATCATTGGCGACAGAAGTCTCTGTTAAGTGTGACCGTTGTTAAACTTACGGGGTACGAACTTATGCGCAAACCTAATATTAATTTTTTGTCCGTAAATTAAACTGCTCAAATATGACTGAATTTTCTAATGTCGAGACATTAGATGGAGTGATCTATGTTTTATTTGGCAGAAGATTTTCAATAGCTAAATGGCATAAATTCATCTTTATTTTAGTTTTGCACCATATACCTCGTCTAAGATGGATCCAAAACGTAGGAACACGTCACGCAAACGTAAACAGATGTGCAAATGTGCGTTTTACTGTATACTGTGATTTTTAAAAATTAACAGTCATCTATGTGCGATACGTGTGCGGACATGGCCATGTGTGCAAGGTGCTTTTTAACTGAAAATATTTTATTTCTGACAAACTTCTGTGCAATATGCTATAATTCATCGGCCGTAATGACAACATGGCATGAATTTCGTAATTACAGTGGACGCGTTTTGTAACATAATGCTTTTGTAGACCAGGAGATGACAGTTATATCTGTCGAATTTATGCGATCTCAGCTTTTATAATCTTTGTGTCAAGTTCAAATGGTTCAAATGGCTCTGAGCACTATGCGACTTTACTTCTGCGGTCATCAGTCGCCGAGAACTTAGAACTAATTAAACCTAACTAACCTAAGGACATCACACACATCCATGCCCGAGGCAGGATTCGAACCTGCGACCGTAGGGGTCGCTCGGTTACAGACTGTAGCGCCTCGAAACGCACGGACACTCCAGTCGGCCAGGTTCAAATATATTTAAAATTTGTAATTAATATTACAACACTGTGGCGAATAAAATGAAAAAAAAAGAAGATGGTAGAAATGAGAAACGAACCTGAGCTGCCGAATGTTGCCAGTCGGTGCGCCTGGCCACTGCACCACAGCACCAATACATCCATCATTACTCATAAATCTCTCATACACTTCTCATAAATCACTAGAGAGCGTTTCACCTTTTCCTACAGCCAACTCTACGTGAAATATTCTAGGAACTTGACTGGGGTATATACCGTATACCTGCTTCTACTTACATAGTTTGAACCAAATCAGTGTGTCCCGTCCCACGCCCTCCCCATGTTACACTTAAATTCGGAGCAGATCTATCTAACGGTCCAACTCTCACTTTCTCCTCCGAACTTCTGCTGGAAAATTTCCTCTTCAGCAAATCATCTACGGATGATGCCACATCAGAGCATGACAGTCGAAAACAGACAGTCGGCCGCTGTGGCCGAGCTGTTCTAGGCGCTTCAGTCTGGGACCGCGCGACAGCTAAGGTGGCAGGTTCGAATCCTGCCTCGGCCATGGATGTGTGTAATGTCCTTAGGTTAGTTACCGAGCGAGGTGGCGCAGTGGTTAGACACTGGACTCGCATTCGGGAGGACGACGGTTCAATCCCGCGTCCGGCCATCCTGATTTAGGTTTTCCGTGATTTCCCTAAATCACTCCAGGCAAATGCCGGGAAGGTTCCTCTGAAAGGGCACGGCCGACTTCCTTCCCCATCCTTCCCTAATCCGATGAGACCGATGACCACGCTGTCTGGTCTCCTTCCCCAAACCAACCAATCAACCTTAGGTTAGTTAGGTTTAAGTAGTTCTAAGTTCTAGGGGACTGATGACCTCAGATGTTAAGTCCCGTAGTACTCAGAGCCATTTGAACACTTTTCTTTTTTTTTTTTTTTTTTTTTTTGAACAGATTCTAACATTCTGCGTGGTGTCTGTTTGTTCTATATCGTGTCTCCCTACCACTTTCGCACACCGACGCTCTGAGCGTGTTTTTTAGGGAATTGACTAGTTTGAACCTGGGACCTGTTGCTGGTAAGGAGACGCCAGACCACACATGACATGTAGAATTCAGAAGAGTTTAGTGAGACTAGCGATGATATAACCAAATACTTAATGATTTCAGCGTCAGCTCCACTGCACTCCCTGTAAAAGAATCTTAATACTAATTAAATTTAGTGGAAGGGGTTCAAGGCTTTCCTATTTTTAGTTAGCTGGTAAAATAACGTCGAAAAATCAGTTAAGTTAACCATTGGAAATTTTATTCTACTCACAAAACATCGTTTATAAATTGCACTATTGACAAAAGGAAATGTTATAGTACAGGATGGTAAAAACCAACTGCGTTCAACAAAAATGTGAACGAATATTCCCTGAATGGATTTCCAAGTTCTACAATGGATCGAAGGATGACCTATGCCATATCACATCTATAACCTAGGTTTAAATAAAGTTTCACAAAAGAGGAAACTATCAAAATGGTATACAGTGACCCTCAATTATCTTTAATTACTTATCTAACTTGTCGTAAATTACAGTGGCTGATGTGGCTTCTCAATAACTATACAATAGAAAAATCATCGCGTTTCAGATTTTTACCTCAAGTGGCAAATGTGAACACCATGAGCTTTAATTGACGATCGACACTAGTATTACGCAAAAAGGGGGTGTAACAGATGAGACTTCTGCAGTTCTGAGTGAAACTTTATGCGCTGTTATGCGGCATCGCGTGCATTCATTACCTTGTCGGTGTTCGTCAGGGGGCGGCGAGCAGCACAGCTCCGCTCACCTTGTCGTCTCGGAAGCAACTCTCTCCTAACTTCTCCTTACTACAATTTACCGAAGTTGGTTTAAAAAAACTATCTGGCTGTGTTTTCATCTGACCAATCAGGGTCTCAATGTTAACCTTAAGCTCTGCTTACAAAAATTCTGTCTATCCAACGAGAAACGTTATACTTTTCGTGGTGGGGCAATGTTTTTAAAGTTTGCAACGTAACAGAGACGCGAAAAAGTCTCACGCTAAAACTTGCAGCTGGTGTGGTCCTTTTAGTTATCGTAAGATCTATACTGTTCTTCTGGAGGGCTCCAGCTTTTAACATGGGCTGGGGGGTTGTCCTGACGTAACAGAGACGCGAAAAAGTCTCACGCTAAAACTTGCGACTGGGGTGGCCCTTTTTGTGTTATCGTAAGATCTATACTGTTCTTCTGGAGGGCTCTAGCTTTTAACATGGGCTGGGGGGTGGTCCTGATGTAACAGACACACGAAAAAGTCTCACGCTAAAACTTGCAGCTGGGGTGTGGTCGTAGCGGTTAGCTGGCGACGTGGGTGTCCGTCCCTTATCGTAGGGCCTTGTAGCTTAACATGGTTCTGCTCTCGGCTTCTGTTCTCGTTTCTCCCCTAGGAACTGCGTCTGTCTCACGGTGGGAAGGTATGACATGCATTTAGGCATTCTTGTGTTAGTCTGTGGTATTCCATTTGCTCACTCGTTACTCGTATTACTTTGGTTAATTTAATGTCACGATTTATTCAGAGCTATGTGACATACTACTGGATTTGCTTATCATGTCAGGATTTTCATGGAAGGTGTTGGATTTGCCTGACACCTTACATATCACCACCCTTCGAACTTAATATTTGCACTGAATTTAGGCAATGATTGAATCGTTGTCTAAGTCAGTCAAAAATTATTCCTTTATCTAAATTTTGTTGCCTACTGTTCAGCCACATTATTCTGGTTCTATGCTAGTTGTATTACTAATTTATAATTTTATATTCTTCCACATTATTCTCTAAAATGTCAAGAGAAGAATATTTTTATGCCATTATTGATTTTTAATTATTTTCTTTCTTTATGTATGTGTGAAGTTTGTTTTTTAAGAAGTTTGTTATCGAAAGTGAGGAGTCTTTCACATCGATTTTCTTAGAAATATATTTTTTTATAAATGTAGTAATTAAGTGAAATCTATTCCTAACACATTTTCTAAATATTATGAACAAGTAAAATGTTTTTGTTTCTAGACACTCATTTCAACATTGTTACACTAAGAAATAAGAATTATTTTCCAGAATTGCTTTGACAAAGAAATATACATACACAAGTATTGAGATATTATCCTAACAAATGGTACAAATGTTAAAAAAAAGGGAAAACATCCAAATGGTTCAAATGGCTCTGAGCACTATGGGACTCAACTGCTGTGGTCATCAGTCCCCTAGAACTTAGAACTACTTAAACCTAACTAACCTAAGGACATCACACACATCCATGCCCGAGGCAGGATTCGAACCTGCGACCGGAGCAGCAGCGCGGCTCCGGACTGGAGCGCCTAGAACCGCTCGGCCACCGCGGCCGGCCGAAAACATCCAACAAGATAATTTTTTATTCTTTGTTTTTATAAGGAGAAAATAATTAAAAGATAGTTATTCTTTTATTTTTATGAGGAGAAAATAAGTGGCATATAGTTTTAGTATTTATTATGCCTTACTTTTGCTCTTTATTTACTGTCCAATTCAGAACTAATAACTTATTTTTATCGATAGTCTATTTTTTTACTTAAGTCCGTAGTCAATGACTGTTATTTTGTAGTTTATTAGCTGTCTGGTGTGCTTAACTTATTTAGTTTTTTACACATTTCTTTTGCACAATTCCTACATCACATAATTTGATTTCACACATTCACACAATCCTATGAATGTTTAAGCATGAGGTTGGCGAATGTTTTTGCACAAAGGTGATGGACTTGGGCGAGATGGATGTGGGCAAGTATTTGATGTACAGCTTTGTTCGTCATTCCTTGTTGGGTTTGCAAGTGTGTGTTGCTGTTGTGGAGGTCCCATAATGGAATGGAGCTGTGAGTGCAGAATCTCGTGGTTTACTGGCTTTGTATGCGTGAAAATCATCGTTATGTGTCGCTGAAAGTGGTCGTTTTTCGTTGTAATACTTCGCAGACGACTAGTTTACAATAGGATAGGGATTTGGGAAGGTATGTCGTCTATTCTTCACCCATCTTCTTTCTTGGTCTCAATCTTGCGAATCTTCAACTTCTGTTCTTCCTGCTTTTTCTCTGCTTCTTACTTGCTTCTTTTTTCTTCTCTGGGCAGGATATGGATATATTTATTGACAACTAGTCACTTTGAAGTTCTCCTCTTAGTAACAGTTTGATAAATTGTTTGGGCATGTCATTTTTACTTTGTGGAAGTTTTCTTCAGTTTCGTGCATCAGCGTGCTGTTTAATAGCAGTAGTGTAACTTTTACACACATTTTTTTGCCAGTGGTGGCTTGCCCAAGCCGTCTTCTCGTCGGGCCGTTTTTTGCTCGCTCCGCCGAGTCGAGGCACTCGGAGACACTTCCGGCATTTGGGGTCCCGTCGCGTCTCTGCAGGGCTCCGCCACTGTGCGGCTCCGTGTTCCGTCCCAGCAGGGTTCCGCCTAGCGGGCAGATTTAATGCCCGCTTTCGATACAAGTGCCTTCTGTTGGTCTCGCTGTCCTTTCCTTTCTCTCGACGCTTCTGCCTTGTAGGAATCATGTCTTGCTAATTACGTCCTTTTCTTTCTTGATACTTCTCTCATTGCAACTTGTGGGTCGTTGCATCTCGTCCTTGCTGGAGTTTTTACAATGGTTCTTACAAAAAGTTTTACTTATAGTCATCTAACATATGTCTAGTACCTATATTGTTTTACACCTTCTTAAAAAGCTTTACAAATTTCGGCGCCCTTTCCATGTTACAATTCTAAGATATTTTGAGTCTTAACTTCTAAAAGAATCCTCAAATTCGTTTTTTATTTTTGTGTAGTGTCGTGGTGTATAGCATTTTAGTATTTCATGCTGTTAGACTATCTACGAGTTATCCCTTCACCTTAATCTATGGAACTATTGGTGTTATTTTTATTTTTGTTTTTATTGAAACTACTTTCTTTTTCCCACCTTCCTGTCTCTTCATTCTTCTTTCTCCTGACGATCTTATCTGCAACATAATCTTGAAATATTGTGCTGATTATTTACCAGTAATAAAATTAATCTTCAAACTTGTACTGAAAGTGTTTAATACTACCAGTCTTAGGTAAAAATACCTCTGCTTTATCTCTTAAAATACCCTTTAATTCTCTTTTACTGTGTTCCGAAATACCTTGAACTTCTTGCAATTTTTTGTTGATTTCTTTATGAACTTCTGACATGAGTTGAGGCGATTCCCCCTTTTGCGCATACCATTCTAATTTTCATCCTCTTTATCTCACGTCATTCTTAATTGTTTGTTTATAACTGGTATTTCTTCTAATTTTAGCTTTTGCTCAAAGAGAAGTGTGACATTCTCGAATGTTACGCTACCTTTCCCCATATCTATTATCACTCGTCTCTCATTTAAAAAATCTGCACCTATAATCAAATCTACAGTTAGTTTAGGTATAATCACGAAGTTGGCTTCCATCTTTTGACCTTGACACGAAAGAGTTAACCTTGTTTGTCTCGTTACTTCTGCAGCATTGTTTCTAATAGGACCTCTTACTTTAATCTTACGTGTTTTCAGAACTGGCAATTCCTCATTGGCGTTATACTGCATGAATAAATTTTCTGAGATCGCAGTCAGTTCACTTCCGCTATCAATTACAATATTGACTGGGATATGCTTTACCATGGCTTTCACGATTGGTTGAATTTGAAAGGGTTGGTTCTGTTCTTCTTCTTGCATCAACAAATCCTCCACTGAATCATACATGAGTCTTTTTAGGAATTTCCCTTGTGAATTCGAACTTCCTGTAGGATAAGCTTCTTCTCTCTCTTTTATTTCCTCTTCTCTATTTCTTCCTTCATTTACGCTTTCTTCAACATCCTCTACTTTTTCCTCATCCCCGTCTATCTTCTCCATCTTCGTCGCTACTTCCACATAATCGCATCTAAATGCTCTAATTATCGCTTCATAACTTTCTTCATTATATACGTTGGGTTGTGCGCCCACTCGTAACTTATTTTCAACTTCTGTCGACTGCGCATTATTTTCATTGAATTCTCTTTCCCTGATTTCCATCTCAAATAGCTCTGCAATACTCATTACTTCGTCCTTTCCTCCTACATTTGTTGTGCATACCTCTGGTAATTCATCTTCCTCGTCAGTATTCTCCCAATTAATTTCGTCCCAACACGATATTGTTGTTTTCTTGTCTTCGTTTTCATCTGGTCCCTGCGGATTTGTTTCTTCCTTCTTCTCTTCTCGTGATAAGATTTTTACTTCTCTGTTCAAGGTGCTGCAATTGTCCTGGGTCGGTGCGTCATTCCCTTTGGCATGGGCGCTTAGCTGTCAATTCGAACGTTTATCGGGGTTTGGTGGTCTTACCTCCACCTCTTCTATCTGTATTCTCTTTTCTTGTTCAGCTTGTTGACAGTGGTTTCTTTGTTGATAATGTGTCGGTCTATTGGTTCTCCAGTACCCGTTCCGGTTGTCGTTATTCCCTCTGTAATAGTTGTTGCCGTTCCTGGGTGAATTATAGTTATTGCCATATTCTCTTCTAAATCCATAACCGGTTCTTTGTTGAAATCTATTGTAGTTTCTTGGAGCGAAGTTATCACATGGTTCGTAATTATTGATTCTTTGTACTGTGTCTTGTGGATTCCACTGCTTTTTGCTTTCGTTTTCACGTGCGCTTCGTCTTTTTCTTGCGTCATCTTCCGAAAGTATGAACTCTAGTTCCCTTAGAATACCTTTAAATGCTTCGACGTCATTGCCTCTGCGACCTACTAATGATTGCTGGTATTTCAATGGTAGCTTCATCGCGCATAATTTAATCAACTCTCCGTCACTGTATGGTACATATAAGCATTGATTTTTCTTTGCCATTAATTCGAAAAATTTCACGGGACTCTTCTCTCCTGAATTTTCAAAATATGGGTTCTGTAATAATTCGTACTTCACTCTGTTCTGTGCTTCGCTGGACCAATATCGCGAGAGAAACTTCTCTCTGAAATCTTCGTACGATCGGCATGTCGCTGCAACATTCTGCATGGTTTCTGCGACTGTTCCTGACATGTGTGCACATATAAAGTCTAATTTGTGTGCTAGCGTCCAGTGTTCTGGTAATCCTACTCGGAATTGATCAATAAAAGTTCGTGGATGTAATGAGTTTCCTTCTCGAAAGTGTTGAAATTTTCTGACTGTGAGGAAATGATCGTTGTCGTACTTCGTCATAGTTCCATATGAAATTCGCGGTTCTTCGCCACTTCTGTTTCTGATCATTTCTCCCGTCATCCTTTCCGGTTGTAGTAGATCCTTTGGATATTGTCCACTGTAACTTTCGCCTACCCTTGCGTAGTATCGTTGGAGTGGTACGCAATAATTTTCTTCTATCGGCTGTGAACGTGTAGCTGAATGCATTGCACTGTACTCTTCGCGGCTTGGCTTTACATTGTCAGGTATTGGTTCGGTATCTTGTCTGGCTAACCTTGCTGCTTCATTGCACGATCAGAACTGTCTTGAAACATAAATTTGTGGTTCCGCATGTGTTTGTGATGACGTTTGTTCATCAAGAATTTCGAAACGTGTTTGTTGCTGTGCAGGATGTCTGATTTCACGTATGTTACTTTCCGCCTGTGACTGGAATCGCAAATGCGTAACATCTTCGTTAATTGCTTGTTTTTCCGGTGCTGTTACAGATACGGATGTGGTTGCAGACTCAGTGCTTGTTCGATCCTGTTCACTACGCTCTTCAATGGTTTGCAACAACTCTGTTCGCAATTTCTGAAATTGTCGCTTCGTTTGCGCTTCTATTTTGACTATGCGGTTATCATATATTTTCAGCTCTGCTTTCGTGATACGTTTGTGTAACACACTGTTTTCAACAATTTCACGTGCTGTACCTGCTGCTTGTCTAGTAATTTCGTTTATCTGTTTCTCTAGTTTCTTGACTTCTCCCTGGGTGTTGTTACGTAATGTTTTGATCTCGTCCTGAATGTCATTACGCAATGTTTGTACGTCCACTTGTACCTTGTCAATGTCTGTTCTCAATTGATTGTGACCTGTTATTAAGTTTCCTATCACTTCTCGAGATTCTTTTGCCTCGTCTTCAATACGACTTAGGTATAACTGAATTTTTTTGTTTTGTTCTTTAATCTCACGCTTTTGTCTCGTGGTTTTTGCAGTTTGTTTCGTCGTTTCTGCATTATGAATTTTAATTTGGTTCGCAATTTCTTTATTTTGTCTTGTCATGGTTTCCGTCATTTGTCGTAATAATTCTGCCAGATTGGTGGGTCCTATTGCGTTTTCTCCCGACGTCCTACGCTCTGTGTTTTCGCCCAAGTGTTGGTTCGCAACCGATTGCATTGAACTGTGCTGTGACACGTTTCTGCTCGCATTCCTTGTACTCTGTGGTGAGGGAACTCTGATTTCTTGTACAATGGGTTCTACGTATTCAAGACGCAAGTTAGAATCCTCATCGACTGTCTCTCTACTTTCCTGCTCCTCTGTCGTATGCTGACTTACGTTTTCTATGCCTTGGCGTACATTATCCTCGTTATGGTGTGTTATATGTCCTATTTCTCGCGATACTGCATCGTCTGTTGTACTGACCTCTATTCTCTGTCCATTTTCATGCTGGGTCTCTACCTTAATTCGGTCAAGGTCTCGATCTGCCATTGCTAATCTTTCCGAGTCCCTTATTTTCTGTTTTAAAAGCAATTCACGCGCCCTACTTCGCGTCAACATGCGCTCATACGATCTCACGCATTTCATGAACTTTTTGTTCACACGACTTGACACTACCAAGACTGATAATCCATTCACTTACTTGTTGGGTCAGAACCAACTTGTCAACGATGTATCCGCCACCTGTGCGCTTGCATTGGAGAGAAAACTTAATTCTAACAATATTAAAATTCATAACTTAATTATGCTGTTGTCTCTGCTAGAATGTCTATCTGTTGAATACTTAATTAATATCTATCGCTGCAGCTACTGTTTTCGACTATGTATAACTTTAAGAAAAAAATTTTTTGCTACGGAAATTTTTCAGCAGGATATTTTTCTGACCTAGTTAGGCATGTCGTCGACCTACAATCATGGTATATTACCATCCTGGCAGGGTCGCCATTTTCCAACATTCTGCGTGGTGTCTGTGTGTTCTATATCGTGTCTCCCTACCACTTTCGCGCACCGACGCTCTGAGCGTGTTTTTTAGGGAATTGACTAGTTTGAACCTGGGAGCTGTTGCTGGTAAGGAGACGCCAGACCACACATGACATGTAGAATTCAGAAGAGTTTAGTGAGACTAGCGATGATATAACCAAATACTTAATGATTTCAGCGTCAGCTCCACTGCACTCCCTGTAAAAGACTCTTAATACTAATTAAATTTAGTGGAAGGGGTTCAAGGCTTTCCTATTTTTAGTTAGCTGGTAAAATAACGTCGAAAAATCTGTTAAGTTAACCATTGGAAATTTTATTCTACTCACAAAACATCATTTATAAATTGCACTATTGACAAAAGGAAATATTTTAATACAGGATGGTAAAAACCAACTGCGTTCAACAAAAATGTGAACGAATATTCCCTGAATGGATTTCCAAGTTCTACAATGGATCGAAGGATGACCTATGCCATATCACATCTATAATCTAGGTTTAAATAAAGTTTCACAAAAGAGGAAACTATCAAAATGGTCTACAGTGACCCTCAATTATCTTTAATTACTTATCTAACTTGTCGTAAATTACAGTGGCTGATGTGGCTTCTCAATAACTATACAACAGAAAAATCATCGCGTTTCAGATTTTTACCTCAAGTGGCAAATGTGAACACCATGAGCTTTAATTGACGATCGACACTAGTATTACGCAAAAAGGGGGTGTAACAGATGAGACTTCTGCAGTTCTGAGTGAAGCTTTATGCGCTGTTATGCGGCATCGCGTGCATTCATTACCTTGTCGGTGTTCGTCAGGGGGCGGCGGGCAGCACAGCTCCGCTCACCTCGCCGTCTCGGAAGCAACTCTCTCCTAACTTCTCCTTACTACAATTTACCGAAGTTGGTTTAAAAAAACTATCTGGCTGTGTTTTCATCTGACCAATCAGGGTCTCAATGTTAACCTTAAGCTCTGCCTACAAAAATTCTGTCTATCCAATGAGAAACGTTTTACTTTCCATGGTGGGGCAGTGTTTTTAAAGTTTGCAACGTAACAGAGACGCGAAAAAGTCTCACGCTAAAACTTGCAGCTGGTGTGGTCCTTTCAGTTATCGTAAGATCTATACTGTTCTTCTGGAGGGCTCCAGCTTTTAACATGGGCTGGGGGGTGGTCCTGACGTAACAGAGACGCGAAAAAGTCTCACGCTAAAACTTGCGACTGGGGTGGCCCTTTTTGTGTTATCGTAAGATCTATACTGTTCTTCTGGAGGGCTCCAGCTTTTAACATGGGCTGGGGGGTGGTCCTGACGTAACAGACACGCGAAAAAGTCTCACGCTAAAACTTGCAGCTGGGGTGTGGTCCTAGTGGTTAGCTGGCAACGTGGGTGTCCGTCCCTTATCGTAGGGCCTTGTAGCTTAACATGGTTCTGCTCTCGGCTTCTGTTCTCGTTTCTCCGCTAGGAACTGCGTCTGTCTCACGGTGGGAAGATATGACATGCATTTAGGCATTCTTGTGTTAGTCTGTGGTATTCCATTTGCTCACTCACTACTCGTATTACTTTGGTTAATTTAATGTCACGATATATTTGGAGCTATGTGACATCCCACCCGTGGTTTAGGGGTAGCGTCTTTGATTCATAATCAAAACGTCTTCGGTCCTGGGTTAGATCCCCGCCACTGCCTAAATTTTGATAAATAATCAGCATTGGCGGCCGAAGACATCCGGCGTAAGAAGTCAGCCTCATACTGCCAACGGCCTTGTCAAAGATGGCGGAGGAGCAGATAGATGTTCAGGGCACTCTCTTGTCCTAGGGGTGGGAAATTGCCCCTAAAGGTGGAAGATTCAGCAATGATCAACGACATGAGGATGCATAAGGCAATGGAAACCACTGCATTAAAGACACGTAACGTGTATCCACAGGACATGTGGCCTGTAATTGAAGTGTCATGATGATCTCTCCATTGGCAAAAGATCCCGGAATAGTCCCCCATTCGGATCTCCGGGAGGGGACTGCCAAGGGGGAGGTTACCATGAGAAAAAGATTGAATAATCAACAAAAGGATAACGTTCTACGAGTCGGGGCGTGGAATGTCAGAATCTTGAACGTGGTAGGGAAACTAGAAAATCTGAAAAGGGAAATGCAAAGGCTCAATCTAGATATAGTAGGGGTCAGTGAAGTGAAGTGGAAGGAAGGCAAGGATTTCTGATCAGATGAGTATCGGGTAATATCAACAGCAGCAGAAAATGGTATAACAGGCGTTGGATTCGTTATGAATAGGAAGGTAGGGCAGAGGGTGTGTTACTGTGAACAGTTCAGTGACTGGGTTGTTCTAATCAGAATCAACAGCAGACCAACACCGACAACGATAGTTCAGGTATACATGCCGAAGTCGCAAGCTGAAGATGAACAGATAGAGAAAGTGTATGAGGATATTGAAAGGGTAATGCAGTATGTAAAGGGGGACGAAAATCTAACAGTCATGGGCGACTGGAATGCAGTTGTAGGGGAAGGAGTAGAAGAAAAGATTACAGGAGAATATGGGCTTGGGACAAGGAATGAAAGAGGAGAAAGACTAATTGAGTTCTGTAACAAGTTTCAGCTAGTCATAGCGAATACCCTATTCAAGAATCACAAGAGGAGGAAGTATGCTCGTAAAAGGCCGGGAGATAACTGAAGATTTCAATTAAATTACATCATGGTCAGACAGAGTTTCCGAAATTAGATACTGGATTGTAAGGCGTACCCAGGAGCAGATATAGACTCAGATCACAATATAGTAGTGATGAAGAGTAGGCTGAAGTTCAAGACATTAGTCAGGAAGAATCAATACGCAAAGAAGTGGGATACGGAAGTACTAAGGAATGACGAGATACGTTTGAAGTTCTCTAACGCTATAGATACAGCAATAAGGAATAGCGCAGTAGGCAGTACAGTTGAAGAGGGGGGACATCTCTAAAAAGGGCCATCACAGAAGGTGGGAAGGAAAACATAGGTACAAAGAAGGTAGCTGCGAAGAAACCATGGGTAACAGAAGAAATACTTCAATTGATTGATGAAAGGAGGAAGTACAAACATGTTCCGGGAAAATCAGGAATACAGAAATACAGGTCGCTGAGGAATGAAATAAATAGGAAGTGCAGGGAAGCTAAGACGAAATGGCGGCAGGAAAAATGTGAAGACATCGAAAAAGATTTGATTGTCGGAAGGACAGACTCAGCATACAGGAAAGTCAAAACAGCCTTTGGTGACATTAAAAGCAACGGTGGTAACATTAAGAGTGTAACGGGAATTCCACTGTTAAATGCAGAGGAGAGAGCAGATAGGTGGAAAGAATACATTGAAAGCCTCTATGAGGGTGAAGATTTGTCTGATGTGATAGAAGAAGAAACAGGAGTCGATTTAGAAGAGATAGGGGATCCAGTATTAGAATCGGAATTTAAAAGAGCTTTGGAGGACTTACGGTCAAATAAGGCAGAAGGAATAGTTAACATTCCATCACAATTTCTAAAATAATTGGGGGAAGTGGCAACAAAACGACTATTCACGTTGGTGTGTAGAATATATGAGTCTGGCGATATACCATCTGACTTTCGGAAAAGCATCATCCACACAATTCCGAAGACGTCAAGAGCTGACAAGTGCGAGAATTATTGCACAATCAGCTTAACAGCTCATGCATCGAAGCTGCTTACAAGAATAATATACAGAAGAATGGAAAAGAAAATTGAGAATGCGCTAGGTGACGATCAGTTTGGCTTTAGGAAAAGTAAAGGGACGAGAGAGGCAATTCTGACGTTACGGCTAATAATGGAAGCAAGGCTAAAGAAAAATCAAGACACTTTCATAGGATTTTTCGACCTGGAAAAAGCGTTCGACAATATAAAATGGTGCAAGCTGTTCAAGGTTCTGAAAAAAGTAGGGGTAAGCTATAGGGAGAGACGTGTCATGTACAATATGTACAACAACCAAGAGGGAATAATAAGAGTTGACGATCAAGAACGAAGTGCTCGTATTAAGAAGGGTGTAAGAGAAGGCTGAAGTCTTTCGCCCCTACTCTTCAATCTGTACATCGAGGAAGCAATGATGGAAATAAAAGAAAGGTTCAGGAGTGGAATTAAAATACAAGGTGAAAGGATATCAATGATACGATTCGCTGATGACATTGCTATCCTGAGTGAAAATGAAGAAGAATTAAATGATCTGCTGAACGGAATGAACAGTCTAATGAGTACACAGTACGGTTTGAGAGTAAATCGGAGAAAGACGAAGGTAATGAGAAGTAGTAGAAATGAGAACAGCGAGAAACTTAACATTAGGATTGATGGTCACGAAGTCAATGAAGTTAAGAAATTCTGCTACCTAGGCAGTAAAATAACCAATGACGGACGGAGCAAGAAGGACATCAAAAGCAGACGCGCTATGGCAAAAACGGCATTTCTGGCCAAGAGAAGTCTACTAATATACCGGCCTTAATTTGAGGAAGAAATTTCTGAGGATGTACGTCTGGAGTACAGACAGCATTGTATGGTAGTGAAACATGGACTGGGAAAACCGGAACAGAAGAGAATCGAAGCATTTGAGATGTGGTGCTATAGACGAATGTTGAAAATTAGGTGGACTGATAAGGTAAGGAATGGGGAGGTTCTACGAAGAATCGGAGAGGAAAGGAATATGTGGAAAACACTGATAAGGAGAAGGGACAGGATGATAGGTCATCTGCTAAGACATGAGGGAATGACTTCCACGGTACTAGAGGGAGCTGTAGAGGGCAAAAACTGTAGAGGAAGACAGAGATTGGAATACTTCAAGCAAATAATTGAGGACGTAGGTTGCAAGTGCTACTCTGAGATGAAGAGGTTAGCACAGGAAAGGAATTCGTGGCGGGCCGCATCAATCGTGTTTAATAGCACTGACAGGAGGTCTTCTCTCCGACAAACAACTCACTATCTCACACCGAGAGAAACAGTTTCTTCCGGGTGTGATATTCTTTCCACACGTACCAGCGACCTCTTGAAAACTGTCGAGTTCCGTCATTTTAGCGGCATGCAATCTGGTATTTCTTGGTTCCAAAAGAGCAGCAGTTGGTTCCCCCGGATCTCTACCACACTCCTCACTCTTTCTTAGCAGAGATCATTTCGGTTTTCGGACTGCAGCAACTTGTTAGACAACATTCAGCAACAATTTAAGAGGTTCGCACTTATCCCTTTCTTTCCAAAAATACACGGTCCTGTCACATTAACGTGAACACCGCCTATGTTCGACGTCAACGTGTAACAACCACTAACAGACGGCAAATGGCAGCACTAGCGATGGAGGGTGTATAAAGCTTGTCGGCCGCACCTGGACGCAGAAAACTGTGCAGTCATCGTCATAATGTGGAAACGGAAGTATTTATCTGGGGTCCAAAAGGACATGATCATTGACTTTCGGGCCAAGAGTGGAAGCATTTCCGAAACGGCTAAGTTTGTAAACTGTCCTTGTGTCAGCATCATTTAAGTGTACTATGCACGGTAAAATGGTGCTATCCAAAATCGACGCCGAGGCAACAATAGTGCATCATAGGTCGTAGATGACAGAAGAGAATGACAGCTGTAAAGATGTGTACCGGCAATAGACGTGCAACTGTTGGGCAACTCACCACACCCATGAACCATAGGGGTACCAATAGTGTCCTCTCAATGACCTTTCAGTGAACTTTGCAGTGCATGGGCCTCCGCAGAAATCGCCTGGTTAGTGCACCCATGCTGACTGTTATTCATTGACGACGAAGACTGGAATTTGCACGCCAATAGCGCAAATGGACGTCCACTGACTAGCGACATGTGGTCTTTTTAGATGACATTTGGTCGTTGGTCATTTAAGATGACGGTGTGAAACCTCTAAAACCAAACACCAGCAACAATTATCAGATGGGTCTAGGCCGGAGGAGTGAGCGTTATGGTCTGCGGAATGTTTTCGTGGGATTCCCAGGGTGGTCTCGCCATTTTAGAAGTCACGATGGATCAACACAAGTATGCACCTATTCCTGGGGTCCACGACCAGCCCTACATGCAGTTTGTTTTTCTTTGGCAAGATGGCATCTACCAGCAGGACAACGCAGCGTGTCAGAAAGCTCGCAGTTTATGTCCGTAATTCGAAGGACACTAGGATAAGATTACCGTGCACCCGTGGCCACCAAACTCCTCTGATTAAAACCCAGTCGGGAATCTATGGGACTACCTCGATTGGGCTGTTAACGCCATTGATCCTCAACTGAGAAACCTAGCAGATCTGACCACGGTACTGGAGTCGGCATAGCTCCATAGCCCTGTCGGTTCTTTCCAGAGCCTGATGGACTCTCTTCCTGCACGTCTCGTAGCAGCCTGTGCTGCAGAAGATGGTTATTCAGGGTTTTGACAGGTGCTCATATGAATGTGACTAGGCAGTGTAGCATTTTATATTCTATACAAGTTCACTGGCTATTTAATGTAGTGTCCCTGCCTTCTTTCCTGGGGCTTGAGGAAGAGGCCGTACCATACACGTCTGAAATCAACAATACGACACTTCACATCACATTGTTAACACGAACCGAATCGGTAACTCGATTCGTGAGGAAAGATGAGCGTAGGTCGAACGCTTTGCAGCTACTTAGGGCCACCCCGCGCGACCTTGAATCTTAAGGGTGGTAACACAGTAGCATCATCATGGCATCGTTTGCGAATTCCAGAGCTGGAGTCCGCTTGCTTAGCTAAGCGCTAACGTGTTTGCATACCTCGCAGCGGGTTCGATTCCCGGCCTGGTTGGAGATTTTCTCCGCTCGTAGACTGAGTGTTGTTCTGTGATGTGGACTGCTAAGGCAGCCAGTCCACAGTGACGGGTAGCCGAAAGAAAGGCACGCGTACACACACGCCGACTGGCGTGAAGTCTGGAACAGGATAACTATTGATTCTAACAAGAAAAGTATGCAGCTCCTCGAATACTTAACTTTATTCTTTGTTGGTTTACAACGTTCTTCTTGAGACATTTATACGATAACTCTCAAACTAGGTAAGGCTAATGGCGCCTTGCTAGGTCGTAGCTATGGACTTAGCTGAAGGCTATTCTAACTGTCTCTCGGCAAATGAGAGGAAAGGCTTCGTCCGTATAGTCGCTAGCAATGTCGTCGTACAACTGGGGCGAGTGCTCGTCCGTATCTCGAGACCTGCCTTGTGGTGGCGCTCGGTCTGCGATCACACAGTGGCGACACGCGGGTCCGACATGTACTAAATGGACCGCGGCCGATTTAAGCTACCACCTAGCAAGTGTGGTGTCTGGCTGTGACACCACATTCTGATCACGTGCAATGAGATTTGCAACTTGGCGGCCGAACTTCCCCGGATGGGACCTCCGGGCCATCAATGCCACACAATCATTTTATTTCCAGAGCTGAAATCAGCGCCAGTGTCCCGTGCACACAATACCCTCCAAGTGCGTGAAGTGTTACGGACGTTTTTCCAGCGGGCTGACTGCACTCACCTCGCAGGAAATTGTAAACAGCAGGTCATTGTTTCGGTAACTCCGAGTCACTGGTTGTGGATTTGGCGTTGCCATGCTCGGCACGGGGTTCGTTCTCCGTTTGCTGCACAGCCTTCTGGATAATGTCTTTACTATCGCCTATCAGTGCTCCATGGTGTATCTGCATCACGTCTATTCTATTTTTAATTTTCCACTAGTGTAACATCCTCCGGTAAGCCACCGCTTGTTCCGCTATTTAACTGCGGTAGCATAACGAGCAGCAGAGTGCAATGCGGCCCTTCTCCAGCGAACTGGAGGGAGGTTCTGGAGAGGCGACAAGTGCACGAGGCGCCTGGAGCGCTGCGGAAACCCGTTAACCGTTTTCTTAATTAAACTGCGGTACCTCCCATTCCGCAACGGAATTTTTCTCGTTAACCTCTTTCATGCAGCACAAAAGCAATTAGTAAACCACACCTGGGAGCAGTTAAAACAAATGGTGTCCATTTTTACGTGTACAAGTCTAACTCCTTCATAAGAACACGAAGCAAAAGGGATGCCCTTTGCTCTTTTATGTTACATTTCGATACTTTTTAGAGTAACTTGCATAGAGATGGAAAGAAAACTGTGCAACCATGTTTTGTTTACATCAGAACATGAAGCGAACGGTTTCGTCTTTTGTAGTTTTATCTCTTCAAGGCTAATATTTTGCTAGAAATGAAAGAGATGAAACAACAGGAAAATCATCCTGAAGAATAGGTACAGAGTTTGATCAACATCGGGGAAAACTGCACATCCTATGGTCATGGATTAGTAATAATTTCTGCCCTTTGATCGTAATAAACGCAATAATTTGTAGAGTTCCAAAACATAAAGCCCAAATGGGGCCAACTATAACTTTCCATAAGTTTTTACAACACTCAGCAAAACAGATTAAACCGTACTTCTGGTGCTACTAATTGATCCCCGCCCTCCCCCCTCCCCCCTCCCCCCCTCCCCCCACCCCCACCACTTTCCTGTTCCACTTGCGAATGGCGCGTGGGAAGAATGATTGTCGGTAAGCATCTGTATTAGCTCTAATTCGTCAACTTTTCTCGTCGTGATCATTTCGTAAGACGTTGGGAGGAAATAATATGTTGTCTGTCGATCCCGGAAAGTACTCACTAGAAATTTAAATATAAATCCCCTACGTAATGCGCAATGCCTCTCTTGTAGCGTCCGCCACTAGAGTATATTGAGTCTCTGTAACGCTACGACTAAACGAACCCGTGACGAAATGTGCCGCTCTTCGTTGGATGTTTTCTATCTCTTCTACCAGTCCTACCTGGTAACAGTCCCGATTGATAAACATCATTCAAGAAACGGTCGAACAAGCTCCTTGTAAACATCTTCCTTAGTGGATGATTTACATTTCGTTAAGATTTTTCCTATGAATTTGTCTGGCATCTGCTTTCCCTGCTAATAGTCTTATGTGGTCATTTCAGTTAAGGTTGCTCTAGACAGTCACTATCGGATATTTTACGGTAAGTATTGCATCCTGCAATTTGTCATCAATAGTCGTACAGCTGTGGATTTCTTTTCCTGTGTGTATCGTGCCTCGGGCATGGATGTGTGTGCTGTCTTTAGGTTAATTAGGTTTAAGTAGTTCTAAGTTCTAGGGGACTGATGACCTCAGATGATAAGTCCCATAGTGCTCAGAGCCATTTGAACCATTTTCCTGCGTGTACGCAACTGTTACACTGATTTACTTTCGTAGTCAACTGCCGCAACCTACACCACTCATCAACCTCCTGCAAATTATTCTGCATATATATACTGTCTTCTGCCGTTGCTACTTTCCTTTCTTTTAGACAACCGCATCAAATGCGAACCATTAAAGCGCTTCAGACGCTTTGTGGTAGATTATTTATGTACTTTGTAGACAGTAACCGTCCTATCACACTCGCTTGGGGGACTCCAGAAATTACATCTATGATTTTTTTTTCATCAAGAGCGACGTGTCGGGTTCTATCTGCAATCCAGTTCAAAATCTGTTCCAGTACTCGGTGAGATCGGATTATTTTCCACTAAAAGGTAGTGCAGGACGGTGTCAAATGCCTTCCTGAAGTCAGAGAACGCGGCATCTACCTGGACGCCGTTGTCTACAGCGCTATGAACCCCACAGAGCAACAGAGAGATCTGTGTTTGCGGAAACTTTGTTGATTTTTATACAGGAGATTTTTTCTGCAAAAGTATCATATTTCTTGAGTACAAATGTGTTACACGATTGAACAACAAAAATCAAATGGCTCTGAGCACTATGGGACTTAACATCTGAGGTCATCAGTCCCCTAAGACTTAGAACTACCTAAACCTAACTAACCTAATGACATCACGTCCCCTAAGTCCCGTAATTGCAAACTTCTTTATGGAGAAATTCGAAGAACAGGCCTTAGATGCTGCCAGCAAGAAACCAAATGTATGGTTCCGATACGTGGATGACACGTTTGTGTTGTGGAGACATGGTAGGGAGGAACTAAGCCGGTTCCACGAATATCTGAACAGTATAAACTCAAGAATTCAGTTTACAGTGGAGGAGGAGGTAGACGGCAAACTACATTTCCTCGATGTGCTTGTGTTTAGAAACGAAAATGGTAGTTTGAGCCACTCAGTGTTCCGCAAACCCACGCACACGGACCGTTATTTGCACCGGGATTCGAACCACCACCCACAACAGAAGCGGGGTGTTATCAAGACGTTAGCGGACAGAGCTAGAAATATTTGTGAACCTGAGTTGCTCGACGCTGAGATGGAACATCTCCACAATGCACTAACGAAGAACGGATATTCGTCCGCCGAAATAAAACGTGCGTTGAGGCAGCCACGCAGAAATCGTACTGACGTACAGGCTACTGTAAAATCTAAGGGTTTCCTGCCGTTTGTTAAAAATGTAACGGAAAGAATAGGGAGGATCTTGACGAAGCGGAATATTACCGTAATTTACAAGCCCACCAGGAAGATCAGGAATACCTTAGGCCTGCCAAGGACGCTCGCAAACCATTGGAAAAATCTGGAGTGTATAGGATCCCATGCAGCTGTGGTGATGTTTATGTGGGTACCACCAAAAGAACTGTTTCTAAACGTTTGGAAGAGCACAAAGGAAATTGTATAAGAGGAGAAACGGAACGATCAACTGTTGCGGAGCATGCTTTCTAGCCAGGGAACCACAATATTCGTTTCGAGGAGACGCAAGTACTAGCGGCCACGAGCGGATACTACGAAAGGCTCTACAGGGAGGCAATCGAAATCGCTAAACACCCAAATAATTTCAACCGAAAGGAGGAGGGCGTCAAATTAAACGGTATATGGATGCCGGTGTTAAAGAAGATGAGTACCACTCGTCCACTACTGGGTGATGGCAACGGCGACCGACGGCGACGGACAGCGGCCAATTGCACTGACGTTTTCAAAACACGTGACGTCACGCCGCGGCGCGGGGGCGCGCGGACACGGAATTTAGCGGCAGTCAGTAGCGAGCCAGTGTGTGTGTTGGACCTTCCATCAAGCTACGGACCCCCTTGAAGATGTCTCCCGCAGTCGGAGACGAAACGTTGGGAATCACCACAGAATTCATCAACCGACCACGGCATAACAGCCCGGATAATTATAATGGACATGATATTTCCGGCCGTGAAAGTTTACATTTTACTAATGACATCACACACATCCATGCCCGAGGTAGTATTCGAACCTGCGACCGTAGCAGCAGCGCGATTCCGGACTGAAGCGCCTAGGACCGCTCGGTCACAGCGGCCGGCGATTGAACAACAGACTGACGTCACCCATATAGGACGATAGTTACGTGCACGTGGCCCACGATCCTGCCTGAAAACGGGAATGACCTGCGCTTTTTTCCCAGTCTTTGATATCCTTCCTTGCTTCTGCGATCTACAATAAACTGCTGCTGGAATGGGAGCAAGTTCTTTCGCATAATCTTTGTAGAACCTTATTGGTATTTCACACCGCACTTGTTATCTCTTTACACTCCGTTCAACCCTAAAACTTGCTGTCTTTATCTACAGTGAACGAAATATTTTGTTATTTTATTTAATTGGTTATGCAGGAAGAAGTAAAAGAGCGCTGCAGCTAATCAGTTAATTCTGTTCAATTACAGAATGGAAAATCGATGACCTTCGACATTCGTATGCAGGCAGCACCTATTGACTTATCTTAAATATAAACGCGACAAAATGGAAAGCTTTTCATCTTGCCGTATTTCACACGTAAGTAAATGTAACTGTTTCTACACATTTAAACACAAAACAATTTGCTAATGGCAATTTTGTCCCGCAAAACACTAGTGCAGCTTTAAAGAACCCACCCAATAGAAGAAGCAACTTTACTAAAGACTCAGTCTGCCGTATGATATGTGTCGTAAACAGCCTTAAGAAGATGGGTGTTTTGCTTCCAAGACATCATCTAATTGCTGAATGAAAAGATATTCATTTTACTTGACTTCCGTTCATTTCTAATATTGGCTGAAAAACTGTAACCACGAAACACAATCCTGACAGTATAAAATACACTCCTGGAAATTGAAATAAGAACACCGTGAATTCATTGTCCCAGGAAGGGGAAACTTTATTGACACATTCCTGGGGTCAGATACATCACATGATCACACTGACAGAACCACAGGCACATAGACACAGGCAACAGAGCATGCACAATGTCGGCACTAGTACAGTGTATATCCACCTTTCGCAGCAATGCAGGCTGCTATTCTCCCATGGAGACGATCGTAGAGATGCTGGATGTAGTCCTGTGGAACGGCTTGCCATGCCATTTCCACCTGGCGCCTCAGTTGGACCAGCGTTCGTGCTGGACGTGCAGACCGCGTGAGACGACGCTTCATCCAGTCCCAAACATGCTCAATGGGGGACAGATCCGGAGATCTTGCTGGCCAGGGTAGTTGACTTACACCTTCTAGAGCACGTTGAGTGGCACGGGATACATGCGGACGTGCATTGTCCTGTTGGAACAGCAAGTTCCCTTGCCGGCCTAGGAATGGTAGAACGATGGGTTCGATGACGGTTTGGATGTACCGTGCACTATTCAGTGTCCCCTCGACGATCACCAGTGGTGTACGGCCAGTGTAGGAGATCGCTCCCCACACCATGATGCCGGGTGTTGGCCCTGTGTGCCTCGGTCGTATGCAGTCCTGATTGTGGCGCTCACCTGCATGGCGCCAAACACGCATACGACCATCATTGGCACCAAGGCAGAAGCGACTCTCATCGCTGAAGACGACACGTCTCCATTCGTCCCTTCATTCACGCCTGTCGCGACACCACTGGAGGCGGGCTGCACGATGTTGGGGCGTGAGCGGAAGACGGCCTAACGGTGTGCGGGACCGTAGCCGAGCTTCATGGAGACGGTTGCGAATGGTCCTCGCCGATACCCCAGGAGCAACAGTGTCCCTAATTTGCTGGGAAGTGGCGGTGCGGTCCCCTACGGCACTGCGTAGGATCCTACGGTCTTGGCGTGCATCCGTGCGTCGCTGCGGTCCGGTCCCAGGTCGACGGGCACGTGCACCTTCCGCCGACCACTGGCGACAACATCGATGTACTGTGGAGACCTCACGCCCCACGTGTTGAGCAATTCGGCGGTACGTCCACCCGGCCTCCCGCATGCCCACTATACGCCCTCGCTCAAAGTCCGTCAACTGCACATACGGTTCACGTCCACGCTGTCGCGGCATGCTACCAGTGTTAAAGACGGCAAACTGGCTGACACTGACGGCGGCGGTGCACAAATGCTGCGCAGCTAGCGCCATTCGACGGCCAACACCGCGGTTCCTGGTGTGTCCGCTGTGCCGTGCGTGTGATCATTGCTTGTACAGCCCTCTCGCAGTGTCCGGAGCAAGTATGGTGGGTCTGACACACCGGTGTCAATGTGTTCTTTTTTCCATTTCCAGGAGTGTAATTCATTTTTCTTTTAAAAGGTGACCGGTTTCCATCCGAGTGAGATCTTCAGACCAATTACTCCATGATGACAGTTGGAGACGGTGGCACGGAGCAGGGAGCAGGAATCGCTCGGTCAACGTTTAAAAGAAAAATAAATTATTTTATACTGTTTCCATAAACAATGTCTCAGAAATTTTTTTCGCCAAAAAAATTAAAGAAAACACAAATGAATGATGATGGCGACACTGCTGGTGCTGGTGGAATGTAGCACTGCACACGGCACTGGAGTAACACTGACACCATAACGAAAACCTACCACCGGGTGATGGGAGGAGGGGGGGAAGAAAAGTGGCGGAGAGATGGTAGGGGGGAACCAGGAGGGGAGTAGGAGGGGGCAGTGAAGGGGAGAAGGAAAGGAGCTGGAAGCCTGGGGGGGGGGGGAAGTGAAAAGGAAAAAGAAGGTGTTTGCGAGGGGAAAAAGGGGGAAGAAGGGAAAGGGGAGAGGGAGGTTAGTGGGCAGTCTGTCTTTCAACACAATACAGCACTTCATATCACGATATACTATCATACAACCTGTTTTTTTCCGATTTCGATTCGCCCCAAAGGGAGTGGGCTCACAGCAGCATAGTACGCTGCTCTTCAGCCTACAGAATTTTTAAAACATAAGAAGATAAGAAACAATAAAAGCAGGCGAAAAAATGGTGACATAAATTGTAAAATGGCGGAAAATTGTGGAAAGTTAAAACATAAAAGAAATGGTGGCTGATGATAATAAAATACACGGGAAGCAGACAGGAAAATAGTAGACAGACAATTAAAAAACATGGTGACAGTCTGGTTTCTGTTCGCAAGAGATATAAAAATCACACCCTGCAACAGTATTATGTCCGTTCGCAACACTTCGGAAAAGATGCACAACACTTAACAATCACTGGAAACACTGCGCTAAAGACGTGGCATGAAGATGACACACTACAGGCAAGGACAGATGGGTGAGGGGGGGGGGGGGATCTGGACAGGTGAGGAGGGGAAAAAAGGGGGGAGGAGAGGAAAAACGAAACGGGGGAAGGGGAACTGACGAAGGGAGAGGACTCAGAAGGGGGAGCAGGGCAGGTGGGAAAGGGAGTGGGGAAAGGCGGAAAGGCAGAGGAAGGAAATGCAAAAGGACCTCGGGGGAGAGAAGGGAGGCAGAGAGAGGGTAGGCAGGGAAAAAACAGGATGGGAGGGGGGGTGTTAAGAGGGAGCCCAGGAAAAGGACAAAGGAAAGGAGGGGGAGGTGAGGATCAGAGTTGATAAATGGTGGGAGAGAGGGCATGATCCGGGAGGGGGAGTTGACAGGAGCAACCTTTGGAAAGGAGGTGAAGGGTATATAGAGATGGAGGGTGGGGGTGATACAGCAGTGAAGGCGAGGCAGAGGGTGGGGGTTGGAGAGGAGAGGAGCAACCAGGGGATGAGAGAGATCGAGGTGGCGGGAGGTGTAGAGTGTGCGGATATGCTCAAGGAATAGAAGCAGATGGGGGAAAGGAATCAGACTCATACAACCTGGTTTTTTATTTTTCTTTATTGTCATTTTTCAAACCTTTACAGGTAGGCCGGCAGCGGCAAAACTACACTGCTCTTTGGCCACAGATAATACAACCAGTACATAAAGAGACATAGAAAAACGAAACAAACATCTACATCTACATCTACATCTACATGATTACTCTGCAATTCACATTTAAGTGCTTGGCAGAGGGTTCATCGAACCACAATCATACTATCTCTCTACTATTCCACTCCCGAACAGTGCGCGGGAAAAACGAACACCTAAACCTTTCTGTTCGAGCTCTGATTTCTCTTATTTTATTTTGATGACCATTCCTACCTATGTAGGGTGGGCTCAACAAAATATTTTCGCATTCGGAAGAGAAAGTTGGTGACTGAAATTTCGTAAATAGATCTCGCCATGACGAAAAACGTCTTTGCTTTAATGACTTCCATCCCAACTTGCGTATCATATTACGTGATAATACAAAACGAGCTGCCCTTTTTTGCACCCTTTCGATGTCCTCCGTCAATCCCACCTGGTAAGGATCCCACACCGTGCAGGAATATTCTAACAGAGGATGAACGAGTGTAGTGCAAGCTGTCTCTTTAGTGGACTTGTTGCATCTTCCAAGTGTCCTGCCAATGAAACGCAACCTTTGGCTCGCCTTCCCCACAATATTATCTCTGTGGTCTTTCCAACTGAAGTTGTTCGTAATTTTAACACCCAGGTACTTAGTTGAACTGACAGCCTTGAGAATTGTACTATTTATCGAGTAATCGAATTTCAACGGATTTCTTTTGGAACTCATGTGGGTCACCTCACACTTTTCGTTATTTAGAGACAACTGCCACCTGCCACACCATACAGCAATCTTTTCTAAATCGCTTTGCAACAGATACTGGTCTTCGGATGACCTTACCAGACGGTAAATTACAGCATCATCTGTGAACAACCTCAGAGAACTGCTCAGATTGTCACCCAGGTCATTTATATAGATCAGGAACAGCAGAGGTCCCAGGACGCTTCCCTGGGGAACACCTGATATCAGTTCAGTTTTACTCGATGATTTGCCGTCTATTACTATGAACTGCGACCTTCCTGAGGAAATCACGAATCCAGTCGCACAACTGAGACGATACCCCATAGGCCCACAGCTTGATTAGAAGTCGCTTGTGAGGAACGGTGTCAAAAGCTTTCCGGAAATCTAGAAATACGGAATCAACTTGAGATCTCCTGTCGATAGCGGCCATTACTTCGTGCGAATAAAGAGCTAGCTGCGTTGCACAAGAACGATGTTTTCTGAAACCATGCTGATTACGTATCAATAGATCGTTTCCTTCGAGGTGATTCATAATGTTTGAATACAGTATATGCTCCAAAACCCTACCGCAAACCGACGTCAATGATATAGGTCTGTAGTTCGTTGGATTACTCCTACTACCCTTCTTAAACACTGGTGCGACCTGCGCAATTTTCCAGTCTGTAGGTACAGATCTATCGGTGAGCGAGCGGTTGTATATGGTTGCTAAGTAGGGAGCTATTGTATCAGCGTAATCTGAAAGGAACCTAATCGGTATACAATCTGGACCTGAAGACTTGCCCGTATCAAGCGATTTGAGTTGCTTCGCAACCCCTAAGGTATCTACTTCTAAGAAACTCATGCTAGCAGCTGTTCTTGTTAACATTCTGGAATATTCCATTCGTCTTCCCTGGTGAAGCAATTTCGGAAAACTGCGTTCAGTAACTCCGCTTTAGCGGCACAGTCGTCGGTAACAGTACCATCGCCACTGCGCAGCGGAATGGAGATTGTCTCTTAGGAAGGCTTCTAGTGATATTTTATCCGCTTTTTTAAATAAAATTATTTTGCGTTTGTTTCTGGTGGGTTTGGAAGAATCGGTATTGAGCCCAGCTACAACGACCTTGTGATCGCTAATCCCTGTATCAGTCATGATGCTCTCTATTAGCTCTGGATTGTTTGTGGCTAAGAGGTCTAGTGTGTTTTCGCAACCATTTACAATTCGCGTGGGTTCGTGGACTAACTGCTCGAAATAATTTTCGGAGAAAGCATTTAGGACAATCTCGGAAGATGTTTTCTGCCTACCAACGGTTTTGAATAAGTATTTTTACCAACATATCGAGGGAAGGTTGAAGTCCCCACCAACTATAACCGTATGAGTGGGGTATTTATTTGTTACGAGACTCAAATTTTCTCTGAACTGTTCAGCAACTATATCATCGGAGTCTGGGGGTCGGTAGAAGGAGCCAATTGTTAACTTAGTTCGGCTGTTAAGCATAACCTCCACCCATACCAATTCGCATGGAGTATCTACTTCGACTTCACTACAAGATAAACCACTACTGACAGACACAAACACTCCACCACCAATTCTGCCTAATCTATCTTTCCTGAACACCCTCTGAGACTTCGTAAAAATTTCTGCAGAACTTATTTCAGGATTAGGCAGCTTTCTGTACCTATAACGATTTCTGCTTCTGCGCTTTCTATTAGCGCTTGAAGCTCAGGGACTTTCCCAGCAGAACTACAACAATTTACAACTACAATTCCGACTGTTCCTTGATCCAAGCACGTCCTGTATTTTCCATGCACCCCATGCATGGTGGATAAAAAACAGTAGAGAGAAAAAGTAAAATACTTGGAACCGTTCACAGGCGCAGTGTCCGAATAAAAAACGTTCAGCACTTGTACGCGAACATAGACGACAGAAATGACACATGTGAACGATGGAGCACAAAAGGTGAAACACTAAAGCACTAACACAAAGGCACACAAAAATCACTGGCGATGATCTCTGGTGCACGAATAGTCATTGTCCACGTACAATTCTGGAGACCTGCTAAAGGGGAAAAGGTGGAGGTAGGAGGGAGAGGGAGAGGCTGTAGATTCATGTGGCAAAGGAGAGGGGAGGGGGAGGAAATAAGGTAGGGGCTAGGGGAAGGCCAGGGGGGGAGAGGAGGGAGGGAGGAAGAAAGGAGGGAGAGAAGGGAGAGAGGGTGCCCTTGGGAAAAACTCAGGGGGAGGAAGGGGAGGATCAATGTTGCTAGGAGGGGAGGAGGGCATCATCAGGGAGGGGGAGTTGGCGGAAGCCACCTTGGGCAAGGGTATGGAGGGTGGAGACGTGGAAAGCAGGTGGGATGTGGGAATACAGGTGCATCAGCAGACAGGTGTGGGAAAGGATGGGAGAGACAAGCGGGTGAGGGGTATCAAATTTGTGGGAGGTTAGAGGATCCGTATCCGTTTGAGGAAAAGGAGGAGGTGTGGGAACGGAATTAGGTCATACAGGATCTGCATGGGGGAGGGGAGGCAGATGCGAAGGTGAGGCGGAGTGCATGGCGTTACAGGATTTGAAGGGATTTGTAGAAGGTAGGACGGGTGGAGATCAAGGCGGGATGGGCATAGCAGAGGATAGGGTGGATGAGGGATTTATAGATGTGGAGGATGATGGAGGGGTCCAGACCCCATGTGCAGTCAGAAAGGAGTTTGAGGAGGCGCATTCGGGAGTGTGCCTTGGCTTGGATTGTCTGGAATTGGGGGGGTCCAGGAGAGGCTACGGTCAAGGGTGACGCCAATATACTTGAGGGTGGGGGTGAGGTTGATAGGACGGGCGTAGATGGTGATATAGAAATCGAGGCCCCAGTTTCCGGTTGATGTGATAGCTGCAAGGAATCACCCTGGTGCAGCTAGCTCGCTCTGTCAAGCTCAAGCTTGAGAACAACCGTCCAATGACTTGTCTGTTTTGCGCCGTTTCCTGAGAAAACATTTGGGGCCAATTCTTTTTTGATGAAAAACTGTTATAGGAATCTTCTACCTGGATATGTTAGAGGTGTAACATTTCCCACAGTTTGGAGAATACGCCGATGATGTCATTTATCTACAGGAAGGAGCATTGGAGTACTGATCCTTGCACGTTAGGACATCTCATGATAACGAACTGTGGCAACGATGAATCCTGCTCACGGTATGCGATTTTTTTTGGGAAGGGGGGGGGTTGAAGGATGGTGAGGGGGAGGAGGGGGTCCGCAGCAGGGCGGTTCGCAGGAACAGCAACAGCAGACATGTTCGCGGAAAGATAGGACGATTTTTGACTACCGCCTGGGAGTTCGTCGTGCGTCCGCTGCAGGGCGCGGAAAACTTTCATTCTGAAACTATTTGCACGAAATATTCCAAGACTGTAAATACGTGCATGTACAAGATATACCCTTGTAAAAGCGGATGTTTCTTTTGAAAATAAAAGCTTTGTATTCGTTTGTGTAAGTTTTAATTTACCCCAGGTTTCCATTTCATTCAAGTTCTCAACGACAATGGCCGTCTGTCTTGCCTCGCTTTTCAAGCACATAAATTAATCTCATTGGAAAGAGGGTTTAATAGTCCCTTCCACGGGAAAGATACGCCGTGGGCTTTCTCTGAATTGCGATATTCGGAAACAGTAATGATTCTTCAAAGGGGTAAGTGAGGGAGGAGAAGAACGGAGCTGGCGGCACAAGTGTATAGTCGCATCGTCTGGTGCTTGTAAAACAAAGCAAACGTATTATCTAAAGATTCGGCTTACTAATTAATGATATCTACTAATATTCACAATGTCAAGAAGGAATCTCTTAGGAGAAAGCTATTGCGGGGTTTACAAGTTAGGGCACACGAGAGAACATAAAGAAATGAGATTCGTACAGCGATTATGTAGGGCTCTATGGAAGAGAAATCTGAGTCAAACTACGTGAATCAGCAACATTAAAAAATGAAATGTTCCATGAAATAACTGTAAATCATTTAGGAACACATACACAGCGGATAAAGGTAGTATAGGTAGAAAGAAAGCACCCGTCCTCTACTATTCCACTAATGCGAAAAGCTATTGCGCCTTCGAGCTCTGTCACTGCGTGGGGCAAGTGTTTGCACAGAGCATTTGTTTTAGAATAAAAAAGAAAAGAGATTTCAAGGGTAAGGGTGGATGGAGCCAAGACTTACGAAATTCCTCTTCTCACTGCTAAATTAACTTCACGAAGGTTATTGCTTTGGCTATACACTGAATCAGGTTAGGTGGCCAGACACAGTACCTTTTCTGTCTCAATTAGATGCATTATAATCAGGCTGTGCGTAACGGGAAAAATCTGAAAATATTCCTCGCAATATTAGGAAACTGATCGTTTAATTTCTTTCTTCATTGTTGTAGGTTTTCTTCTGATACAGACAAATGCACGACTTAACACTTACTGGCATTCTGTTCGTCCGACTGTCCTGAATATCTGTCTAGCAGCATTTCATGCGACCGTCCCTAGTTTCCGAGAAAATCGATGTTTATGTTAGTACCCGCTATGTTTTGACCTTGGGAGCATAGTGCAGCGACAATGATAATCACGATAACGTTGGCGTTCATTTTCTGCCCGTCCATCTTTCCTTCTTTTGTTCACACGATCGACAGTTTTCCATTAACACAATTGCTACGTCTTTGTTTAACATTCTTTTTCCAGCGACAGACAGTTATCTGACTTTCATGGACAGCTTGTGTGCGATTGCAAACTCTTCAAGCTCAATTTTGGATGAACTGCTGCGAGAGCGACTGCTCTTTCTTTATACGATAGAGGTATATAATCCGTCGGCACAAGTGCGAGTTCTTCGGCGTCGAAATCGTCATCCCTTTTCCTCCCGTTCATTGCAGAGTAAATAGTTTTTTATAATTTTTCGATTTTTCCGGAGAACAAAAGTAACCACACACATATTCTTGAAGATCGTCTGTTTCATCAACGTCTGTTAAATCATCCACACTGATGATTTGTCTTTCAGCCGTCAGATCTTGCATTGGGCTGGATATCGAGTACTCAGTTGCAATGGAACTAGCGAAATTGAGCCCGGGAGTGTATTTGTTAGAGGGTTTAGCTCATGAAGCAATCTTTCGGTGCATGTGAGGGCGTTTGTGACTCATTCCTGCGGTTGCTAAACACTCATTACTTCTGATGCATCTTCATGTGGCTGTGTTTCTGTAGAAACACCTGCGGTATTATTTTGATACACAATGCACTGGCGACGCATTGCGAACAATTGATGCTGGCGACAAGTGCCAACTGTCAGTTTACAGGACCTAGGAATCCCATAAGGATCAGTAAGACAGAGGGGACAACTAGAGGTGAGATCACGTCTGGGAAACGCAGGAAACGAATGTTGTCAAAATATTTGGAATTTTAACTACGAGGCTATCATTTACTGTATTATATAGCAATTAGATGATCAAAACAAATTGCAAAACGATTTCTACAAGGTATATCTATGGTGCGAAAAGTGTCAATTGACTCTAAATAATGAAACGCCTGAAGTCCTCCACATGAGCACTAAATGGAATCTAAATTTCGGCAAAGTCAAATAAATAATTACAATTGTGGGTAACTTAAGTTGGAACGATCATATAGATAATGTTGTGGGTAAAACAGACCAACGACTACGATTATTGGCAGGACACCGAGAAAATACAGCAGGTCTACTAAAGAGACTCCCACTTGTACGTCCTCTTTTGGAGTACTGCTGTGCGGTGTGGGATGCGAATCAGATAAGATCGACGGAAGACATCGAAAAAGTTCAAAGAAGGGCAGCTCGTTTTTACTATAGCGATACAGGGGAGAAAGCAGCACCGATATGATACGTGAAGTGGGGGTAGAAATAATTAAAACAAAGGCATTTTTCGTTTGCAGCAGGATCATATCATGAAATTTCAATCGACAGCTTTCGTCTCAAGAGCGAACATATTTTGTTCGCACCCACCTACATAGGGAGCAGTGATCATCACAACTACATAAGAGAAATCAGAGCCAGTACAAAAAGATGCAAGTGTTCATTTTTCCCACATGCTGTTCAAGAGTGGAACGGTTGAGAAACAGCTTGAAGGTGGTTCAGTGAACCCTCTGCCCGGCTCTTAATTGTAATTTGCAGAGTAATCATGTAGATGTAAATATACGTAGGGGAATCAGGATAACATGAGTGTAGTCTAGATTGTTGCCAAATTTGTTCAAGATGACGACAGTAGATGTGGCAATGTCACACTGGCGATGTCACCAGATGATCCGGAAAATGGCAGGAAAAGCTCAGTCTGTGATCAGCTGTTACTATGGAAGGATTTCCTTATTTCACCATTTTTTTGAGATGTGCAAATGTTATCCTATTGGAAAACTTTCCAATATTGCCAGAAATTGATGGGAAAAGCTCAGCTGTTGGTGCACGTATTCCCATGTCCAGCAATTACTTAACCTAATTATACTGCTACAGATCATCAGTCAAAACAATCATAAGCACAGCTATAGAGCCAAAAACATATTGCAAAGAATAGTAACAAAAACTTCACCTATAGAGCACATAAAGATTCGTGACATATTTCAGAAAACCTGACCTGAACTACCTCTACAGATGCACTGGCTGCTAGCAGCTCTCAGCAGATGCGCTGTGCAAGAAAACACCGTTACTGCACTGAGCACTGGGCGGCTAACAGCTCCATGAACGTGTGAGCTGTAGCGTGGAGCACTGGGAGTGCATTTAGCCCTACATCTACTCACTGTGGCAGTTAGCAGTCGACTGGCCACTGCGCACTACCAGCGGGGAACTAACTCGCCTTGAGCTTGGCGCCAGAGACTGCATACTCGTGTTGACCCACTACCAGTTAAATTTTATGTACAAGTGAGTAGTCTTAGTGCACTGGGAGCAACTGGCATCTTCTTATCCGCCACATCCACTCTCTGTCCTCGCAGTATCACTGGAATGTTCCATGTTTCAATGGAAGGTGCGTATGTTGGAGTCCAGTAATGACCTATACCATGCTATTGGAACCCCTGGTGGACTTCTGTGAGTTGTGAACAGTTGTATCAGTTGTATCTGTGCTCTGCTGTTGGGTGTCTTCATCAGACAAAGCGAAGAGTGGCTCAGGTAGTAACAGACCCGTATTCTCCTCCAACCTGCTGACTGTTTCCATGTGCCAGAGGTCACTGCCACTGCTGCAGGTCCTGAGAAGCTGGGCTGTTGTGCTGTTGCAGATCTCGACAAGCTGGAGGGCAATGCGGCTGCAGGTTATGACAAGCCTGAGGTCGCCACAGCTGCTGAATAAACAAGAAGAAGATCAGTTACAATGGATAATAATAATAGTCATAATAATAATAATAGCAGCTACAGATGGACGTGTAATATTTTTAAGCAATGGGGACTTAATCTTCCACTTCTTCCTGTTGCTGTTGATGTTTCATGATTTTTTCTCTTACTGCGCCCATTGAGCTATGGCACTAGCCTTATATTCCACATATGGGATCACATGACTGGAAGAAATGTTGCCAAATTGTGTTTCCTGTCCTTTAGTGGTGAACTTGGTCTGTCGGTCTGGGGCTGCTGAGGAGGACATATTAACCTCTTAGGCACACGGACTAGGCTTTTCAAAAAGGGCAGGCAGTTCCAACGAAAGGAACTGTCTGTATGAGTTGCGGAATGAGTCATCAACACATCTCACTGCACTTACCTGCCAGAAAGCATTCTTCTTACACTCCTCCATTATCATTTCTTTCCAATCCTCATGGAGGAAGCTGTGGCTGCAGTCCTCAGCTCCCTGCTTACAGGTAATATATTTATTAAAATCCATTCTATGTGACATCAACATCTCATTACTTGAACACATTGTGCACACCACTGATGCTGATGAGCGACTGGGCTATTCCCATCACTATGAGCAGTTTTGGGAAAATTTTCCAACAGGATGACACCTGTAATTCCCTAGATGAAGAAAAACGCTCTATGTCCTTCAGCGCTGGCAGCTCAGCACTAATTGAGCATTTCCGAACATTTTCCATGTTGGGAAGAGGAAGGGTGGGGATGGGAAGGGGGTGCAGTGAAGTGGGCTGGGGAGGGGAGAGCAGTGGAAGGGGGAAATCCGTGATGTCGTCTGATGACGTCATGACAATGCCACATCTACTGCCGCAATCTTTAACAAATTTGTCAATAATGGAGACTGCGCTCATATTGGCCTGACTGCCCTACTGATGTAGAAGCACCAACAGAATACACATTAGGTGAAAATTTTCTGTAATGACTGATTTATTAATGAAGTTACTCCTGCGAAAATAAATGCATGGCCAAAAACCCGAATCCTTACCGCCAGCGTGGTTGTTGCGAAACTTCTCCACTGTGCCAAGCTCAATTCCTCGAAACTCAACTAACGTTACAGCCTACTGGTGCGGGAGGTGCGCATAAAAACTTCAACATCCATTTTCTCGGAAACTAAGAGCTTTCATAAGAAAAGCAGATAGTCAGGTACGTAGCTCAGGTCCTTCTACAACATACATAAGACTCATCAAAATACTTGATTAACAGCTCTGATGGTTCCGTCGTTCGAGTAAAATGTAAGCAAACAGTGTTACACCGAAGTCACAATTTCGACTTGAGGGTGGCACGGTGCGTAGTATTCTCCACAAAATACTCCTACTCTGTGCTAGTATCTGGTCAGATCTTGTGGACTGATGACCATACAGTTTAGTCCGCTACCCCACAAACCACCCAACCAATCAGATCTTGTGATAATACTGGTTTAGTTCAAATTCTGAGAACAAATTTTACTCCACGGAATGTACTTTTGATCATGTAATAGTAAGGAACCACAATTGAAGCCTGTCATGTTCTACAAGTACATGAAAAGAAAAATGAACAGATACCTGAAATGAAAGACTACGTAGTCTCAGAACAATAAACAGGGTTAGAATTACTGAGGGGATGCTGGGAAACTGCCATTTGTGGGCAAGAGATACTTATAACGAATAACTTGCACGTTCTGTAATTCAGTTTCGACTTTTGATTGTAACAAATCATCTAAAAAAAAGGAGCTGACAGAAACTTGTACAAACATCGATTCTAAACTTCCTATTCGAATAATGGCGCATAATTTGTCTTGAATCCTATATTAAAAGTCTAAAAATCATTTTCAGCGTGAAATCAACGGAAAATTTCGTTCCTGTCGTAGAGATCGTGAAATAAAATGAGACATAATAGTTCGCACGAAGGCATAGATACAATTTATTCTGCTCCATGTCCCATGCATGGCTAAACATTTGGTGAAACAGTTGACCTCTGCAGTACGCTCTGAAGTGATTTATAAATTGTGGACTTGGAAAATTACTGATTGTAGCCGCTGATCGCAGTCCATATTTTCAATAATAGCAAACAATGGACGTACAGACAGAAGATTACAATGTGGTAAAACACAAAGGAGTTAACGACATTAATACGTGATTAACGGATCTGATGGTTCCCATGTGAGACCAAGGCTTTATATTACACTTAACGTGCCCTGTCTTTAATATTTTTGTTAGTAACAGCGAATAATAATTGCAGCTGCTACGAAAGCAAATCGAGATACATCAAATAGGGAAACATTATCTACCGAAGGTAACCACCACATAGGTCAAATTATAGTTAGTATACTGGTAAGAAGCTTTTTATGTGTTGAAATATATAAAGAGACAGTCTTTAAAAAGTTATTATCGTAAGGCCACTTTACCGCTACTATATGGTCATATATTCACGAGGTAAGTGCTAGATAAATCGATAGTGTGTGAGAATGCTAGGTCCTATGTATAGACATTTCGGGCAATTGTGACCTGCAGATAAGATAGTGGTATAACAGTTTGAGTCATTATCTCCAGATTATACAGATCTCCAGACGATTGGGGCTTTCTTAAAGTGGTGGCAATGGGGAAAGTCTTATACTCGCTCCTATCACGTGGAGAATGAGTATGTGCAACTAAGAATGAAAGAAGATCAAACTTATGGCACAAGAAAGTAAAAACTGAAGAATTTCGTCCCTAAAATACTTCAGTGTGTGTTAAATCCCCATTTGGCGCATTCCAAATTCGATGTTTTTTTAAGACACTGTGGCATACTAGGAATATATTTCGTAATGCCGCCATAGCAAAATTTACTAAAACATAGATTCTGCAACGCAGCCAAATGCAGAAATCAGCTGTAGCATCACTTTGTTTCTTATAATAAATAAAAAATTAAAGTTCAACTAACTTAATGTAGGCTTCCTTGAGAGCAAACTACAAGACTTAAGTCCATGTCCGTCGTCAAGGAGATTATTAATTAATTACTTTAAGGGTTGAGACATACCGCGAAAGAAAACCACACTTCCCTGTTCTAATCTGATGGATTTTCGAATCTTTTAGTTTACGTAGAATTTTTCTACTTCACTGCCTCGTGCTATATGCAAGTGCTCTCAATTTAAATTCAGCAGTTTCCAGAATCTGAATCGTTTCAGTCAACAAGATACTAGGAACGATCATGTACAAGGTATTATAAACTGTCTGCATCCATTTTCCTATTAAACTTCCGCGAATCCCTCTGACAGCTTGCTCTACTGGGTCAAAGCAGAAATCACTGCCAAATCTCATTTAATCAAAGATAAGAATTACGTCTTTTAAAAATTTGATTAGTAGCTTTGATTATGTTTCCATAGTATTAACGCTTAAATCAATAAAACCTAATGGAACGCTAAATTGACTAAGTCTTCTTTTGGTAAACTGTCTGAAAATGTTGTAAATAGCGTTACACCGATACAGACGAGCTCGTAAATCTCTGTTTTTTGTTAAATTTTTTTATTTATATTTACATATTTACTATTTGTTAGCACAAAAATGCGGTGTCGCATTTTTTGTGCTTTCATAACGTTGCGTCTACTAGTAGTTTCTTCATTTAGCTGCACAATCACTTCTGCTAATTTCGTTTTTGTACGAATTTTTGTTCTCAATATTAGGCCCATTGCGACCTTCTAAATCACCTCCGGAGGATTGGAGGAATAGAGTTAGAATAGCATATGGTATCAACCCACGTTTGGAGGGTTAAGCAACAGTTCTCTTTTCAAATGCATTTGATAACCCTAATAATCAGAAAAATAAATTTACTACACACAAGAAAGGCTAATCAGGAAAATAAATTGACTAAACACAAGAATCAGCAAATGAAAACGAATAGGTAAGTTTACTAGCATTTATTCATGTTTGTTTCGTCTCTTCCTGTTTAGAAAACATATGAAACTAAATTCTTGACATTTTTCGTTGTCTGCAGTGCTTAGTAAGTCTAGAACTAGCAATCGCGCAGTAAGATATTATTTTTAAATTAAAACGTTTCGAAACTTGTCAGTATCCTCAGTACACTGATTATGTAGAATAATTCTGCACTTAATCGTGAATCACCAGTAATAGCTCACACTCTTGTAAACTACCTGGTATTCAGTCAAAAATCTATTGACGACACAATAAATTTACAGCAGTGGCGGGCTACTGTGCGATATCTGGACCCGTCGTGACGTCAGCGTCGCAGATCGCTACTGTGCACACTCCCCATATTGCCTACTGTGTATTCTGGTGGCAGGCCCTGTACCCAGAGGTAGAAAATCAGCAACTGGATTAAAAACTGCAATCTTATTCGCGAGTGACGAATGGTATTCTCTCTGATGAAATTCCTCATGTAGGGAAGACCACTATTTACGCGACGGTTATCGGTAAGCTCGCATATTGAAGTTCTGTGGAAGGTGGGTACCAAAAATACTTAAGAGCAAAGAACGTCAAGAGGGAGAGTGCTTGTTGGCTTTTTTTGACTGCTGTTGACAATATGGACAGATTTTTCTCACGTTGGTGTGAGTGACGAAAAACACGGGAAATCTACACCAACGCAGAACGAAAACAAGAGACGATGATCTGGCAGGCAGTCAACATCGCCAAAACAGAAACCATTCAGTTTCCTGACTGGAATCGAAAAATAGTAGTTGCTACTTTCTGGAAAAAAGGACGTTTTTTAGTTGATTGTGTGGCGTCGATAGTTACGATGCCACAACGTAGGTGCACGCTCTCCTAGGTTGGCACTACGAGAGAAGACTAACTACGCCGACCACAGAGCCCTCTGGCCGACGCTGTGGAGCTCAGCGAGTGTCGTCTTGATTTCTGGGCATTTCATCAAGAGCAGACGGCCTGGAAACATCGCTTCGACTAGCGAGTGGGTTAGCTTGCTATTGAGACTTTGATCCGACATGGATACGGCTTCACACCTACGTGCTCATCCTAGCCAAAGTTATGTAAGTCTTTGCTATTTACTTGTGATTTTTGACTCTAGTAAAAAGGTGTTAGTTACATGCAGTACCGAAGTGCTTTACTTCTCCTGCTCCTACTCGCTTCCTTCACTCTCGGACTATATTTCAGAAGCAGTTCACAGGAGCAGACCTACGCGCCGCCTATCCAGGCGGGATACAAAAGATTGCTTGGGACTTGAGTCAACAATTTCAGCTAATGGGTGTCGCCAGACTGAGACGAGCGATCCAAAGCTGTTTCGTCTACTCACCCGACAGTCTCAATCTAGCACTCGTCTCTTGTTACTCCATACTGTGCTTGAAATGGTAGCTTGGTGGGCAAACTCAAATAATTTTAGGTACTCTGTGGCTGGGGAAAGAATAGTTCCGGTTGCTTGTTCGATGGACTCTCTTTCTTCATCTTACTTAAATATAAGAATAAAGGGTGATTTTTTCCACAGTGTGCAAACCCTAGAGATTGATCGATGAGAGGATACGGGATAAAAAAGGTATAATGAACTTATGTGCGGAATGCATGGTTTCCATGCTAGAGATCATTCATTCGATCATACTTTGTTACAGAGACTGCGGTCTAATACGCGCTATACCATGCAGCCACAGTTCCAGTATGCATGGTTTCCTCCTAGAGGATGATACTCCTCATATGTCATGCCCTAGCGCCCTCTCCTGCCATAGTATTTGGTCATGTTGCGTCCAGCCGGCCGGTGTGGCCGAACGGTTCTACGGGTCAGTCTGGAACTACAAGACCGCTACAGTCGCAGGTTCGAATCCTGCCTCGGGGATGGATGTGTGTGATGTCCTTAGATTAGTTAGGTTTACGTAGTTCTAAGTTCTAGGGGACTGATGACCTCAGATGTTAAGACCCATAGTGCTCCGAGCCATTTGAACCATTTTAAACCATGTTGTGTCTGATTCACTTCTGTTGCTGACTCACCTTGTAGTCGATGTTATACACAATAGTTCCGTATTCGAACTGAGGGCTTGCCAACATGGTGGTTACTTATGGAAAGGAAAACTGCAACGGGCGATCGGCAGCAAGGTTGTATCAGAAGACCTATCGCTGCCTACAGCAACCACAGGATTCAAAGATTGCAACAGTGTTTCACCATTTGTCTGAGACAGAGTAGTTTCGGGCAGCAGGAAGTCATGAGGGACGTACCCACAATGTTCGGACACTAGGCTTGGAGGAAAATGTGATTAACAAAGTAGAAGGCGGCCGCGGTGTCAATATCAGGCAGTTGGCCCGCCAGTACAGGCTAAGCCAGACGACTATGCGAAAGTTTCTCCAAAACGACTGTTACTGCCCTTGTCACTTACAGAGTGCGCAGGGCTTACTAGCGACCGACTTTCTACATTGGGAGCAGTTTTGTCACTGGTTTCTTTGCCAGCAACCATGATTCCGAGGTTTATGTCATCCATCCTATTCACATATGAGACCACCTTTACGCGGAGTGGTATCTTGAACTTTCATAACAGTCACCTGTGGGATAGTATGCAGAACCGCCACGGTATGGTGACAGCGAATCATCAGCATTGGTGCAGCCGAAATGTGTGGGCCGGGATAATTGGCGACCGTATTTTTGGACTAGTCTTCTTTCCACGTCGCCTAACAGGCCGGAATTATCGCCGTTTCTTGCGGGTGACTTCGCCTCCCCTGCTAGAAGAAGTGCCATTGATGATTCATAGGGTTATGAGGCTGTTACACGATGGTGTTCCAGTCCACTTCACCGGATGCATCTCAATCGCGTCTTCCCTCGTAGATGAATTGGACGTGGGGGTCCAGTTACATGGCCTGCTCATTCACTGGATCTCAGTCCGCGCAATTTGTGGTTATAGGGCTACCTCAAAAGTATCATGTATGCAAAGCCCATTGCAGATGTGGAGACACTGGAACAGCGTATTCATGCCGCCTTCGACACTGTTCGGATGCAGCATGGCCGATGTGAAGGTGCGAGACGGAGCCTACACGCATGCGTTGAGGCACGTGGAATCCATTTTCAACATATACTGTAAGTGTGACTACATGGTACAGTACATATAAGAATGCAGTAGCTGTAACACCCATTTTCAACATATACTGTAAGTGTGACTACATGGTACAGTACATATAAGAATGCAGTAGCTGTAACACCCATTTTCAACATATACTGTAAGTGTGACTACATGGTACAGTACATATAAGAATGCAGTAGCTGTAACAATGTATTATTATAGCATGGACGCCATGCATTTCCGAACGTAAGTTCATTAGAACTTTTTTGTTCCATATCCTCTAATCGATCAACACCTGGAGTTTGTACTCGGTGAAAAAAATCACCCAGTACAATACTTGAACAGGTTGATAATTAATGTAGTCCATGCCAACCTATTTTATGAACTCACCGTTTCTCTTTTATCAAAACGGTTACACAAACGTGAATGCGTCCACTCAGTTTGACAACTACCAAGAGAAGGCAAATTCGTCTGTCGTCTTTTCATTTATACCGACTGAGCTAGCGCAGTGGTTAGCACTCTGAAATCGCGTTCGGCAAGACGACTGTTTAAATCCACTCCCGATCACCCTGATTTAGGGTTTCCACGATTTCTCAAAATCTCTGCAAGCAAATGCTGCGATGGTTCCTTCGAAATGGCGCTGCCGATTTCCTGTGCGATCCTAGAGACATTCCGAGCTTGTGTGCTCCGTCTCTAATGGCCTCGTTGTTGATGGAACGTTAAACATTAGTCTTCCTTCCTTTTGTCCACTTATTTCAGGATAGCTAATAACGAGACTGCGGCAGAGATAAAATTGCTCAAGTGAGCGGATAATCGCTACTGAAGGACGTTTGCCGAGGAAAAAGAAGATAAAAGCTTTACATAAATCCATGAAAGAAAATACACCGCGTCCTGTACTCGTACACCGCGGTGCTCGGGGTCACACATAAAGTGCAAGTCTCCTGGTGTTCATTGCATATTTCTTTACTCAGATAGACCTCCGTAGTACTGTCTGGTGTCACTTTACCGTTGACGTAGGTTTTACAGCATCTATCCCGACCGCTGCTTTCTAAAACGTTATATGGAACTACTTCTTTGCTTTTTCATGTGTACTACCGAGTGTAAAAACTATAATTAGCACCTGATGACGACCATGTGAAAGTCCGATACCGTTCATGTTTTACACTGAAGCACGTAAAATGAAGTGAGCATATGGCATTGTTGGCCGGGGTCCGCAGCTCGTGGTCGTGCGGTAGCGTTCTCGCTTCCCGCGCCCGGCTTCCCGGGTTCGATTCCAGGCGGGGTCAGGGATTTTCTCTGCCTCGTGATGACTGGGTGTTGCGTGATGTCCTTAGGTTAGTTAGGTTTAAGTAGTTCTAAGTTCTAGGGGACTCATGACCATAGATGTTAAGTCCCATAGTGCTCAGAGCCATTTGAACCATTTTGTTCGCCGGGAGGCCCCATACTGGGAAGTTCGGTCGCCAAGTGCAAGTCTTATTGCAGTCGACGCCACACAGGATGAAATGATGATGAGGACAACGCAACACCCGGTCCACGAGCTGAGAAAATATCCAAAGCGGCCAGGAATCGAAACCGGGCATGCTGCATGGGAGGCAAGCACGTTATCACCAAGCTAAGCAGACGGACGCTGAAGCACAAAGGAACTGGTATAGGCATGCGTATTCAAATACAGAAATTTGTAAACAGGCAGAATACGGCACTGCGGTCGGCAACTCCTACATAAAAAAAACAAGTATCTGGCTCAGTTGTTAGACCGGTTGTTGCTGTTACGATTGGAGGTTATCAAGATTTAAGTGAGTTTAACGTGATGCCACGGTCGGTGCACAACGGAAGGGACACAGCATCTCCGAGGTAGCGAAAGTGGGGATTTTCACGTACTACCATTTCACGAGGGTACCGTGGATATCAGGAATCCGGTAAAACATCAAATCTCCGACATCGCAGCAAGCGGAAAAAGATCCTGCAAGAACGGGACCAACGACGACTGAAGAGAATCGTTCAGCGTGACAGAAGTGCAACCCTTCCGCAAATTGCTGCAGACTTCAGTGCTGGGCCATCAACAAGTGTCAGAGTGCGAACGATTCAACGAAACATCATCGATACATGACTTTCGGAACCGAAGGCCCACTCGTGTACCGTCGATGATTGCACGACACAAAGTTTAACGCCTCGCCTAGGCCCGTAAACACCGCTGGTGGACTATGATAACTGAAAACGTGTTGCCTTGTCGGACGAGTTTCGTTTCAAATTGTATCGAGCGGATGGACGTGTACCGGTATGGAGACAACCTCATGAATCTGTGGACCCTGTACGTCAGCAGGGGACTGTTCAAGTTGGTGGAGGCTCTGTAATGGTATGGGGCGTGTGCAGTTGGAGTGATATGAGACCCCTGATACGTCTAGATATGACTCAGAGAGGTGACACGTACGTAAACATCCTGTCTGATCACCTGCATCCATTCATGTCCACTGTGCATTCAGAAGGACTTAGGCAATTACAGCAGGACAATGTGACACCCCAAACGTCCTGAATTGCTATAGAGTGGCTCCAGAAACACAGGTTTGAGTTTAAACACTTCCGCTGGCCACCAAACTCCCCAGATATAAACATTATTGAGCATATCTGGGCTGCCTTGCAACGTGTTGTTCTGAAGAGTTCTCCACCCCTCGTATTCTTACGGATTTATGGACAGCCCTGCACGATTCATGGTGTCAATTCCCTCCAGCACTACTTCAGACATTAGTCGAGTCCATGCCACATCGTGGTGCGGCACTTCTGTCTGCTCACGACTGCCCTACACGATATTAGGCAGGTTTACCAGTTTATTTGGCTCTTCGTGTAAATAAAAAGAACCTTACAACTGAAGCAGTATTTTCAAAGTGTACTATAATGCTCAGTTGCGGATGTTCCTCCGGCAGAATTGTTTGAAAGAAAATGGAGTTATGTTGCAGACAGGGAGGGTGCGATATTACAACAACGGTTTGAAGGTGACGAGGAACTCAGCATCAGAGTTGTCAACTGGCTGAATTCCCAAGCAGAATGGCTGAAGAAGCTAGTGTAACGTGAGGAATAGTGCTTATAAGTGAACGCTGAATACGCGTAAAAGTGGAGTAGTCTACTAAAACCCCAATAAAAGCTTTGTTCTAACGAGCACACGTTTCTTATGACCGAAAATCCCTTGCTCCTTTGAGAAGACACTAAAAAGTAAGTTGCACTTCTCCTCGCACCCTAGGAGCGACGCGTATCAAGAGTGGCGCATTGTGTGAAGCGAGTACATGTTCTGAGTTTCCTGAAGACACCGTACTGCTGCAGTACGAATAACACGTCCATCATAGTGCAGGAGTGCAATGGCGCGGAAACTGAAAACGTTCTCCAAAGTTCATGTATACGAGACTGCACGACTGCCGACGGACAAAACTTGTGTATGAACCAAATGCAGTGTCGCTTCCAGTGGCAGTGGACTGGTGGCAACAATACGATCAAGGTCGCACGTACATGGTTGATGCTAATGGTGAAGAAAGTTAATCGTCATGGGCCACAGTCGACATTTCGTTCCACTTTCTTTATTGCATATTTAAAGACCCGCTGGCTATTATTTTAAAACCAGGTCGTACATTTTACGACTTGACATATGGTAATACACTCCTGGAAATGGAAAAAAGAACACATTGACACCGGTGTGTCAGACCCACCATACTTGCTCCGGACACTGCGAGAGGGCTGTACAAGCAATGATCACACGCACGGCACAGCGGACACACCAGGAACCGCGGTGTTGGCCGTCGAATGGCGCTAGCTGCGCAGCATTTGTGCACCGCCGCCGTCAGTGTCAGCCAGTTTGCCGTGGCATACGGAGCTCCATCGCAGTCTTTAACACTGGTAGCATGCCGCGACAGCGTGGACGTGAACCGTATGTGCAGTTGACGGACTTTGAGCGAGGGCATATAGTGGGCATGCAGGAGGCCGGGTGGACGTACCGCCGAATTGCTCAACACGTGGGGCGTGAGGTCTCCACAGTACATCGATGTTGTCGCCAGTGGTCGGCGGAAGGTGCACGTGCCCGTCGACCTGGGACCGGACCGCAGCGATGCACGGATGCATGCCAAGACCGTAGGATCCTACGCAGTGCCGTAGGGGACCGCACCGCCACTTCCCAGCAAATTAGGGACACTGTTGCTCCTGGGGTATCGGCGAGGACCATTCGCAACCGTCTCCATGAAGCTGGGCTACGGTCCCGCACACCGTTAGGCCGTCTTCCGCTCACGCCCCAACATCGTGCAGCCCGCCTCCAGTGGTGTCGCGACAGGCGTGAATGGAGGGACGAATGGAGACGTGTCGTCTTCAGCGATGAGAGTCGCTTCTGCCTTGGTGCCAATGATGGTCGTATGCGTGTTTGGCGCCGTGCAGGTGAGCGCCACAATCAGGACTGCATACGACCGAGGCACACAGGACCAACACCCGGCATCATGGTGTGGGGAGCGATCTCCTACACTGGCCGTACACCACTGGTGATCGTCGAGGGGACACTGAATAGTGCACGGTACATCCAAACCGTCATCGAACCCATCGTTCTACCATTCCTAGACCGGCAAGGGAACTTGCTGTTCCAACAGGACAATGCACGTCCGCATGTATCCCGTGCCACCCAACGTGCTCTAGAAGGTGTAAGTCAACTACCCTGGCCAGCAAGATCTCCGGATCTGTCCCCCATTGAGCATGTTTGGGACTGGATGAAGCGTCGTCTCACGCGGTCTGCACGTCCAGCACGAACGCTGGTCCAACTGAGGCGCCAGGTGGAAATGGCACGGCAAGCCGTTCCACAGGACTACATCCAGCATCTCTACGATCGTCTCCATGGGAGAATAGCAGCCTGCATTGCTGCGAAAGGTGGATATACACTGTACTAGTGCCGACATTGTGCATGCTCTGTTGCCTGTGTCTATGTGCCTGTGGTTCTGTCAGTGTGATCATGTGATGTATCTGACCCCAGGAATGTGTCAATAAAGTTTCCCCTTCCTGGGACAATGAATTCACGGTGTTCTTATTTCAATTTCCAGGAGTGTACATTGTTCTACATTACTGGGAAAAAGATCTGAACCCTGAAAACCATTGTAATGACAACTGAGTTTCAAAGGAAATTAAATTAGTCAATTAGGTCAATAATTTAGAAGAAAATAATAGAAATATGGGGAAAGGACGATCTGCAGATTTTATTTTTCTGTTGAAATGGAATATAACATATAAATTATGATTCCTGTTGTTGCTATTCCAGGTGGGATGAGCCTCAGTAGAAACAGCGAACCTGCCTCATGGGGAGTAACATACGAAATTATGTCTTCTTATATTACTGAGTGAAACATATAATGAGTGATCCTGTATGTATTTGTTTCTACTGTCTAAGAACTAATACTACTTATTGACTGTTTTAAGTGCTTATTTAGGGCATACCCATAGTACTACACACAACAAAAGTTTAGAATACCGTGGATACAATGACTTCTTATACTACACTCATTGAGGTTTGCACAGCACCTTACTAACTAAACAAACACAATTACTTCTGAAAACAAGAAGAGTTTTGGTTAGTTACAAAAAAATCGTTACAAAACATAACAGGCTGTCTCCTAAATGTGCATCTTGAAAACAAAAACAGTGAAAAACTTTATCTTATGATGATGATTATCGGTGTTTAGTAGTGAATATGGCCTCCCCGCACACAGATGAGTTCTTCAGCTCTGAGAGACATGCTCTGGAAGAGACCTTGAAGTTTCTCTTGGAATATGAGGTCCCACTCCTCAATGGCAGCTTCACTGATGTACTGAAGACTGTCAGGTTAATTCGGACGCTGTGCAATGGCCACCTGCAACAGGTCTCACACGTGCTCAGTTGCATTCATGTCTGGGAACTGTGCTGGCCAATGCATTCTGTTGATATTGCATCTTTGAAGATACCGAGACATTGCTAGAGTACGATGCGGTCTTGCATTGTCATCGACTAGGATGAAGTTATCAGCGACGTCTGTAGGGCCTTGCAGTCGTTTTTAGGACCTCTTGGAGGTATCAGGGACCAGTCAAACTGCCGTAGATGGGAATTAGAGGGGTCCGCCGTCCCATCATTACTGCCGCCCAGAACATTATACTTCCACTTGCAAGCAGATGGACTTCCTGAACGTAACGGCGTCGAGGGCGTCTCAAAACCCAAACACGTCTAGTGTCCGGTCACAAACCAGTCCTGGTGTCGTCAGCAACCATGACATTACTACATTCTATAAGAGTCTAGGTCCCTCGATTGCGTCTGTTCCATTGGTACAGTGCAAAACTTCTCATTGGTCTTCTGGAAAGAACACCACCCTGATGCAATCTTCTATGCGCTGTATGGTCTGTGATATGAATCCGGGAGAAGTCATTTCCAATATTGCTGGCAATTGATGTTGGGCGCCTGCGGGCCGAAAGTTGGAGGAAACGATCCTGCATTGGTGTTGTTATTCGAGGACGACCATTGCGAGGTCTGTCGTTCACATTTCCCATCACTCTGTACTGTGTCCCTACCTTAGACACACCACTTCGAGTGACATGTAACCGATCGGCAACATCTTGCTGTGTACGACCTGCTTAAAGTAAAGCCACTATCCTGACTCTATCAAAGTGTTGCATGCCTCTACGTGGCATGTTACTGCAGTGCTGAACGCAAACTGAATGAAGCTGTTGATACGGGACTGCTCGCAGTGTGTTGGTGCAGCATCACTATGTTTTCCTTGACTGGGCAAAGGCCACAAAGCATGCCAGTAGCAAACACCGTCCAGTATGTGAGTTCTAACTAGATAATGCATGAAGTGCCTGGGTCAGTGAGCCCTCTAATGTCGTAGACTATATTTCATCTTTTTGTTCTACATGTTGTGTGTGTGTGCTGTTATGTTCTATGTTTGTGTACATGATGCCGTTTCCCTTGGTCAGTGCAATAAGCGTGAGGCGATCCTCGGAACTTGAACTCTGAGCCTCGTGTCCTCTAATGGCGCATTTGTTACACGTAACTACTGTCTCATTGTTTACGTTAGTCACTATCCTTCGCATTATTTAAGATGCATGTACCAACCACGTACTGCCTCCTTTCCTATTTACCTCTGTAAGGTGTTACCCTACTCATGTGTCTGCGTCTGATGACGTCCTTGTGTTTGTGTCATTTTCCTTGTTTCTCCATCATCGTCTACGTCTGAGTTCCTGTCCTCTCCAGGATCCTGTTCTCGTGTTTGTTGTGTGCTTTCGAGATCTTCCGTATGGATTTTCTTGTATTTAGAACTCATACAGTGTTCTTGAAACATTATCAGCGATGTTGCCCAGAGCACACCATTTGTCTCGCTCTCCTAACATTTCTTTGATGTCATCGTATTCTGTTTTAGGTCGTACGTTTGTGAGGATGTTGCAATATAATGTCATTGTTCAGGAGACCGTTGTGCACCATATGTACATGCAGCACTGTGCCTGATGCCTTCAGGGTTCAGATGTACTGGGCGTGAGCCATGGCCACTAAAAAAGAGAAACATACCATGGATTGGATCCGCATGCTTCAGCTTATACTGGAGAAGAAAGAGAAAACAGGACTGCCTTTGTCGGTCGTATCTCATTCCCGCTGCCATTTTTCAAGGAGCCAGCTGTTTAGGTGACGCCTGTCTACAATTTTTCCCCTATCATTTCAGTAACATTGTCGTGTCTGCCCGTCTTTACCGCTGCTCTGCGGATGATAGTGACGTCAATGGCTCAAGTTCCCAGAACCACGCACAGCAGCTCTACAGATGTGGTACCAAAAGCATTCGACATTCCGAGTAGTATGATCCTCTGGCCTGTCCTCGCTGTGTTTCTTTAGGGCACTAAACGCAGACGGTGCGCCATTGCACTTGTTGCAAAACATGCTATAGCTGTAGGCTGTGTGATACGTCCCTATCGTCCTCAAAGATTGTCCATATTGTGTGGTATTTAGCCTTGCAAGTTATTAATTAGTTTCGTTGCTTTGTTAATTGACAGTTTGCTGTGCACATTGAAAGTAAGTCATTCCTCAATATATATTCCTAAATTTAGTTCCTCTTTATGTTAATGTTATCCAGTTTAACAAATGGATTCCGTTTTAGTGCCCTTTGAATAATAGATGAACTGTATTGTTTGCTATTGTTTTGTTTTCTTTCGCTACACCAGTTACCTGTAGGCCGACTTAAGAGAAGTTGTGTGACTTTGTTTTCTAGGCGTGCACGTGAGTTAGGTGGTACGACTAATAAGTTATCTGTAGAAGCGACTACACCGTTTATCCAAATTGTTTAGGGATGGTTCAATAGCAGTGTCCCAAAATATTGTTCCACAAATTGAACCTCGTGGGCATCCTTTCGTTATCTTCTTTACTACTTTCTAGTGTCCTTCAGGCCACTCTGCTGTCCTGTTTTCGCAAGAATCTAGTAAGCTGTTATACACGGCTGTTGGCAGTTGCATCTCCTTCAACCCTGCGAACAATGCAGATCATGAAATCGAAATGACTTGTCATGCCGATTAAAATTACAACTGCAAGCCGGCCGCGGTGGCCGTACGGTTCTAGGCGCTTCAGTCCGGAACCGCGGGACTGCTGCGGTCGCAGGTTCGAATCCTGCCTCGGGCATGGATGTGTGTGATGTCCTTAGGTTAGTTAAGTTTAAGTAGATCTACGTTCTAGGGGACTGATGACCTAAGATGTTAAGTCCCATAGTGCTCAGAGCCATTTGAACCATTTTTACAACTCCAAATATGTCTTTTGCCGTCTGAATTGGTTCTAATGCGCGACTGATTTCTTCGTCTATTGATATTTCTGCCCTATAACCGTACTGGTGTGGACTTAGGTCACAGAGGTGCCTGTGTGTCTGACGACACTGCAATGTAATATAGAAACCGTCTCGCAGCAATAGTAGAATATTCCATGATGAAGACGTTTGTCGGGCGTTTTCTGTTGTCGAGGAATTGAACGATAGGTAGACCGTTTCCACTGTTATTTACACAGACTACAATTACAGATACTGTCCTCCCTTCTTGTAGCACTGAAGTGCAGTGCAGCATTCATTAGAATGTTACTTGGCCTGCCATTTTACTGTGTAACTTACTTTTTGTAGCGAAATGATCACGACGGTAAGTTAGAGAAATTGAGACTTTTACAAGGTGAGCACATTAGCTGCAAATGCAACAAAAGCACGTGCTTGGCTTGCGTTGTTCAAATGTACTATTTTCATGTAGGAGAGGATGAGCCAAGAAATACAGGTGGACTGCATCTTTCTATCCCTGTCAGTTGTCGTTCTCTGTTTATGACGCTTATGGACCAATTTGTCTCGAAGTGTACTCTGAAGCAAATAAACTCAAATAATCCCCAGTATGGCGGGGCTGAAGGCGATTTCTTTCATTTACATCCCTCAATCCAACCGGCTGCTTTATCTCTTGGAAGGCCAGAAACAAGTTCCTGACGTCCAGAGACACAGTCGTACAAAAACCCATCGTCATTCAGCACATCGTGGTTTGTCTTCTTTTCAATGTTTTTGATCAGGACAAAGGGAACTTACGTCTTGTGTCTGGCGCCGGTTGGTGACTCTGGATTCTGTAAAAACGGGCGAGGGACAATTTTCGCAAGAGAAAAGCAAGTTCGTGGTCAGGCAGAGCGCCGGACGGCAAGTGTTTTTCCGGCGCTGTTAAGCAGTCGCCCCGCCTAACAGGCGTTTATGCAGAACACAGCGGCGAGCGAACGTTAAGCCTATTACGGTGGCGGGTCTGAGCTGGGTCCGCGCTCCGATAAGCTATCTAGTTAGGGCCGAGACAGTGGGCCAGGAAAAGCGCCCGCCGGGGAGCGCTGCCTGCTTTTTCCGCTATTGTCTGCGGCACTTTACTGTAACAGGTTATCCACGTGAACTTTAGTCCTGGTCCGAGTGTTTTCTCCCGTGCGGAAAATAACGGCCCTGCCCTGGATAGGTCATTAGGGGTAAGATCGTGACTGTCCCGGTTACAACGCGCCGTATACTTTGAGCATTTAACCTTTAACTGCAAACAATATTACATTTTGGACGTGGGTTATGGTGTCTTAAGGAGTACTGGACGCGAGAAGGGCTGCAGGAGAGAGGCAACAAGCGGCCTCTCCTACAGATACGCTTGAATATGAACCATGCTGTCAGCTCTATGTGTACAGCTTCTGCGATAAAGTACACTACTGGCCATTACAATTGCTACACCACGAAGATGACGTCCTACAGACGCGAAATTTAACCGACAGGAAGAAGATGCTGTGATATGCAAATGATTAGCTTTTCAGGGCATTTACACAACGTTGGCGCCGGTGGCGACACCCACAACGTGCTGACATGAGGAAAGTTTCCAAGCGACTTCTCATACACAAACAGCAGTTGACCGGCGTTGCCTGGTGAAACGTTGTTCTAATGCCTCGTGTAAGGAGGAGAAATGCGTACCATCACGTTTCCGACTTTGATAAATGTCGGATTGTAGCCTATCGCGATTGCGGTTTATCGTATCGCGACACTGCTGCTCGCTTTGGTCGAGATCCAATGACTGTTAGCAGAATATGGAATCGGTGGGTTCAGGAGGGTAATACGGAACGCCGTGCTCGATCCCAACGGCCTCGTATCACTACCAGTCGAGATGACAGGCATCTTACTCGCATGGCTGTAACGGATCGTGCAGCCATGTCTCGATCCCTGAGTCAACAGATGGGGACGTTTGCAAGACAACAACCATCTGCACGAACAGTTCGACGACGTTTGCAGCAGCATGGACTATCAGCTCGGAGACTATGGCTGCGGTTACCCTTGACGCTGCATCACAGACAGAAGCGCCTGCGATGGTGTACTCAGCGCCAAACCTGGGCGCACGAATGGCAAAACGTCATTTTTTCGGATGAATCCAGGTTATGTTTACAGCATCACGATGGTCGCATCCGTGTTTGGCGGCATCGCGGTGAACGCACATTGGAAGCGTGTATTCGTCATCGCTATAATGCCGTATCACCTGGCGTGATGATAACGGCTGCAAATGGTTACACGTCTCGGTCACCTCTTGTTCTGATTGACGTCACTTTGAACAGTGTACATTACATTTCAGATGTGTTACGACCCGTGGCTCTACCCTTCATTCGACACCTGCGAAACCCTACATTTCAGCAGGATAATGCACGACCGCATTTGCAGGTCCTGTACGGGCCTTTCTGGATACAGAAAATGTTCGACTGCTGCCCTGGCCAGCACATTCTCCAGATCTCTCTCCAATTGAAAACGTCTGGTCAATGGTGGCTGAGCAACTGGCTCGTCACAATTCGCCAGTCACTACTTTTCATGCGCTGCGGTATTGTGTTGAAACTGCATGGGCAACTGTATCTGAACATGCCATCCAAGCTCTGTTTGACTCAATGCCCAGGCGTATCAAGGCCGTTATTACGGCCAGAGGTGGTTGTTCTGGGTACTGATTTCTCAGGATCTATGCACCCAAATTGGGGGAAAACGTAATCACATATCTGTTCTAGTATAATATATTTGTCCAATGAATAGCCGTTTATTATCTGCATTTCTTCTTGGTGTAGCAGTTTTAATGGCCAGTAGTGTATGGGCCAATATCATAAGTATAGTGCATCAATACATGGTAATATGCATAAAATCACCGCGCGAGGTGGCGCAGTGGTTAGCACACTGGATTCGCATTCGGGAGGACGACGGTTCAATTCCGTCTCCGGCCATCCTGATTTAGGTTTTCCGTGATTTCCCTAAAATCGCTTCAGGCAAATGCCGGGATGGTTCCTTTGAAAGGGGACGGCCGATTTCCTTCCCCATCCTTCCCTCACCCGAGCTTGCGCTCCGTCTCTAATGACCTCGCTGTCGACGGGACGTTAAACACTAATATCCTCCTCCTCCATAAAATCTCCAAGACAGATATACGCTCTGAACTGCATTCTTATTTAATAATGTTCATACACTGAACAGCCAAAGCCGCGCGGGATTAGCCGAGCGGTCTAAGGCGCTGCAGACTTGGACTGTGCGGCTGGTCCCTGCGGAGGTTCGAGTCCTCCCTAGGGCATGGGTGTGTGTGTTTGTCCTTAGGATAATTTAAGTTAGGCTTAGAGACTGATGACCTTAGCAGATAAATCCCATAAGATTTCACATACATTTGAACATTTGAAGAGCCAAAGAAACTGGTACACCTGTCTAACATCGTGGAGTCCCCCCCCCTCCCTCTCGACTAATGTTTCAAGTAGGGCTGGAGAAAGTCTGTAAGAGTACGAAGGGGTGGAGATATCTTCTGAACATCACGTTGCATGGTATTCCAGATATGCTCAATAATGTTCATGTCTGGGAAGTTTGGTGGCCAGCGGAAGTGTTTAAATAAGAGTGTTTCTGGAGCCACTCTGTAACAGTTCTGGACGTGTGGGGTGTCGCATTGTCCTGCTGGAATTGCCCAAGTTAGTCGGAAAGCACAATGAACATGAATGGATGCAAGTGATCAGACAGGATGCTTACGTACGTGTCACCCGTCAGAGTCATTTCTAGACGTGTTAGGGGTCCCATATCACTCCAACTGCACACGTCCCACACCATTACCGGGCGACGTGGCGCAGTGGTTAGCACAATGGACTCACATACGGAAGGACGACGATTCAAACCCGCGTCCGGCCATCCTGATTTAGGTTCCATTTAAACTACGAATAATCACACTGAGTCTCGATTCACATAATTATGTAGCTGGGAAATCGCTTTGGGTTAATGTTCACTCTGGCTTACCCGTTGGAATTTTGTGTGTGGTGGAACTGTTGGAAGTAAATGAAGTATCGGATCCGGCAGGTTGCTTAGTGAAGAGAATTATGCATATCAGAGATAACTGGTGACAAATTGGTACCTATATTTGAGGATGATTTCAGTGCCGAGGATTTGTTATTAATGAAACGGTTGTTGGTCGCTAATGTAGATATGATGGAGAGGAAGAGTGGCACACAGGGTATGTCGGTCACGGAAAATCGTCAAAGCCATTGAAACACCATTGTGAAGGAATGTAAAGCCCCTAAAGGGAAGTGACAGGGAATGGATGGAAGAGTTTATTTTGGAATTTAGACGTTTTTTCTTTCCAAAAGTGCTGCTGTGAGTACGCATGTCATGCAGTAGCGGATGCCAACAGGAAATGAATCACTGGTTTATTGCGGCTGATTCTGGAAGAATTTATTGATCACTAGCTGAAAGATGGAATGATTGAGGAGATTAATAGCTCACGGGGAGCCGGAGTTATCGCTGTTCCCAAGACGTCAGAGGACGGATCACAGGTATTGCTGCGATTATCGACACCTGAATGCTAAGACCACAACGGATGTCTACCCTTTGGCAAACATCGCAGAAACTATAAACTATTCGGGCCAGTATTTTTCAGTGGCTGACTAAAGGACTGGCTTCCGTCAGCTAGAAATCACTCCAGAAGATCGACCAAAAAACAGCATTTTCTTCACTGTAGAATCGTTATCAGTACGGGAAGATGCCTTTCGGATTAAAGAATACATCCACAATATTTCAGAGATTTTTAGAGGAGTTCTCAGATGATTAAAACCACTTCAATAGTTGGTCTATCTTGATGCTATAATCATCTACGCAAATGATATTTAATAGCACATAAAACACTTGAGGAGAGTGTTCCTGAGACTGAGGGCGGCGAATTTAACGTAGAGTACAGAAAGGTGGAATAGTGTAGTTGATGATGAATCTTCACGGCTGTATAGTCATTATTGAATAAAGTTTTCAGTTCCTCCATGTTTTGTCCCGAGCTGCGCTTTACATCTTCCAAGGTGCTCATTGCGAAGCTGACTCTTGCCAACTGATGAGTTGGACATCAGAGAGCGACATGAATACTGTGTAAAGTGGGTGTGGTCGAGTTTACATGTGATCAGCAGAGATAATCTTTCTCATAGATAAAACTTATCTATCGGTTGTCGTCCATCAAGGATAAAAACTTATCTATGAGTTCTGCAGAGATGGTTTCTTCTTTTCTTTTAAAATTATCACAATGCTCGTCCATTTCGATGGCTTCTCTATATAATCGTAGATAACAGTTTGTCACAGAAAATAAAATTTTAGTTTTGGAAAACTTCGATTTCCTGACTGAAGAGCATTCTCTGCGAAACCAATTTTTCTGTATTCCTAGTTGGCAAAGACTTTCATATTCTTTCAGTCTTGTATTCATACTTCTCCTGGTCCCAATGTACTTTCCACAGGTACACGGTATCTTATAAAGTCCACTTGCTGACAGAGAACAGCATTTGTCCTTTACTGATTGGAATGCTTTACGTATTTTCTTAGCTGGTCTAAAAACCGGTCGGATGTCATGTTTCTATAAAATCTTGCAGAACTGATCAGTTACTTCTTTGATGAAAAGGAGAGAAATCACGTTCTTCCATCACTGTTCGGGGAATAAATGGTGTAAGTTCACGAACCTCTTGTCGACCCCTATGTAAAATGAAGGTCATTTATTCTTGCCATGTGTGGTGTGTCGATTGGCATAGCTCTTGTGGCCATGACATAAAAATTGGTGAACAGGATGGTATTTTATCTCACCTTTTACTTTTAGACTTTTTCATACCTGCATATTAACCCATTGTGTCTATACATCTTTGCGCACCACTTGGGATGCTTGCAAAACCTCTTTTCCTCTCTCTATCACCATATAAGTGTGTTTCATTTTAAAATGACCTTGCCACCTTCAATCATACCATCACAGTTGCTACTGCTACAGTGCGTTCAACAGATTATGATTACTCACCATCACGAGTGACACCATCGCCATTGCTCAAGTCGACCAATTTGGTACCCTGATGATACACCATTGACACCTCAACAGCTGGCTGAGACTGTCATTCCTTCCTCAAACTCCCAATGGCCCATAGCTTCCTTCTGAGCCCATCCACTGCCTGCTGATATCCCACTGGTGCATTGACATCCAGCTGAGCCCTTCGCTTCCCTGCCAATATTCCACAGGCCCGTCATTCATGTGGCCAGAAGCTGTCACTTTCCAGGTGATGTCCCCCTGGCCCATGTCTCATGTCTCATCTAGCCAGATCCGTTGTTTCCCTGGCCTGCCGCCTTCAAGCAGAGCCCACTAGTGCTCTGCTGACATTGCAGCCTGCCACACGCTCTTTTTCAGTGGCCCCTGACACTGCACTGGTGCCAGGTTGGGCGCTTCCAGAGACATCTTCTTCTCTGCCACACTCAATGCCCCTGGCTGGTTCTACTAAGTCACCAGACGTCACTGCCACGGCCTCTTCCGCACTCCATGCTGCTAGTTCTTCCACTCCTGGCACTTTCGGCATCACTTTCTCCTCTCCTGCATCGATTCCTCCTGTTCCACTGCCTTCAGTCGAGCCATCCCTCCTTTTCCCTTATTCTTCTGGTGCTCTTTTCCTCTGACATGATGGGACACTCAGAAGTTCTGACACAAAACCCTGGGCTGCCCTTAATGTCATCACTGCCGCCATTCTTCGACAGTCGGCTGGGATCCCTTCTTGATGACCTCTCCCAGGTTGGATCATGGGGATCATGGTAGCCCAGTCTTATCGGTCGCATAAGTCTCACATCAGATGCCTCACGTAGTTTACACACTGTTCCAAACATTTGTATGAATAAACTATATCTAGTAACAGCCAAAGACAATAATTAATAGGTATTTAGTAAAGACATACAGTCACAGTTCTTTAGGTGCCAGATTTCAACTATTTTCGTAGCTCGTCTAATTTTTTCCTCTCAGCAGCGCACAACGAGTTCCCACAATCTTATGTCCAGTTTTTTCTGTGCTAGAGTACAGACTTATATGTATATGTATTAAATAGTTTTTTCATCATACTGTATTGCACAAATTGGGTAGCACTTTCTGTATAAAGATTGACATTTTCACTGTGGGAGAGATTTTTATTAAAAATATACAGATAAATTTCACTGTCGAAGTCTTTTGATAATAACCATTATAGAAGGTATTTACTGAACACTATAATGTTGATTCAGTTATATGTTTCCTACAAATAAGAAATAATATGAGTATAACGTGCATTTGTGTTATGTAGTCTGTGTAAAACCTGAGCACATAGTTAAAATATTTAATTACGTGTAAGTACCTATAATAAGTAAGTATACTTGTAAAGAAGATACTAAGATGGCGACCGCACCATGGACCTCAAGCTTTGCATATCAACAAATATTGTATAACTGTATTTTTCCTTAAATTTATGTTTTATTGTTTTCTGTTAAATAAATAATGAGTGTTACACTCACACAAAAACCGAATTAGAGATGAGGAAGACCACAGCGAGATTAGAAGCCAGATTCAGAATGAAACGTTTTTAAAAAAAATGAAGGTGACTACTAAAGAGTGACCTCAACAAAAATGTCATTCAGTTATTTATACTAATTCAGGCTTACTCAGATGCTTGAATCAGTGTCAGCACTGCTTACAGTAAAGAAAATAGAAATTTTCATTTAGAATGTCATCTTTGTACTTACACAATCCAGTCTTCGGATTATTAAATAGATTCATTATTGCCTTATTTACTGGCATGGTGCATAGCTTCAATGGACGCGTGTTTATCTTTTGCCAGCTCAGCACTCGTTGTTGTAGGGTGCTTCCTGATGTGATGTTCATTAACTTACAGTTACAAAAATATTTGTTATATTGTCGTACGATAGCTTCCTGTGCGTGCGGATTAAGCAATTATTATTTCAAAATGGTTCAAATGGCTGTGAGCACTATGGGACTAAACTTCTGAGGTCATCAGTCCCCTAGAACTTAGAACTACTTAAACCTAACTAACCTAAGGACATCACATACATCCATGCCCGAGGCAGGATTCGAACCTGCGACCGTAGCGGTCGCGCGGTTCCAGACTGTAGCGCCTAGAACCGCTCGGCCACCTAGGCCGGCAATTATTATTTAAAGAAGTCTGTTAACGTGTTGTCTGATGCAGAGAGAAACCCTTGGGACACAGATGCACAGCTCACTGAAGGTGAAAATAATAAGCCTGCTGATGACATCAGTGAAAATAGTGAAACCGAACAGTATGTAGTATCGGAGGAGCAGCCTGCTCCAGTTTCCTCTGAAAGTGCAGCAACTGTTAATCCAGTTAATCAGGTTTGTTGATACAAAAATTACAGAAATTATCACTCACTACGATGGAAGTCGAAAAATATCAAGTCAAAACTATAACAATTGTTTAACAAGTTGCAGCAAATCAAAAGAAACTTCTCGACAAACATATCAAACTACATTCAGCTCTTACGTTTGTTACAGACGCGTCGGCTGAAACAAATACCGCTTTAGATCAAATGCCAAATGCACAGATAGCTTTCCATAAGGAACTGTCTGAAAGAATTAAACAGTTAGCTGACGAACAGCAGCAGTTCATCGCTCAGCATATAGGAGAGTACAGTGTTCCTGCAGAAAGTGTGCACAGATAGTTCAAACAATAGAATCCAGAATAACATAGCGGGGAAATTCAACTCCTATCAAGAAGACACCTATAGTTCTATTGGTGAGATGATGAGCAACAAAATTCAAGATTTACAGAACGGACATGACGACTTTATTGAGCATGTAGAACATAAGTTATCGGACGTCCAGCTATCTGTAAATAAATAGATAAAGACATGTAAAGACTCATAAGTACAAGAAATTACTTTGCTCGAGTAAGACATTCTTAAAGTCAATGATGAATTACGATCATTTGATTCGTCGTCGATTGATTCGTGCAGAATGAATAACAGCCCGAGCTGCACAACAATACTACAAGCTGGACCGAGCAGATAGGGAGAAACCATGACTTCCCCCACCAGTAATGTACTGTACGGACTTGGGATGTACCTCGTAGAAGTAAATTCATTATTGGAGAAGAATATTCTGTGAAGCCGGCAATTTAACACAGTCCTAACTGACAAAAAATCTGTTCATTCCGTTGTTTTTATAAGGCTTTTCGTGGCATACTGCCAGCATCCTGGAATGAACGACAATGCATCTGTTTTATAATTGGACATATCCAGGGAGACACGCTGTTATGGGATACAGAGTCTGTGGAACAACGCATTCTTACAACGAATTCGGAAGAGTTTTCTGGTCAAGTATTTGTCGCAAGGGAAAGGCTAGAAAATGAAGTCTTCGGATTTGATTAATATAGTGAGAGATGTTGTAGTTTTGGGAAGTATTTTCCAATGTACTAAAACAAAGTGAAATACTGGGACTTAGCAAAGCCCGAAAGAGATATAATACGAATACTCAAACCTAAGCTTCCCATTCATGTTGGAGAAAAACTTCTCAATGCACTGGAACATGACACTGATAGGTTGTTTTTGACTATCATTGACAATATTGGTCAGATTCAGGGAGATGTGTGTGGTGCAGTGAGTGTATGCACATTGAGCAGTAATAATTATAATTAAGCTAATAGATCCCATAACAGCAACTGGTAATCCTATAACAGATCTGACAATCGCCACTGACACGTGCAGTATTCTCCTAGTAGTCCACCGAGCGAGGCGGCGCAGTGGCTAGGACACTGGACTCGCATTCGGGAGGACGACGGTTCAATCCCGCGTCCGGCCGTCCTGATTTAGGTTTTCCGTGATTTCCCTAAATCGCTCCAGGCAAATGCCGGGATGGTTCCTTTGAAAGGGCACGCCCGACTTCCTTCCCCGTCCTTCCCTTATCCGATGAGACCGATGACCTCGCTGTCTGGTCTCCTCCCCCAAACAACCAACCAACCTAGTAGCCCGCACCATCGCAAGTAACAGGTATCGAATTCACCTCTGTCCAAAGAAGTTGAATCCGGCTATAACAACAGAAGAATTTCATCCTGAACCTGAAACAAGACTGGAAAATTAAATATGACTAGATCTAGCCCCGCCAGCCCCGTCATAGAGGGAGCGGTTAGTGCCAGAATTAAGCCAGTGAAGTGGCAGGCCACGTTACGATTTAAAATGTGGACAACGAAGTTACAGCACTCATTCACGTTAGGGTTGGACCTGTTAGTCCAGAAGAACGCTAGGGTCGATCTCTGTGCTAGCCGCTTACGTTTGAGAGTAGATCGTGACGTCATCGTCACCTGTTTGACTCATGGTGATGTGAGCCTTGGTTTCTTACCAGACTGTAAAATGGAGTTCGTTGGTGAGCTCACTCATAATACTCCACCAATCAACCTGTAACCACTTGCTGTGTGCCAGGCCGTTGTACACAAAGTAAATGAATCTGATTATCTCAACGACACTGAGAGAAATAAGTTGCTAGATGTTTTGTAATAATTTGAAGTAGTAGATGAAGGATGACATGGGTATGAGTGTAAACTAGATGTCTAAACGGACAAAACATATTGCCATACCTCTCATAGCAACCCCAGGGCCAAGCAGTCCGCTGTTACTAAGGGAATCAGGAAAATGCTGTCTTGGAAAATTTTACAACCCTCAGTACATATATTAGGATTAATGTATGTGTTCACATTGTATTCATGGTGGGGCATGGTTGATCCAATCTCTTCATTATGTTAGTATATGTGTGTCTCTACTTTGATTTTAAGTATGTGAATCATTTTACGCTTCAACATGTGATGTTTCATACGTGCCAAGGTTTCACCTAACACGTTTCACCTAACACACTGGATTTTAATATCTATTCTTTAAGATACGAGCTATTGGTAAGTTATGCCATAGATGTATTAAATTCACCTTTTTGTGTATATATGCTCATTATTAATTGATGCAGCTGCAGGATGTTTGCTTTATTGCCAGAGTCAAGTTTATCAGTTCATGATTTTTTTTCAAATAGTCGTAATATACTGCACTGCGTTATACCACTCATCTTCTGTGCAGTCTAGAATGCTTACTACACACACTGTGGATCAGTTCTTTGATTATCAGTATTGTTGAAATGCATCCAAGCATTAACCATCCAGTTCTGGTGGGGGCACCGTATACCCTTATCTTCTTTATGTAGGTGCGTCTGTAGATTTGTGAAGAGTGCTGTAGATCTTGCAGGATTTACAGCGTAATTGGATTGAGGAAGTGTGTTACATGCCTATTTAACTCAGGAGTGGTGATTACTTGCATTATGTCATGAAGTTTTAAAATATACATACACAGTTACGTTATGCAGTTAAAAAAAAAAACACACACACATATATATATATATATATATATATATATATATATATATATATATACTCCTGGAAATGGAAAAAAGAACACATTGACACCGGTGTGTCAGACCCACCATACTTGCTCCGGACACTGCGAGAGTGCTGTACAAGCAATGATCACACGCACGGCACAGCGGACACACCAGGAACCGCGGTGTTGGCCATCGAATGACGCTAGCTGCGCAGCATTTGTGCACCGCCGCCGTCAGTGTCAGCCAGTTTGCCGTGGCATAAGGAGCTCCATCGCAGTCTTTAACACTGGTAGCATGCCGCGACAGCGTGGACGTGAACCGTATGTGCAGTTGACGGACTTTGAGCGAGGGCGTATATTGGGCATGCGGGAGGCCGGGTGGACGTACCACCGAATTGCTCAACACGTGGGGCGTGAGGTCTCCACAGTACATCGATGTTGTCGCCAGTGGTCGGCGGAAGGTGCACGTGCCCGTCGACCTGGGACCGGACCGCAGCGACGCACGGATGCACGCCAAGACCGTAGGATCCTACGCAGTGCCGTAGGGGACCGCACCGCCACTTCCCAGCAAATTAGGGACACTGTTGCTCCTGGGGTATCGGCGAGGACCATTCGCAACCGTCTCCATGAAGCTGGGCTACGGTCCCGCACACCGTTAGGCCGTCTTCCGCTCACGCCCCAACATCGTGCAGCCCGCCTCCAGTGGTGTCGCGACAGGCGTGAATGGAGGGACGAATGGAGATGTGTCGTCTTCAGCGATGAGAGTCGCTTCTGCCTTGGTGCCAATGATGGTCGTATGCGTGTTTGGCGCCGTGCAGGTGAGCGCCACAATCAGGACTGCATACGACCGAGGCACACACGGCCAACACCCGGCATCATGGTGTGGGGAGCGATCTCCTACACTGGCCGTACACCACTGGTGATCGTCGAGGGGACACTGAATAGTGCACGGTACATCCAAACCGTCATCGAACCCATCGTTCTACCATTCCTAGACCGGCAAGGGAACTTGCTGTTCCAACAGGACAATGCACGTCCGCATGTATCCCGTGCCACACAACGTGCTCTAGAAGGTGTAAGTCAACTACCCTGGCCAGCAAGATCTCCGGATCTGTCCCCCATTGAGCATGTTTGGGACTGGATGAAGCGTCGTCTCACGCGGTCTGCACGTCCAGCACGAACGCTGGCCCAACTGAGGCGCCAGGTGGAAATGGCATGGCAAGCCGTTCCACAGGACTACATCCAGCATCTCTACGATCGTCTCCATGGGAGAACAGCAGCCTGCATTGCTGCGAAAGGTGGATATACACTGTACTAGTGCCGACATTGTGCATGCTCTGTTGCCTGTGTCTATGTGCCTGTGGTTCTGTCAATGTGATCATGTGATGTATCTGACCCCAGGAATGTGTCAATAAAGTTTCCCCTTCCTGGGACAATGAATTCACGGTGTTCTTATTTCAATTTCCAGGAGTGTATATATATATATATATATATATATATATATATATATATATATATATATATATATGATACAATGAATAAATTATTCCTCGTCGTAATCAAATTGAGACGAATCCTGTAGTGAATTCTGCTGGCGCCACGAGGGCACCCCGGAACGTGCAATCATCACGATGTGAGCGTCTAATTGGGTGTTACGTGAAATGTCTGGTGGATTGATCATTCTGTCGTCTTGACGTTATCCTGATTTGGAAACCATGGCCACCATGTGTCATCTCATGCGAGCTGCTCAGACATGGCGTTGCTGTTGCTGCGTGTCTCCTCTGTTTTCCAGCTTTCGTTGGCCTTCTGCTGACGACAAAACAAATGTTTCTGTCGTCACGGGGGCAACTGCATCGCAGCTACATCTCCACGAGTCACACCTGCGCACTGTGGAGAATTTGAAATGTTGTGAACTGGTAGCCGAACCAGCTGAATAATGATACGACTTTAAAGCAGCATGCGCGCGATGATCGAAAGTCACTGAACTCAGCCTGGCTGTGTGAATAGCAGTGATACAAACATGAGCTAAACAGTTTTAGCCGAATTCATGACTGAATATCGCAAGGACGCTATTGTATTGGCTTGACTTAGGTTAATTCTTTTGTTACTCTCCAGACACCTGCGCACTTCAGGCCTTCAGTTATAATCATGTACTAATACCACTCTCTTTGTACGAAGACCAGCGTGTATTCTTCACTTATGCGTGTCGTACAATCTGTTTTTGAATCCTTTGAGTACTAGTCCACCAGGTTATTGGAGACTCCACTCAGCCTTAACCTGCTGTGTGCAGAGCGATTCTTTGAAACTGAATATCCATCTGGCTCGCTAACCCACCTGTGGTCTACCATATCGTTCTATGTAACGTAAATAGCGGGAGTGAGATTGAAATACACCTCATTCTGGGTGTAAGTGATTTTCTTCGAGACTGTGGGTGAATACCGAGATGTGCCTCTCCCACTCGTAATCCGAAAAGCAAGTGATTCTAAGACTCACGTGCTGGAAGAAAAAGGAGATGCATGTATTCTAAACAGCATAAATGTTAGGTGAGCAGAAGGTCATCAACCAGTGCGTAAAGCGCAAAGCACCACACAGAACAGATAACCTATGTAATGCTGTATAAACATCGTGAAACAATTCCGTAAAGACTACACTTATTGTAAACGTTTAATATGCTGTATGCCCAATAGAGAATTTTTTTTAAATCAGTTCCATAGATCTTCACTGACTGAACTACACTATGTTTGAATATTTGCCTCTGAAAAACTCAATTATCTTCGAGATTTATTAGTTTAGTTACTCATGTGTTATTTCTACTTACCATGTTGAACTTGTGATAAAGTTATAGTTGAACGAAAGTTTGGGTTCAATGACACTGTTGTGTTATCGTGAAGTGACTCAGTGTGAGACACGTAGCCAGACAAGTGACGAACAATGAAGTTTGTACAGCAAGTGTCTGAAGAAAATTTTAATGTTTTGACAAAAAAATAGAGGCCAATGTGGTATTTACTCTGCCCAGAGCATTAGTGTGAATAGTCTGTATCTAGTATGGGCTAAAGACAATAGGCTGAAAGTAGAGAGATACAGACTCAGTTTATGTCACTGCCCACTTTCAATTATTTTCGACATTCGTGTAATTTTTTCTTTTGGCAGCACACAGCGAGTTTCTATAACCTGTACCTCCTGTTTCTGCTGTACTAGAGTGTAGGTGTGCCTACATTGTCATCCGTGGTTACATGGGTTAAATGGTCTTTTCATAGTATTGTATTGTACCATCAGCCACGAACAGCAACTTATGTATTAAAGTTAATATTATCAGTGCGGGAGAGAAATTCTCTATTAAAAATGAGAAGGTAAATTACGTAATTAAATGTGCTCTACTAAACGGTTCTACGTTTTTTTGTGTAACATATTTCCAACAAATATCCCGAGTGTAATATGGATTCAAGATACGAAGTCTGTGTTGAGACCGAACACGTGTGCAGAGTATTTAATTACGTGGAAGTATCCGTAATAAGTGGGTATATATGTAAAGAAGGTGCTAAACTAATTGATCCATCGGCACTGACGCATCTCGGGCAGCCGCCATTGATTGGACGTGCCTCTCATCGACTATCCACTCCTACCGACGTTTCTGACAACTCAGCGATCCCAGGGTGCCTCCTCCCAGTGTCAGAAGATACCCCTTTGAGCTGGCTTTGCCACGTCTTTTTAAAGAGGGAGGTGTACAGTAGCCACCTGGGATCAACCATTACATGACATAGATGTGTACTGCAGTCTGCTGTCTAACCAGGCTGCTGGCAGTACCACCACAGGCGATGCTAGATAAACAATACAACAACAACATTAGCACTCCATGTTCATTGTCACCTGCACTTCCTGGAGCCAACATGGTAACACATAGTACTAGCTTCGTCACTAGAGGCACAAGGGGTGCCCCAATTATCTCTGTGAATGCAGACACTGAGTCTTCCTATACAGATTACATGCTCGCTGATTGCCTCAGCGGAATTCTTCCTTCAGGAGGCTATAAAGGACGCTGCAAACCAGAGCCGCTTCACATCACAGGTCGCTCGAGGCCAAATGTCGCTCCCACAATTGGAGCTTCCATCACCCCAGCAGAGTCCTTCACTTGGAGTTGCATCTGGGTCTTCATCTCGTCCGAGTTCTCCACACCAGCCACTGATGTCTTCACTCAAAAACACATCCGACTTATCCCAAGGCGAGTAGTCTAAGTCTCCAGTTTGATCTTCAGTGCCTTCCTCTGATCGCGCCCCCACTCTGGACCTGACATCAGGCCAACAGTGTGCAGCTCACTGTCGTTCCCGGACCTTCGTGGCCACATCCAAAGCCCATCTGATGGAGCCACCTCTCTGCAGCAGCTGTGTCACCTTTGGCCTCTACGAGTTTCCACCTCGGCAAGACCTCTCTCCTGGACTGTCCTAGAGCCCTACCACTCTCCACTGATATGACCGCACCAACATTTCCCTGTCAGGGATCTCCCAGCCCTATGTCAGTGACTATCGTTGAATTGGAACCAAGGAGTGTTGATTCAAGTACGAATTATTCTCTTTTGGTCTCGTATTATTGCGTGTAAATAAAGTTAACTTATCCTTGTTATCTAGGGCATATTGAATGCCATGGCACTCTTCGCTATGAAATGAAACAAAGTCTGAAATGAGAATCAGGAAAACACCATGGAAGAACTTGACATATTGATAGTTTAGGTATTGGATCTAGAATCTAAACTTCGACACAATGATAATGATAAAAGGTCATTACATCATTATTTATTACACTTTGGACAGTGGCATCCACAGGCCAAATATCTGTCTGTAGACTGATGCAATAATTGAATCTATAAATGAAAGTCTCAAACGTCATGGTAGGAGAACTGAAAAAAAAGTAATGCAAATCTTAAAAGCTGTACTGCAAATCTGAAAGCCCTACTATAATGGTTCACACAAAGCTTGAGAGGACTAATCAGTGTATTGACGCAACCGACAAGGCGACTGAGCAACTGTTAAATGTTGTAAGGCGGCAAGAACTGGCCACATACATGAATAATTCTGATGATGCATATTTCATATTTTCTTATTATGGGATCGCATTTTAGGTGGGGTTCTCGAATTATTAACCATTTGATCATGGGTAGCGTCATACTAACATATCTGTAGAATTGCTTACTTGGAAACAAAGTATGAAATGAATATTGGAAACTAGGTAACGTCCTAGAAGAACTTCATACATTAACGTTTTTGGTGATGGATCTAGAAACTAAACTTCCATGCTAGAAACTAAACTTCCGCACTTCGTGGTGGCTCTCATAGCAGCAGGGAAAAGTCGAAGCCTCCACAGTCTTCGAAAGAAACACAGACTGAGGGAAGTAGCACTAGAAGTAGTGCAGGCCTATTCTCAAGAACATGACAATGGATGCATTTACTGCCGAGGTCCGTCACCTCCTCAAGAAGCCGGGAGAACAAGCTCCTTGCGGTGGTTCGTGTTGTTGCTAAAAAAGCTAGGAACGAGGCAAAGGCTGAAAGATTAAGATCACAGAGATAACAAAAGTGTCGCCAGCAGCATTTCTAGCATGGAGGAATGTACGGGGAACACCTGCCACAGATGTGAGCTAATGGCTGTGGAAATTCTCATGCAAGACATCAAGCTGTATTCCCACCGAAAGGCAGAGAAACGAATGTGGTTGGCTGAATTCGTAGTCATAAAAAGAGACATAAAGTTCTAGAAGGTTTTATCGAACTGAGTATGTGTATGGACAGTTAGCTGACAGCTTCACGACTCATAGCGTGAGAGGTATTGCATTTGTTACGGGCGCGATGACTGGCCGCAAGGAGAGCGCATGCTAACGAAGGGAGGTTTGCTCTAAACTGGAGCATGACATGTCTGGGGATTCTCTCGCGACTGTCCATAGGACACACATCGCTGGAGAGCGTTTTGAGACATTGCTGATTTTGCCGCCAGGAGTGGAATCATTCGTTTCTCTGTGAGGAGAGAAACTAATCTGTGATTCTTCACGGAGACTGTGGTAGTACGAAGTGCTGATTTATGACTGCACACTTGGGTCAAGTCTCGGCTCCTGGCTTACGAGCAAGCAGAATCCTTGATTCGTGTTTGGCATTGTAGAGAAGTAGTTTTGACCCTACAAGTTTGTGACCACTACTTCACGTCTTCTGTGTAGTCAAAATTTACAGCTAAGCAACGCACCTAGTCTGCACAGTGGTCGATAGCACTGAGCAAATAAGCACTGCAGAATTGCTCTTCCCAGCACTGAATTCGGTGATATACGTACCATGACAGATGGGGAATCTTTAATAGTAACTGTTTTGAGCTCAATTTGCTTGATTTCTGAGTTCTTTACTGTTAGTGCCAGTCAGGATGGAGGCTTTCTTAAATTTTATGCTTATCATTATCAACCACTAGGTGTTTCTGTGGAATAAACACGGGCGCGATTTCAGATCATGGATGTTATACCAATGTCAAATTTAGAATAATGAGTAGCAGTAAATGTTCTGTGCCAATACCCATTCAATTTGCATTTTAAGTACTCATCCTGATTAAGTTAGAATAGAGGATTATTACAAGTTGTAGAATTATTCACACGTTATTTAAGTTTGCAGGTAGTCGATGGAAGAGCTAATTTAATTTGGTTTTAGGCGCTAGTGTTCCACTGCGACCACAACACTGACAACCATCTCCTACAGACGCCGTATTTATAAGCACACCCAGAGTAACATTGGAATGGAAACTTCGAGAGCATATGGATGACAGTCAGTTTGCTAGCCGGAAGGACTGTGTCACGCGAAGAAGATATTAAGTGCTCATCCTCAAGAGATCTGCAAATAATCAGTGATATAAATGCCCATGAAAGCACTGGTGACAGCATCCATTAATAAACGCTTGAGAATAAAGCACAGCAAAAGTACCCAGGATTTAAATGCTTGAGAGGAAAGCTTGAGCAAAAGTATCAAGGAATAAATACACAAGAAGGAAGTATGGGTAAAAGTATTGTAGATATAAATGCTCATGAAGAACCCATCAACTAAAGTATCTAGGTCATAAATGTTCAAGAAGAAAGCATCGAAAAAGTGTTGAGGACGTAAATGTTTGAGCAAAAGTGTCAAGGAACAAATGCTCAAGAAGAAAGATGGGTAAAAGTATCATAGATATTAATGCTCAAGAAGAAAGCATTAACCAAAATATCCAAGACATACATGCTCGAGAAGAAAGCATCTTAATAACTATCAGGGATACAGATGCTTGAGCGGGATACCTCTCTACTGAAGATAATTTATAGGTCAACTGTAAAGGCTGATGAAATTTAAAAAAAAAAAGACCTCCCACACAACAAATGTGAGAGTATACAAATTCTATATCTCGAAGTCTGTTTAGTATGCCACTGAATGTCGATAAATTACAAAGTTATTGATGTGAAGAAGGACGTCCGACGCAAATTGAGGTTACTATGATTAGGACAGTTGGAACGGTCCTTTCTCTCTCTTGTAATCATTTAAACTTGTTACTGAATCTCTTGAACGACTCTCTCAAATATCCAAGAATCCGGATACAGGTGAAGAAGAAGAAGATACTATTGGTGATTTCATTGATCATCACAGCACTACTAAGATAGATAGAACATACCAGGGTAAGCAATAGGAAACTATGTACCTACCAATGGTAGGGGATGGGGGTTTAGAGAATTGGAGAGAACACTTAATTTCCTGAATATGCTGTTCTTGAAGGCTCAACAGGTATTTACCAAATGACTTCGAAATATATACCTAAGATATACTTATGACAGATATATATGAGAAAGCCAAGGAGTGGGAAAAAAGGTCTGAAATACAGAAACTTGTTACACTAGTATTAGAGGGTAGATGTAGCACAGGCCAGGAGACAATATTCAGCATAAGAAAAATGAACAGTTGATCTCCGCAGTGTAAATATATAACGAATATTATGACGGTCCCAATGAAATAGTAGAACGTTAAGGCCGTTCACAGCACCAATCTTTGCCAGGAATACAGCTCACACAAATTACATCTATCAGTAATTTCAGAGATTCAAGAAAGATGCCATGTTGAATAGATGTGGGGACAGAAGTTCAAGAAATCTGCAAACTGACAAACAAATGTTTCTCACGTAGATGTTTATAATACAACCTTTGTATGATTTGTAGCATGCATATCTTGTAGGCAGAAGCAGTATTCGTGAGAAAGTAAAGGATTCAAATATAAATGTTATTCATAAATATTACACATTTTCTTGGGACTTGCCTATGAAAACAAAGCGGAGGAAAGCAGTTGCACAGACGCTGGAGCAATTATTTCAGATGGGCAATCAATGGTCCTGTAAACCTTCAAACAGATCGTGTTGGTAAGTTTTATAACAGATATTTCAGTATAGCAGTAGAGCAGTATGGAATACACCAGCCCTCAACGTACTCCCAGTTGAAAGCAGCCACCATGAAAATGTCGGAAACGACGATAAAAGCCCATATGTGGAAGTATTTTAATTTCTGAAGACTGTACAAATGGTCCAACATTCTTTCATAAATAACTGTGCAGTGTAACTGAACTATACACTGAACAATAAAAAGGTAACCAATTGATGTTTTGTGATAATGAGCTTCTAAATAAAATTACAAGCATATTAAAATTTAATATAGATAATTTAGTACGTATTTCAAAATAAAAGATTGCATTCAAGAAATCTTACCTACTGAATCGGTCAATCAAGAGATTTTCAGTATACAAAGTTCATCTAGCAAACTTTATAACTTTCATCTTAAGGGATGGCGCTGTTAGTGAAATAATTGATAATTTTACACAGAAGTACTACAGAGAAACTGCGGCCCAGACGAGTTTCTCAGAGAGTGTCTTGTAGACTGATGGGGAATAAGGTTATGATTCAATAGCTTGGCTTCCTTTCATCAGACAACAGATTGATATAAAAGGCGTAATACTACCACTTAGTGCTACTTCTACAGTTATTAATGTCTTCACATTTAAGTTTCCACGTAGCAAGTGGTTCAAATGGTTCAGATATCTCTGAGCACTATGGACAACATCTGAGGTCATCAGTCCCCTAGAACTTAGAACTACTTAAACCTAACTAACCTATGGACGTCACACACATCCATGCCCGAGGCAGGATTCAAACCTGCGACCGTAGCAGCAGCGCGGTTCCGGACTCATGCGCCTAGAACCGCTCGGGGACACCGGCCGGCTTCCACGTAGCATCTTTTGCTCCAATTTCTGCTTTGTTTGGATTTTCCCTCAGTCTTACATACCTACTTCTATCATGTCTTACTGCTCACATCCCATTTGTTATAAGCCTCCATTTTCCCCTTCATCTTTTCTCTAATATCATGCTTCCATCAATCCCTTTAAATTTGCCGTATGTGTTCTCAACTATTCTGAGATTTCCATGAACAGCTTCATGAAAAGCTCACACAATAGTCTTATGCACTACTTCCGCTGCATGTCATCAGTCTGATGTACCTTCGGCCTCAGTCTAAGCTTGTTTAAGAATGCAAAAAAAAAAAAAAAAAAAAAAAAAAAAAAAAAGGTTCAAATGGCTCTGAGCACTATGGGACTTAACTTCTGAGGTCATCAGTCCCCTAGAACTTAGAACTACTTAAACTTAACTAACCTAAGGACATCACACACATCCATGCCCGAGGCAGGATTCGAACCTGCGACCGGAGCGGAGCGGTTCCAGACTATAGCGCCTAGAACCGCTCGGCCACTCCGGCCGGCTTAAGAATGCAACTGAAGGATCCTGAAGAGAGTTGTATTTCGGTTTCTCTGGTTCCGTAATTCACAAAATTAAGGCTGTCGGAATTTATTTTCTTGAAGTATAGTTTGGTTGGGCGAGTTTCTCTGCACTCTTGTTACAGTTCGATTGGCACATCGAAGCAGGCAGTGGTCAGATCGCACTCTCCTCCACAGTACAATCTTCCACCTCGATACTTTTACTTTCTTCCCCTATATCAGTCAGATATAGAACGTAATTTCCTTGTAGGCTGTATCCACTAATATTTATGGATCTCTTTGTGTTGAGAAAAACTATTCCATGTATTAAGATTGTATTTTCTACACATTTACACCAGCCTCTCCCCCATTCACAATATCCTGCCCCCCCACCCCCCTCAAATTTTTCTACAACCGTGATAGCATCTTGCTATTTTGCTCGTCTATTAAAATCACCTAGAAGATACAGCTTATTCCTTCTCATATAGAGAAGTCTATCACATCATTAAAGAAGTTATTCTCAGCTTCAGTAGCATTGGTAACTGAAGAAGGCTTCACAAGCCAACATCGCTAAAAAGCATCTTGCTGGATGACCGGTTTCGATGGAGCTATTCTGTCGTCATCGGATCTCATCAGTGTTACAAGTCGATTCGCATTGCTTATGTATATCCCACTACCACGAAGATCATTTACGCAATGTGAAGCGACTTGTAACTCTGGTGGATAATACGTTGCAAAAATTCAAAAGCAAAAGATCTGCAGATGACTGCTAGCTCTCTCGAGACCTACCATCCAGCAAAACGCTTTTTTAGCGACCTTTGCTTGTGAAGTTTTCTTCAGTTACCATATATTACAGGTCATCGCAGACTGTCCATGCCAGGAATATACAGTCAGTAATATTACCTGTGAGTGCATACTCTGCAATCATCGCTAGGTTGTATCCTTTTAGCTTCATATCAACAGGCATCAGACATTTGTGCGTACAGTCTCATTTCTTACTTAGCGTTTTGTACTTCTAACGTACGCAAGAGATATCGCCTTCTGTGACCAACACTCTTTCTTCACAGCACTGTAAATAAGAACATGACTACGTTTCCTCTACTCCTTCTACGTTTCATTTTGTTTCTATTAGTGCTAATTGTTTTGAATTATTTTGCCACTATTGTGCGAAGTTACAAAGTGCTCTGATACTTCTTCCAGAGAAGACTATATCTGCCATCTATCTATGATGGCTTCTTGGTGATCACAGGGAAATGTCGTCAGTTGTTTAACGTTTGATCGAACTCAAAATGTTGTTAATCGTGGTTAGGCTGCAGATTACTAAACACTGACATATCATTTCATCTATGACTGACTTCTTATCAGTTGGGGCAGTTCGAAAAGAAGACTGTTTGATCGTCAACTCCGAATCTCTGTTTCACAAAGAGTTCAATTTCTAACCGTTTCTACTTCTGTATAGCTGACAGGAAGTAAGGAACCCAACATTCTTAAAACATTCTCTTCTTCGCACCATTTCTGCTGGATTTCGTAAAATCCTTGTACGCGACCAAAAAAATTTTTTTTGAATTGCATAAAACTTTTTTTCTTAATATGTCCAAGAAGAAACTGAACAAAAATGAATTGTACTAGGAAGTCCCAAAAAAACACACGTATAACAGTGGTTTTCTGTCAGGGTTTATGTACATATCGAATCTATCTTACTGTATGGCCTACGAATTTCAACAGGGACAGCGTCCGTTACCCTCGCTGACTTCAATTCAAATTCATGTCACTTAAAAACAAAGAAAGGTATAAATGAACCAAAACAGTAATCAACTGCAACGTACATAATGTTTTGTAGTTTCCTTATCGAGTGCTCATTTTTGGCAATCTGTGCATTTATGTGATTTGACTTTTGTAACTGATTTTCTAGAATTAATTGGAACCAAGCAGCCAAAGATAAACACGCAAGTGATATTTTTAGAGCAACAAAGTGTGCTTTAGACAGCTAGACATCAGACGCAACTACACCTTAACACGAGACTGACATTTTCCACTGCCATGGGTTCAACGCGCTCCAAAGAGCTTTGAAACCATCCAGCTACGACAGACGTTCTCGGGTGGTTTCCATTACCGCTAACTGGTTTCTCACCCGAATGCTTGTCCGCTCTGGCGTGAAAACGCTTTAAATACCGAACGAGCTGGAGGCAATTTGCAACTCCGGATGGCTTGCTAATTGTTCCTTCTAGAGTGGAGAGGACTGAGAAACGCAGAATTTCACTGTAACAAACCTTAAGGGTAACGAATTCCGTAACGTGTTCGTGGCAAATTACTCCATTTCATGGAAAATTCATGCACACCTACGCACCGTAGAAAGCTCTTATTACTAGGCATATTTCGTTATTGCATTGAAAGCGAGTCATCTGGTGTCGCGGATTATTAGCGCTCGTTTGCTTTTATTTCTAATTTACAGTTTCGTAACCCACATGTAAGTCAAATGTTTGAGCAGAGCGAAAACTAGACTCCCTAGAAACTGCACAATGGGTTTTGTTCGAATTTTTATAGTTATACGAACAGTGGGTTACGGAAGAATGGTGTATCAAGTTTACCAGCATGATGTCTAACTTCGAAAGATAAAGTTTGAGAGTTAATAGGTTTATAGGCAATTAAGATAAACTTATTTAGTGACCTTGGGGAACATTACACAATAGATATTGTTCAAATTTTCGTAGGCATGCGAAGAGTCAGAATTTGACAAATGTCGCATCAGAATGACCAGTTTTACCAAAAAAGATTCAATTACATAAAAGCAATCAGGGTAATTAAGAAAAAATGAATTATTTATTTGGGTGAATTTAAAATATTCATGTACAAATAGTGCATGCAAATGAGGGGTCAAAATATTCATATCTGCAGTGTTAGTTATTATGAGTATAAAAATTTAGATTGGTGTAGAAATAGTGAAATTCTTTCTCTCATGTTGAATACATAAAATAGATGTCAAACTGCAGGACAAAATGGAACTTCTCTGCTTCCCCTTCATTATATCCTCTTGATATAGAATATCGACCGGTGCTGAAATGTATTATATTTCATGATTTCTGAGCAAAACGTGGAAAAAACTGAAAAAAGCGGAGAATTGTTTTGTGAAATGATTTGTCTAAATTTAAGAAATAAAACAGATTAGGGAATCATTTGACGCATCTTTGAATAATGCTCGCAATTATGTAAAGCAAATGAGGCGCGTCATATATTTCTCTAATCTTTTTTATTTCTTACTTTTAGGCAAATCATTTCACAAAATATTTTGCTCCTTTTTTTTAAAAAAAAGTTTTCAGTCTTCATTCCTTTGACTGTTTTGATTCTGTCGTCAATCTTTCTTACCTCGAGCTAACATTTTCATTTCTTCATAATTATTACGCTACACAGACCTTAAAACCAAATCTAGTGTTCGTGTGGATCTAGCATTTTTTCTCATCCACTGCTTATCCCAGAGCCAGATTAACTATTCCTGGATGTAGTATCCCACTTACCTGTCACATCTTCTGGTGAGGCTCTTTCACGGACTTCCCGTATCACCTATTCCTTTTAAACTTTATTCATTTCGTACTTTATCTCCCGCCTCCTCAAGTTTCTGATCGTCCGTGTTTCAGTTTCACACAAAGATCTACTACGCTGCTCACCTTCATTTACAGCTGCAGTTTCACTCTGCAATTTACACTTAATTTTTTAAATGATTTCGTAGTCCCCTTTGAGTATAAAAATTATATTTTTAATATGCGTTATTGCGATTTAACCTGTGTGGTCACTATCAAGAGGAATACTGTGAAATTGTGCTGTGAATGATTGTGAACCAGAGCCACGAGAATTTCACAATTAAGTATTTGGCAGAGGGATTATAGAACTACTTCGAGGCTATTTCTCGATAATTCCATTCTCGCGCAGTACGTGGGAATAAAGAAAGCCTTAATCTTTCCTTTCGAGCTCCAATTTCTCTTATTTTATGACAACATCTTCGCATTCGGAGGAAAAATATGGTCTCGGAATTTCGTGAAAAGATCTCGCCTCGATGCCACCATAACACGAGTGTCATCTTCCCTATGTCCCTATTTCCTGTTATTACAAAACAAAGCCGACTTTCTTTGAATTTTTTTTTCGATGTCTTCCGTCAGTTCCATCTGATAGGGATTCCGTACCATGCAGCAATACTTGGGAACAGTGGAAAATATAAACAAAACAGTCACAGAGCGATAGCAGATCTTTCCATCAGTACCGAACCAAACAAATGACTAACACATCCACAAAACAAAACACGCGAAACGGCGAGAGAGCTGTCATACTTACCCACACAGAAATTTGAATGTATGAAGTGCCGTGAAAGTGCTATGTCCAAAAGCTCAACACATACACGTGGAAGACAAAGACGAATGTAATAAGCAACAAAAAAACCGCGAGTAAAGAAACAATAAAAGCTGGTTACGGTAATAAGTTAAGCATTCGAACTATTAATTTTCGTAACAAACAAAACTGTAAGTGGAAAAACCATACTGTAACAATGACCACTGAAGATACTTTAAAATAAATCGAATCGCTTCTGGTCTTAGTAAGATTTCCATTATAGTTGGAAAAGACGACAATTACTCTATTCAGCTTCAGAAGAGGATGGACAAGCGTAGTGTTAGCAAGCTCCTTAGTAGAGTGGCTCCCAGCTTTTCCGAGGTCATTACCCGTAAGTTCAAACAGATACTAGCCAGTCCTCCCTCTCATTATAACCCCTGGCCCCCATCACCACACCGCCTCAAGATCATCACCAACGTAAGTCAAACTCCTACTCCATTCAGTTTTTTGTTTTTGTTTTATTTGTTGTTATTTTCAGGTAAAAATCTAGTTTCACATCTACAAACCTTGAATGCCACGTTCCATTACCATGTGCTTTGTTCGAGCAGCGTGTGTCATGTGTCATACAAAGAATGATTAAGCAACACCCGATACATTGTGAGTGCTATTACCTACAACTCCTCCACAGAAAAGAAAGCTGACTATCCAAAGTGAGGGTAGACACTTCTTATAAAAGATGCTTTGTTTTCATCGCTCCTATCCCAGGCGACAGTTACTTCACTCATAGCGGGCGCCCCCATTTAAAATCAACCAAGTTAAAATGCGTACGCTATACTTACTGTTTCTGAATCATCTGATTGCTGAACTCCTTACTTCCGATCTGACAGAAATAGAAACACTCCAGTGTGCTAATGCTTTGTAACTGACCGCTATAATAGCAATAAAAATACTGTGTCAGCACTATGATAGACATTGTGTGCTTACTGTTGTGTCGCGCAGTCAATTAGATCTTTTATCCGCGTCAAAGTGAGAAATGAAGTAAATTCTGGTGAACTGCAGGAACTACCTACATCTTGGAAAATAAGTTTTCATGAGATGTTTAGTATTTATTACGCGTCTCACCTTTATTGTAGTACTATATAACATTACGAGTGGAATATGAACGTGTGGAAAATTACGTAACTCAATAATATTCATTCAATTGTGTGATTATTTCTTAAAAAGATGATAATTATGTAAAACAGAGACAATATTTGGTTCACATTCTTGGTTAATCTATGTCATTTCTTTCCTTTGTTTTGTACCCTTTTGTCGTCTTCTTCTGATGTACGTCGCCGAAGCAAGACGCGAATCGATTTGAGGTCTGTTGAATGAAAAATATTTATTGTAAAATTATTGTACTCTTATGTTCATTTGCTGGTAAAAAAACAAATAGAGCCAAATGCGTTAAAACTATTTATGATTAATTATTGAAAAATCACTTCCTCTTTTAATTATAATTTTGTATTAATTGTTTTATCATAGCTGCAAGAAGCGCAGCCGTTGTTAGTTGCGATTATATAGCAACTTCGTCTGTATTTCTAGTTGAAAATAGCATGGGTTTCTGTTAAACTAATTTGCAAAACAATTTAATAATTTTTTTATTGGTGGAATCAAATTACATGATTAATTATTTATTGAGCAAAGGAAAATCTTAATTAAAAAAGAAATCCTCTATCTTTTGTTGGCCGCCATCTTAACGTTTATGACAGCGGCAAATTTAAATTACTTGAAACTGCAAACAGTATTCCGATGTGTAAGAAATAAATGTGCACCGGTGGTACTGAACTCTATTTATAAAAGAAAAAATTAATCGAATCAGATTGCATTTTCTAAGAACAGTGCTGATGGTATTTATTGTGGAACAAGATTTCATTGCTGATGTATGAGGCCAAAATTAAACTACGGACGAATCACGGAGAAAAATATTTTTGGTAGCATACGTCAGTGTTGTGTGCGGGTGGTATTCTGTGGTTCCTTTTCATGATCAATTTTGCTAAGAATAATTAAATCCATCGAAGACAAAAATTATAAAAGCTCTGATGTACGATCTGTAATTTTAGTGATATGAACACTACAGTCAACACTATTACACTATGTCAGGTGGAATTCTTGTGTAATTTGAACAAAATAATTATCCGGGAGAAGTTGTAGTATGAATAATGCATTATACATGTGTATAATATTGTCAGTATCATTTACAAAATCTAATCAATGCAACTGCTAAAAAAACAGAGTGAATTCAAACCGCAGAATACCATAGAGTATCGTATCATCCATATTCATTGCATTTGTCCATGTTGATAATATAGAAAAACCGCCACAGCACATCGACGGCATAAAGCACAAAGTATGTGTGGAGTGGAAGAATATGTGAAGAAGAGGTTCATACATTTGTTCCAATAGCTGTAGCCTCCACCGCATCATATCATTCATTAATGATAGCATTTATAAAAGTAATCATTTGTCTTATGTAATCAACTTTAGAGTCTTTCAATATTTATGGTAATAACAAAAATGCTATAGAAATAGTTTCGTGACTGACATACAATTAACCCTTTTGGTTTCTCAACTTCAGAGAGTAATTATGCGCCGATTGAGAACCACTGCTTTTATGGAACTGTTGCATCTTCTAAGTTTTCTGCCAGTGAAACGCAGCTTTAGTACACCTGCCTACAACATTTTGGTGTGATTGTTCCTGTTTAAATTGTTCGCAATTATAGTCCCTACATATCCAATCGAACGACAAGTTTTCAAATTTGTGTAATTGATCGTGTAACCGAAAATTGACGAAATTTATTAGTACTCATGTGGAGGACGTCACACTTTTAACTATTATTGGGCAATTGTCACTTTTCACGCCAAGCAAATATCGTATCTAAAAGAATTTGCAATACGTTTTGATCTTCTTATGAATTTGTCAGTCTGATAAACGACAACATTATCTGCAGACAATGGGCTGCTAAGATATTCTCTTAAAATATTTATACAAGCTCACCGGCCAAAAACTTAGTCACCTCCAGAGAAATCATTACAAGCATCATTTACTATCGTGTAACTCCGTCCTTGGACTCGATAGCCACCTGGATTGGGTTAGGAAGTGAGTCAACGAGGTTGTGCAGCTACATCGCATTCAGTTTACGCAACTCGCTGAAGATTCGATCACGCAGTTCCACGAAATTGTGGGATGCCGATTTCGGTGTTTTACCCGCTCTTTCAGTTTGTCCCACAAGTTCTGCGTGTGGTTCTAGTCATGTGAATTTGCATGCCAGTCGAGATGTATTAGGGCGGGGGAGTGTTCAAATAACGAGTCTCTAATTTTTCTTGTTCGATGACCTTTCCTGTTGTGTTGAAAAACAGTTGGATCTATAGCGTACTCATCATGCAGGTATTGACTGAAAGGCAACATCTCATCATTCAGAATGTTTAAATAAACATGCTGGTTCATGTTAGTGGCCACCTCAGTGAGTGGGCACAATTCTTGGTAAGAAAAACAGCTGCAAAACATCACAGACACACGCCCTGCTGGAACCTGATTTTGCACACAAATCAGAATGAAAAGCTTTATTTTACCTTTGGTGCACTCGGTGACGCGAGTCATTTGCATATGGGCAAAAATGTGATTTGTCAGACGACATTGGGTTCCGCCAGTGGACTAATATCTACAAAAAAATGTTCAAATGTGTGTGAAATCTTATGGGACTTAACTGCTAAGGTCATCAGTCCCTAAGCTTACACACTACTTAACCTAAATTATCCTAAGGACAAACACACACACCCATGCCCGAGGAAGGACTCGAACCTCCGCCGGGACCAGCCGCACAGTCCATGACTGCAGTGCCCTAGACCGCTCGGCTAATCCTGCGCGGCGGCTACTACCAACGTTCGATGGTTTCTAGTTCACTAAAGGCGCGCAGCTCTTTGTGCCCGTGTGAACAATGGCCTCCTGCGAGGTGACACACTCCAGATGTTGACTGCATGCACTTCCCGTCACAACGTTCTCTCGCTGAAAATTTGGGTTGAATCCTTCATTCATTGCCTGCAGCAATCCTGTCGGGTTTGGAAGCGATTTTGATACATAAACCGTCAAACGCATATGCGGTTGTTCTCAGTCAAGATCTTTTCTCCGACCACAATGCCCACGTATTGTTTCGTGGCCATGTGTGTTACGCCAGTGCTTGTAGACACGTTCAACAGTCCGCCGCGAAATACCAACAAATCCAGCAGCTTCACACACCTTTTGTTCATGTGCATGGCAAACACGATGGCTACTTTTTGTCGCTCTGAAACATCCTTAAATTTACCCACGTGCCGAGCGTAGTGGCCGCGCTGTTTGAGGCGCCATGTAACGGGTTGTCCGGCTCCTCCCGCCGGAGGCTCGAGTCCTCCCTCGGGCATGTGTGTGTGTGTTGTTCTTAGCATAAGTTAGTTTAGGTAGTGTGTAAGTCTAGGGACCGATGACCTCAATAGTTTTGTCCCTTAGGAATTCACACGCGTTCGAACATTTTATTACTCACGTTTACGCACAATGTCCGCTTGAAACATAGTGAGCCGTGGCGGGACTGGCGCCAATGGTATCTCGGACATGAATACGATCGATTACATAGTGCAGAGGTTTGTCTTGGGGCTTGGGCCGGCTCGAGATATAAGGGTGTGCTGACCGCGAGTAGGCGAGAGGACACAACGCTTTGAGAACGTTACCCGGCGGTGCGCGAGTCGGCGATTGGTTGGCGGACAAAAGCGAAGACAGCGTGCCTGAGGCCGGGCGGTGGTTGTCATGTGGTTGTTGGCCGGCGCTGTGCATTCTCCGGCAACCTCGTGAGCTGTGGATATGCCCGCTTCTTTGGAGAGACACGCTGTTATGCTCTTGCGAAGCGATGGTTTGACATCTTCGCAAAATCGCCCCAGCATCACACACCAAGTTCAGTACGCTATTTACTAAGAGCGCTTATTTAACTATCATTGTGATCGCTCTTGGTACAGTAAGACGTTGCAAGGCGTGTGATGTTATGTTTGTTCGATTTCATTTGAGTCCTCTTACTAAGCGTGTGCTCTGCTTCCGCATGATATATATGTATTTGCAGATGTGTGTCCGTAAGTTCTAGTCAGCGTCGGTTCTCGTGAGCCAGTTCATTTCCCACTCTTAGTGTTGTTTATCAAGTACTGTTTCACTTGAAGGACTTGCGAGTCAAATTAGTTGTTGTTTAGCCTTGATTTTATAGAGTTAATTTACTGATCTATCTTAGATGTTAAAGTTAAGAAAAGTTTCGTGCCTCCTGTTGTCGGGTGTGGTCTGTATTTCAGTGAGCTGAGGCAGCGGGCAACCGAAACGTAGAACTTCCCTTTAGATTACAAGTTTGGCTTACTTCGCCTGATCTCGTGTGTTCCTCTTCGGTAGTGTTTGCTTGGTTCACATTTTGGTGGCCTACTCGACGTGGGGTTGCAAACGGAGCCACGTCTTGGTTCGAAGTATTACTTCTCTCAGTCGGTTCCACCGTTCGTGGTTAAACTTCGGCCTTACAGGCTTGGGCCTTGCTTCGATGGTACACATTTTCTGTGGTGTCTTAACTAGAGTTGCTTTGTTAAAGTTATGATCAGATTTTACCCCAGTGGCGGTTTTAATGTTTGGCTAATGATTTATTAACTTAATTTTATCTAATGAAACTTTCGTAAATATTTTGCCTGAGTGGCGGTTCTCAATGCTTGGCTAATGATTTATTAAGTTGCTCATGATTTTATGTAAAGTAAATCTTTCAAATAATCTTGCCTGAGTGGCGCCTGTCAAATTTTATGTGATTGTTTTGGGTAGCTAACAAACCCATTGGTATTGAAATGTTCACTTTATTGGGTCAGCCCTTCCACCCCCTTTAGATTTAAAGGTCAAACAAAACAGCTGGTAAGTAACTACGTTCCACATAGATGTTTCCCTACGTCATTATATTCACGTATAAACAGTCCACGCGCGTCTGAGCTCTTGATTCGGTCGCTGCGCCATCGGTTAAGGCCTAACCAATGCATCTGTGCGTGCACACTGGGGAGAATAATTATTTGTCCATGAGCTTAGGTTAAGAACAGCACAGGTCCTATAACACTTCGCTGGGGAACTCCAGATATCACTTCGGTTTCATTATATGATTACCCGTCAATTACAATGAATTATGACCTTTCTGACAGAATATCACGAACATAGTCGCGCAGCTGATCCCTAACAGGTAGGTGTAAGTGCTCGTAACGATCCCATCCGTCCGGTAGGAAGTGCCCAGTCGTGTCACGTGCTCGATGTGCCACTGCCTGGCTAGTACAGTTGCGCGGTTCCCCTCAGACACTAGGCGTAAGTGCCGAAGCGGATACAGTACGCGCGGTGCCACTAACGCTGCATAGGCCAGCGCTATACTGGGGCCTGTCGTGGAGTGAGTGCCTCCCACCCCATCGATGCGGAGAACGGAGTGCTACAAGCTATTAGGCAGGTGTCTCTAATTCAGTGGATCGTGAGTACGTGCTTCTACCAAGTTATCTGTTGCATTGCACGTGACGCAGCCATTGTGAAATTACATTATACACTACTGGCCATTAAAATTGCTACACCAAGAAGAAATGCAGATGATAAACGGGTATTCATTGGACAAATATATTATACTAGAATTGACTTGAGATTACATTTTCACGCAATTATAACGGCCTTGATACGCCTGGGCATTGAGTCAAACAGAGCTTGGATGGCGTGTACAGTTACAGCTGCCCATGCAGCTTCAGCACGATACCACAGTTCATCAAGAGTAGTGACTGAAGTATTGTGACGAGCCAGTTGCTCGGCCACCATTGAGCAGACGTTTTCAATTGGTGAGGGATCTGGAGAATGTGCTGGCCAGAACAGCACTCAAACATTTTCTGAATCCAGAAAGGCCCGTACAGGACCTACAATATGCGGTCGTGCACTATCCTGTTGAAATGTCGGGTTTCGCAGGGATCGAATGAAGGGTAGAGCCACGGGCCGTAACACATCTGAAATGTAACGACCATAGTTCAAAGTGCCGTCAGTGCGAACAGGAGGTGACCGAGACGTGTAACCATTGGCACCCCATACCATCACGCCTGGTGATACGCCAGTATGGCGATGACGAATACACACTTCCAATGTGCGTTCACCGCGATGTTGTTAACACGGATGCGACCATCATGATGCTGTAAACAGAACCTGGATTCATCCGAAAAAATGACGTTTTGCCATTCGTGCACCCTAGTTCGTCGTTGAGTACACCATCGCAGGCGCTTCTGTCTGTGATGCAGCGTCAAGGGTAACCGCAGCCATGGTCTCCGAGCTGGTAGTCCATGCTGCTGCAAACATCTTCGAAATGTTCGTGCAGATGGTTGTTGTCTTGCAAACGTCCCCATCTGTTGACTCAGGGATCGAGACATGGCTGCACGATCCATTACATCCATGCGGATAAGATGCCTGTCATCTCGACTGCTAGTGATACGAGGCCATTGGGATCCAGCACGGCGTTCCGCATTTCCCTCCTGAACCCACCGGTTCCATATTCTGCTAACAGTCATTGGATCTCGACCAACGTGAGCAACAATGTCGTGATACGATATACCGCAATCGCGATAGGCTACAATCCGACCTTTATAAAAGTCGGAAACGTGATGGTACGCATTTCCCCTCCTTACACGAGGCATCACAACAATATTTCACTAGGCAACGCCGGTCAGCTGCTGTTTGTGTATGAGAAATCGGCTAGAAATTTTCCTCATGTCAGAACGTTGTAGGTGTCGCCACGGGCGCCAACCTTGTGTGAATGCTCTGAAAACCTAATCATTTGCATATCACAGTATCTTCTTCCTGTCGGTTAAATTGTGCGTCTGTAGCACGTCATCTTCGTGGTTTAGGAAATTTAATGGCCAGTAGTGTATCATAAATAAAAAGGACCACCATATTCTTTACATACAATTCAACGAACAACCTGAACAACTGCGTGTAGGTGAGCTACTAAATATGATACACACTGTGTACGAGCACAAATATTGTACTGGGATGCCCGTCTCTGTTGGTGAACCAAGCAGTTATAGTTATGGAGCATGTGATGCCATTCCCAGCTTGGCACCCCAAGTGGTGCCTTGCGTCACTTCGGCATTATACTGACCCTGATCTAATGCTGAAAGCTATAGAGTCAAACATACCCAGAAGAACAGCTGGGTCAACAGAAAACAATAACGTCAGAAAATCACAAAAATCTGTTGAAATAGGAATCAGAAAAACAGACAAATTCAACTGAAGCCACATCATCACGAAAAAGCACCCTCATTATAGATCAATAAAGCTGCAAACACATATGAAGGACTGAAATAGGAGACGACGATCCTATTACAGAGTAACATGAAAATGGGACTGAAGCAAGGCCTCAATCACAAAGTCCACTAAAGACCGGGAAATGTAGAATTCCAAAACCACGTTAAGTGCAAACAGACCTCTTGAATTCATATAAACTATTAAGGATGCAATAACATGATAAAATGTTCAAGATGAATCGTTTGTCTTCCCACACCATATGATAGCCAAACAAACAAATTAGGAGGACTCACACACATAGAATTATGCTCAAAACGAATACTAAAAATTTTCTCCTAATGTGCTAGACCTGTAACCTCAGTGTACAACAAATTTAAAGTACGGGATAACAATCTGTTATCATTATCCATATTTTGGAGTGTCTACGAAAGACACTACTCGACTTCGCCCAGAATATTGTGGCCAGTGTGCAGTTACCAATTTTAGTCCGAATCGCTGGGCAAGTTAATTCTTTTGTATGGAAGAGGAGGCCGACATTCTTTGCTCATTTTCAGCTGGCTGCGATGACAGAATCGAGGCGTTCACCCTGTAATCTTTCTCAAACGATTTTACACAAGCTATTCGGTTAAAAAATCGGTTTTCGCTTTACTTATAACCTTATATGTCAACTTCATGATGAAGTGCCCATCATTTCGTTAATGGTCAGAGTTATTTTGACATTTGCATTTAAGCAAGTACGTAATTCGAAAAAGTTTGCAATGAAAAATAGGAGTTGCTATGATTTTGCATTCGGTCATATTACATAATATGTTGCTATATGCGAAATTTTTGCTATGTTATTAATTTTTTTAGACTTGAGTGGAATTCTCTAGCTTTCAATAATCCCGAGAAAATTTATCTTATGTAGCTTTTTCATTTGTGAACTGTATAAAGGCAGAATGAAGTATCCATAACATTCTCAAAATCTTATAAACGGTTTGAGGGCAGTCATGTGACATCCCCTGCTTGCTGCCTTTATGACACGATGTTGTTTAATCATATTTCGGTTGCTTCTGTATTAAAAATTGTGTGTTATGACAGTACGACATTTTAATGTAAAGGTGCAATGAACATTTATCACTCTAGGTGCGATTTGTTATAACCAAGTATCCGATAATGACACATCTTATGTAAGAATCCAAAGAAAGTTTACTGTAAACAATTTTTCACGGGTTTGTTATGGTCTTGTGGTTGGAGATATGTGATTGTAAAGTTGGAGAAAGTAAAATCAAAACTAAGTCTATGCTAGTATTTTTTTGTGTTGCTTGTCGCCAATACTTTGCTATTTGTATGGAACATGTCGCAATTTTTGAAGGTGTGCATAGGTGGGAACCCAAGAGCACAAATTAAAATGCTACGAATGAAACGGGCAGCAATCATATTTATAGTCTTGCTTGTCAGAAATACGAAGCTGCTGCGAATCTTTAACAATGCTTTCGTAAATTTGTTGGTCAAGACAGAGATCGCACCACACAAGTGAGGGACGTCAAGTGACCGCTTTCTGACTTCATCCGAATGCCAGAGAGAGTCCTGATATTTAGTCACTTGTCATACAAAAGCACCTGTCCCTACCTGCTAGTAACCCACTTTGCCATTCTGCCTAACCACTCTCCGTTGGGAAGATTTCCCTTGAAAACTACAAGGATTTAGGAAAAAGGACTTTGATGACAAATCATAGATGCAATGATTGAAAGTAAAAAATAAAAACACGGCTTTTTTCCTTAGTTGAAGTTACCTGATGTCACCTACAGGAAGCTAGAGACATCGAGAAACCAGAAACAATACATCCGACTTAATGACACCATCACAGGAAATGTATCTGATCGATTCCTTTGGGTAGCGTTCTCGCTTCCCGCGCCCGAGTTCCCGGGTTCGATTCCCGGCGGGGTCAGGGATTTTCTCTGCCTCGTGATGACTGGGTGTTGTGTGATGTCCTTAGGTTAGTTAGGCTTAAGTAGTTCTAAGTTCTAGGGCACTGATGACCATAGATGTTAAGTCCCATAGTGCTCAGAGCCATTGAACCATTTGATTCCTTTCAATGTGTCTAGATTAATAAGTGGAATAAAACGAAAAATAGATTGTTAGTATTGTAAATGACATTAGAATCATAAGGGACCTTATGTTAAATTCACTTCTGTGACAATCATACACACTGGGGAACTGCACTGTCTTTTCCTCTGACGCGTTTGTTTGTAAGACCTTCTCGTGCTCAGAAGCGAAGGCAGTTTGGAGCGAGTGAAACTGGCTTGCAGGCTGTGAAGTCGTGCAGGTGACGCTCTCAAATTTACAGTTAAAGTGTTTATGGAAGTGCGACTAAATGTTGTTTAAATTGTCTTTAAAGTGGTGTGGCAAGAGATTGCACAATTATAATTTGTCTCTTAAAGTTTTTCTCAAGGATGTAAGAATGTCCGGACGTATATTACGGTAAAGTAATTGCACCACCAGGACTTCAAGAATAATGGCTCTGGATGGCAACATGGAGAGCAATATTTATCCACATTGTCAGGGACGTGAAGAAATTAAGTACCACATTCATCACCACAAGTAACAACTACTCAACTGCCACAAGGCGAGAACTTTTATGTATTCCCACAATTAAGATCGTGTAGGGACTTACAGTGAGCTCAGTGCACATGTTCTAATTCTGAAATTTTGAGCAATATAGCTGGTTCGTTTCCAGTAGTTCTATGATCCAATATTAAACGTAGATTTTCATGATACTGTTTCCTTTGTCGTTTTGAAAATCCCAGATTTCTTACTAAACTACAATTTTAAGAATTAAAGTTATGTGAAGAAACAAACTTAATGTGTTATTTATTTCACTCAGTACATAGTGGTATTAACTGTCACTAATGGAAATCTGTAAGGGTAATCCGTCACCTTTTACCTTATTACAATTAAATTTGTTTGTGGTCAGTCCTAAATATTAATTGATTTTCATCAGTTACGCCAAATCAGTTTTTCGAACCAATGTAGTTAAAGTATCTTCTTGCATCCATCTTGTTTTCAAGTAACTTTGCAATACTAAAAGAAAAGGTTGCATTAAAGTATTCACTATATTTCAGAGCAATGTACACAACATGCCCCAGCAGGGTTGGCAACAACTGTATTTAATTTTCAATACAAGTTAACTTATGGTCTCAGCCTTACACTGAATGTAATTAATGTTTCTTTGGTGCATACAACTAAGCATTCTGCAGGTAGGAATGCAATGAATTGAGATATTTGTGCCTGTTGTAAGTAAAAATCCGAACCAAGTATCCACCCAATGAATTGGAATTAAATATACGACTGCGTTTAACAACAGTTTCAATACAGGCTTACACACAGTTATAACTGGTCAATATTGCATTGTAATAACATATTCTAAACCCAAATGATTGAAAGAACTTTAATAAAAAGTCTAGGTTTACGGCTTTGTTCAAATGAGAAAGTTACGATACATAAGGAGTAAGTTCGCATTGTAATGTGAAAACATGCTGCTAGCCGTTGAAGCGTAACAGTTTAAACGTAGAACTATATGTGCTGCCACAGGAAGGTTACATTTGTTATTTACATGCGAAATATTCGATTAGAGAAGAAGTGGCTGAGTTTACATGTTTACCATATTATTTGTTCTCCAGATTCAAATGACAACACTTTCAGACACAGTGATACCATTGCAACACTTGAGAAGCACCACACAACAATTTAGATGAGGCAATATTTAATTTAAGGTTGTATTGCGACTTATATTAAGAGTAGGCCTAAATAATAGAAATAATTACAGTCTCCCAGTAGCTGGCAGTAATTGAGACTGCCTGCTTGTTTGTGTCTTGCCTGCTTAATGTAGTATTTTATCTAAGATGTATTTTTTGGGGTTACAAGCCTTGTCAGGTTAGTTTCACTGCATCGATCTTTTAAGCCTAACTTGAAATGTCAACTGCTTGTTTAATGTGTTAATAGTCAAGGTTATAGGATTAAGATATTTAACTTGAAATTTTTAGGCACCAACTTGACAGGTATGTCTATGTGTGGAAAATAACATTACAATACTTGACGCAAACGTCGTATTTCTTTTGCATTTCTAAAATTTTTTGCAGACGTTTTGCGATTGGAAAGAGCACTATGACACTTTAAAAGCATTAGAGAATAATTTAGATGTGGAAAATAATTAATTTGAGGCTCTGTTATGCCTTACACCTAGCGTGGTGCAGAAATCTAACTACGAACATTCACTGGCGCTACTTAACCTGTACGTTTATGGTATACGTTTCTCTCTCTCTCTCTCTCTCTCTCTCTCTCTCTCTCTCTCTCTCTGTGTGTGTGTGTGTGTGTGTGTGTGTGTGTGTGTGTGTGTGTGTCTGTCCTGCTAATGTATTTTAAATGTGGGAATACTCCAAGATAGAAGTTTTACGTAATTTTTTGGAGAAGCTGTTTTGAACATGGTGTAAACAAAAGGATTCAGATCGTTCAGATGCTTTTGAGCACAGCCAAGATGCATACTCTAGGAGGACTCTGTGATTGGACGATTCATTTTATTGGCCTATAAAGTACTGTGGTGTGACTGGGTGGTTCGGTTTAGCTACGTCCGCCATCCCAAGAAATGAGATGCGGCCTTGTGGAACGTGAGTGATGTTACAGATAAGGAGGGTGTGGCGGGTCACAATGTAGGTAATGGGGAGAGAGGGGCTTGTCATGTGATAGATAACGAGACCTGGCTGCCGCCATCTTCCCATTGTGGTGTCATGCTTAGGATACTGCCCTGGGTTACATGACATCACAAATGTAAACAAATTACTTCTTGTCTTGTAAACAAAGTGCACCACAATTAGCATACATATACCAATATCTTGTGCAAGTTGTTTTCATTTCTTTTCTGTTTTGTTTTTTATCGTTCTGGTGGTTTTCATATTGTTATTCTATGTTACTTGTTTATACTGTTTCCTCTTATGATTTTCTGAATACACTAATTGTCATACATGGGAACTCTATATTTTTGTACATCTGTTCTCAGTTATTTTGTTATTTGATTTTTATTTTCTTCTGTTTCATTCTTGAGGTAGTAAAACTTGCAGTCGTTTTAGGCATTTCATGTCGTGTTGTTATCATGGGCTCGTAGGCATTAGTGCCCTGATATATGTGCTAGTTTCCGCCCAAGTGGATGAGCTTGGGAGCTTGGATGGAGCTATAAGTAGGTAGTCAATGGGTAGTGAGAGGCTACGTGAGGCTTATTAGGTGGTTAGTGTGCATCAGAGAATGAAAACGTACTAGTCAGAAATAACTGTTGCAAAATAGCAGCTACCCTAAACTCAGCCCAATGTCAGTAAATGTGAATGTTAAACTGATTCAGCTGCGTTACTGACTTTATTTTTTGCTTCAGTCACATGTGGGTATCATGTGTTTAACATCAAGTAAATATTACTCACCTTCCATAATTATGAAAGTAGTCGGCCGAAGTGGCCGAGCGGTTCTAGGCACTACAGTCTGGAACCGCGCGACCGCTACGGTCGCAGGTTCGAATCCTGCCTCGGGCATGGATGTGTGTGATGTCCTTAGGTTAGTTAGGTTTAAGTAGTTCTAAGTTCTAGGGGACTGATGACCTCAGATGTTAAGTCCCATAGTGCTCAGAGCCAATTATGAAAGTAAGAGTGTACGCCAGATATTTGTGACAGTATGGTAGTACACAACAAATATTTCTATCAATATAAAGTTTTGGTAGAAGCTAAACCTTTTGAAGGTATTGACCGACATCTGACGATCTCGTTCAGGGATAACTGTCAACAGAAATTGGGAGCCACTGATCTACACTTGTGTTGAGCAGGACACATAAGCTAGTGTGATTCTACCAGGGCAAACTAAGACGCACCAGTTGAGCAAATATGTAACTTATTTAACATAACATGTTGCTTTCTGTTTTCTATTTTGACTACGCCTAACGGTATATTAATTTCATGAACTTGTTAATGAGATCATGTCGTCCTGAAACATAATGTGTTACATAAGTCACTTATTTCGATAACTAGTACGTCTCGATATCTTTTGATATCGTGGTAAAAATAACCAAAGTCATGTGGCATGAATGGCTGGGCGACGCCGAAGGACGGGTTCAGCAGCCTAATTGGAAAGGTTTCTTTCGATGCTTTGCGTCCTCAGGCACTTTTCCTTCGCGAAGTAAGAGAGTTGTGTCCGTAAGTGCAGGTGACTGTGATGCTTGTGTTTGTGTAGTGTGGTATTGTTTTCGTGTTGAAGATGACGAGAGAATGGAGAGGGTGAAACATGTTGCCAGCACGTTGCCTACTACTTTAGGGCACCGTAGGGAAGCAGCCTACTCACGCCATATAAAATTCATATGCTTTCCATTTTGTGCCAGCCTAGTCCGCTGTAACTAGCTATGACGTCACGAATGTTGCATAGTACCTTAAAAATAAAGTAAATAATCTGAAGAGTTAATAGCATGACAGGGGTGATGGTAAAATGATGTGTTAAATTTCAGTTTGGCAACATAAACAGTTTTCGAAATTTCGACGTTTTACGTAAATCATCGGTGCAACAGGAAGGAGGAAGAAACTTCAAAATTTGTATTCGGATTCATTTTTCATTGTGATGTAATGGAAACAGCATGCTGGATCTCCCAAAGTAATATCTTGGTTGAAATTCATGATTTTCTGTTTTTCTGCCCTAAAAGTTCGGAAGCAAGATAGATTAAGTAAGTGAATAAATAAAGCAAGGATGTTTAGATTTAGGTACAATGGAGATACGCTATTCTAACAAAGATGTAAGAAGTTTCAAAAAGGTAGCTAGAAAACTATAGCTGTAACGACTCTCCAAAGGGCAAGTTCAGAACTCATCTATTGCGTGCAGTACAAATAAAATAATTCTCTCGCCAAAAATATTTAACCTAGCCACATTAGAATTTTATTATAGATACTTACCTATGTGCTGACTGCACAATTAAATGGAGAGCTTCATTGGACTTCAGCGAATGAAACAAATAATTATTTTGTAACTTGAAGTGGTATTCTGCTAGCCCCAGCAGCTAGTCAGTAAGGCAAATGTTGTCGGCTGCGCCTTCGGCGGTCCGCACTACGGCTATATAAATAACAGTGTGCGAGCTAGAGTAAGGCCCTAGTTCTCTTCTAGATGCATGTCAGCGCGCACTCCGTGTCGGAAGCCGCGTCGCTTTTGTGCAGTTGCCAGGAACAGCCTTGGATGCCGTATTACGTAACTCGGTATGCACGTAACAATGAGTTCGCATTGGGGTAAAGAGTTAATAACAGAACGACTCCAGCGAATTATTCTGAGTTTGCGTATGCCATATTTTCACGTGCCGCCGCAGGACAGACTTTCTACCATTACTAGCGTAGCGTTTGATGAGTATTAACATCAAATTTTGGCGAGCATTCACTTTGAACATTTATATCGATAACGGTTATTGAACAGTTTCGTTATCTATGGATAATAGGAGCTGCACAATAGGCTCTTATAGTACAATAGCTGATATGGGTAATCATTTGTCTGGAATTTTACGCTTTATCGGTTTCAGAATATAGTGAAAACTGTTATAGTAAACTGCATTTTCTATGAATCCCAGACATCATCCTAAATCCTCAGAGTAATGAACCTCAATAATCAATAAATTTTATTCTCCATCAGAGTGGGCACAGTGAACTCTAATTACAGGCATCACGTTTTTGCTAATCACTTTCTGGTTGCCAACATTGTAGTTAGAAAGCCTGTGTTGAGAACGGCAATACAAAAGAAGAAATATAATAATTTCATTTTCCACCCGCCGCCCCACGACACCAAGACGGCCGCCCAGCTTAACGTCCCCATCCTACGGACAGATCATCAACAGTGGTACATGACCTCTCTTCATGAAATACTGCATAGAGGTTTGGATTTTAATCCAGGACATTGGCATAAAGATTGGTGACTAGTGACTTTACATCGCCACCCCTCCTGTCCCCTCTGCAGCAAAGATAAAGGGACAATTGACAACAACACGGGGCATACCCAGACGGTCACCCATCCCACTACTGTCCATACCCGATGATGCTCAATTTCGGTGAACTGGTGGGAATCAGTGTATCCAACTCGGCACGGTCGTTGACTTGATATCATGATATGGTTGTACTATGGATTCACAACAAGTAACATTGTGTGACTACGTCCAAAGCATGATGTCGCAAGCAGCAAGCATGACACTGCTTCTGTGGCATGGCCGGAAGCCGCAAACGTTTCTCACTACAGTGGGCGCATAATTGAAGTCGTTAATGTACTTAATAATATAGTTTAGCGTTCCAGCATAGTTACTGCAGCGGAGACTGTCTCCTTGTTAGATGCTGTCATGTTAGCGCCAGTCAGGTTGCATGCATTGTTCTGTGGAACGGCAGAGAAATGTGATTGATAATATGTGGCACCACTGGATGCTACATACGATCACAACTCTTACGTACTGTGTTCAGTTCCACCAGCAGTCGTTACATGAGGGAAGTCTTAGAGTACCATATATTGCCCTTCCTTCAGGAAACTTGTAACGGGACTATATAACTGATAAGAAGTTAAATGCATTAACCATACCATGTGGGTTTTGCAGCTGGTGTTTACTTCAGTTAAAACTTCCGGGCTGTGAGACCCTGATCGATATACAAAACATTCCCTGAATTTTCGTCTTCCACTGCACGAAACATCATCAGAGGTAAAACGGCAGTTGCATTAAGGGCTCAACGAGCCAGAGAATTTACAGAGCTACGTGAAGGATAGCCTCATTCGGTCCTTGATACCGATTATGTGATCACCTCCGGCGGCCGTCTTTGTTCGCGATTGAAAGTGCCTATTCGTCATTCTGTTGGAAAAAGTCGACATGTATATTCTATCTAACAAAAAACTTACTTCTTTTGTCTTAAAATTATTATAATGTTTGTTTCGAAAGGACATAGATATCGACAAAAGTCATAAAATTGTAACCGAAAGGAAGGCGTTGCTAGATAACATAAAATGTTATAGATGGACTTTGCGCCGATAGAATGACGATCGATTATTTTTAATCGAGACCAGTGGCGCCATCCAGAGATAATTATGCAGTCGGCGTCACGTGACGAATGATAGTGACATGTATAAAGTTCTACAAATTCTAGGGCTGCTTGAGTCATTGCTGTACATATCATTTTACCTCCAAATATGTCTCTCGCAGTCGGAGATGAAACGGCGGAGAATGGTTTTATATATTGACCACGACCTTTCAGTCCTGGAGCTTTAACTGAAATCAAAGTCATTCTTCATTAATCAGACAGATTGGTGCTTTGAGCAGGAAACATAATCTGTGGGAAGATAAAGCAGAGTCATCTGCAGTTTCCTACAGTGTTACGGAACCATATATGAACAGGAAACGAGTATAGTAAGAATTGTGTTTGCCGGTAATATCTCCTTTTTAGAAAACAAGGGAAACTCCACCAGATGGTCTTACAATGGTGATACAGAATTCTGCACTGATTCACAGACGTGACTTTGGTCTGTAATGGCTAGGTGTTTATACGTTTCTGATCCGCGCTTGCTTGGCCTTCACTATGACTTGCGGCACCTACACTAAACATTTCGGCGACCGGTGTGCAAAGCCTTCCGCCCTCTTCTGATTAAGGACCGCTGTCACCTTTCTCTACAACTTGTAAGGCTCCCTCCCCTCCAAATGCTGCGACAGCTGTGTTGTATTTGGTAAGGCATAACACCTACAGTTGCTTGCGGATAGCGCTGCTGCAAAAAATTTCCTATCTGTGCATTTTTTACCAAACATGAACGGTGCACTATACAGAGATGTTGACTGAAGCGTTTCACCCGATTCTCCAAACAGTTCTAGACATGGTGCCTGAGTGTTCATCAAACGAGGAACGTACGCCTATAGCCCTGTAAACGTAGCTGTTGTCATCTTGGGAGACTGGAGTGACGGCAGCATCCTCATCATTCAGAACAATGCGCAACATTTTTATAAAGTGTGTAACCTGATAGTATTCACGGCATCCTAAATGAGCGTTCCTACGTCATGGTGCGGAAAACACCACCAAAACATCACAAGACATCCTCCGGCCTCAACCACAGCCTCCAGACGCTGCGGATTATACATCTCATTAGGCCATCAATGCACTAGATGCCTCGCATCGTTTGAAGATAGGTTGAACCGCGACTTGTCGGACCACACTACACGCCTACAGTCACTTACTGTCCTGTTTCTATTTTGTTTAGTGCACTGAAGACGTACACCTTTGATGGCTGCTGCGAACAATGCTAATTCCTAAAGTAGTCGTCTATGAGCATACATTGCATATAGCCCCCTTCGCAAATCATTCGTTTGTGACTGGTTGAGATAAACCAGCATTCATTGACAGCAGCAATTCCTGTCGGCTTGACACCATGTGTCGTTGAAAAGGCGTCACAATCGTCTCCGGTCCCTGTCGGTTGGGACATTTTTATGAGCATTGTTCTTACGTCGTGTTGGTTGTGAGTGATACATTATTTCTTGTAGGCCCGTTGGAAAATACGTATTGTTATACTATCAAATTAATAACTTAATTCGTGCTGTGATCATGAGCATGTCCAAACAATTTAGGTCTTTTCTGCCATTTTCATTGAATGGTGATATGACCACCTTGTACAAGTTCTACACCACCTACAGAGCTGCGAAGGCATCAGGACGCTCTTTTAAGGGAATGATTATACTTTGTCCACTGAGCCATATCATTTGCTCGTTCAGCACTAATAATATTAATGAACAGTACTAGAAGGGGCGTTGTAGTCCCTATTTGCTGAACAGTATCACACTATTGACTAGACCTCATTTGTTGGACTATGGATGAACAGTAAAGACGTTTTTAGTTGAGTGTCTGTGTTGGTGCCGACAGCCATGCCACAGTGGATACAACCGTTACCGTCAGATCACGAAAGTTAAGTATCATAAAGAGTGCCTAGCACTTGTTTGGGTGCCCATCCGGGTCTGCCGTGCGTTGTTGGCAAGCGAGATGCAGTCAGTCCTTGCGAGGCCACTTGAGGAGCTACTTGACTAGGAAGAACCGGCTCCGTTCGTGAAAACTGACAACGGCCGGGAGAGTGCAGCGCGGCCCCACTTCGCTCCGTATCCGCGTCTGACGATACCTTTGGGATGGGGTTGGTGCGTCATCTGGTAGGTGCCTTTCGGCCTTGGACAGAGTTTATTTTTAGTATATTTTGGTATTGTAATATATAGGCTTTAGTGATTCATACACCTTTACTTTTCGGAGCAGGACACTTCATCATTAAAATTATGATAACATTAAAATGAGTATAATAGCTTTAGAGATGATGATGATATACTTAAATGCAATATTATACACATCAAAAAAGGTTTGCATCGCCTCGCTTCCGAGAGTTCTGCAACCTGTACAGAAAATTGAAATCGAGATCAACATAAACATCATTTCAGCCCTTTTTATTGCTCATGAAAACCACACAATGCATGTTGTACCACCATACAGCGAGACCTTCAGAGATGATCGTCCAGACTGCTGTACACACCGGTACCTCTAATACCCAGTAGCACGTCCTCTTGGTTTGATGCTTGCCTGTATTCGTCGTAGTGTAACGTCTACGCTCTGGCGTACGTTAACTCTTCAAAGCCTGTACTATGATAAGTTGACGGGCTTCACCTTATAACAAAGGATTTTAGTAAATATGTTGACCGCATGTACCTGAATGGAGGCAAAATTCAGACTTACGCCCACTCAGTAACAACAGTGAAACGTCAAGCAAGTCTAAAGTGCAAGTACACGTTAGGACGGGCAAGAAACACACACAGCAGATGCTACCAATTGTTAATAATACAGTCGCCAGCCTAATTAGGCATTAAGTGAGTTTTTTCCTTGTACAAGTGGATGTACGTACAAGCATAACAACACGTAGTAATACTGCATTATATGGTAAATTTTAGAACAAGAAAAATCTACTGAACTAATATTTTCCCTTTCTGTACTAATTTGGACAAGCTATAAATACACAACATTACACTATAATGATTACTACAAACTGAGTTTTGTCTATTGATCTGACTGAAATCGGGCATAGGTTACCCTAGAAATAGCACTTTTGAAACACACAAACAATGTCAATTTTAATAAGGGTAAAACACTGATAAATTTAGGTTTTATATTGACTTTAACTTTACAGGTCAGATCAGTTCAGTACACTCCAGAATTTAAATGAATAGAAAAGAGAAGAGTGGAGGGGGGGGGGGACCCTGAAACTGTTATGATCACTATGTTGAAACTATTAACTATTGGAAACATTAAGCACTCAAGATATACAAAATATGAGTTACTACTCTTTTAGTCTTATTACTTCCTCATTTAACTACCATTATTTTTGTCTCAAATTATTTAAGATTCATTACTAAGCCAATTCCAAAATTATCTTCCAACTTTGTCAGACCTTTGTTCTTTGCTTATATTTTCAATAACAATAAAGCTCCTTAAAATTCATTCTAGCATAAAAAGGTCTGCAGGATATTCTTATTAACATAAACTTTAAATCTTCATTTCGGGGCACTCGGATTGCACAACATGTGGAAAGGACCCTGTCTAGGTTAATGATAAATATAATTAATTGATAGGACAATTCTGGTAAAAGTAAAGTTGTTATTGAACAGTCAGGAACAAAATTAACACTGGTCCACAAGAATACAGTTCTAAAGATTCAACCTGTTCGTGTCGATGCGGCGGTTGGCGGGCGGCGAGATGGCGAGACGCACAGCACACATACAATCACAGCTATGGCTCTTGGTGTATCGGCACTTTGTTACTTCTTAGCGTCGCAATCCTTTTCAATTCAGTGCCTATAGAAGATAGCCATGCTGTGTAGTCGTCGGAAACGGCACATCCGAGGCTCAATGAAACCACTTTTTCCAGGATAGCCTCCTCGATCCGGAACATGTTCCTCAGACCGATGCCCGACTCTGACTGCATTGCTGAGCCCGTTATGCCGTGCCGCGCCCGTGTGCATTTTCCCGCGCTCGCCTGCCATCCACCCTTTACCGCTCCCCTACAGATAGGGTATTCACCAAAGGTTTTACATTCTACATATCCTAATACATTGCCTACGTATGGACCAGGCGCACAATTACAATTTTAAACATGTTACAATAGATTCAACATGTGTTACACTTCAATTCTGTTATAGAATTTCTTGAAATTTGACATAAATATTAATATTCACATCGAAAGTTGCTTAAATTTTCTTTAACATAATGACACGAAAAGAAAAAGAAATGAAGTCAAAACATTGCTTACATTAATTCATCGAAAATCAGAAGAAAAATTATTATATGTACAGTTGTTGTTGTTACACATGCCCCTGTTTCCAGTAAATTTTACTAAGTATTAATTTAATGGGAACACTAAATTTTACATTTATACAGTGGTTCTGAATCTTTATGTGAATGTCCAAAAAAAAAAAAAAAATTATACCACATACTTTCTTTTCACTCACATTATATAGGTCTAACTTTTTAACATATCAAGAACATTTACTTGTTATTTACTTAAGAGCCTTTTGCACAGTCCAACCTCCCATCACAACATTATTAAAATAGCAAATTACTCATTTTTACTAACTTTTTCAAAGAAATAATTTCAAAATCTGGAACATAAACATTTAACTAGAAAAGCAAATGCAAATATCTGTATACACTATAAGACAATTTATTGCTGCTTGCATTGAATGGCAGTCCATTTCCTTACTTACTAAAAAAAAAACAAACACAAACAATAATATTCAGAAAATTAACTACACATATTTCTGCCTATTATTCAGATTTGGGCAGTCCTTTTCACCTCATTTTACCCCATCACCTGTATCACACTTACAATTCTCCATTGATTATTTACCTGCCCTCATTGGTGTTTGGCAGTCCTTTATATTATGACTCATATACTATCCACTTTGGTTTTTGGCATTTACCCTTTCCTTTTCTGTCCTTTTCTCCATACATTCTTACATTTATAGTGCATTTGGTAATCTGAAACTCACATAACTACATTAGCACACTGTCAATGGTATACATACATTTACAAAGATTTGTTACATTTAGAATAAAATAGTTTTAGCATAGGATACAGCACATTTACTGCAAATTATTTTCTGAGTGTACTTATGTGACTCACTCCTAGGAACATACAGTTTCAGGTCCACAACATTTCTTACACCTAAAGGTCTTTTGGATTTTGGGTAGATCAGGTAGTAAGCATCATCGTGTGGAATGTTCTGTATTATATACGGTCCATTATAAATATATTTAAATTTGGAAATTTCATGGTTCAGTTCACTAGACTTTTCGTGGTTTTTTAAAAGAACATAATCCCCAATTTTAAATTTTGAAACTTTCAGATTTTTATCGTGTCTTTTAGATCTAGATTCAGCTTTTTGCTTTGCCCTTTTTCTTACTAATTCTTTCTTTTGACTCAACCCCAAACTTATACAAGGTGGAAAGTCTAGTTTTTCCTCAATTAAACTTTTACTTCTGCTGCTTAACAAAATTTCTTCCGGTGGGAATCCAGTAGATTCATGATGTAAGGTGTTCATGACATTCTCAAAATCCGATATAAATCTGCCCCAGACTCTAAATCATGCCCCTTCCTGTTTTTTCCGCAACGCTCCTGGGTCGACTGTGACATCGTCCCAAGATACGTTCCTGACCTGTGAATCATTTCCATCTGGTGGCTTCCTAGGTTTCTGGAGTTCAAAGTCTTTACTTACTTGAACTCTACACAAAATAAACACTGAGTCATCAGGTGGTTCTTTCTTTATTTGTTCAGTCTCAACATCTGGATTTTGTTTTGAAACTACGTCATCATTAAGTACAATATCACAATTAGCTGCATCCCCATTATTTTAACCAGTACCGAAATATTCGCCATTTGAACTATCGTCAGAATCCGACCATTCTGGATCGCTTTCAGGTTCTAACATAAAGGCTTTTCTGAGACAGGCACTAAGTTCTTCCTCTGTCTTTTCGTCAGGTTTAGATTTTAACTCAGTATCCTCTTTCGGCAAAACGTCCTCATTATCAGCTTTACTCACATCTACTGTTAATTCATATTTCGTGTAGTCCCCGTGGACTTCAATTACTTTCAGGTAATTACCTGCTCCTTCCTCACGGAGCCTTTCGGTAACAGCTAGTACTGTTGCCGGATCATTAACAGAAGTTACTTCCTCGTCAATGCTAAGGATTTCGTCCTCCAATTCCTTCCTATTTTTCACCTTCGTCCTATCGGCAACACGCGTACTTTGCGCGGCGCTATTTACTCTCTCCTCCTTAAATTCGGGCCACGTCACCTTATCGACGACCCTTCTATCTCCTTTTCCACTAACTAATTTCTTTGCCTCATACTCCTTCTTAAAATCCTCCCACTCACATTGCTTTAGGCCCTTGTACAGATCGTCGATCTGCACATGCCAATTATTTACTTCCGCTAATTCATTCTCGCCTTTTACTTCATTGCAAACACTGCTAACCGCACCTCTCTGTGTATTCACAGTTTCATCTATTATTTCCTTCACCACGGAATTATCACTCGTAATATATTCATCAGCTCTCACGGCTATGTTCGTACCTAATGCTGCCGTATTGCTAGCGGCTTCTCCCCGAACAGCTGTTCTGCTAGGCTGGGCCGTTGCCCTCTGATGCTCCACTCGCCTGTTAACAAGTAGCGCTCTGCGCGGCGGAGATGACTCATTCTGGCTCGCACCTGACGCTTGTTTCGTCAACAACACGTTGCGTCGTTCCACGCCTGTCTCTAACCTGTCTCATAACTTTACTGTCAGTTCGGTAACCTTTCTTAAATCGGGGCCGGTATATATTGTCCGCTTCCGTTTGGCCCACAACGTTCGCGGAAATCAGTTTCCCGCGTCGTTATTATTTTGCGCGGTGTATCCTCTACCGCGACCTGGATAACATCCTCTTCCTCTGCCTCTACCTCTACTTCTCTGTATCATATTGACGCGAAACCCTTCGCCGTCATATCTTTCGTCATTATTACGGTTATTTCGATTACCAAAATTTTGATAATTGGCACGACTTTCACGCCAATGGTCTTCGTCTTCGACCCTTTCGAGAAATGCTTGGAAGCTGCGATGATTGCTTCCCACGTATCTCTTTGAGTCTTCTGGAAGCTTTTTATATAGTTCCCAGATGATTTCTGAATCAGATCTTCTTCCTCTTAAATGCGTCAACTTCCTGTACCAATATTCGCAGAAATCTTTCAAAGGATTCCTGCCCCATGAAGCTTGGCCATGATAAACTCGCGCCATAAATGATCCTGTTTTTGTTCGGACCAATATTTTTTCGTAAACCTTTGCTTGAATTCTTCGAACGTCATTTGTTCGGTATTCAAATTAATTCCCCAGCGCTTAGCGTCACCTGCTAAGGCGCTAATTACTACGTTTATCTTTTCCTGATCAGACAAGTGTTCAGGAAATATCCTCTCGCAATTTCTGATGAAATCTAACGGATGCCATCCGTTATGTTTCTTGGCAGGATCGAAGCGTTCCTCACCTTCTAATAGCTTCGTAATTGTTGTGCCATTACAGACAACACCAGGTCTATCTTTAATTTTACTCTCAAGATCGAAAATTTTGCCTTGAATTTTCGAAGCATTTTGTTCACATTTTTGTACACATCTGGTAACTTTCTCACCTAAATCTCTTTCAGTGTCTGAAACTGCCCTTTTCAACTGTGAGATTCCGTGTTGACATTCGTTTACGATTTCAGTTTTAAGACCGAAAACTTTTTCGTCTACTTTTGTTTCAACCAGAGGCTCTACTTTCTCTTGGATGTTGAGAATTTCAACATCAAACCTACTGTTAATGTTGTCAATTTCCCCCTGCATAGTATCCATATTTTTGTTAATGGTGTCAATTTCAAATTTCATAGTATTTACCACAGAACTTAAATTACCCACTTTTTGTTCTACCTGTTCTATTTGTTTACTAATTTTAATTCCTTGCTCTTCGACCTGTGCTTTAAGCTGATCATTCTGTGTTTTGAACTGATTGCTCTGTGTTTTAAGCTGCTCGTCAACGTGTGTTTTAAGCTGATTATTCTGCCCTGAAATTTGTTTGGTTAATTGTTCAAATAAATAGTTCTTGCTTAAAATTTTCACACTGTTTTGTTCTACTGAATCGATGTATTCTGATCCTACTTCAGAAGTTTCTTTCGGTTCTTTCTTTATCTGTGGTGAATCAAAAATGTCAGTGGATTCATTCACATACCCACTATCATCTACAAAGCCACCCTCTACTTCCTGTTTTATCCCTTGCTGTGTTCGAGACGATCTAGACATTTCAATCTGTTCGTTAACGTGTTCATGATATTGTATGTACGCCAATTGCCTTTTGCTAACGCCATCTGTTATCTGGCCGTGTAAACTCCTGCTATTGCCATGCGCCTCTTCCATTACGCTCGGCACATCTACTCTGTCTACTCTCCCGTCCATACTGAATGCAAATTGCACTACACTATCGTATTTGACGTTCCCTGTTATTTATGTTACTAAATAATATTGCAATTCGTGCCACTGAACATCCACTGCTCGGTATTCACATTAATTTGTGACCTATAACAATTGGATGTCCTGTCACCAGGAAGCCACTTGTAACGTCTACGCTCTGGCGTACGTTAACTCTTCAAAGCCTGTACTATGATAAGTTGACGGGCTTCACCTTATAACAAAGGATTTTAGTAAACATGTTGACCGCGTGTACCTGAATGGAGGCAAAATTCAGACTTACGCCCACTCAGTAACAACAATGATACGTCAATCAAGTCTAAAGTGCAAGTACACGTTAGGACGGGCAAGAAACACACACAGCAGATGCTACCAATTGTTAATAATACGGTCGCCAGCCTAATTAGGCATTAAGTGAGTTTTTTCTTTGTACAAGTGGATGTACGTACAAGCATAACAACACGTAGTAATACTGCATTATATGGTAAATTTTAGAACAAGAAAAATCTACTGAACTAATATTTTCCCTTTCTGTACTAATTTGGACAAGCTATAAATACACAACATTACACTATAATGATTACTACAAACTGAGTTTTGTCTATTGATCTGACTGAAATCGGGCATAGGTTACCCTAGAAATAGCACTTTTGAAACACACAAACAATGTCAATTTTAATAAGGGCAAAACACTGATAAATTTAGGTTTTATATTGACTTTAACTTTACAGGTCAAATCAGTTCAGTACACTCCAGAATTTAAATGAATAGAAAAGAAAAGAGTGGAGGGGGGGGGGGGGGGGGAACCCTCAAACTGTTATGATCACTGTGTTGAAACTATTAACTATTGGAAACATTAAGCACTCAAGATTTACAAAATATGAGTTACCACTCTTTTAGTCTTATTACTTCCTCATTTAACTACCATTATTTTTGTCTCAAATTATTTAAGCTTCATTACTAAACCAATTCCAAAATTATCTTCCAACTTTGTCAGACCTTTGTTCTTTGCTTATATTTTCAATAACAATAAATGTCCTTAAAATTCATTCTAGCATAAAAAGGTCTGCAGGAAATTCTTATTAACATAAACTTTAAATCTTCATTTCGGGGCACTCGGATTGCACAACATGTGGAAAGGACCCTGTCTAGGTTAGTGATAAGGATAATTAATTGATAGGACAATTCTGGTAAAAGTAAAGTTGTTATTGAACAGTCAGGAACAAAATTAACACTGGTCCACAAGAATACAATTCTAAAGATTCAACCTGTTCGTGTCGATGCGGCGGTTGGCGGGCGGCGAGATGGCGAGACGCACAGCACACATACAATCACAACTATGGCTCTTGGTGTATCGGCACTTTGCTACTTCTTAGCGTCGCAATCCTTTTCAATTCAGTGCCTATAGAAGATAGCCATGCTGTGTAGTCGTCGGAAACGGCACATCCGAGGCTCAATGAAACCACTTTTTCCAGGATAGCCGCCTCGATCCGGAACGTGTTCCCCAGACCGATGCCCGACTCCGACTGTATTGCTGACCACGTTATGCCGTGCCGCGCCCGTGCGCATTTTCCCGCGCTCGCCTGCCATCCACCCTTTACCGCTCCCCTACAGATAGGGTATTCACCAAAGGTTTTACATTCTACATATCCTAATACATTGCCTACGTATGGACCAGGCGCACAATTACAATTTTAAACATGTTACAATAGATTCAACATGTGTTACACTTCAATTCTGTTATAGAATTTCTTGAAATCTGACATAAATATTAATATTCACATCGAAAGTTGCTTACATTTTCTTTAACATAATGACAAGAAAAGAAAAAGAAATGAAGTCAAAACATTGCTTACATTAATTCATCGAAAATCAGAAGAAAAGTTATTATATGTACAGTTGTTGTTGTTACTGTAGCATACAGTCCACAAGTTCATCAAGGCGCTGTTGGTCCAGATTGTCCCACTCTTCAACGGAGATTCGGCGTAAATCCCTCAGAGTGGTTGGAGGGTCACGTCGTCTATAAACAGCCCTTTTGAATCTATACCAGGCATGTTCTATAGGGTTCATGTCTGAAGAACATGCTGACTACTCTTGTCGAGCGATGTCGTTATCCTGAAGGAAGTCATTCACAAGTTGTGAACTATGGGGACGCGAATTGTCGTCCATGAAGACGAATGCCGATATGGTTGCACTATCGGTCGGAGGATGGCATTCACGTATCGTAAAGCCGTTACGGCGCTTTCCATGAACACCAGCGGCACCCCAAAACGGCAGGGAACCTCCACCTTGCTGCACTCGCTGGACAGTCTGTTTAAGGGTTCAGCCTGACCGAGTTGCCTCCAAACACGTCTCCGGCGATTGTCTGGTTCAAGGCATATGCGACACTCATCGGTGAAGAGAACGTGACGCCAATCCTGACGGTCCATTAGGCAAGTTGTTGCACCCACATGTACCGCGCTGCATGTTGTCGTGGTTGCAAAGATGGATCTCGCCACGGACGTCGGGAGTGAAGTCTCGCATCATGCAGCCTATTGCGCACAGTTTGAGTCGAAACACGACGTCCTGTGGCTGCACGAAAAGCGTTATTCAACATAGTGACGTTGCTTTCAGGGTTCCTCCGAGTCATAAGCCGTAGGTAAAGGTCATCCACTGCAGTAGTAGGCCTTGGGCAGCCTGAGCGAGGCATGTCATCGAAAGTTCCTGTCTCTCTGTATCTCCTCCACGTCCTGTCGGGGTTCCTCCGAGTCATAAGCCGTAGGTAAAGGTCATCCACTGCAGTAGTAGGCCTTGGGCAGCCTGAGCGAGGCATGTCATCGAAAGTTCCTGTCTCTCTGTATCTCCTCCACGTCCGAACAACATCACGTTGGTTCATTCCCAGATGCTCGACACTTACCTTGTTGAGAGCTCTTCCTGGCATAAAGTAACTATGCGGAAGCGATCGAACCGTCTTATGTCAAAGCGGTAGGTGGATCAAAACAAAATGTCCAGATACTCTGTGACCAAAATGGTACTGAAACAGAGGATGACAGACTAAAGGCCGAAATACTAAATGTCTTTTTCCAAAGCTGTTACACAGAGGAAGACTGCACTGTAGTTCCTTCTCTAGATTGTCGCGCAGATGACAAAATGGTAGATATCGAAATAGACGACAGAGAGATAGAGAAACAATTAAAATCACTCAAAAGAGGAAAGGCCGCTGGACCTGATGGGATACCAGTTCGATTTTAAACAGAGTACGCGAAGGAACTTGCCCCCCTTCTTGCAGCGGTGTACCGTAGGTCTCTAGAAGAGCGTACCGTTCCGAAGGATTGGAAAAGGGCACAGGTCATCCCCGTTTTCAAGAAGGGACGTCGAACAGATGTGCAGAACTATAGACCTGTATTTCTAACGTCGATCAGTTGTAGAATTTTGGAACACGTATTATGTTCGAGTATAATGACTTTTCTGCAGACTAGAAATCTACTCTGTAGGAATCAGCATGGGTTTCGAAAAAGACGGTCGTGTGAAACACAGCTCGCGCTATTCGTCCACGAGACTCAGAGGGCCGTAGACACGGGTTCACAGGTAGATGCCGTGTTTCTTGTCTTCCGCAAGGCGTTCGATACAGTTCCCCACAGTCGTTTAATGACAAAGTAGGGGCATATGGACCATCAGACCAATTGTGTGATTGGATTGAAGAGTTCCTAGATAACAGAACGCAGCATGTCATTCTCAATGGAGAAAAGTCTTCCGAAGTAAGAGTGATTTCAGGTGTGCCGCAGGGGAGTGTCATAGGACCGTTGCTATTCACAATATACATAAATGACCTTGTGGATGACATCGGAAGTTCACTGAGGCTTATTGCAGATGATGCTGTGGTGTATCGAGAGATTGTAACAATGGAAAATTGTACTGAAATGCAGGAGGATCTGGAACGAATTGACGCATGGTGCAGGGAATGGCAATTGAATCTCAACGTAGACAAGTGTAATGTGCTGCGAATACATAGAAAGATAGTTCTCTTATCATTTAGCTACAAAATAGCAGGTCAGCAACTGGAAGCGGTTAATTCCATAAATTATCTGGGAGTACGCATTAGGAGTGATTTAAAATGGAATGATCATATAAAGTTGATCGTCGGTAAAGCAGATGCCAGACTGAGATTCATTGGAAGATTCCTAAGGAAATGCAATCCGAAAACAAAGGAAGTAGGTTACAGTACGCTTGTTCGCCCGCTGCTTGAATACTGCTCAACAGTGTGGGATCCATACCAGATAGGGTTGATAGAAGAGATAGAGAAGATCCAACGGAGAGCAGCGCGCTTAGTTACAGGATCATTTAGTAATCGCGAAAACGTTACGGAGATGATAGATAAACTCCAGTGGAAGACTCTGCAGGAGAGACGCTCAATAGCTCGGTACGGGCTTTTGTTAAAGTTTCGAGAACATACGTTCACCGAAGAGTCAACAGTATATTGCTCCCTCCTACGTATATCTCGCAAGGAGACCATGAGGATAAAACCAGAGAGATTAGAGCCCACACAGAAGCATACCGACAATCCTTCTTTCCACGAACAATACGAGACTGGAATAGAAGGGAGAACCGATAGAGGTACTCAAGGTACCCTCCGCCACACACCGTCAGGTGGCTTGCGGAATATGGATGTAGATGTAGATTGACCGTCTAGGCAGGGTTGAACTACAGACAACACGAGCCGTGTACCACCTTCCATGTGGAATGACGAAATGATCGGCTGTCGTACCCCCTCCGTCTAATAGGCGCTGCTGATGCATGGTTGTTTACGTCTTTGGGCGGGTTTAGAGACATCTCTGAGCAGTCCAAGGGACTGTGTCTGTGATATAAAATCCACAGTCAACGTATATCTGAGTTCTGAGAACTGGGGTGATGCAAAACTTTTTTTGGTGTGTGTATTTAGTTGCCGAAGAATTAAAACCTGGTAGTGTTAAAAACTAAATAAAACATACGATGTTTAAAAATTCTATTTCAGCTTAATTACTCGTATAACATGTTTCCGGCAGTGATCATTCCTAACAGAGATAATGTGTCTCATTCATGTTGCATGTTTCAGTACATATGTTGTGGTAGCAGCCGCTGCAAGCAGGCAACAGGACACACCGTGACCGGCGACACCAAAGTTTTCCTTGCATTCATGCTGTCTGACATATCACCCATAGAAATCATCTGGGATGTCGTAGGTCAGCAGTTTGTTTATTGTGGCACTCCGTTTACAGCTGTTGTGGACTAGTTTATAAAATACATAGATAGAGAACTGACAGATTCATATCTAGGGTCTCTGTGCTTTGATTACTGGAGTATTCGCACGAACTTAATCTTTGGAATAAATTCGGTTTAAATGACAGTCACATTTTTGGTGTTAAAATCTTCATGATCTTGGCGTATATTACTGTCTGGTTGCATGGTACTTTCTAGTAATGTGAGAGTTCAAGAAAAGTCACTATTCATTGCACCAAAGCAAGATAGGCCATAGAACAAGAAACGTGTTAAGATGAGACAAAGTAGCCCAGTGTTGAATTTAGAGGGTGGCCTGCTGGGGGAAGTCCCGCACCGGAAATTAAAAATCGCCCCCCCCCCCCCCCCCGACGAATTCAATCCATTTATTTATAAGATAAAAATCAAAATAATGTATGAATTTAAGTAACCGGCTGGGCTGGTGTAATGTAATAACTAATAAAATTGTATTGTTTTGACAAATTTCAACCATGTCGGTAGTCGCTGTTTGTGAAGTTTGTAATCAACAACGCACAAGTAGTGATAAGTTTGGATATAGCGATGCGCGCAAAAGGGATCTATCTAAATACAAAGGCTGCCACTTGCTAAACACTACGACAGTAACAAGCTTCCCGTTTTTACGTAATCTTTATTTCAATTTCATGTATGCAGCTATTTTAACGTTTAGTCGGTCAATGTGCGTGCTGTCTTCGTCCGTTGGTCGTATGAAAGAAAGGTGCTGAAATACAATGTCGAAACAACAGTAATTGATAGCATATTGCGGAAGATATATACTATGTGATCAAAAGTATCCGGACACCCCAAAAACATACGTTTTTCATATTAGGTGCAGTGTGCTGCCACCTACTGCCAGATACTCCATACCAGAGACCTCGTAGTCATTAGACATTGGGAGAGAGCAGGATGGGGCGCTACGCGGAACTCACAGACTTCGAACGTGGTTAGGTGATTGGTTTTCACTTGTGTCATACGTCTGTACGCGAGATTTTTACACTCCTAAACATCCCTAGGTCCACTGTTTCCGATGTGATGTTGAAGTGGAAACGTGAAAGGACACGTACAGCACAAAAGAGTACAGGCCGACCTAGTCTGTTTACTGACAGAGACCGCCGATAGTTAAAGAGGGTCGTAATGTGTAATAGGCAAACATCTATCCAGACCATCAACACAAGAATTCGAAACTGCTTCAGGATCCACTGAAAGTACTATGACAGTTAGGCGGGAGGTGAGAAAACTTGGATTTCATGGTCTGGCGGCTCTCCATAAGCCACACATCGCGCCGGTAAATGCCAAAGGACGCCTCGCTTGGTGTAAGGAGCGTGAACATTGGACGATTGAACAGTGGAAAAACGCTTTGTGGAGCGACGAATCACGGTACACAATGTGGCGACCCGATGGCAGGGTGCGGGTATGGTGAATGCCCGTTCATCGTTATCTGCCAGCGTGTGTAGTGCCAACAGTAAAATTCGGAGGCGGTGGTGTTACGTGGTATGATCGTGTTTTTCATGGAGAGGGCTTGCACTCCTTGTTGTTTTGCGTGGCACTATCACAGCACAGGCCTACATTGATGTTTTAAGCACCTTCTTGCTTCTCACTGTTGAAGAGCAATTCCGGGATGGCGATTGCAGCTTTGAACACGATCGAGCACCTGTTCATAATGCACAGCCTGTGGCGGAGTGGTTACACGACAATAGCATCCCTGTAACGGACTGGCCTGCACAGAGTGCTGACCTGAATCCTACATAATACATTTGGGATGTTTTGGAACGCTGACTTCGTGCCAGCCTTCACCGACCGATATCGATACCTCTCCTCAGTGCAGGACTCCATGAAGAATGGGCTGCCATTCCCCAAGAAACCTTCCAGCACCTGACTGAACGTATGCCTGCGAGAGTGGAAGGTCAAGGTTGGGCCAACACCATATTGAATTCCAGCATTGCCGATGGCGCCACGAACTTGCAAGTCATTTTCAGCGAGGTATCCGGATACTTTTGATCACGTAGTGTAGATGACAGTCTCCGGAAAGAAAAGCTAATGAATGTGCTGGTAAATTGCTGACTGAATCTTTAGTTACTCTTCCTCATTCTTCGAAAGACAAATGTGCTATTTCCTTAAGTCGTCACATGAAAGGAAGTGTTGACCGTGAGATTAATTACCAGACAAAATGGGAGTGTAGGTACAGTTGATCGTTCTTTGACTGTGTTAGGTGTGGGACGTTTTGTAAATTGAGTGAAATGCATTTAAAAAACGATACTGAAGCTCTACAAAAAACAGGGAAGTGCCGATTTTTGTACCTTACCCTTAAATTTAGAAAAGCTACTGGGAGCACATGAAACTAGAAAAACACACCAAGTCCGTAAATCATGCAAAAGCCATTGCACTTGAAAATTGTGAACTACCGGAATTAAACGCTCCAATTCATCCTCAGATAGTTAAACAAAACTGAAATTGAAAAAAAAAAGTCTCTAATTCGAATTATGTGTCTCCATGCTAAGGAAGAAATCCCCCATTTCGGGAAGTGAGTTCCATCGGTCACGAAATAGAAACCACTGTGAAAATCCGATGAAGTTTTGCACAGACGTGTTGGGCAGTGTCTCTAGTATGCCCGTCGATCGCGGCTCGTCGCTCTTTTCAGTTCCGAGTGCACAGCGAGCACATAAAAATGCCTAGCAAATAGCATCTCCTGCCAAGTAGGAGGGCCTGGTGAGAGATTTCACCTTGTCATACAGCCCACATAACACAACAGTCATACGGTTCCTTCATCGTGACAATTCCAAGCCGCACTCTGCAAGGGCAATAATGATGCTCCTGCAGCGTTTTCTTCGGGATGCGTTAGATCACCCACAATACAGCAAGTAACTGGCTGACTCTGAGTTTCACCTCTGCTCGCATTAATCGGTGGCTATGAAGGCAACATTTTGGCACAGTCAGCGAGCTGTAGATTAACGCAGAGAATTGGTAGGAAGCACAGGCGGCCGTCTTCTACGATGAAAAGAATTGGTGGAAAGCACAGGCGGCTGCCTTCTATGACGAGGGTATCGGAACATTGGTTCAATGCTACGATAAATGTCTAAGTCGGAGCGGCAACTATGTAGAAAAGCAGCTGGAAGACGTTTTTGATTTTCACAGTGGTTTCCATTTCGCGACCTACTGCAACTTATTTACCGAACGTTCATTATAGGAACCTTTAATTCGTCAGATAGTACTAAATAGCTGCATTAATCTTGAAGACTGGGTTACATTTCAATGTGTAAGATCCACATATGTTAGCAAATATACTTCTTCAAAATTACTAAATTCCTTTGTCGAGGTTCTAGACAATCAAGATGAAACAATTCTCCATGATAAACAGTTTTGCTTAATGCCAGACGAATCTACAAGTGTTTCTAACCATTGTTAACTGCCTTTGCTGGTTTGTTATGTCGCGTCGTCTCTGTCTTTTGAAGTGAAGCATAGAGAGCTGCATCAGACCAGCCTTCGGACTGAAGGCCACAACAACAATACACTGTACCTACTTAGTACTCACACATAATTAAATCACATATCGGAGATTAAGGAAAATTTCTAAATACACTCATGCTCATAAATTAAGAATAATGTTGATACACGGTGAAACAACGCTCTGGTGGGCGGTTTGAAGGTTTAAATCACCTCGGGGTATGACCATGTGGTGCATTTGACCTACGGTCGTCGCACGGTGGCGCTGGCAGCGGTCCACATATGCAGAGGTGTGTTGGTACATGTCAGAGTACGGTGCAGCGAATAAGTGTGCTGACGTTTTCATACGTGCTAATGTGACTGCGTGTTGGAAATAGCTCAAAGAACACATATTGATGAGGTTGTGAGGGGGAGAATACAAGGGCGATTGGAGGCTGGTCAAACACAGTAGGTCGTAACACGGGCCCTCCGTGTGCCACAAAGTGTGATCTCAAGATTATGGCAACGATTCCAGCAGACAGGAAACGTGTCCAGGCGCTACGTCCACAGTGTACAACACCACAAGGAGACAAATATCTCACCATCAATGCCCGCAGACGGCCACGGAGTACTGCAGGTAGCCTTGCTCGGGACCATACCGCAGCCCCTGGAACAGTTGTCTCCAGACACACTGTCTACAGACGACTGAACAGACATGATTTATTCGCTTGGAGACCTGCAAGGTGCGTTCCACTGACCTCTGGTCACAGGAGATCTCAAGAACACAGTACATGGTCATTGGCAGTGGTCCCAGGTTATGTTCACGGAGGTGCCCAGGTATATTCTGAACAGTGATTCTCGCCGGGTTTTCATCTGGCGTGAACCAGGAACAGATACCAACCCCGTAATGTCCTTGAAAGCGACCTGTATGGAGGTCGTGATTTGATGGTGTGGGGTGGGATTATGATTGGTGCACGTACACCCCTGCATGTCTTTGACATAAGAATTGCAACACGTCAGCTGTATCGAGACGTCATTTTACACCAGTATGTCCACCTTTGCAGGGGTGCAGTGCGTCCCACCTTCCTCCTGGTGGATGATAACGCACGGCCTCACCGAGCTGTCATCGTGGAGGAGCACCTTGAAACAGAAGATATCAGGCGAATTGAGTGGCCTGCCTGTTCTCCAGACCTAAAGCGCATCGAGCACGTCTGGGATGCTTTCGGTCAAGTATCGCTGGACGTCTTCGAACCCCTAGGACACTTCAGGAGCTCCGACAGGAGCACTGGTGCAAGAATGGGAGGCTATACCTCAGCAGCTGCTCGACCACCTGATCCAGAGTATGCCAACCCGTTGTGCGGCCTTTGTACGTGTGCATGGCGATCATATCCCGTATTGATGTCGGGGCACATTCGCAGGAAACAGTGGCGTTTTGTAGTACATGTGTTTCGGGACAGTTTTCTCAACTTATCACCAATACCGTGGACTTACAGATCTGTGTCATGTGTGTTCCATATGTGCTTATGCTATTAGCGCCGGTTTTGTGTAGTGCTACGTTGTGTGGCACCACATTCTGCAACTATCCTTAATTTATGAGCATGAGTGTATTTGTACCGTTGCTATTTTTTTAATACTGTATCTCTAAATTTGAAGCTTATAACGTTTCCTCTTCCTCGTCAAGCATAACACCCCCGCCCCTCCCACCCAACAACCGTCCCGAGGACCCGAGGAACGGTTGTATTCACCGCTGAAGTAGCTCATAATAAATTATCAGAGTTTTGTCCGCTCAGGGAGGACGCTTTCACCACAGAGAAAGTCAACTCCGTGTTTACATGTTCTGCATAATAGCAGAAGTCCTGTATTCAATCCTTTACTCCAGAAGAAGCAAAATGTATCGTTGATTGGCATGCAGCGAGAGGAACATACAGAGATCTTCGTAAGCTATTCTACTGTAGCTGGTAATATAATGTGCCAAGTGCAACGGTGTTCTTTTCATTTAATATATTTACAGACTAATGTGAACTCTTAGGAACAGACTGATGGAAGTTAGGATAGAAATTCGGTTGGAAGCATTTGGTTAAGTCAGATAGGTACATCTTTTCAGAGATTCTGTAAAACACTTTTGATGAAACATTTTTGAGACAGTTTTACAGTTTGGACCACCGGAAATGTCGGGATTGCCTTTTGCAGCTGAGAATATACACGTTTTTAAGTTGATGGTGAACGACAGTCTTCCTTATAGTAGGGGTCCACTTTTTCAGGATTTGACAGATTTTTGTATTCTGTTATTTTATTTTGTGACCATATTTCCATCCTGACGCCACAGTTGTCAAAGGTAACCTCAGGGAGCGGAGTCGTGTACGGAATTTGTATGCGAATCGTGTACGCCTTATTCTGTGCGCTATCGTATTTTCACTCTTAGGGGATCGTGTTCTCTGCGGTGGAATTTGAAGACCAGCCCAGCATTTTCCTAAACGAGAGTAGGAAACAGCTTGAAAATATTACTGAGGTTGGTGAGACTACCAGTCAAAGAGCAGGTAAGCCTGCCTCGCGGATCCGATCCGCGCCTGGCGAATCTTGTCTCCCAAGCTAAGGTACGCCATATGAGCAGGTCGAGATGCTCAGTGACAGCAAATTGTGGGTGGTGGAAAAGAATGAACAAAAGGAAAAATTTTGTCAGTATGATGTTGCAGAATATTAAAAAGTGAAACGAACTGACAAAATTCTGTATATATCATCTTACGGGGAGAGGCCATAGCACAACAATTTCCAATCTTTCTTAGACCTCTACCACTGAGTAGAATTAGACATTAGCTAGGCACATTTAGCACCTAACTGAACTATAGAATGAAAGACTTTTCTTGGAACGCTTTTATTTTTAAAATGATGAAAGATAAATGGTATTTGGACTGTGTGTGTGTGTTTTAGAATGAATGACGAAGGAATTCGCGGTGCATCGCAAGTATTACTCACAACTCCTTCGCAGGTAAGAAAGCTAACTATCTTCAGTGAGGGTAGACGCTTGTTACAAAACATAAACCCCTGTGTTACTCGTCTTCATTGCGGCACATGCTTTACCGGCACACTGCAACCCCATTTAAAATCAGCCAAGTACCATACTATTCGTAAACCACTTGACTGTTGCATTCCTTGCTGCTGAACTGGGAGAAATTGGAAGACTTTAGGTTGCTCTGTATCTGACCACAACCACTTATAGTAATAGTAATAATAATGACAATAGTGTACTGTAGTAGCCCTCTTATATTTACTGCTCTACAGTGTCGTCAATTAATTCATTTGTCTGCTTCGATGTGAGTAATGAGGATAATTACCCCCAGGTTGGAAATCACTGCCCTAGCACAATGAAGAACAAGTTCACGCATCACAGTCAGTGATAACGAATTACATAACAAAGGAAACTTCAGAATAACGCAGACTGAATTATCGAAAATCGTAGAAATTTAAGACCATCGAGTAGTAATTCCAAGTACTTAAGACTATCAAGAACAATATGCGGTACAAGATTTTCTTGAGATAGTGAAATCATCGACAACGCTGTTACCTGCATTAGCTCGTCGTTAGCCGCACGCACAACTCATCTGGCGGTCTCGTTACGTTCGGTAACGAGATATACGTTCCACTGCGAGGTAGGGTTCGTTAACTCATGTCATCGTTTGTCGGTGTGAAGCCAAGTTACTCGCCTGACTCATTCGGTAAACATTGATCCCTCTGGTTCATTTTCTCTCGCGTCTGCATCCTGTATCGATGTCCGATATGACTTATTTGCCACAGCAGGCGTCACGTTTGCCAACGTTATTTCTGAGATGCCGATCGATAGTTCACGTGAAATAATGTAAGTTCCTTCAGCGCAGACAAAGCCGTTACATTTCACTAGTCAGATCAAAGGACTATTTATCTCTTAACGGCCAACATTTTGATAAGAATATTACGGCCTTATTTGAGCATGTGCTTTTACCATCTTATTTCCAGTTTAATGGCGAATTTTCTGAGCAGATCGATGGCGTTGCTATGGGAAGCTCCCTGGAAGCTAATTTATTCATGGAAGACTTCGAAGACAAGGCACTGGACTCAGCAAGTTTTAACCCAACGGTCTTCTGGAGGTACGTGGACGACACATCTGTGGTATAGTCACAGGGGGTGGATGAATTACATCGATTCCTTGAGCATTTGAATTCTATCCATTCTAGTATCAGATTTACTATGGAAATAGAAAGAGACTGTTGTCTCCCCTTTCTGGATGTTGTCGTTCACCGTAAAGTTGATGGCACATTAGGACCTGCCGAATATCGGAAACCAACACACACAAATCTATATCTATATGCTAGCAGCTGCCGTCACCCTTCACAGACCATAGGTGCCCTTAAGACCTTAGTGTATAGGGCGCACTGTATATCCGATAAAGATAATGTGCAAGAAGAGCTCACATACCTCAGGAGCATTTTTAAAGCGAATGGATTATCTCCGCAACACATTCGTAGAGCATTCAATGCAAAACTTAGAATGCAGATATGTAATAGGGAAGAAGTCAGTAAATCCTTCAGATAAAGTGCGGTTTTGCCCTATGTGGGTGCTCTTTCCTCGAAGAGAGGCTGTATTCTTGAGAAACACTTTGTTCAGGTGCTCTTCCGGCCTCCCACGAAGATTACACCTTTACTCGGCTCTGTAAAGGACGATTTACTGCTTCGTAAAGCGGGTGTGTATCAGATTCCTTGCGGAAATTTTCAGAAGTCGTATGCAGGTCAAACAACACGCACCTTTCATGAGAGATGTTCGGAGCACAGAAAATACACACTCTTATCACAGCCAGGAAAGCCAGCTGAGGCCGAAGATTGTATTGATGCAGAGCATTCCATGAATTACAGTGATGTGAAGATTTTAACATCCACCTCTTCCTTTTACGAGTCTGTCTTCAAGGATGCTACAGAGATTAGATTAACTAATAATTTAATAAATAGAGATAATGGTTTTAATTTGGACAAAGCATGAAATCCAGCTCTTGGGGTAATTAAACTGCAAAGAAGTCGTCATGGTGTCCCCGCCGCCGATCATACATCGATAAGCGAATCGAATGTCTGCACGCCTTCGCCACAGGCGGCGCATGTGTAAGCGTATTTCTTTGCCGCCGACCAGGATCTGTGACCCGTATGCGCAGTACCGCCGCGGTGGAGCATATGAGGCCACGATTGGCATCTTCTCGTCAGTCTTGTGACTCGCTCTGAGGATGGCCGGGCCGGCCGCTGTGGTCTCGCGGTTCTAGGCGCGCAGTCCGGAACCGTGCGACTGCTACGGTCGCAGTTTCGAATCCTGCCTCGGGCATGGATATGTGTGATGTCCTTAGGTTAGTTAGGTTTAAGCAGTTCTAAGTTCTAGGGGACTGATGACCACAGCTGTTAAGTCCCATAGTGCTCAGAGCCATTTGAACCATTTTTGAGGATGGCCGGACGATACGCGGCCGGAATATCAGTGGAGGAAATTTTATTTGCGCGGTTGCATGTCCGAAATTTAATGTACAGATGATTCTGCTTCAGATTTAGTACAGTACCCTTTCATAAACACATGTAAAATATGTCAGTGGCTTCCTAGTATTAAGGAAAAGCGGTTTGAGAAATAATAGCCCAACGTATGTATTTCTGAAACTAAGCTTTTGATACGATTATAGAGACTAAAAGCAAATGTGCTGATGCCTAAATGGTTTACAAAAACGAAGAAACATACTACACAGTGAGAAAGCATACTGTTCGAACAGCTCTCAGAGAATTTATTTAAGGAGTTGTAAGAAATTAGAAGGCAGAAGAAATATAGATAAAAATCATAGTGTAAAATTCGTCGCCCTAATAATTAATACCTGAGTCATCTGAAAAACTACATGTGAAACAAATCGACGCAGTAACGGGACTATAAACGCTTTGTGCCCATTACTGATATGCGTGATCAAATTTACAAGCCAAACTTAATTTGAATTTCAGTACGACTTCTTGAAGGATTGCGTCGAAAGAAACAACTCTGATTTAAGAATGAAGTTCCTAAACTCAGATAGGAAAAAGCTGCATTGTCAACGCGATACACTGAATAAGACAAAAAGTATTGATGCATTGCTCTTTGTATTGGTGGTAAGATCTTTAACTCTATCCTTTTTGAACCGTAATATTTCTTTTATTTAACTTTATATAATGAGGTACTAGTGTTATTTAAATTGTAAGCCTCAATCAAATATCTTTTCTGTAAAATAAATGTGATAATTAATGCTGGAAATAAAGGCATCAAGAGGATGATCTGCTTGCCTGGTAACTGTTCGCCCTTTATTATAGTCTTTCACGAAAAAATCAGAACAAATCCATGTGTGGCCTTTAACAGTTCATAAGTGAGTGAACAGTTGCAAATAATGAATACTATCAATGAAATGAGTTTAAAATATCAAGTTTATTTGTCACCCCCTTAAATAGGGTTCAGAAACTTTACGTATTTATAAAATGCAATAATGAAACTGTCTTAGATGGTAAAATGTTTATTCAGCTATAGTTTTATTAGTAAACTGAGTTTCCATATAGATAATTTTTAAATCAAATAAATTTTTAAGACACTCAGTTGCCTGCTTTATCAGCTACGGCATAAGGCGACGCACACGGAGTGTTTCTAGACAAATATGATTTGTAGTGTGTTCATGTAGTGAACACATTTCGCCGCCAGCTTTATAATAGCAGCAATCGAGAGTGTTTGGAAGTATTTTCTTTTGTTTTTGACGATATCTATTAACAAACCACAGATAACTAGACTCGGTGTGCAACCTATTATTTAAATCAACGTGAGATGTTTCGTCGTAAGCTTCCTTCTCTGCTAGGGTACATCACTTCATGCGGGGCCCACTGCTGTAATGATTTGGAATTTTTACTTTTAGTTTTGTGGCAGGATGCCACTCATGCCGCCAAGTTCGTCAATTATCCTTAGGGAGAGAAGACGCGTCCGCTATCTGCCTGCGAAACGCGTAGACCTTATCCTGTGTGTTATAGTGCAGTACTTTAACTGACTGCGTACTGTATTTTCTAATGTGCACCAGCCCGGCATATACCTAAATGAGCATGGAAAATATCGTAGGAAACCACACTGTCCGTCCTAACCACCGCGAGGATTCGATCCGGACCTGATTAGAAGCCCTATCACGAGAATAAAAGCACTGCACAGCAGGATATAAGAGAAGGTCCCGTATTTCGACGTAAGTTATATGCATACAGGAAAAAGAAGGGCCAGAACACGTTGTAATTGCCACTGGTCAGCTACACTGTTGGACATTAAAATTGCAACACCATGAAGGCGGCATTGAACATTCGGACAATCGTCAAATTAGCGTGAAGTATGCAACATGCTTCGCTATTCATATGAAAAGCTGACAAGTAATAAACAAAAGGAGACTACATCAGCAACACGTCAAATTCCGGTTAGGAATCAGTGTGACTTCTTACCTGAAATAGCAGAAGAGTCTGAACCAATTTTTGAGAAAAACAAAGTTCTGTAGACTCATAGAAATAACTTTAAGGCTAAGACGGTAGAAAATTCAACTAGAAAGAAACAGAGACCTGCTGTTAGATATCAGTTATGGGAAGGATGAAGGCTAAATCGTACAAAAAAGCTAGGTATGGAATATCATTTCACAAATATAATGAAACCTGTTGCCAAAATTAGCCAGGTGACAGGGAAGTTAGGGGCCTTTTGCAGAAATTTTGATGAAGATCAACAGCTACTCACAGTAGGAGGAGCAACTCTGAGTATAGTATCAAATGTGACCTGGGGAAAACAGGTACAGCAACAACACACACTCATGTTGGGTTTGTGGAGATTTTCCAGCACCGTGACTATCCCTGGACTAAAACAGCTGTCAGCCATGTAAACAAAGCGCTGATTGGATTGCTTTTGACTAAAACGAAGTCTCATATCTGTGCTGCACCTGTTGTTGCAGTGGGGTTTCACAAATCATGGTCTGCACCTGATTAGGTGGGGACAGATTAGCTGAGCGTCTTACAGGAAGTATAAAGGGAGTGGGCCACAAGTACACAGCGCAAAATCTCCGTAGTTGCTGATGCTCCCTAATGTTCTGCTGACACAAACTAATTTTGTTTTGCTGGAAACGATTATATATATTATGCTCATGCTCTGTTAAAAATTCTTTCAAGACCTTAGATTACAGCCTGATTCTATCCTAAATAATAGGAGAAGTGCTTAGAATTCCGTACAAACTTAATTATGTATATATAGGCAGTTCATCTACAGATTTTGATGAGTGAGTTAATGACTATCAAAATATGTTACATAAATGACCATATCTTTGATTGCGTTGACTTAGAAGCTTATCTTTTTTTACACCACCAACAAACTGAATACCTTGATACGTGACACACATTTCAACTTCGTACCTCATTCTGTTCCTGAGAAAGTTTTAAGAGACAGGTGAAAGGAAGTGATATAACTACAAATGAACAATTTTCCGATTTTTTGCTTTACTTGTACTCTGAAACCAAATTTAATGGTCCTAGATCAACGAGAAGTACCCTATACGTATTGATGAGTGATTTTGCGAGTATCAAAATGTGTAACATGAAGGGCCTTATCTTTTGATTTTACTGACATGGAAGGTTTAATTTTTTACACCACCGAGGGACCATAGACCTTAGCATTTGACATAAATTTCAACTTGATATCTCCATCCGTTTCTGAAAAAAGTCATCTGAACAGACGGGAAGACAGACAGACAGCAAAGTGATCCTAAAAGGATTTCAGTTTTTACCTACTGACGTACATAACCCTAAATATGAGCCATTCTGACTTCAGTAACGACAGATATTTTGTGTTGCCTTCTCCCCCCCCCCCCTCCACCCTCCAAATGAGCTTCTTGTATGTTTAGAAGATTTATAAAACTGTAAAATAATGGATGTTCTGTCCCACTCCGAACCCCACATAATCAAAGGGATAGCAAAGTTATTTATAAGAGATTATAAACTAGCATCCTTTTCATATAGAGTGGTCACGGGAAAAGGAGGAGATGCAACATAAGTAAAAGCTGAACATCAGGTCAAGAATATTGATGCAGTTAGTTTTTGTGTATATCAGAAGCTAGAAGCAAGTGCTTATGAATTGTTGCTGCAGAACACTTATTTTTTAGCTGCAACAATCTACAGATACTCTCTTGAAATTTATCAGAAATCTGGAGGCATTACTGAGCTATCTGTCAGACAAGAGGGGACGGCACTCTGTGGAGATTTCAGTGGGGATTTCTTAAAAGATACGGGCAGGGAAAATGAACTGGAATCATTATTTGGGAGTTTGAATCTTACATCAACGGTTAACTTTCCAACTCATGCCCGTCAAGATGGTAGGATCCTGATTCATAACATTTTTATAAACTGTGTTTAGGTTGAAACAACTGATGCGTACCCAATAGTTAATGGGCTATCTGATCATGATACACAAGTAATGTAAATAAGCAGTACCCCTTATACCCCAGAGACAGCTTTATGTAAAAGCACTGAGGCTTTTTTATGACGACAGGATGCAATATTTTAAGAGCCAGTTAAAAGAGGGGGTATGGGATGTTAATGTCAATTTCATTTTATTGCATAGTAAATTTGTAAAAGTAGCGCTCCTAAAAAGTTTTCCAGAAAATCCATTAAAAATGTAAGCCATGAATAACTAAGGGAAATGTAAGAGGTAGAGGGGAGTTTGTAAAAAGATCAGAATAGGTCAAGATCTAAAGCTACTTGGATACTACAAAAAATTAAAATGTCCGCAAGTATGCACGCGATGACAGAAATTAATAATGCAGATAATAAGATTAACATTATATGGAATATTGTCAAACAGGAAGCACGACAACCAGTTTAGGAACAAGATACCATAACAGTTAAACTACATGACAATATTGTGACTGATGATTTACAACTTTTCTAGTACTTTTAACAATCACTTTCTAAATGTAGCACCAAAAATAGGACTAAACGATTCAATTGAAGAAGGAAGAGAATATATTGAAAATATAATTCTACAAAACTTTAAGCAATTAGAAGCAGCACCAACATCCTTCAGTGATATTAACTGAATTATAATGATTTTAAAAAACAAAAGCTCATGTGGAGTTGAAGGAGTTTTCAGCACAATTCTGAAAAAGGTGACAAGAATTATTTAAATAATTATCATCCAATTTCCTTAGTGACATATTTTTTCCAAAATATTCGAAATTAATGTACACAAGAGTATTCTCATTTAAGTGGAAACAATTTCATTAGCATGGCATAGTTTGGATTACAGAAGAGTTACTCAAGTAAGAATATTACTTACACATTCAATCACCAAATGTTAGGAGAGTTCACTAATAACTACCGTTTTCTGCAGACGATAGTAGGGTTACAATGAGTCGAATTGGAGAGAAAGCAACATAGAAGATTATTAATTAAGTTTTACAAAGAATTATTAAATGGTTCTCTAAAACTGGACTATCCGCAAATGGTAAGAAAGCACGGTATGCCCAGTCCTGTACAATAAACAGATTCATAGAACAACTGATATAGCACATACACAAAAGTCAGTAAGTAAGGTAGAACGCTCAAAATTTTTGGGTGTACATATTGATGAAAACATGAACTCGAAGAAGCGTATTACTGGGCAAACAATTTAAGTTCAGCTGCTTTTACCCTTCGACAAATGCTAGACTTCGAAGCAAACGAATCAACCTCCTGGCATACGTGGCATATTTACACTCAGTAATGTCTTACGGAATTGCTTTCTGGGGTAACTCATCATTTAGAAAGAAAGTACTGAGTGTACGAAAGCGAGCAGTAAGAATAACATGTGGTGATCACGTGCCGATCGTCATGTAGGTACGTCTTCAGCGAGTTTAATTGTACCATCACAATGCATATATTCGCTAATGAAATTCGTCATAAATAATCCATCACAATTTGAAAAGAATAGTGATATCCACAGCTACAACACTAGAGGAAAAAATGGCCTTTATTATCCGTTATTAAAGTAGTCAGTGGCTCAGAAAGGAGTTCAATAAGCAGGAACGAAAAATCTTGATCATTTACCCAATACCATAAAATATATGGTAGGTAACAAAACAGATCTTAAATATAACGTAGAATCATTCCTCCTTCTCTTCCATGGACGAATTTACGAATTTCTGTTTAAAAATTAGCAGTCTATAAAAAAAAGGAGAGAAAAAATACTAAACCTTGACTTTATTATAGTGAGTAGAGCTAAAAGAATTCTTCACTGACCTTAATGCTAACCATATATCTTGTATATCTATAAAACGGTTCGTTCCACATAATTTCGCTAAAAGAATCATTCAAATGATACATTTAACTAAGACATATGATTAGCATTTCGGCACAGCAGGGCGAAGTAAGCTGGAGTAACGCCATATACACTGTCCGATAGGCTACGCAAAGCATTTCTCATTCAGGGATCACATTTTAGTCTTGGTTGTTTGTAAACAAGTCGTGGTATACATCGCGTGAGGATAGAAATCGAAGTGTCAGAATTTGACTGCGGTGACGTGGTCTATTTCGCAAAATTAACACAGGTACTTGCGAACTGTGTCACCACGTAGTCTATTCAGACGAATCCTTGACCGCAGTGGACGTTCCCGTGTGTGGAAGCACCGAGGAGAGGGTACACTGACAGACTGCATTCCTGTTCGTCCTACGGACCCCGCCCCTGTCATGATGTTACAGGGTGCTATAGGATACAGACTACGATCACCTACGGTCCGCATAGTTATTAACATGGACAAACGACGATACATTTCTCCACTGTTAACGATGGTGGTGGCGCACTAGCCTCGAGATCTCTGTAACGCTATCTTTCAAAAAAATAACACACGACAGCATGCCACTCGTGCTGTTACCCCGGCCAGCACGCTCTCCACATCTATTTTCCATTCAACTGCTCAGAGACACGCAACCACTCGCCTGCCACTATGACTGGGGAACTCTAGCATACAGTTGAAACAAAGTGGAATCACATACACTGTGCTTAATAGGTTGTTTGTCCGTCTATAGAACGAAATACATCACTGATTCTGAGTATCAGAGATCCGACAGTTTGTTGGCAGCTTTGTGGAGGTATGTGGTATTACATGTCTACGCACAGGTCATGTAATTGCCCTAACGGGCAGCTAGTTTGATGGCGCACGACAGCGAAGCAGATGCGTTCCATATAATTTAATCAGGCAAATTTGGTCGCCGAGATATCAACGTGAGTTCACTATAATGCTTCTCAAACCGCTGTAGCACGATTCTGGTTCTGAGACACGGACAATTATGCTGCTGAGAGATCACATAGCCGTCGGGGAAGACATCAAGCAGAAAGGGATGCGGGTAGTTCGCAGCTGTCAGCATGTCTACGATTACTACCACAGGTCCCATGCAGGTGCAGGAGAACGTCTCCCATAGCATAATATTGCTCCCAACAACCTGCGTCCGTGGTGCACTGCACGTTTCGAGATACCGTTTACCTCGATGACGGTGTTTGTGTGGCAAAAATGTGATTCACCCGAAGTGCCGACACGTTACCACTGATCGACGGTCGAATCCTGCTGGTCTCGTGCCCACTGCAGTCGTAATTGACGATGTCATTTGGTCAACAGAAGAACGCGCAGGGGTGATCCGCTGCAGATGTCCATGTTCGACAATGTACGATGAACTGTGTGCTCCGAAACAATTGTGAATGAAGCAGCGTTATGCTGTTTCGGGAGAGATGCCATAGATCACCATCTACCTTACTTTGCAGAGCAGACAAGCCTCCAAACCCCATATTCTGTGAAGAGTCGTGGATGTCCAACCATTTAGCGCGTAGTGGTAGTTTCACTGTCCTTCTACATGTTTCCGTATATGCTCACGACAGTAACACGTGCAAATTTGACCAGCTTCGCTGTTTTGGAGACACTCGTTTACAGGCTCTGCGTAATAATAATCTGTCCTTCGTCAAAAACGCTTTTCGAAATAGATTTCTCCATTTGCAGCCCATATCTGCGCTAGGATAATCCCCCGTCCGTGTCTGCTCCGCTTACGTACTTTCGTTACCGCGTCATGTTCCCTCAAAGCCACCAGGCGTTATCCAAAATCACAGTGGGCAGCGGTCATAACGTTTTGGTTATCAGTGTACCAGAATCTGCAATTCAAGTTCAGCTTGGCTGAAAACCCAGGTCCATTAGAGTGATGGTTACAATAAGGGTTATCCTTCCTTCTCTTACAGTATTAGAAAGTAGCGTACACGACAAATGCAAGGGAGAGTATGGTTAAAAGTCCCAACGATGACAAGCTTATTAGAGGAAAAATGGGTCAGAAAATCAGTCGTGTCCTGCCTAAACAAACCATCTTAGCTTCCTAGCATATGGCTGCCCGAACGAGGATTTAAACTCTGCTCCTCTTAAAAGGGAATCCATTCTGATAACCACTGCGACACCTTGAATGGCGAATTACATGGAATTACACGATTGTTTAAGTGATATAAGTCTTACGATATTATTATACAAGATAGATCCGACATTATAGTTTATTTGAGGCAGTAACTAGTGAGCACAATGAGAACCCAGTAACAGGTAGTTGCAGAGTGGTGTATGTAACGGTAATTTAAGTCTTCATGTTTAGTTATCCGCTGTAATATGTACAAGCTGCCGGAGAACCAGCAAAAGTTTAACCGTGACTTTGAGCTACATCTTTATCTAAATCTGACTACATTTAAGAGGAACAGAAGAAAAACTGCCGAATTTTTTTGTCATCATTCTTCTGACTGGTTCGATGTAGCCAGTCACGAATCCGTCTCCTGTTCCAACCTCTTCATCTCAGAATCGCACTTGCACCATATTTCTTGGAGGTAATCCAATACCTGTCTTCCAATACAGATTTTTCCCTCTACAGCTTCCTCTAATACCATGAAAGATTGTCCCTAGTTTCTTAACAGATGTCGTCCTACCATTCTGTCCCATCTTCTTGTCGAAGTTTCGTACATCCTTCTCTCCTCGCCGACTCCGCAGAAAACTTCATTTCTTATCTTATCAGTCTACTTAACTACGCTGAAGCACCACATCCGAAATGCTTCGGTTTCCTTATCCTCCAGTTCTCCCACAGCGCATAATTCACTTTCATATACTGTCTGCTCCAAACCAGTCAGAAATTTCATCAAATTAAGGCATATATTTCATACTAGTTGGTCTTGTTTTTGGGTAGGATTGCTCTCTTTGTCTGTGCTAGTCTGTGTTTTTTATGTCCTCCGTACTTCATCCATAATATATTTCGCTTCCAAGGTAGCAGAAGTCCTTCAATGTTTCCACTTCATGATCGACAATGAAAGCCTTTGCCGATTTTATGCCAGCACAATCGACTGCTGAGCGGGAGGACTGGTCCCCAAGGTGTAGAGAGAAATTGTCTCAAACTTCGTTCGTATTACTTTATTAAAACACCAGTAAAAGATAAATAATTCATAATTAAATGCATCAATTACATAAGCCGGTCGTGGCACCCATTGAAGGCATTTATTAACTTACAATGAGTGAATTTTTTTAGAAGTCAGTTTAAAAATATACCAAGGCAAGGAAAATTTAAAATCAACGTATTACTCAGAGCGAGCACTATTAAGACAAAGGAAAACTGGCACTAAGGGCAGCTACACAAAGTTCTTTGATTCCGAAATGAAGTCAGCAAGGCAGTGTCAGGACCGATGAAAGAAAAATTTGAAATTACTAAACCACATAGGCAAACACATGCGATGTAATGTCTCAGACAGCTATACAAGTTGTAATTTAATAAACTGAAGCCTTCAGGCCAGCCTTGTAGCTGTATATTAGCAAATTCAATATTTAATCCATAATAAAAACAATTAATTAGAAAGAAAATGCGGGATAAAAAGAACTTAGGTGAACTCAACGGCTCCGATCAATCAGGTAATCCAGTGATGATAAACGAAAGGAGAGACTATAGAGATGATGCACTCTCAGACAATTAATTAACCGATAACCTTCCCTCAAAAATTTAGTTAATACAACTGTAACACAATTCTGGCATAAAATCCATTACTGAATAAATATCCACTTAGAATGACACCAAAAGTGGTGGTAGTTTCAATGGATTAGATATGGCAATGTTATTACTCGTCGGGTTACAGCTTATTCCATTCGGGCTCAGACTTCTCACAGGCATCGGTCCAACAAGCAGAACATACGGGATACTCGGAAGTCCGTTCTTACGAACTTCATTAAAGCTTCCCTTTTTCTCCATATAGCAACTGAGACCAGCCAAGGCGTCCTTCTCTAAATTGTTCCGTCCGGCGGCAGTAGTAATTGCACAATCAGCCTACGGCCGCGTGCAAGACATATCGACGACCCATTTCTGTCCTCTTGCTGGTAGCTCTCTAACCTCGAGCAAATTCCACTTCCTTGAACCACTGCTCCAAAACTGCCCCACTGTCCAGTTGCCTATCGCGCTTTCGCGTCCCCTATTTTAAACCCAAAATAGTCGGCCTAACTCGCCATCAAAGATACACGCGGCGGGCTCCCATAATCGATGGTGGCCGGATATGGATCGGCCGCAACCCCGCCGTGACCCCACCGACTCATGGGAATCGGCACAGCTCATACTATTTTAATGTTAAGTTTTGTAGTAATCTCAGTTCTGGTACCCCTCATTAGTTTCGTCTTTCTTCGGTTAGCTCTCACTCCATACTCCGTGCTGAGTAGACTCTTCATTCCATTCAGTATATCCCGAAATTCTTCCTCCGTCTCAAATAGGATAGTAGTGTCATCAGTCAATTTTATCATTAATAACATTTCACTCCATATTGAAATCCCCATCCTGAATCTGACTTTTATTTTTGTCGTTGTTTCATCGTTGTAGACATATAACATAAGGGAGAAACACTACATTCCTGTCTTACAGCCTTTTTAATGCGAGAACTTCATTCTTGGTCTTCTGTTCTTAATGTTTCTTCTTTGATCTTATATACGTTGTGTATTCTGCCTCTTTCCCTACAGCTTACACCACATTTTACGAGAACTTCTCAAATCCTGCACAATTTTACATTTTCGAGTACCTATGAAAGTGTCTTGATTTTTAAATGTCTTGCTTCCATTATCAGACGTTCGTCAGAACTGTCTGTCTAGTGCCTTTACTTTTCAGAAAGTCAAGCTTCCCATCATACAACAGAACCTCAGTTTTCTTGTCCTTTCTTCTGTACATAATTCTTGTGAACAACTGGGGTGCGTGAATCGTTAAGCTGACTATGCGATAGATCTTGTCCTTGCTGTATTCAGTATACAATAATTTCCTGAAAGGCTGATGGTGCGTCACCAGATTCATAGATTCTACTAATCAACTTGGATAGTTGCTTGTTTACCAATTTCCCCAATTTCCGCAGGAATGTTTTCTATGCCGTCCGCCTTTTTTTGAACGAAAGTCTTCCACATCTCTGTTAAATTCTTGATTCTAATAAGTGATCCCCTATGTCTTCCATAACGACACCAAGTTTTTCTATCACATCGTCAGTAGAGATCTCCAAAGTACTCTTTCCAACTATCTTTTGTCTCCTCTGCACTTAACAGTGGAATTCCTCTTCCATTCTTGATATTGATGTTTTTACATTTAATTTCTCCGAAGGTTACTTTGATTTTTCCATATGCTGATTCTGTCCCCCCAAGGACCATTTCCTTCTCGATATCTTCACGTTTTTCCTGCAGCGATGTAGTTACGGCCTCAAGCGCCGTCACGCCATTTGGGAACGATAGAGCAGAGAGGGTTGTGACGTCAGCCAATTGCACGCTGACCGACCCCTCTCCAGGACGACAACGCGACAGCAGCGGCCCCTATATGAAGAGAATATAAGCGGCGCGCCCAAACAGCAGCGTCACGATTAGGCACTTGTTTAGATTAGATTTGATTAGATTAGTACTTGTTCCATAGATTAGGAATACCACACTTCGTAATGATGTGGAACGAGTCAGGTTAATAAAAGGTGTCTATACAAGATATTACACTACACGAAATATTACATGACACTTAATATTTTAAATTTTTTTTTGTGGGGTTTGAGGAAATTACTCACTTACTATATCCAAAAATTCATCTGATGAGTAGGAGTTGCCATTAAGAAATTCTTTTAATTTCCTGTCCTTTAATTTCCTATCTGTCAGACTTTTGATGCTATTAGGTAAGTGACCAAAGACTTTTGTGGCAGCATAATTTACCTCCTTCTGAGCCAAAGTTAGATTTAACCTTGAGTAGTGAAGATCATCCTTTGTCCTAGTGTTCTAGCCATGCACACTGCTATTACTTTTGAACTCGTTCGGATTGTTAATAACAAATTTTATAAGTGAATATATATATTGAGGCTACAGTGAAGATCTCAATCTCTTTAAATAAGTGTCAGCAGGATGATCTTGCATGAGCTCCAGCAATTATTCTGATTACACGCTTTTGTGCAATGAACACTCTTTTATTCAATGATGAGTTACCCTGGAATATGATGCCATACGAAAGCAGAAAATGAAAATGGGTGTGGTAAGCTAATTTATTGAGATGTATATCGCTAAAATTTGCAATGACCCTAATAGCATAAGTAGCTGAACTCATACGTTTCAGCAGATGCTCGATGTGTTTTTTCCAGTTCAACCCCTCATCAATGCATACACCTAAAAATTTTGAATATTCTACCTTAGCTACCGATTTCTGATCAAAGTCTATATTTATGAATGGTGCCATTCCATTTACTGTGTGGAACTGTGTATACTGTGTTTTGTCAAAGTTTAATGAGAGCCCATTTGCAGAGAACCACGTAATGATTTTCTGAAAAAGTCGTTTACAATTTCACCAGTTAATTCTTGTCTGTTGGGTGTGATTGCTATACTTGTATCATCGGCAAAAAGTACCAGCTTTGCATCTTCGTTAATATAGAATGGCAGGTTATTAATATATATTAAGAACAGCAGAGGACCCAAGACCGAACCTTGCGGCACACCATTCTTGATTGCATTCTTGATAGCAGCGACTACTCTATTCACTTCTATGTAATACGGAGTTGGGACTTGTTATACTGAAGACATCGCTTATTTTCCATGTCACCCTTTGCTTGAAACACGTATGTGTAGCACAAAGTTAAGTATTGTTTTTGTTCATTTTGTAATAAAACTCATTAATACGATTTGTTTGAATGTTTTCTAGTGATCCGAGAAAGCAGGTTTCCTAGGCACCCCATATTCGACGACTAGGAAGGATTTAACACATTTAGCCTTGGCTTCCCTGAATATCCTATTTATTTCATTCCTAATGGACTTATTTCGCTGAATTGCTTTCTTTTCCTGATAATTGTTTTATTTCATTCATTCATTGGTCAACTGATTTCTTCTGACAGCCACAGTTTCTTCGCAGTCAACTTCTTTGTGCCTATATTTATCTATGTAGTTTTTGTGGTCGCCCTTTTTTAGGAAATGTTTCCCTCATCCGCTGAGGTACCTACTGTGGTATTCATTATAGCAACATCTTCAGCTTTAGATTACTTCGAACACAACTCATCATTCTTCCCACTTCCATCCGCATTGAGTCTTCCGGACTGTTCTCTTAATATTCTGTCTATTGTTCATCATTATTATCTGAATGTGCACCTGCTCTTGGGTATGCTCAATTCAGATTATAATTTCGGAATACTTATTTCACCGTGATATAATCCAGTTGGAATTTTTCCGTGGCTCCCGGCCATTTCCAAACATACCTTTTCCTTTTTGATTTCTGAATAGTTTATTCACTATTACCAGCTCAATTAGCCTTTCTCCTCCCTCATTCTTATTAATGAGCCTCTCATAACTCTTTCTTCTGTTCCTCCTCCAACTACAGCCGAGATTATTAGAACTGCACTTTCAATATCCTCACGATGTATTTCTATTGGTCTCACCAGAAGACGCTGTCTTCTATCCATTTCATTTCTGAAATACTCTCTAAATCTGGAGTGAGACCTCGCATTTTACTTTTCAGGTTTTATAACATCGCTACGATATTCGAACTTCTGACACTTAGCGCTCTGAATGTTACCCTTTTGTTGGTTATTCATTTTCTTATGACCACCATCTCTTAGGGAGTCCTGTCCCGGAGATTCAAAGGGGGTATTAATCCAGAATCTTTTGCCAACAGAGAGATCACCTAGACAGTTTTACAGTCACAAGCCACATTTCCTGTGGATACACATTGTTTGTTTTTAATGAAATGGTTTCAGTTTCAGTGATATTGATAACTGCTACTTCTTCTATTTTTTGGGGCAATTTCCCGTCCCAGGGGTGCACCAAAACTCTGTCCTCTGCTCCGTTCTCTTTGGCAAAATCGTTGTGAGTATTAGAGTGACTACTTACATCGGAAGGCTTCTGTGACCATTTCTGAAAATTTTTATTCAAAATGTAAGCAGGTGTGGAGTTTGTATCCAGGACTCAGGGTTATATTTATATAGTTAAAGAAGATACCTCTAGACAACTGTGATACCCAGGTCAGCAACAACCGCATTACACATACGCTACCTAAATTTTTGTTTGGCAAGTGAGAAAGTAATAAGCGATGTTTAAGTAATTGTGCGTGCTGGAAATGTGCTATAGATGAAAACTATGGTTCCGAATATCGCCAAAGACCAAGGAATAAATGCTGGTAAGTGAAAAACAGGGTTCTTAGCAGGACATCAAAGACGCCTCTCTTTACGTGAGCTCTCTGGGAACGAATCATGGACAAAACTGTACTGATCAACACCACTGTTTTTCAAAATTTATCATGTTGTCTATCTTGGAGAAAATCTGAAATCAGTGGTTCTAAAAGAATTGTCTTTGTCCGCCTAGACTGCATATATTTTCATGTTATGACTAGTTTTCGTTCCAGTTTACTATTTTAATTTGTGTAGAGATAGGAAAAACAAAACAGCAGACCGTGATCTAAGGTACGCAGAATAGTACGTCATTGATACAATGGCACCGCGTTGTTAAAGTAAACCCGTAAGACAACATTTACGACACCTACTGACATTTGCCTTGTGGACTTTAATTAACAACGCGAATACTGGCACGTTACTGTGTTATTCTAGAAGTAACGTGCATACTGCTTATAGAAACAGACGGGACAATCTTGTAGCCGACATATTCACGTTCTAGTACCTTTTATTTTTGATGTAATGTAATAGTAGTGTTACGCATCGTAGGACATATGATGATTAATTATTGTATTTTTCTCATCTCTACAGATGTGAGTATGGTTCTGTGGAACCGAATCTACCGTAACAATAGAAATATATGCAGTCTAGACGGACATTAGAACGTTAGAATTTCGTGTACATCACCTTCCTCTCTCTCTCTGTCTCTTCATCTCTCTCTCTAAAGTATAGGTGGGACACTTATAGCTGTGAGTATTTGATAAATCAGTCACTGAAATAATGAAAATGCGACGGGAGGAGGCGACGAACACAATGAAAGTTACCTGAGCTCAAGTATGGCCCAAACACACATATTCAGTGTCTTACAAACCTTCAGTCGAGCAAACATTCTGCAAGAAAATATGAAACTTTTTGGCGGGTCTGGGCAATATCCATGACCGTGACGTTTACCTTATGTCCAGATGACGTACCACTATAGGAGGACACAAATTTTCGCTCTCGCTCTGTTTCCCGACTGTAAACAAGATGGTGTGTGCAGGAGGGTTGCGCCATTAATGTTGTGTATTGGGGAGAACTTGTGTTCTGCAGTGTGTTGGTTCGTTTGCAGGTCCTTCCAAGTAGGATTCGCTGCGATGGGCATTGTACTCGGTGGGATCGCGCTGCTGAAAGTGCCAAAACGGCTTGCGAGTCGCTGTCTTCTCCTGGAATAAGCCTGTATCAGGGAATTTCTCTCCCTACATTTTTTACGCACCTGTTCCGACAGCTGACCACAGCAGATTGTGTTAGCGTTATCCAATGTCTGCAAGAAGCGGATATCCAGATATAAGTCAGACTCAAAGTTTCGAGTGCAAGAAGTTTGATACACGGACTGTACCATGAAGTTTACCTGTAATTAACGTAATTTCAAATGTGTATGCTGTGTATGTTTCATTTCACGTTTACAACCCATAGTTCTGTTAGTTGCTCCTCCTTTAACGGAAACCTGTAATTACTGAAAACCAAATTACTTTCCTGCATTTATGTAAAGCATTATTCCATTCCAATACAGTCACTGAGTCTTCAGTACACGTTAAAACATGTGTTGTGTTTTAGTTATAATGAAATATTTATTTGTAATAGGAAATATTTGTTGTACCTGTAATAAGAAATATTTTTTGTCTTACAGTTTCTATTCGTGCAATTGAACGCCAAAGACACTACAGACATGCTTAATTTATGTTTTATTACAGAAATCTTAGAGAAAAAGAGCTATTCTGTTATCAGTAATGATAACAGAGAAGCTGACAACACGAACACAAACAGCAGACCGGCTTCTCGTAATGTTTTGACTATGAAGAACGTGGTGTCCAGGTTAGCTTTGGTTGCCGCAAGGAGCCCTGTAACTAGTGTCCTAGCCCCTCTATGAAATTTTAACTTGTTGATCGACGCAGGCTTTCAATGTTTTCGCGCGCATATCGCTTCTAAATTTTTTTGTGAACATTTGAAGAGATAAAAACATCGATAAATACCCGATATACATGTTGTATTACGAAGGGTCATTACAATCTCTCTTCATTTAGTGAAAAAACAAACCTTCTCTGCAAATAAGAACTTTGTGTTAATGTCGTAAATAACTGCTCACGACGACAAAGATTTTTCCTTATTTAAACATTCTGGGAGTGCTGTCCAAAAGGTCGATTATACACAGCCTTCTCATATAAAATGATGATCAGCAAATAATATGTTTTTCTCAGACACCATTTTTTTCTCGAGTCATCAAGGTGCCTTAACGATGCGAAGAACTTTATAGCACTTAAATTTCGCTTGCAGTTACTCTTTTTATTAGTTCTTAACGATAGAAACAATAGAATTTCCCATCCGCTAGAACGTTTTATTAAGTACTATAACATAGACATTACGCGAAGCTCACTGTATCCATAATCATTTGAGAAAAGCAAATTTTATAGATAATTTATATTGTACATATAATATCATACTGAGTACGTGTATTTCGACATGTATTTTGCGATACGGTTATTGCAAACGAAGGTTCTGGTGAACGATAAAGAACCATGGTAGTTCTCTTTGCCTAAAAAGTTTGTAACTCATGATTTAACATTTCTACAACTGATCATGCTAAGTTAGGGTCATAATTGGCTTTCGTTTATCTAAGACTAAATTTTGGGCATAGTAACTGCGGGACATTAAAATGCAATTCGTCTGCCCTCTGAAGCCTGATATCTATCAGCTTCTGTTGTCTGCTTCCGGCGTCAGCTTACCTAATCACTGCATATCAATCTTTTGGTTGAATATAGTTTCGTGTGGACTGTTTCAGATTTTCATTTAGTATCTTGTATACTGAAATAAATGGAATTTCGCTGTAGCTGCTTCTTTTTGAGGTTCCGATGCAAGTAGTTATTTCAATGAATGTTTCCTTATTTATTTTAATGAAATCATATTTCAAACTAATGCTTAGTACGCTGTGATAGGTGTAAATACGAACAACATTCATATAGCCATTACCGTATTCCCACCTTTCACGTTAAATACCGCTGCTTATCGGTTCGCTCTACCGTGAATGTTTTCACTATCGGCTGTGATGAATCGCATCACGCAGATAACGCTTACACCAGAGCAAAAAAGGCTTAAAAAACGACAGAAAGATTTCCGCGTTATAGCTACACATAAATCGGCGATTTGCTGAAATATGGCCCCCTTCCCACAAGGTAATTTATCGTCCATCCACGGTAGGAAAGCGACGTCGCATGCCGTATCGGAGCAGTCTGGTGTGCCTGCGATCCTCTATATCACTTTATGGGCTCTTCTTCCGAAAACTATTCGTTCGAACAAGTAGAAAGTACCTGAGGCTTCATGGTTTGTGGAGAAGGGTGTAATGCTAGTAGGAACGTGACGCGAATGCAATAGCCCATTTCTATAGTTACTGCAGTGTCCAAACACATCTCATCGTTTACGTTACGGAAGCTCTGGAGGCGAAAGCCTTCTGCACAGTAACCCTGTAACTTCTTCCTCTGATGACTGAGTGTTACATCGAGTCCAACAGCATACTTTCAGCTTAAATTGTTTTTTGAACAGAGAGAAGAATAGAAGAATTCTTAAATGAGGAGGAAAGATTCTATAACTCCTCAACAGCTAATACACAAAAAGACGAGAAGAAAAAGATAAATCTGCTGTGACTAAGAATTAGGTAATAATAATAATAGTCAGCACGGATTCAGAATATAGTTTTTGTGAACGCAACTAGGTCTTTATATTCATGAAATAATGAGTACTATCGTCAGGGGATTGATTCCATAGTTATAGATTTCCAGAAGGCTTTCGGCACCATTCCTTACAAGGGTCTTCTAACCAAACTGCGTGCCTATTGAATATCGCCTCAGCTGTGTGACTGGATTCGTGATTTCCTGTCAGAAAGGACCCAGTTCGTAGTAATAGATAGGAATTCATTGAGTAAAACAGAAGTAATATACGGCGTTCCCCAAGGAAGTGTTACAGGCTCTCTGTCGTTCCTGATCTATATTAACGTCATAGTAGACAATATGAGTAGCCCTCTGACCAAAACGAATTGCAAAATGATTTAGATAAGATACCTGTACGGTGTGAATAGTGGAAATTTACACTGAATAAAGAAAATTGTGAAGTTATCCACATGAGTACTAAAAGAAATCCACTGAATTTCGATTTCGCGATAAGTCACACATATCTAAATGCTGTAAATTCAACGAAATACTTAGGGATTGCAATTCCAAATAACCTAAATTGGGACGATCACATAGATAATATTGTGTGTAGAGCAAACCAACGACTGCGATTCATTGGCAGAACCCTTAGAACGTGCAACTAAATAGACTGCTTACGCCACGCTTGTCCGCCATATTCTGGAGCATTGCTGTGCGGTGTGGGATCCGCATCAGCTCGTTTTCTGTTATCGCGAAATAGGGGAGGTAGTGCTACAGATATGGCATTTGAATTGGAGTGGCAATCATTAAAACAAAGGCGTTTTTCGTTACGAAGGGATCTTCTCATGAAATTTCAATCACCAGTTTTCGCCTGCGGTTGCCAAAACATTCTGTTGACATACACCTACGTAGGGAGAAATGATCAGCACGATAAAAGAAGAGAAATCAGGGCTCGCACAGAAAAATTTAAGTGCTCTTTTCTCCCGCGCGCCTTTCGAGAGAGACAGCTAGAAGGTGGTTCATTGATCCCTCTGCCAGGCACTTTACTGTGAATAGCAGAGTAATCACGTAGATTTAGATGTGGTTGTATGCTGTCAGTCACATTAATATGACCACCCATCAAAAGCCTGACTAACCATCTTTTGCAGCAAACACGTGCATGAAGAGTGAATGAGGATAGAGATGTGCAGCCAAGCCAGCCAAGCTGTGCTAATGTTCTGAGTTGAAGGTCCATTGCGCGAACAGCCCGCGTGACGGGGACTGATGACCTCAGATGTTAAGTCCCATTGTGATCAGGACCATTTGAACCATTTAAACCTGTCATCGTGCCGAGGAAAAACAAACTGCATGTAGGGGTGGACATCGTCCCAAAGGAAAAATGCATGCTTCTATTACCCGCTGTGCCTTTCAGAATTAAGAGATTACCCAGAGAATGCCACGAAAACATTCCTCACACTATAACACTTGCTCTCTATGTCTGGACCCTTCTGACGATGCTCCGGTGGAGCACAAAACGTGATTCATCTGCAAAGGCCTCCTGTCGCCAACCACTGACGCGCAACTGGACAGCATAAGCAAGTGGGCGTGAACCAGGCACCTACGGTGGAGGCCGATACGCAGCAACGTTTGCTGAACGGTCGTTGAAGAGACACTGATGGAAGCCCCTCGGTTCATCTGGGTGGTCAATTGCTCAACAGTTGCACCTCTGTTCACCCGCACATGTTTCCGCAGCCATCATTCACACCTGTCGCGTATGATGGGCCTTGGTGCACCACAGTTGCTTCGGCGCCAGTTTTGGGTAGCACCATTTTCCCATGCACGGTATCCTTTAATCACGGTGGCACGCAAAATGCTTACAAACTTCGACGTTTCGGAAATGCTTCCATTATTGGCCCGAACGCCAATGACCATGCCCTTTGGGCATCAGATAAATTGCTCCGTTTCCGCATTACGGCAACGACTGCACAGTTTCCCGCGTCCCCCTAACGTGTTTACATACCTGCAGTGCTAATGCTTCCACCTGCCATCTGTGAGCGGTTATTGCACGTTGACGCCAAATATAGGCGATGTCCTCTTTAACGTGAGTCAACCTCGGTGACTGAGTAAAAGAAAACCACCAATTTGTGTGAAATGCCCCTGATATAGCTTTAGACATATTCAGCATATAAAAGAAATAATTTCATGAAGAAATGTAAGAATAATAACATGAAGAAGTAAAGACATCAACGCAAAGAGCGCAATAGGAATTCATCTGTCTAATGGAGAGGAGAGGATGAATCGGTGGAAAGAGTGGAATGAGGTCCACCATCGGGCGGGGGGGGGGGGGGGGGGGAGGGGGGGGGAGGAAGGTGGAAGTACTATGTTCGATGTGTTGCCCTGTATGGTACCGAAACTTGGACTCTGCAGCTGTGAGAGGAGATGAGGATCTAGACAAGAATGACAGATGTGAAAATGACAAAAAGATAAGCAGTGATGATATGTTACAAACAACGAACTAGAAAAGGCAAATAGTAGAAGCAAGACGAGGAAAATAAATTAGTCAGAGCACTGGATAAAAGAGACTGCTTGATGAAGGCTGGACTAGAAGGAATGGTGACTGGAAAGAGGACCAGAGCTAGTATAAGATACCGGTTAATTTACAGCATCAGTATAAATGCATGACATGCACTTACGAAAAAGATGGCGGAAAACTGGGAGCAGTGATGGAACTGCCTACTGAGCAGAATATATCATCATCATCATGACCATCTTCTTCTTCACCATCATCATTGTTTACAGTGATCTGAAGCTGGCCACTGATGGCAAAAACCGGTAATATCTTGTTGAAATTATATGTCATTGCGCTAGGCAATTAATAATTAACAAAAAGTATTTAAACAATCAATAATGTCTGTAACAAACATATCTAGTGTATGATTGTCCAGCAGAACATGCGTCACGGCCGTCCAGTATCTACTCCTGAAAATCGGTTTGCATCATGTGCAGATCCTATTTGGCAGCAACGCTTACAGATTGAATTTGGAGCATTGGATGCTTCACACTAACTAACTTCTCAAAGTAAGACATCAAATACACTTCTGCCCGTCGGGCTAGCCACACGGTCTAAAGCGCTGCTTCCAGATCGGCAGATTAGTGTCGAGACCCGTTGGTTTTCCATCTTCCTCTGCAAATGCGGGCTAGTTCCCCTTATCCTGCCTCAGTTACACTGTGTCGGCGATTGCTGCGCCAGCATTGTTTCCACGTACGCGTACACCATAATTACTCTACCATGCAAGCATTTGGGGTTACATAAGTCTGGTACGAGACGTTCCCAGGGGGATCGACTGGGGTCCGAACTGCACGGTAACCCTAGGTTCGGTGTGGGGTGGCAGTGGGGTGTGTGGACTGCTGTGGCCTGTTGTGCGGTTGTGAACTACTGAGGGCTATGGCAGGACGAATCCTCTCCATCGTTCCCAGGTCCCCGGTTTAATACAATACAATACGATACAATACAAATACACTTCTATAATAATATCTATTTACATATTGTCATATTTCGAATCTGAAATACGGAGATCACTTTGATATCCTTCTTCTTATTTTGGTTTTGGTAGTTTTTTCAATTTCTACTTTGTGTTAATCGTCAATGTTGCAATTTTGAGAAACGATAGTGTATTTAGTACTGTTTCGTATCAGGCATCAGGGTGAGATACTAGTTAATAGCCGGCCGCAGTGGCCGAGCGGTTCTGGGTGCTTCAGTCCAGAACCGCGTGACTGCTACGGTCGCAGGTTCGAATCCTGCCTCGGGCATGGATGTGTGTGATGTCCTTAGGTTAGTTAGGTTTAAATAGTTCTAAGTTCTAGGGGATTGATGACCTCTGATGTTAATTCCCATAGGGCTCAGAGCCATTTGAACCATTTTGAACTAGTTAATAAAGTAAACACCCACAAGAATTAAGTGTGATTTTATGTGTAAATTAAGTTGTAAATAGTGAAAATGTTGAAGAGAACGTTTTACTTCGCCATACAACGCCTGGTTCCCAATACATTCACTGATTGTCTGTGGGAAGAATTATTGCTTGTATACCTTTCTTCACGCACTTTTTGTTGCTACTGTGATTTTCAGTGCGAACACTGGCTTGATGCAGCTCTCTATGCTACTCTTTCCTGTGCTAGTCTCTTCATCTCCGAACAACTACTGTAATTTGAACGTGATTATTGTATTCCTACCTTGGATCCTTCTACAACTCTCTCCTCCCCTTCCCCTCCTCTCCACATTTCTCACCAGAACGTAAATGACAATTCACTGAGGCCCCTGAATGCGTCCTGTCGGCCTATCCCTTCTTTAGTCAAGTTATGCGTTATATATCTTCATACCCCAATTCAAATCAGTACATCCCCATTAGCTGTTTTAAGCATTTTTCTGTAATACCACATTTCTGAAGGTTCTATTCTCTTCTTATACGAACTGCTTATCGTTCACGATTCCGTGCAAAGGAACATTACAGACAAATACCTTCAGAAAAAACTTTCTAACACATGAATTTGTATTCCACGTCAAGAAATTACTGTTTTTCAGAAATGCTTTCCTTGCTATAGCTAATCTACGTTTTATATCCTCTCTATTTCAGCCAGCATCGGTTACTTTGTAGCCCAAATAACAAAACTCATCGCCTACTTCTCTGTTGTCGGTTTGACGGGCACCATATGTCGAATGCTTAAATTTGTTGGTGGATCCCGCCTGAAAACTGGTTCTTCGAATTTTCTAATGGGATTTTCACCAGATATGACGTATCTCCTCGAATGAACCATGGGCTACGCCAAAGTGGGGTGGCTTGTGTGCTTCGATGATGCAGATAGTAGTACCGTTTCTGCAACCACAATGGAGAGATATCAGGAGCATGTAGTGATCAGGAAGAACAAAAACTGGTGTTCTACAGCTAAGAGTGTGGAATATTAGATCCCTTAATCTAGTAGGAAGTTAAAGAATTTTAAAAGGAGATTCATAGGCTTAAGTTAGATGTAGTGGGCATTAGTGAAGTGCGTTGGCAGAAAGAAAAGAATATCAGATGAGTATAACGTTATAAATATAAAATCAGACAGGGGTAATGCAGGAGTAGATCTAATACTAAATAAGAAAACAGGAATGTAGGTAGCGTAGTTAGTGTATTATCGTACCGAAGATAGACACGAAGCCAACACCCATCAATGTAGTACAAGGTTCCATACCAATTAGCTTTGCAAATGAAGAGATGGAAATAATGTGTGACTGAAAAAAGTTATTCGGATAGTTAAGGGAGACGAAAATTTAATTGTGATGGGGGGCTGGCCTTCGATAGTAGGAAAAGGAAGAGAAGGGAAAACAGTGGAACATGCGCTGAGGGAAAGGAAAGAAAGAGGTAGCCACCAGACAGAATTTTTCACAGAACATAGTTTAATAATCCCTAACGTCTAAGATGGTTGTATATGTGAAGAGATCTGGAGACACTGGTAGATTTCAGATTAGTTATGTAATGGTAACACAGAGATTCCGAAACCACATTTAAAACTGTAAAACTTATTCAAGGGCAGATACACACTCTGACCATACTTAATTGGTTATTAATCCCAGACTAAAACTGAAGAAACTGCAAAAAGGTAGGAAATTACAAAGATGTGATGTGGATAAGTTGAAAAAAAAACCAGAGATTACTGCCAGTTCTCGAGGGAGGATTAGGCAATGTTTGTGTGACACAGACCAAAGAAATACAATGTAAGCTGAATGAGTAGCTTTGAGGGATCAAATAGTGAAGTAGTAGAAGACCAAGTAGACAAAAATAGAAGGCCTGAAAGAAGTCCTTGGACAATACGGAAGATACTGAATTTAATTGATGGAAGGAGGAAATATAAATAATGCAGCAAATTAAGCTGCCGAACGAGAATGCTGACGTCTACAAAAAATGAGTTTGACAGAAAATGCGAAGTGGCAAAGCAAAAATGGCTAGAGGACAACCGTGAGGCTGTAGAAGCGACCTGTAGGAAAATTAGAGCTTTGGTGAAAGAAAAGCAGTTGTTTGACTACTAAGAGCTCAGAGTGCTAAGCAAAGAATGGAAACATCAAAGGAGTATGTAGAAGGCCTGAATAAGGGAAATGAACATGAAGGGAATATTACAGAACCGAAAGAGGGAGTAAGTGAACATGAGATGGTAGAAGAATTTGACATAGTACTGAATCACGTAAGTGGAAAATAAGGCACTTGGAGTGAAACGTCCCCTTTTGAACAATTATACAAGACTGTGCTTAAACTGACATAAAATATTTTGTTAGCGCAACGCAATCTGACTTTCAAAATTCCCTACAAAAGAATGGCCCTGACTAACATTAAACTATACCTTTCACAAATCACTTACCTCACAAAAATCTTCGCTGCTCAAGCTACTGCAATACAGCAAGCGCCACTACTGCCAGCTAAATAAAAGATTCAAACTATGGAAGGCACTAACTACTGATAGGGATAGATAGCAAATGAAAGATATTAATAGAGAACAAACAATGTATTTACCTAGCAAATGAAAGATATTAATAGAGAACAAACAATGTATTTACCTTGATATCATCATATATAAATATAGCAGTTCATGACAAATTACAAATCTCCGCCATCTCTCTCCCCACATCCACCACTGCTGGCGGCTCACCTCCAACTGCGCAACGCTACGCGCTGTTAACATCCAGCTGCCCCTCTACGATGGCAGACAACAATGCAAACTAGCCACAGACTGCACACAGCACAGCCAGTGATTTTCATATAGAGCGCTACATAACTTTGCCAATAAGAAAATATAAACAGCCTACTTACATAGCCCCCATGCTCCCCACAAAAAATTTTACAAATGTTTTTGGCCAGTGGCCAATACAGATTTGAAAAAATTTTTCATAATTACAATAACAAAGAAATCAAATGCACACACTTATTGATACAATGTTGGTCAAAAGCTAAAATTGTCTCACAGTCCATAAAGACAGTCCTAATCGTACATAACAGGAGAATAGCAGTTTTTTTCTCAAAGTCTGAGCAGTAAAAGAAAATGTACACGGAAGTAGTGGATTTCCATGGAGTCTTGAAGAAGCAGTGTTGTCCTTCCAACGGAAAGACAGTGCTGACTCTCGACATGCTGACAGGTAATGGGCCACAATGGAGCAAACCCACAGCAGAGTCATTCGAAGTTTTGAAGAATATTGGTAGGTAGGTCATCACAGAGCAGACCCACTGGAGTCCTGGTAGAGATTGTGGTATTGGTGGGCCACCAGAGGTTGCAGACCCACTGCAGTCCTTGTAGAGATGGCCAGCAGCCATCTGTTGCGACTGTGCAGGTGCACAATCACCACCGAAGAGGCTTGCAGAGAAGATAGCAAGTCCATATACCCCCACTTGTGCACTCACAAAGTTTGTGGAATTGTCCTTAGACCCAGCAATGCTGTTGTCCAGTCCCTTGCTGAATTATTAACACACGTGCAAACACTATCAGTCCCTACTTCTCACATATTGTCCATATACTATGACCAACAGAAACGTGTGCAGTGAAATGTAACGTACAAGTTACTTAATTAGATGAACCGGTGTCAATTACAATTTTATAGCAGAAGAATACAGTAACAAAGGTACAAAATACATCATGAAAAACATAACAATACAGATAACATTTGTAGTACAGGCTTTACAACAGAATAGAAATAAACATATACATCAGTGTTACAGGAATTATGATATAAGTAAATACATAAACGATCGGAATAACTTTTGAAACATCAACTTTACACATGAGCATTAAAACAAAACAGAATAAATAATGTCTAAGCATCTTTACAAAGAAAATAACAGAGTATTAGAAAAATTCTACAACATAGCTCTCATCAGCTAAACACATAAAGACAGGAAAAACACAAATACACAAGGGTACACAAACATATAGCGGAATAATAGAAGGAAAGGACAGGGTTTGTTTTACTGCAGTATTTTGCAAACAAAACTTTCTTTACTTCTCGGAGATCGCCCTTCATTCATCATTATTCCCAAAAAGTCCTATCTATACCTCCTTCCTGTATTCTATTCATATTTCTTTCAAAATAATTATTTCTGATTGTACGATACTCATTTGGGCCCAAATCTTTTTCATATAACTTCGCATTGCATTCTTTACCTATTCTCCATAATCAGTTTCTCATATAGTCTACCCCCTCTTAAGCTAACTTAAATCTACTGTGCTCAGATGCTAAACTAAGGGATGAGGCAATGCAGCAGCACGTAAAACAATTATTATAAACAGCAATGAAAAAAATGGAAAATTGCAAAGCAAGCTACAGTATAAATTAGCAAAAGTCAAATTCAATAACACTATGCCTGGCAAACAGCAGCAACTTATACCTAAACATGACATAGCGCAAGCAGAAAAAATATTACACTAAAATGGCCATGTCTAATACCTATGTCACATCTTAACATTAGAGTGATGCATCACAATTTATTCTACAAAAGAAATTACCAAGTACTTGAAAAGAAAATTATGAATGCAGTTCCTGTGAAGGTAACTGTCACTTTGTGCTCCCTCATTTTTTTGAAAAAAGTTATTATATACTCAATCTGTAGACAGAAAATATTTATATTAGTACATCTATAAAATTTTATTTTAACCAATGCTGCAGTGCAGCTAGAAACTTGATATTAAACAAAATGTGTAAATAAATACATAAAGCAAGCCATATGGCATTTTTCTTAACTAGCAAGGCAATAGCTGTGAAATGTTTCTCATCGTTTCATTAGGCATTTCAGTAAATATCATAAATTACGAGCGCCACAGTATGCTTTCAACAAGGAGATGTCAGTAGCGCGGACAATGGCCTTCCCTTTCTTTTTTTTTCTACCTGTGCTTCTGATGAGGCACTCACACTAATGGCTTGTTCTCCAGGCATCTGACACACCTGGGTGCCCACGACGCATTATGTGCAGGTGGTCACTTAACTTTCGTACGGAAATATTTACGACAGCAGTTTCCGCTACAGTGACAGTCATATATACAAAATTTCACAGGTCGAGAATTTACTTTGCAAATGTGTAGAAACAAAATCCTATGAATATAACAGTGTCCAAAAAAATTTTCAGTGGCATTGTGATACATTCACACATGATTCACACATTTCATAATTCTAAAGTACGATTCTTGGTTTCCAACATCCTGTTTCACAAGTCAAGAGTGCCTACCCACTATTCATTACTCCTTACCTTATTACACATATACGTATCCATCGACACTCGTCAATATTTCGTCATTATAAATATGAAGCATAATCAAATAACTCATATAGCCTCAGCCTATTAATCATAAACATACCTCAGCAGCATAATACACATCGTCGTCGTAAAAATAACATCATAACACCTCAGTCAAATCTCAAAATCGTCGTAGCTTCCTCCAATAATTAAAAAAATTCTCTGCTCATGTCAAGAGTGTCATCTGCCTCAAACGTACTTTAAAAATCATGAATCCATACCAAATACATCATTCAAAGCTCTCATAGTATCACAATGGTTCCAAAAAAAATATGAACAGTTCACACAGTACAGACAAAATACAATTTCATAAGTGTGAAGTTACCCAACTGTGTAATTGCGTAAACATCTGTCACTAACGTAGTAAAAAGGTTTGTCTCTCTCAGTTAAATGATCAGATAGCTGTGTAATTTATGTTTTAGAGAAATATGGTACCGATGTGTAAAGTTGTATAAGCAAATACCATATTAGCTAGGGTTCCTTGTGGTTGCCACACACATGGTACACAAAGTAAGCGCGTACCCCCCTGAGGTTTATTGTAATTATACCCTCAGGTGTTACAGATTACAGCAATGGAATGAAATGTATCACGGAAAACTTTCTTTGTAATTCAAAAATCTTTAAAAATAAATGTTTTAAGTACAAAATTAACCACTCAAATACGTGTACTGTAGCGCTAAATGTGCGTCTTGTTGCAACATAATCTGTGTGGAAGTGTCGTAGTTATCGTCCTCCGAAAGCTAAGTTCTGCAGAAGTCAATGTACTTACCTCATGATAAACAAAAGTGAAATGCTTTATGTACAGATATCTTAGTTATCACGCTTATTGCCATGATGAAGAAAGTACTGTGCTGTAACGTATTGTTGTGCTACGGAAAAGGCAGTCTCATTGTAGCTATACCACAAAAGTTACTACTAAAACATGTTTTACTTTCCAGAATAAAACAGAAAACTATGCACATATAAAACAGAAACACTGCAAAAGCAACATTGTAAATTGTCACTCATTAGTAGCGTCGTGATAAAATCGTGTAGTTGTCACATAAACTAACCACTGTGTCGTCTGGTATCTCACAGAAAGTACTTTAAATCCAGAATGTATTTTCAAGTAAACCAAAATGTTGCATTAAAATCTCATTAGCAGTACTGGTAAATGTTCTAAGTATGTGAGCCTTATAGTCGTTACGTAATCGTGCAACAAACAAGCAAGAATGTACACACACAATAACACTGTGACGTCTGTTCACTATAACAATGCATTCGTCATTTCTGTTTAAATAAGTTCTCTTGGTTCTTGATTGGATATTTAACTTCAAACATTGTTGCATGTTAACAGTTTCTTAAGTCTGACAAAGCATACTAGCAATGTAAAGTGAAAAATTTTATAGCAAAGCAAAGTTAAAAAGCAGATTATCCTTCGATAAACGGTTTTACATGTGAAATGTGGTGTAAACCTTTACTCTTCCTGGTACTCAGAGGTTCAACTTGAACGGAATTATCATGTGGTATACGTCGGTAAAGAATACTGGAATTTTTTTTCAAGGTTGGCGTCTTATGTTATTTTTCTCGGAGCCAGCAGGCGCACGCGGCTGCCTGCTGTGCGAGTCATTGTCTGTCTCTTTGTTGGCGCGCGCCGTTATTGGGATTAGGAGACCTAACTTCTACAAATTCACCTTGCCGAGAGGTCCCAGCTCTGTTGGAATCCCGCCAGTTCTGATGAAATTCACGTCTGTCGTTTTGTCGGTACTTTACATAGTTTCTTGTTTGTCGGTCATGTGGTGGAGAATTTCTCCCTGAATCGTAACTCTGCGCCGAACCGTTGCGTCTAAAGTTATTCTGTCTCCCTTGATAATAATTGTTTTGGTTCCCATATTGTCTGTTTCTCTGATTGTCTCTGTGATAGTCATTACTACGGAAATGCGATCTTTCTCTGTAACTATTATTACCTTGCCAGTGGTTGTCATACGGGTGGTGTCTGTTTTGGTCACGATTTGCGTTGTAAGAATAGACTTGTCGTGTCAAGTTATTGTTTCTGTCGTCACGGAATTGTGACGGATGTGACCTGTAGTGATTGTTTTCCTGTTTTCGCATCCCGCGACTGTCTGTGTCAATTTCCAATTCTTGTAACAGTCCCTGAAAAGCTTCAATGTCGTCTTTGCAACGTCCTGCCAAAATAATATGTCGTAAATGTTCAGGCAGTTTGATTAAGCAAATGCGAATAAGTTCTGAGGGGCTGTAAGGGTTCGACAGGTACTGATTCTTGTCCAACATGTCTTCAAAATATTTCACAAGACTGGAAAATTCAGATTGTTCGAAATATTTCATCATTATGATGCTATGTTTTACGCGGTCTTGTGTGGCTTGAGACCAATATGCTGAGAGGAAGGCATGGTAAAGTTCTCCTTCACTGTGGCAATCGTGAATGACCGATCGCATTCTTACAGCTGGTTCATTCTCTAAGTAGCCACACATAAATTCTAACATGTGCTCCAATGACCAGTTGGGAGGGAAACAATGAGAGAATTGATGGAGCCACGCTTGTGGATGAATGTCGTTGGCAGAATTCTTAAACGTTTTGAATTTACGTGTAGTAATGAACAGCTTATAGTCAAAATCATCGTGTCGGCGAGTAGCATATCGGTCATTGTTACGTCGTGTCGGCGGTTCCATCTCAAAATTCGGTGTACCTTGCCAATTTCTTTCATAATTACCGAAATGCCCTGTGTTATTATTTTGCGGCTGTTCCGTATTTCTATGTCCCTCTTCCCTTATTGGGGCGCGAGTGTCCTCTGAAATACGTAATTCTTGTATTACCTGTGTCAGCTGATCTTGTACTTCCCGCATTTCTCTTTTGCATTGCGTATTAATTTGATTCAAATTTTGTTCGAATTTTCTTATTTGTTCATACTCTTCTGTGTCAGTGAAGGCTACGGGTCTTGTGTCATTCAGATCATCATCTACCTTTGTAGATAAGTTAGTGACCTGATCCGAAAGTTCGGCTACTTTCTCCGATAGTGAACACATTTCCTCAGTGTGTTTTTCTGAACCAAGTTTCAGAGTGTCCATTTGTGTTGAAATCGAATCTACTGTGTTCTTTAAGTTTTCGTGAGTTTTTGCCAGTTGCGCAACCGAATCGGTAAATGCAACTGAGTCAATTTTAGCCCACAAGGTCTCATGATTTTCATGAACAATGGTTTGCAGCTCTTTTATGGCTGCTTCGTGATTCTGTAATGCATTCTCATGACGCGAAAAAATAGGTTGGAAATGCTCACAAATTTGTGTTTTTACGTCATTACAGACTTTTTGACATTTCGATTCAATGTTATGTAACTCAGTAGTTAAATCTTCACGTGTTTGTTCAAGTGTGGTGTCTAACTTCCGAAGATTTTGTTCCATTGTGTCTAACTTCTGAAGCTTTTGCTGTGTTTGTCTCTGATTTTGTTCCATTGTGTCTAACTTTTGCAGCTTTTGCTGTGTTTGTCTCTGATTTTGTTCCATTGTGTCTAACTTTTGCAGCTTTTGCTGTGTTTGTCTCTGATTTTGTTCCATTTGTTGCATTAGTTGTAATAACAATGCATTAGTGTCTGGAATCTGTTCCTCTACTCTTTTCGGCAGTGCATTTGCACCGGCAACATTCACATTTTGACAAGCTGAAAATGTGTCTTGACTTATTTGAGAAAACGGTGAGGACGCAAAACCTGAATCTACAGTATTTGCAAAATTGTGTCCTATCATTTCGGCTTCCTGAGGCGAGCTATTGCCGACCGATCGATCGATAATGCTTCCCTCTTCACTAATTGTTTCACTGTCCACGCCATTGTTTGACGCCCGCTCCATTTCCCTATGCACAATTACCAAATTACTACTTTGAACATCAGTTAATTCATTACTCGGTGGCGCTAACACACTGCTTTCATTTGCACTGTCATTTCTCAGTTTACTTTGGAGCCTAGTATTACGTTTTTCACACGCCATTATTGTCACAGTATTTCACACGACAACACAGAAAAACACAATTTGAAGAGCAAAAATAAGAGAACACATTAACATAGCACTGAAAATAATATCTAGTTAATTGCAGCTGCGAAATACTTGGTGCAAATCTACATGCATGCCACAACTGTTTTACAGTACGACAATGAAAGACTGCAACTACAAAGGAGATTTTCTCTACAATTACGCGCTAGCAATAAACAAAATCTACACTAATTACACAAACTACAACAAAAAATCGGAAGATTCCAGTGAGGTATCCTAGGCTAAGGGTCGACATATGAAACGTCCCCTTTGAACAATTTATATATGGCTGTGCTTAACCTGACACACAATATTTTGTTAGCGCAACGCAATCTGACTTTCAAAATTCCCTACAAAAGAATGGCCCTGACTAACATTAAACTATACCTTTCACAAATCACTTACCTCACAAAAATCTTCGCTGCTCAAGCTACTGCAATACAGCAAGCGCCACTACTGCCAGCTAAATAAAAGATTCAAACTATGGAAGGCACTAACTACTGATAGGGATAGATAGCAAATGAAAGATATTAATAGAGAACAAACAATGTATTTACCTTGATATCATCATATATAAATATAGCAGTTCATGACAAATTACAAATCTCCGCCATCTCTCTCCCCACATCCACCACTGCTGGCGGCTCACCTCCAACTGCGCAACGCTACGCGCTGTTAACATCCAGCTGCCCCTCTACGATGGCAGACAACAATGCAAACTAGCCACAGACTGCACACAGCACAGCCAGTGATTTTCATATAGAGCGCTACATAACTTTGCCAATAAGAAAATATAAACAGCCTACTTACAGGAGTAGACGATAGTCTCTCAGACTTACTGAGATCCTTGGAGGGACAGTCACAGCATAACCATTCCACCTGGTGTGTAGGATATATAGGTTCCTGAGAAATATAGGAAGAAGTGAGAAAACACTTGCCTTATGACTTTTCTTAGAAGACAGATAAATCTAGGTTTACAGCATTTGTAGATATAAAGTAAGTTTTTGACAATGTTGACAGGAATACACTCTTTGAAATCCTTCATGTAGCGGGGATAAAATGAAGGCAGTGACGATTATTTACAATTCGTATATTAACTAGACTGCAGTCGAAGGACATGAAAGGTAGGCAGCGAGTTTGACAGGTTTTGTAAACCATAGCTGAGGTTATTCAGTAAGGGCATTGACGAAACAAAGGAAAAATTTAGAAATGGAACTAATGTTCAGGCACAAGAAAGAATGTTTGAGGTCTAGTGATGACTTTTTAATTCTGTCGGAAAAGGCAAAGTACTTCGAAACTTGGAAGAGCAGCTGAACGGAATGGAGAATGTCTTGAAAAGAAATTATGCGATGAACATCAACAGAAGGTAAAAGAGGGGAAATGAAATGAAGTCGAATTAAATCAGGAGACGCCGAGAGAATCAGATTATGAACTGAGACACTAAGAGTAATAGATGAGTTACGCCATTTGCGCAGCAAAACAACTAATGCTGGCTGAAGTGTAGATGATATAAATTGCAAGATGTCAATACAAGAAGAGCATTTTTGAAATAGAAGACTTTGTTATTGTCTAACATAAAAGTATTTGAAGATATATGTCGATAGAGTTCCATTGTAAGGAAGTGAAACGTGGAAGATAAGCGGTTCAGACAAGACGAAAATATTGACTTTTAAACTTGACGTTACAGAATAATATTTAAAATACGATAGGTGAATCAAATAATTAAGGAGGAAGTACTGTGTATACATGCCGATGTCGCAAGATGAAGATGAACAGATAGAGAAAGTGTATGAGGATATTGAAAGGGTAATGCAGTATGTAAAGGGGGACGAAAATCTAATAGTCACGGGCGACTGGAATGCAGTTGTAGGGGAAGGAGTAGAAGAAAAGGTTACAGGAGAATATGGGCTTAGGACAAGGAATGAAAGAGGAAAAAGACTAATTGAGTTCTGTAACAAGTTTCAGCTAGTAATAGCGAATACCCTGTTCAAGAATCACAAGAGGAGGAGGTATACTTGGAAAAGGCCGGGAGATACGGGAAGATTTCAATTAGATTACATCATGGCCAGACAGAGATTCCGAAATCAGATACTGGATTGTAAGGTGTACCCAGGAGCAGATATAGACTCAGATCACAATATAGTAGTGATGAAGAGTAGGCTGAAGTTCAAGACATTAGTCAGGAAGAATCAATACGCAAAGAAGTGGGATACGGAAGTACTAAGGAATGACGAGATACGTTTGAAGTTCTCTAACGCTATAGATACAGCAATAATGAATAGCACAGTAGGCAGTACAGTTGAAGAGGAATGGACGTCTCTAAAAAGGGCCATCACAGAAGTTGGGAAGGAAAACATAGGTACAAAGAAGGTAACTGCGAAGAAACCACGGGTAACAGAAGAAATGCTTCAGTTGATTGATGAAAGGAGGAAGTACAAACATGTTCCGGGAAAATCAGGAATACAGAAATACAAGCCGCTGAGGAATGAAATAAACAGGAAGTGCAGGGAAGCTAAGACGAAATGGCTGCAGGAAAAATGTGAAGACATCGAAAAAGATATGATTGTCGAAAGGATAGACTCAGCATACAGGAAAGTCAAAACAACCTTTGGTGACATTAAAAGCAACGGTGGTAACATTAAGAGTGCAACGGGAATTCCACTGTTAAATGCAGAGGAGAGAGCAGATAGGTGGAAAGAATACATTGAAAGCCTCTATGAGGGTGAAGATTTGTCTGATGTGATAGAAGAAGAAACAGGAGTCGATTTAGAAGAGATAGGGGATCCAGTATTAGAATCGGAATTTAAAAGAGCTTTGGAGGACTTACGGTCAAATAAGGCAGAAGGGACAGATAACATTCCATCAGAATTTCTAAACTCATTGGAGGAAGTGGCAACAAAACGACTATTCACGGCCGGCCGGAGTGGCCGAGCGGTTAAAGGCGCTACAGTCTGGAACCGCACGACCGCTACGGTCGCAGGTTCGAATCCTGCCTCGGGCATGGATATGTGTGATGTCCTTAGGTTAGTTAGGTTTAAGTAGTTCTAAGTTCTAGGGGACTTGACCACAGCAGTTGAGTCCCATAGTGCTCAGACCCATTTGAACCATTTTTGACTATTCACGTTGGTGTGTAGAATATATGAGTCTGGCGATGTACCATCTGACTTTCGGAAAAGCGTCATCCACACAATTCCGAAGACGGCAAGAGCTGACAAGTGCGAGAATTATCACACAATCAGCTTAACAGCTCATGCATCGAAGCTGCTTACAAGAATAATATACAGAAGAGTGGAAAAGAAAATTGAGAATGCGCTAGGTGACGATCAGTTTGGCTTTAGGAAAAGCAAAGGGACGGGAGAGGCAATTTTGACGTTACGGCTAATAATGGAACCAAAGCTAAAGAAAAGTCATGACACCTTAATAGGATTTGTCGACTTGGAAAAAGCGTTCGACAATATAAAATGGTGCAAGCTGTTCGAGAATGCGCTAGGTGACGATCGGTTTGGCTTTAGGAAAAGCAAAGGGACGAGAGAGGCAATTCTGACGTTACGGCTACTGAAGGAAGCAAGGCTAAAGAAAAATCAAGACACTTTAATAGGATTTGTCGACTTGGAAAAAGCGTTCGACAATATAAAATGGTGCAAGCTCTTCGAGATTCTGAAAAAAGTAGGGGTAAGCTATAGGGAGAGACGGGTCATATACAATATGTACAACAACCGAGAGGGAATAATAAAAGTGGACGATCAAGAACGAAGTGCTCGTATTAAGAAGGGTGTAAGACAAGGCTGTAGCCTTTCGCCCCTACTCTTCGATCTGTACATCGAGGAAGCAATGATGGAAATAAAGAAAGGTTCAGGAGTGGAATTAAAATACAAGGTGAAAGCATATCAATGATACGATTCGCTGATGACATTGCTATCCTGAGTGAAAGTGAAGAAGAATTAAATGATCTACTGAACGGAATGAACAGTCTAATGAGTACACAGTATGGTTTGAGAGTAAATCGGACAAAGACGAAGGTAATGAGAAGTAGTAGAAATGAGAACAGCGAGAAACTTAACATCAGGATTGATGGTCACGAAGTCAATGAAGTTAAGGAATTCTGCTACCTAGGCAGTAAAATAACCAATGACGGACGGAGCAAGGAGGACATCAAAAGCAGACTCGCTATGGTAAAAAAGGCATTTCTGGCTAAGAGAAGTCTACTAATATCAAATACCGGCCTTAATTTGAGGAAAAAATTTCTGAGGATGTACGTCTGGAGTACAGCATTGTATGGTAGTGAAACATGGACTGTGGGAAAACCGGAAAAGAAGAGAATCGAAGCATTTGAGATGTGGTGCTATAGACGAATGTTGAAAATTAGGTGGACTGTTAAGGTAAGGAATAAGGAGGTTCTACGCAGAATCGGAGAGGAAAGGAATATGTGGAAAACACTGATAAGGAGAAGGGACAGGATGATAGGACATCTGCGAAGACATGAGGGAATGACTTCCATGGTACTAGAGGGAGCTGTAGAGGGCAAAAACTGTAGAGGAAGACAGAGATTGGAATACGTCAAGCAAATAATTGAGGACGTAGGTTGCAAGTGCTACTCTGTGATGAAGAGGTTGGCACAGGAGAGGAATTCATGGCGGGCCGCATCAAACCAGTCAGTACACTGATGACAAAAAAAAAACTGTGTAAAAAATGTATGGTGACTAAAAGAGGAGACTGGCTGAGAGGACTCACGCTGCAGAGTCAAGTAACATTCAGTTATGTAATGAAGGAAGCGTAGCCGTTAAAAATTGTAGAAGGCAATCAAGGCTCTGATACAGTAAGCACACTCAATTGGATGCATAATGCCATAGTAATTGAGAGAGTTACATCAAATCAGTCTTTGATATAAAGACAATAACAACAACAAGAGTACTTTGATGTTCGTCAATTCAGATGCACAGTATTTCCGACAATCTTCGACTAGCAAAATAAATATGCAGTCACTCATAGTGACGATCTTTGTATACGTTCTACGTCACATCCTGACAGAGATCACGGACACTTGCAAAGTATTTCAGTAAAGGTGATAAAGACTGGTGTTTCTCATGGAAAAGCCGCAGTTTGCCAGTACCAATCCATTTAATGTAATCCTGTTATTTGCTTTGCTTACAACGTATCCCCCGTGGTCGTTCCATTGCATATTCTTAAGTATTATTAATTATCCGTATGACACAAGGACGTACTTAATGAATTAGATTTTGCAGCTGGCTCCAATTTATGCGCTGAAGAATCGTGTGATATCGGATGATGGCAAGTCGTAATCAGATTAAATGTGATACATGTCCATTCTCTATACAGACGTCTGCCGTGGTCTAATACTAACTTGCTGTCCCATACCGAAGCACAGTTTTACTGAGTGATGAGCTACGGTTCAAGATGTAGCTCTTGCTTGAGACCATGTGGAATTACTGGGTGAATGGTGAAAGCTATTTACTTGAATAGCTGTTATTTTGGTAACAGCATAAAATCTGTGAAGTTATGTGAGGGCGTCGGATTGGTTTAAGGGCTCCGGAATTATACAATTAGTTTTAATCGAAGGCAAAGTTAATTTCAAGGATGGTATCGGCGTTCTTCTGCATCACCTTAACAGTGCCTCTACTGTCAAAGCGAGGTACTCTTGTGCCATATGTTGAAGAAAACCGTGTATATTTGCCGGTCCGGAGTGCATAATGGCGTGACCTGAACTCCATCAAACATCAGAGGGATAAACTACATGTTCGGTTACGCTCGAAATCATTTCTTCAGATAATTCAGCTTCAGCTATCCACCATGATAGAAGCCGATTCCGCTTGCAATGTATGAGAACTCATCCCGAAAATGTTTTCCGATGTTTTTTACGCCGCTAAGAAAGTAACAGAAACAAGTCGTGAAAGTTATTCGCAACAGAGGTATTAGTAGGAGTAGGACTGGCGGATCGGAAGATAATTACGTATTTAATGCGTTTTTTATTGTTTAATGCGACTTTACTGAAAACTGTGTCAGATGCTGCTAACCAATGAGAACCGAAAATAACGACGCTTATGATGGCAGTGTGTCCGGTGGAACAGTGAACAGAATAAAAGAGTGATAGACACAGTGCTATTGTTTCTCTGTGACTCACTTCATTGGTGGACAGCTCACACAAAGCAGTTGGCATGGTCGAAGCAAGTAGACTCATTACGGGATGCCATTCTGATTGCTAGACTTTGACGTTAATCGGCGCTGTTTGAATACAGTGGTGCCAGTCGCTTTGTGTAAGCGCTTCATCAGTATAGGCAGGGAACGCGAGCAATTACTTCGAAGCGAGCTTTTTGGGAGGTTTGTGCGATTGGGCAGGACAGTTCCCTTCCCACAGATGGCTCCACTGCTAACACTGCGTTAGATGGACTGGGGTGACAGTGAGAATGTGGATCAGGGAAGGAGTCATACCAGGGTAATCTATGCATTTGCGTGAACGGCTTGCCTTAGTGGCTAACGCACCTGCCTAGTAACCAGGAGACCCAGGTTCGATTCCTGGCCGTGGTATAAATTTTCACTCATTGGTTCAGTCTACATGCATAAAATAATAACCTTATTGTTTTCCTCAGATGAAAGATTATCATTGACAAATTGGCACAAAAAATACTACTTAGTTTCTCAAACTGGATATTCAAATAAGAAATATTTTTTTAAAAATTGAAGAAACATTTACATTCGTGTCTGAAAGCCCACACTAACCATTAAGTCTGTCTTCAGCTTGTTACATGTGTAGCATTCCGTTACTTGATCACGTCAGCTTATGCTCATTTACGGTCGATGGAACCAGATAGGCGATGTGATTTTCAAACAGTCTGTTTATATCACCAGTTCGTTACACACTAGTGTCGCCACTATTTCTCCGCACAGATACTATGACACACCTATCATACTTCTATAACCACAATATGAGATTGTATACGTGTAGCATCTTGGCTGTACCCTTGCTTAACACGAATCTTTCTTCATCTTCATTTCAGGAATACGGCTGAGGACCAAGATACCCTGTGACCTGCGTCTTATCCAAAACCACTACACACGCGAGAGAAGATCGAAACTGCACCTTTTATCATAAGCGTAGCTTCCGTCTCGCCATGTCTCAGCTATGTCCTTTCTGTCGAACAGGTAATCAGTATCTCTGCCACGCAGCCCAAACGTTTCTCATCCTTTTCTGTTACTTTTTTCTTCCTACCATCTCATCTGCTAACCTTACCTATTGGGTACATTATACACAAAGGTATGGAGAGGTAGGCTACAGATTGTAGTGGTAATTGCCGTCTTAGGAAAGCTTGACAGAATCAGAAATGATTAGTGAAGAAGTTAGAGTAGTGAACAGAAGATTTAGTTGTATTTCCACAAGTGTATGAAGACTCATTACAAATAATGCAGCACGAAATCGAGTCCATCTATTTCAGTGTCAACAAGAATGAGGCTCTCCGTACTAGAGCATGAACGATGGAGTCGGAGCCACGACTAGGCAGTGTCTGCATAGCCCAGGGGTGCCCAAGATTTCGGCTCGCAAGCGTTGTCCGGGTCCAAGTGCCAAAGCGCTCAGCTTCGCTTCAGATTTCCTCCTCCGCCACATCGCGCTCTCTGCGCGCTAGGGGGGTGAATACGGGAGAACAGTGAACACCTCGCATGTAAATGACAGTACAGTCGTACCGCGTATAGCTTAGTTTCACATTTCACTTTTGTCAACAACATAAATTACAAATAAAAAAAATTTCAATATTAATTAATTATTTTTGGTGCGCTAAAGACATAACATAATTTTTATCTGTTAGAAACTGTTGGCATATGGACAGATGCTGACAATTTCACATAGTTTTACACTCAAGTTGCCATGTAATCATGACTTATTTACTTTCATAATCAAAAAAAGGGCTTTCACACAACTATGTAAATCTAAAATTATAGCACTTTTGGAACTTCAAAAAATTTTGGAAAATCTAACTGAGCAAGACAATGTAGATGTTCTGGACAGTTTTAACGTAAAAAATGTAAACAAAACTGGAATTACCTTGCAGATCAATCATTTACATCTGCACATTCACAGGGGTGCTTTCAGCTGAAACAACAAATGGTTCCGGAAACAGCTCGAAAACTGGTAAAAAATAGACAGTGTCCTCAAAACCTGTATAATAGTGTCGTTGTAATTCTTACAATGTCGTAACACCAGTGAGCCTAGGGAAATGGATTGTGTTTGTCAGAATGTGTCCCTTCTGCTGGGGATCTTCTTTTTAAATGCATCTCAGCCAAATCAGAAATAACTTACTTTGCAATGTCTTACTGTGGGTAGTGCGTATTCAAGTCCACTTAAAATGTGAAGTCTACAATCCTTTCCGAATGTTCTACTTTTTGTCCTTGCACTCTGTTTCCTTCATAAGTTCACCAATTGTTGAAAACTTTTTCCGGGCATGTCCCTTGACTTAACCTAAGCACTTTACAGTAATATATGAAGTCTCCATACCCTTCGTTCATTTCCATTGAAAACTGTTGCAACTGAAAAGGGAATAATGTGTGCAGTTCTGAGATTTTACTATTCGTACCTCCAGTTTCTTCATACCTGCAAATTTAGCACAAAGTGCCTCTTTATGTAAAGGATAATGAATCTTGTCTGTCAATCACAGTAATTTTTTGCTCTTTCTGCATGGTACTATAATGTCGTTTCGAAGCAAATAAGTGGTTCCTCTTCGCTTATCTGAACTGAGGTATCTTGTCCCTCTCTTATGTCATTCCCATTCGTTTTATAAAATTGTGACAATAGATCGTAAGACTGCCTTTTTTTTGGGCACATAGACACTGGAGCTATGAACGTCCTTCATACCACAAAAAAATAGCGAAGGATAAACAGCGCTGTGTAATCTCCCCACGGATAATTACCCTCTACCACGCAATAATTAATAATTATAAATCAAATCATCCACATTTATTCACTTTTGGAAAGTATCTGATCGGATTTTCTAGTAATATATGCGCCGACAGCTCGTCGACGCCAAGGTATTTTTCTAGTACGTTTATTCTTTGGAAGAACAGAGATACATATATGTATTCTCCATGGTTGTTAGGGAGGGATAACTAGGACAGCTTCGGAAGTATCTGTTGGAAGATTGTCGGGTTGCTAAAAGAGACATATTTGCTCTTCTTCTCGCTAAAGCGAGCTATTAACGTTTGTGCCACTAGCGGGTTATTTGAAGGGAGAGAAAAACTGTAAACGCAAATTAAGTAAGACTTGGAATCAACAGAAAACGGAACATGTAATGGAGATGGATTGAATATACAATTTTCCTCAGAAATAAGGTTTGTGACCCTTTTATTCTAGAGTGAATGACGAATGAGTTCTCTGTCTGAATCATTGATGATTGTCTTGGCCCTGTAATTAGTGAGGAAGTTTCAGTTGTGACGAAGAGAGCCTGCAATCACCGAAATTTTATAAAATCGTCCAAAAAGGCTTCGGACGCATCTGAAATTCTAAATCTGTCGTAAAATGAACGAATTGTTCAAACGATCGATTTTCCCAACTGAATGCAGCGCTTAACAATAATAATAGATATAAAGATCTTTTACAGCAAGCCAGCCGCTGAATATTAAGACGAAGGGCTCCACCAGAAATTCTATTGGGCTGAGTTCACGTAATGAAATATTATATTTAAAACTGTATATAGATAAAGGACAGAGAGAGAGAGAGAGAGAGAGAGAGCGAATGAAATTAGAGAAAATACGCAGAATCCTCCATTAGTATAATTGTTTGCCTGTCTTATCACGGATCAGCCTAAAGATAAAACAGGAGGCCCTTACTTTACTGTACAGGTTTATGTGTGAGAGACATTACACCAAGTTAGCGGCAAGCTGCATTCACATACTTTCATCATTTACAGTATAATCCATTATAGCTGACAACATGACTCTGCTGGACTCGGAGAGTTGTGCCCACCGCAAATTGGCGCACCGCAATGCTAAATGAAATGTCGAGCTGTTCTGGGTGCTTCTGAGAAGAACCGAACAAAGCCGAGCGATAGGCTGGGCCTTTGGACCGCACGTGGCCCGCACAGGCTGCACGCCGTGAAGTGTGGCATGCCGTGGCCAGCCCTGGCGTAGCGTATCGTAGCAAACAGGCTGCAAGTGCGAGTGGGCCGAGTGGCTGACGCTGGCCTCCCGCCATTGAGGTGACTATGGGCGCTTGTGGAATGGAGCCGCTGAAGTATGGCTCAGCAGGCACACACCATTGGGTCCACCAGATCCCAATGTATTGTATTGTATGTTAACTGGGGGCATAGAAACGACAGAGAGCCTCCGTTCCCGCAGCAGCCGCTGTGGTCCACAAACCCACGACGACTACCGCAGTCCACTCCACCCCTTCCGCCGCCCCGCACCGAACCACTCTTTCAGGGTTATAGCAGATCCCATAAAACTGCTATTGATGTCTGATGGAAACTTGCAGTTCTGTTGCCAACATTGCGTCGTCCGTGCAGTGGTATCGACAAATGGTATCACATTACTCAATATTTTTCACTTTGCATCTGACCTGTCAACTTCTTCTCTACAATGATTCCTGTTTACTTCATACTACTGTGAGACTTTCCTGCTAAATTATGAAATTGCATAACATAATGTTATCAAGACAGGCACTTCTTAAATACTGTATTAAAATTAATACTTATTATTATTATTATAGGTGGATCAATTAACAGGAGAATATCAGGCAGGATTTCACAAACGGCGATCTTGCACTGAACAGTTATGGGATCTAAAGACAGTCTTAAAGTGAGAACATGTAGAAATACTGTGGTCACTTTTGTCGACTTTACAAAGGCTTATGATTCAATAGGTAGGTAAAAATTATTCCACACTTAAGATAAATTTAAAACTGACAGTAAAAAAAGATCAGTTATCCAACAGACATTAACAGAAACAACCTCCAAAGTTAAATTCATGGGACAAACGTCCGAAGCATTTCATATTCGTACTGGTGTTCGCCAACGAGATGGCTCATAACCCCCTTCTATTTAACACGGTTCTGGAAAACAATGTGAGGAGATCGGAAAAGAAAATGAAGCGAATTCAACTCGGGAATAAAAAAGAACAGAGAAGGATGTGAAGTGTCTGGCTTTTGCAAATGATCTTGCCATTCTAATCATCAACAGAGAAGAAGGCAAACTTGCACAGAAGAAGCTTCACGAAATCTCAGAGAAAACAGGCCCACAACTCTCCTACGAGAAGACTCAGGTAACCTCCCCATTACAGCTCAGTATGCGAAAGTGCCACGGGTTACGCACTTCAAATGTCTAGGAGAGATAATCCAAACTGAATTCCATAGCCAGTCAAAAAAGAATCTTCAAATTACAGAAAACATATAAGCTCACTTGGAATCACTACAATAAAAAATCTATTTCTATCACTGCAGAAATAAGGCCTTACTACACAGTGGTTCTACCAGAAACACTCTACGTTGCCGAAATTACTGTGATTCATGGTCATACCAAAACCAGAGACATTGAAAAAGAAGAAAAAAATTCCGAGGAAAATACAAGGACGACTGTATCGTGAAGGAATTTCGATAAAGAGGCCAACGAGAGACCTGCAAAGAAATAGAAACAATAATGGCAACCTTTAGAATGAGAGGCATGAAATTTTATGGACATATAAGCAGGATGAACAAGAACAGGCTCACAAGGCAAATCTTTACATAGCAAACACTAGCAAAAACAAGACAAAGTGGATCACTGAAACAGAAGAAGGCATTGAGTAACTAAGAATCACACAAGACAACATAAACAATCAATAACGGTTCAGGAACATTATAAAGAAACATACACTTAAACAAAAACACACCGAGAAAAGATCAGGAAATAAATGGTCGGAAGAACGCTAGAGAGAGTGCAGTGAGCGTATGAAGAGTATTTGGGAAGAACGAAGGAAGAAGAAGAAATCATGACTACTCAAGTTCAAGAGCCCGCCAGGTTGGCCGTGCGGTCTAACGCACGGAGGCCGAACCGCACAATAACCCTGGGTTCGGTGTGGGGCGGCGGAGGGGTGAAGTGGACTGCGGTAGTCGTGGGGTCGCGGACCACTGCAGTGACCACTGCAGCGGGGACGGAGCCTCTCCGTCGTTTCTAGGCTCCCGGTTAGCATACAGTACAATACAATACTAAAGTTCAATCGCTCTCTTAAAAGGGGATATTCGAAAATAATAATAATAATAATTATTATTATTATGATTTTGTCAGGTGAAATGAGTACAGGAATAATTAAGTAAACAATACTTCGTGATACTCTGAATGTACCAACTTCTGTGCTGGTGACGTGTCAGAAGTTTCTTAATTAAAGCAGTAGAGTCGGTGACACAATCAGTAGTTGTAAGAACATTCCCATTGTTATAGACTGTGGCAGTCCATAGTGCCAGAGGCGTTAAGCACCATGTGGTGTTAACTTATGACACACTTAGTCTGATGTGTGATAAACAATTAAGTGTGTTCTGCCTTTCTCGCGATAAATACATAAAGAAATAGGATAGCGCCTGAGCCGCTGGTACCTGTCATCATCTAATAAAAACAATTTATGAAGGTGATCTTCAGCGTTAAGAACTACGAATGCATTTCCTTTACAGGCCGACAGGACAGCTAACTTCTAGCACTCACGGTACAAGCACAGACGGCGCTTTTGCTAGCATACGGTTGGTCGTCAGTCTGACGTCGTCCGCTGTGCTTTTGGAGAGGTGACGCGTAGACTGCGAGATTCCATCGACAGTGTTAAACGTCGGCAGCCGTCGCAGGAATGGAAAACAATGGAACCGTAAATGCTCTGTGCCGAAACAAAGCCGTCGTGCAGTTCTTTGTTGGAGTGATTAATCACGGCCACCTGGACTTTACCCTATGTTTTTATTAATAGTGTGGACGTGCTAGAGAACTGGCAAGCCACTCACTGTGGGAAGCGACGTCACCGGCACGAGAGTCTGCGTCGACGAGATGTGTCCCTGGCGGCGGCTGAGGGCAGCGGGTCGGCGATAGGCCGTGATGTATGACGTCAGAGGCCGTGGGCCAGCATATTTCAGCCTTAACGCGCGCCGTCACTGCGCTGCTTCTACTGCGTTATGTGCGGCCCGCGATATGAGCTGGCTTGCGACGAATAAAAAATACTGTGGGCACTTCCCCTGGCCTACAAGTGGTACGAATGGTTATATTCTATTCGTTTTTCGCTATAAAGGAGCTGTCTCCGCAACCATACTCTTAACTTGAATAGATACTAATGCTTTTATATGAATTATGCTGAAGGATAATGGAATGTAGTCGAATTAAGTCGGGTGATGCTGAGGGAATTAGATTAGGAAATGAGACACTTAAAGTAGTAAAGGAGTTTTGCCATTAGGGGATCAAATAGGGGATGGTGGTCGAAGTAGAGAGGATATAAAATGTAGACTGGCAATGGCTAGGAAAGAGTTTCTGAAGAAGAGAAATTTGTTAACATCGAGGATAGATATGTCAGGAAGTAGTTTCTGAAAGTATTTGCATGGAGTGTCGCCATGTATGGAAGTGAAACATGGACGATAAATAGTTTGGACAAGAAGAGAATAGAAGCTTTCGAAAAGTGGTGCTACAGAAGAATGCTGAAGATTAGATGGGTAGATCACATAACTAATGAGGAGGTATTGAATAGAATTGAGGACTTTGTGGCACAACTTGACAAGAAGAAGGGACCGCTTGGTAGGACATGTTCTGAGGCATCAAGGGATCACATATTTAGCATTGGAGGGCAGCGTGGAGGGTTAAAATCGTAGAGAGAGACCAAGAGATGAATACACTAAGCAGATTCTGAAGGATGTAGGTTGCAGTAAGTACTGGGAGATCAAGAAGCTTGCACAGGATAGAGTAGCATGGAGAGCTGCATCAAACCAGTCTCAGGACTAAAGACCACAACAACAACATGCTGAAAAATTTAGGATAAATTCTGCGCTACTTCAGAAAGAACTACAGCGAGAAAGTTGCTTTCTCTTAACTAACCTATCGAGGTATCGCACAGAACAAACATTAAGAGACCGTGGGAACACAAGAGACTCGTCATACGTATGTGTAAAACTTGCATCGCAAATATAGCGAAAATGCAAAGTGCTACTGACATGCGGTTTTCACAGAATGGATTTATAGTCAGGGTCTCGTATTGTTAGCTAATCAACGGATAGTAATAATATCAAAAAGTATATTTTTGTGCAAACATACACTTTTTTAAATGGAGCAATGCCTATGACATTAGCGAGACGGACTAACAGTAGGAAAATTACACTACTGGCCATTAAAATTGCTGCACCACGAAGATGACGTGCTACAGAGGCGAAATTTAACGGACAGGAAGAAGATGCTGTGATATGCAAATGATTAGCTTTTCAGAGCATTCACATGAGGTTGGCACCTGTGGCAACACCTACAACGTGCTGACGTGAAGAAAGTTTCCAACCGATTTCTCATACACAAACAGCAGTTGACCGGCGTTGCCTGGTGAAACGTTGTTGTGACGCCTCGTGTAAGGAGGAGAAATGCGTAACATCAGGTTTCCGGCTTTGATAAAGGTCGGATTGTAGCCTATCACGATTGTGGTTTATCGTATCGCGACATTGCTGCTCGCGTTGGTCGAGATCCAATGACTGTTAGCAGAATATGGAATCGGTGGGTTCAGGAGGGTAATACGGAACGCCGTGCTGGATACCAACGGCCTCGTGTCACAAGCAGTCGAGGTGACAGGCATCTTATCCGCATGGCTGTAACGGATCGTGCAGCCACGTCTCGATCCCTGAGTCAACAGATGGAGACGTTTTCAAGACAACAACCATCTGCACGAACAGTTGGACGACGTTTGCAGCAGCATGGACTATCAGCTCGGAGACCATGGCTGCGGTTACCCTTGAGGCTGCATCACAGACAGGAGTGCCTGCGATGGTGTACTCAACGACGAACCTGAGTGCACGAATGGCAAAACGTCATTTTTTCGGATGAATCCAGGTTCTGTTTACAGTATCATGATGGTTGCATCCGTGTTTGCCGACCTCGCGGTGAACGTACATTGGAAGCGTGTATTCGTCATCGCCATACTGGCGTATCACCCGGCGTGATGCTACGGGGTTCCATTGGTTACACTTCTCGGTCACCTCTTGTTCGCATTAACGGCACTTTGAACAGTGGACGTTACATTTCAAATGTGTTACGAAACCCTACATTTCAGGAGGATAATGCACTACCGCATGTTGCATGTCCTGTACGGGCCTTTCTGGATACAGAAAATGTTCGACTGCTGCCCTGGCCAGCACATTCTCCAGATCTCTCACCAATTGAAAACGTCTGGTAAATCCTGGCCGAGCAACTGGCTCGTCACAATACGCCAGTCAGTACTCTCGATGAACTGTGGTGTCGTGTTGAAGCTGCATAGGCAGCTGTACCTGTGCACGCCATCCAAGCTGTGTCTGAGTCGTTGCCCAGGCGTATCAAGGCCGTTATTACTGCCAGAGGTCGTTGTTCTGGGTACTGATTTCTCAGGATCTATCCACCAAAATTGCGTGAAAATGTAATCACATGCCAGTTCTAGTATATTTGTCCAATGAATACCCATTTATCCTCTGGTGTAGCAATTTTAATGGCCAGTAGTGTTGATTCCCAGTAATCTTTGTTGGAGGATTCCTATGCGAGTCGTTTATGAGATATCGTATTTTGAAAAGTTCCCAAACCGACACTTGTATAATACCTGTGGTAGCGCACACTAAGGAACAACACAAGAGCATACACTAGCTGTGTGGTTTCTGACCAGTACCGAGATAATTGACCATCACAGGTTGTGTTCAAAATGAAAACCAGCAGCGGCATTAGACAGTGCTAGAATTTCAGCGGAGATGTCTGTGCAGACTGCAGCAAAACGTGGCTGCATACGGTCGAACGTAGTTTGTATGACCTTGTAGACATCGTCTTTCAGCTTTCCCCACAGCAAAATGTCTGCAGGCGTCAAATCCGGGGAATGGACCGGCCAAGGTACAGGTTCTCTGCGTCCAATACAACTATTTCGTGCAGTATGGGCTGGATAGCCATCATGTTGATACCATAGGTTCTTCCTAGTCTCCAGAGGAATGTCCTCTAGCAATTATGGAAGACGGTCTGCTAGGACTATAAGCTGATGGTTCTCTTTCTCCCACACCACACGTTTACACTCGATGAAAGCTGACGTTCTACCTGACGAAACTAAGGGGTGGGGGGGGTGGGGAGGGGAGAGAGAGGTGTCAACAGACCAACAGTGCACGTTTCGACTGTTTATCTGGCCATGATTGGTAAATTTGGCTTCATCTCTAAACAACATACGATACATCTGCAGTATCCTGTCTTAATACCCATGTACAGAAGTTAATATGATTCTCATAATCGTTTCCACGCAGCTCTTGATAGAGATATATGTAATAGGGATGGAGCCTATGTAGATGGAGAATGCATAGGACACTTGCCCGACTCATGACACTTCCTCGTCCGACTGCGGATCAACTGCAGCAGCAGCAGCAGCAAGGACATTGATTTCCCCCTATTTTGTCCGTCACTTGCTCCCTTCTATTGCGTTGTCGAGGTGTTACACTACCCCTTTCACTTAACTGTTTGGAGAGGTTGACAAATAACTGATGACATGGTGACGTGTATGGGGATATGTTGCCGCATACACCATACGATAAAGAACTGAATTTTTCCCGTGCTTTCCATACACCATGAACATGTCGCCTTTCTCTGTCTACGTAAATCTCATCCCCTACTCGCGACTTACTGCTTGGACTGTCACACATTAACAGACTAGTAAGTCACAGTGTACTCAAGCAACACACATGCACACTGTAATCCAATATAACAACATCGTACCTAGCAACTACGCAGGATGAATGGCAAAACGAGTGCCCCGGCCAGTGTGGCCGACCGGTCCTAGGCGCTTCAGTCTGTAACTGCGCGACCGCTATGGTCGCAGGTTCGAATCCTGCCTCGGGCATGGATGTGTGTGATGTCCTTAGGTTAGTTAGGTTTAAGTAGTTCTAAATTCTAGGGGACTGATGACCTCAGTGCTCAGAGCCATTTGAACAAACGAGTGCCGGTGTGAAAACTTTTCAAAATACGATTACTCGTAAACGACTCGCACTGGAATTCAGCAACAAATACTATTCTCATTATGATTTACTCTACTTTTGGAATGTTAGTGTGAATAGGCACTACTCCATTTAAAAATGTCCGCTTGCACAAAAATTACTCTTTCTAAGTATTATTACAATCTGCTACCGAGCGAGGTGTCGCAGTAGTCAGCAGACTGGACTCGTATTCGGAAGGACGGCGGTTCAAATCTGCGTCCGGCTATCCTGATTCGGGTTTTTTGTGATTTCCCTAAATCGCTTCAGGAAAATGCTGGGATGGTGCCTTTGAAAGGGCACGGCCGATTTCCTTCCCCATTTTTCCCCAATCCGAGCTTGTGCTTCGTCTCCAATGACCTCACTATCGACCGGCTGTTAAACACTAACCTCCTCATACTAAGCATTCGGTTGACTGGATAACAATACGAGCCCATGACTACCAGTCCATTTGGTGAAAACCGCATATCAGGAGATCAGTAGCACTATCTGTTAGAACAATATTTAGAGTGCAAATCTTAGGGATGGTTCACACTATATGTATATAGTGTGGTCAAGAATACACTAACTTTTTTACTGTTTCATTGGAAAGAACAAAGTTGAAAACAGCCTGTCCTGCCTTCAATCAAAGGGAATGAGAGATGCAAAAAAGGAGCGAACATATACATATATTCTCTACTATTTTGCTTCTCCCATTCAGTATGTAAGAAGGCAAAATAGGCTGTTTAGAACTTTGTTCTTTCCAGGGAAACCGTAAAAGATTTAGGACAGTATTCTTGACAATTTTGAGCACCGCAGCTAATTGACACTAATATTAATGATTAATGAGAACCACCACAGCTTTATTGAAATACATTTATTATGTCACTACCGATTTCGTTCGTTAGAACATCATCAGGCTGCCGAATAGTGCTATGGTACAGTTCGGTAACCTGCTGATGATCTAACGAACGAAACCAGTCATGGCACTATAAAAGTGTATCAACATAATTGTGCCGTTTCTCATTAATCATTACTGCCGGCCGAAGTGGCCGTGCACTTAAAGGCGCTACAGTCTGGAACAGCAAGACCGCTACGGTCGCAGGTTCGAATCCTGCCTCGGGCATGGATGTTTGTGATGTCCTTAGGTTAGTTAGGTTTAACTAGTTCTAAGTTCTAGGGGACTAATGACCTCAGCAGTTGAGTCCCATAGTGCTCAGAGCCATTTGAACCATTAATCATTACTATTAGTTGGGAGTGTGGCAGAGTGGGTCCTGGTTGGGAATATGTCAAAGAGAATCACAGAGGTGAGAAAATTATCAGACATATGCAGAAAAGCTCTTGCAAAAAGAACATTTTTCTGTTACTATATTTTTCATAGTTGTTAGACAGCAACTGCGGTGCATATTACTTTCACAAAAACAAAAGTCAGTCGTCAGATGCACAGAAATGATTTAATTTCTGTTTACCGTTTCCAACATATTAATCCATCATCTTTAGAAGCTTGATACTAGCTGAAATCATGTGACTGGGTGAACATCCGCAAATGAGGAACATATTAATGGAATAGAAAGCCGCTTCGGTTGTAAGCAATTTGACTTTTTTATTCCAGGACTGGTTTCGGAAGGTTAAACCTCCATCATCAGGTGCCACCATCTCCGAACAAGAGAACTAGCATCTAGCCTACAAGAACTATGGGGTTGATGCACCAAAGTAGAAGGTAAAGCCGTGAAAAGTGCTATTACAAAGATAATGCATGTTTCGTACTAGAATGTCGTGTTCCCAGTATGGCACAGCTTTGCCACAGGAAACACGAAAGCAGTCGAAGACGTCCGTCTCCTGGTCGGCTCCTGATCGTTGTCAGAAGGTGGCTAGTTTTTGATTACACAAAGGTTGGAAAAGAACAACCCGGATTCCTTTACGTAATCAGCATCAATTTTATAATTACCTAAGGGACTTTTAACAATGAACAATAAAAATTCATTTGCAAATGATATAAATAATAAATGGGGCAGCTACGAGTTGTATAGAAGACGAGGAGCGGCCTTCTGTCTACGACCAGGATGCCGCAGTATTCTCTGCTGTGGTAAAGGCTGTTTGACATTTATAAAAATATGACATGGAGGTAAAAAAATAAAGGAAAAGAATAGAATAAGAAATCTGGTAAACACTAAATATATTCAAATCATTCTCACAAGCAATTAGGGCTTATTTATAAACAATATAAATTACGTAAGCAATTTTCTGACTGTATGGTGCGATCAGATTTCAGTCTGTCCTGTGCTAGCTTCTTGGTTCACGTTTTTGTCACAAATTACAGTCATTACTTTTCTCCTTCCTTCGAGACAATTCTTGCACCGTTCAACACCTTCATAACAATAACTTGCCGATTTACAGTATCGAACATAAATTACTTGAATTTTATTAATTAATAACTGTTGTCTGCAAGCTGGCAAGACCACTCACTTTTATGGCTTAAAGACGACCTTCTTTACACTTTCACATTCCCAGCAGAAGCACGATAAAATCTGAAGATCTATAAATGCAGATGCTAATAACGCTAACAAATAAACTTTGCGTGAAGAGATGATCAGAAATGAATTCTAACTACGTAAATAAGCAACTCCGCAAGGAAAGTAACAGCGATGGGATAAAACGAAGCAGTAAGAAAGAAATTCCGGAAATCAGATTTTTTATACAAGACGCGAAATTCTATGCGTAATGTACGTACTTACATCTGTCATTTTGCGCACTGCTGTTATTTTTCGAAATTTTTTAATACTTCCACGGTTTTGTTCAGACGTCCTTTACGGCTTCCCGATGTCCACCAGATGATGTCATGAAACAATAACGGAACAGATTAATTTTTTTTTTATCAGGTCCCTGTTCGGACGCCACTTCCGGTATGATAAAAGAAAAAAATTAAATGTATTTCAATTTTTTTTATATAGATCGGAGCGGAACGCTCAGTTCAGCTTCTGTTAAAATGTATCTTTGACTGCGCAATCGATGTATTAGCGTTCGCGCTAGATGCGCATCTTTACAGTTACGTAAATTATGTAAAACAAATGTCTTTCAAAGAATAGGTCTCATCTCATAAGTTGATCATTTAATACACAGCTAGATGAATGCCTTTCTGAGGGTACTCACAGCTCTCATACGTCGGAAAGCCAAATATTACAGGTTGTGGCTATCTTGTGCCTTGTAGGTGAAGTACATACTTTGACTGAAATCTTTAACTGAATACCTTACATTGGTCCTGTACATTTGACGTAAGTAAATCATCACCCATCAAAACAGTGATAAAGGAATTCATATGTACGAGTGCACATGTGCACTCGACAGCAAAAAAAATGGGTCACCCTTGAATTCCAACGTGTAGGCTGCACCTGAATGTATGCAACCAACATAGCATATCTGTGTTGCACATAGTCGCAACCCTCCACAGTACAGTCGTTGTAAGATACACAATGGGTACCGCTAGAGACTACTAGAGAACACCGGTCTTTATGACAGTCCATCCAGATGTAAAGTAACACCACGATAGTACAGAAGAGATCAGACAGTCCTTAACGTTTGTAAACTAAACTTAATTACAATAAGTGTCATTTCAAATGTTACGGGAGAACTAGTTTTGTCACATAAGTCGTTCAGTAATCCGTAGGCACAATGAAATATTTGAGACAGTATATGGATTTATAAAGTTGTATGGCAATTTGAAACAAGTTCTTTGCTGTCTAAAAGGTTTACCCAACACATGCTGAAGGTCGTTCAGCGTTCAACGGGGAGTGGTTTCGCATCAACTTTATGTAACACCAAGCAGTTAAAAGAAAACGTGATTAACGGCGGCAAGCATTCTAAGGAAATCCCAACTTTAACAGCGAATCACAAGTAATATCATTGTTCGCATTACTCATCAACAGTTACTTGTACACGAAGTTGTACTTTAAATGACTTGACCAACGTCTTCGTTCTGGATCAGGATGCAAACCCAGAACGTAAAGCCATTGTTAACCAAGCAAAGCTTTGTACCTTATCGAGACTCGATCACTAGGCAGAAAGACACGACAAATATTGACGTTTGCATCAGTATCAGTTATCAATTCTCATCCTGAACGTAAATGAAGATAATGTTTGTACGAAAGCAGGAACCCTAACATGACAATTACCTACTTGGTAATTAATCTCGAAAGACGTTGTATAGCGTTGCATTGTCAAGGAATAAAGGATGCACATGTTTAAAATTGAAATGCCATCATGTAATGCTGGGGACAAGGATGTGAACCCAGCACCTAATCGGATTGTTGAATAAGTACGTAAAATCAGGATGTAGATATCACAGTTTGTCACCAGTAGTGGGGTTGGAACCTTAAATGACGACTGAAGTTGTATTGCCTTACCGGGATTCGAACCCGGCGCCTACCGCCGTCGTTGTCTAACCAGGAACAGACGAGAAATGTCCATTGTTGGTCCACCATCAGCGAGATGTGCACACGTTTAACTAGAAATAAGGTGACGAAAACGTCTATGCTAACTGAGAGTCGAACGCCGCACACATGGTTATGAAGACACGTTAATAATCAACTTCATATTCAGTAGTAGCTAGGGGTAGCATGTTTTGTTGCAAATCTTAAGGCCTTACTCATCCCTAGTAACGTGTTGCCTAATATCTGCGATATCATGATGTTAATTTACAAGTGGATTGACTGCCGTAAAGAGCAATGTTCTCTAGTAGTTGTGTATCATTGAGATGTAAATGAAGTGCCTCAGCAGAAAGTAATTTCCATCGTGCAGCACGCTTTGTTTCAGAGACACTGAGCACATGTTATAAGTGCACAAAACGTGTATTATATACTAAGTATATACTATTATTTGGAGAAGTCATGGAGACTCAACCAAAAGGCCAACTGACTGGGAGCAGTTCAAAACGCAAAGACGTGAAACGACGAAAATCATTAAAAGTGAACGAAGGAAATATGACACACAACAAATACAGAAAATACAAGATGAATTTTCTAAGAATAATACACGCAATTTCTTTCAAACATTCAGAACTACAATAACAAGATATAAACCACCGACACTCTGCTTCAAAGATGAAAAAGGAAATCTGATCACCAGCGTGGAACAAAATTGCCAACACCTAGCGAACTACTTTGAAACGCTGCTAAGCTGCAAAAGACCTGATGAAACCTTGACATTTGAGAAGCCTAAGAATAAGCTACCAGACTCTGAACCACCTAATAAAGAAGAAATTAAAGAGATCTTGAAAGGATTGAAAAACAATAAAGCATCTGGTAAAGATTCGTTAGTCGCGGAACTACTGAAATACGCAGGAGAAAACTTAATAAATAATTTCGAGGCGCTGTTTGAAGAGATTTGGAATACAGAGAAGATTCCGGAGGAATGGAAGACAGCATTGATTCATCCGTTACATAAGAAGGGTGCCAAGACAAATGCAAATAACTACAGAGGTATCTCATTGTTATCAGTGGCCTATAAGATCCTATCCAAGGCACTACAAAACAGGATTGAAAATCAGGTAGAGAAAGAACTGGGTGAATATCAGGCTGGGTTTAGAAAAGGAAGATCATGCAGTGAACAGATATTCAGTCTACTCTCCATAATACAACTTCGCGCACGCACATCGAAAAATCTAGTAATTACATTCATAGACTTCAAAAAAGCATATGATTCTATTGATAGACCAACTCTGATTAACACATTAGAAGAATTTGGGATTGATGATAAAAGCAGAAGTCTAATCCAGGAAACCCTTACGGGAACAAAATCGCAAGTGAAGTTTTTGGGTAGATTGTCACAGCCGTTTGTAATTGGAACAGGTGTTAGACAAGGGGATGGGCTCTCCCCGCTGTTGTTTAACATTGTCCTTGAAAAAGTGGTCAGGGAATGGAGAAAGAAGATGGCAGAAGCTGGAGTGAAAAATGGGATAACGTTAGGAAGAAATAAAACAAAAATTGAATGTCTGGCATTTGCTGATGACATGGCAATATTGGCAGATGACATCGAAACAGCAAAGATTCAGATAGAAATGCTGCATGAGATCGCTGAGAAGACAGGTCTACAAATATCGTATGAAAAGACAGAACTGATGATACAGGACAAAACAGACCCAACACAGACATTGCAAACTAAATATGGAATAATTAAGAGAGTTCATAAATTTAAGTATCTAGGGGATACTTAAATACTGTCGGGGATTACACCGACAGGGTTACCAAATGTTTCGCTACAGGAAAGAGCAATAAAGATGGAAACGGCATACCAGCTATGCCGAAATGTATACAATAAAAAGTCGATCTCCATCAATGCCAAGCTCAGGCACTACAATGCGGTAATAAAACCAGAAAGTTTGTATGCGATTGAATGCATCCCACTGAACAGAAAACGTCTGTTGGAGAAATTGGAAATAAAAGAGAGAAAAATACTGAGAAAGATCTTAGGACCTAAAAAGGATGGACAGGATTATAAATTGCGATCCAATAAAGAGTTATACGAGAAAATTGAAAAACTGACAACATCCTTTAAAAAGAGAAGACTGAGTTTCTATGGACATGTCAAAAGAATGGCACCAGAAAGAACGGCAAAGAAAATCCTGGAATATATGGAAAGCAGAAAGACACAAATTAACTGGCTGAAAGAAGTAAAAGAAGACATTGCAGAAATGAACATTATACCAGAGACAGTTTACAACAGAATGGAATATAGGAATGCCATCAACAAAATACAGGGATTCAAAGACCGAACGCAATCAAAGAAGACGGGAACAACCTGGTCGCAAGAACGTAAAGAAGCCCACTCAGAAAAAATGAAGAAGTACTGGGAAGAACGCAAGAAAAAGCACAAGAAATGACTGATGCTTAGCGTAGTCCAAAGTTGACTGTAACGAATAATAATAATAATTATTATTATTTGGAGAAGCTGCCGCCAAACCTGTTTACTTTTACATTCCGCTTAGTTGTCGTGGTTGAATACAGGTTTTCTTAAGGCTACATCTAATGCACAGCGCTTTCAAGAAAGGATAGTTTCCTGCGTCATGCTATTGCTAGCTATGTGAGATATTTTGTGGTAGCTATGTTTAAATTGAATGTATTTTTGAAAGTATTGTTCGTCAAATATTTGAATGAATCGTCAACTGTAGGTGTGCCTGCACATGTTATAGCATAATAACTGTAGCTGCGTTAGTTTGTACTACAGACTGGGTAGGTTAGGTGTAACTTCTAATCCTTCAAGGGGTGATCGTGGCCATGCGGCCCGAGTCTGTACTAGCCGCGGCTCGCGAGCTACGGACCAGTCAGGCTGGCCGAGGCGAGACGCAAGTGAGCGAGCTGAGGGTGGCGTTGGTGGGCCAACAGCCCGGGACGAGCCAGCACGGCTGCACCGCATGCCTCTGCCTCTGCCGCTCCGTTTGACGTAAATATGTTTACCTCCTCTCCTGGAATCAGTATAAGAGCGGCAAGCAGAAATACACATCAGGTTGTCTGGCGTAATGGCTCACTGGGAGAGGTCTATTCGAGGTAGAGTCAAAAAATGGTTCAAATGGCTCTGAGCACTATTGGACTTAATATCTGAGGTCATCAGTCTCCTAGAACTTAGAACTACTTAAACCTAACTAACCTAAGGACACACACACATCCATGCCCGAGGCAGGATTCGAACCTGCGACCGTAGTGGTCGCGCGGTTCCACACTAAAGCGCCTAGAACCGCTCGGCTACTCCGGCCGGCCGAGGTAGAGTCGTCGCTCTCATTGAGGAAGGAGGATGTTGCATCAGAGAAGCTGGCAGACGGTATGGCGTACCACATACCACTGCAACGAGATGGTGGAGGATCTGACTTGAAAGAGGCACCACCAACAGGGCTCCTGGCTCAGGCAGGAAGAGAGTGATCTCACAGCAGGAAGACAGGGATCTAGTGTCTAAGAGCAGAGAAAATCACTTTCTGAGCGCGAAGCAGTTGCGGCGGGAGACCAACTTCCCCGGCTCCAGTGACACGATTCGCCGAAGGCTGAGGGATGCTGGACTGCATGCACGACGATCCGCCGTGAAACAAGAGCTCAGCGAAGACAACGTTTTATACCGGCTAGCATCTGCGGAGCTCCATCTGAGGGCGTCGTGGGACGACGTCATTTTCACTGATGAGAAGGTGTTTTCCACCAATAACGACGGTCCACGAATCGTTTACAGGCCGCAAGGGACTCGCCATCGACGCGAATATGTAACCACGACGAGAAGAAGTGGCCGGCTATCTGTTACCTGCTGTGGTTGGAATTTATAATATTAGTAATTTTCGCCTCACAAACATTAATATACGCTCAATAGCAAACGCCTGATGGCCTAAAGTTATCGAACAATTGTAAAGTAAAAGAAATGAATCATCGCATAGCAGCGACAGAATCTATTATTCTTTATCTTTGCCGTTCTTGCGCGGTGCCAGTAAATCTCTATGTACATGTATCGATTAATGGTATAAAAAAGAATTCTGTTGTTTCAAGACAAATGAGGCTTTTGGCGCCTCACCTTTTACTGTTTGTATTCCATGAGAGGCGGACGCGGACGTGCTGCGTTCCACAACTGTATTATATATTTGATGTGAAAATATTGAGTGAATATGCTAATTGTTATTTTTTCCAATCAGAAAAGATGTAGTTTCTTGTAACTGATACCGAATAGACAGCATCAAGGGGACATTTTGACTGTTATGTATAAAGTATTTAACCACAATGGTCATCTATTGTAATTTAATATGAAAAGGTACGTAACATTAAAAAAAACGTGTGTTAAAGATAAGTGTGCTTATTTTCGTAAAATAACCTTGATGAGTCCATCTCCTTATTTACTTAACTGTTAATTATTTTGTGTTACTTCATCATCAGAAATTACGATCACGCTGATGGGCCGAACGCAGCATGAGGCAGAAGGAACATTATCGTTTTCCTATTATTTCTGAACCAACTTTTTTTTTTAATTGTATAGTGTTGCATTTCTTTTAAAGCCTATAAATCTTCTGGTCCCTTAGTGTTGATCCGGGTATGACTACATCGCGACTATAAAAATGCACAGAAATGATAATGTTTCTTCCGAGCGATCTCAAATATATATATATATATCAATATGCTGCTCTTATGCAGGTATTTAATGGTCAACGTATGTTATTATAATAGCGTAATAAATTCCTGATTCTGTTGCCAAGTGGCCTACCAAAATATTCACTTTTTCGACATTAAAAAAAAGTAACAGTTCTTTTTATTTTCGTCCCCCAAGAGCAACGCTACAAATTCTGCGAGAGGGGGCGGGAATTCTTCACAGAATAGAAGGAACTCTGGACAGCGCGCAGTATGCCCACATATTGGAAAATGTGATGCTTCCGTCAGTACGAATGCTGTACGCAGAAGGGGACGTCACATTGGAAGAGGACCAGTCTCCCATTCACAAGTCTGCATTCGTTCAGCAGCGACTCTCCACGATTGGCGTCAACGTCATGGACTGGCCGCTACGGGCGGGTGATACGAACTCCATGGAAAACATGTGGGCTGAGGTCGCCAGAACATTACCAGAGAACTGGCCACGAAACCAACCAACTTCTGCGGACGCTCTTTGCGACTGCGTCCTGGAAGCATGGGAGGAAGTTGCTTCTTCAGGCTGTTATGTCCGACGGCTTATACATTCTATGCCAAGACGCGTGATAGAGGTATAAAATAATGAAGGATTCTGGATAAAATATTAGTTCTTAAAATGCTTTGTTATGTCTTCTTTTTCGTCATTTTTCCTCATTGGGAGCTAATGGAAGATCGCGTAGCAACAGAAAAGATACAATATGGGTTAGCTTTCCTTTGAGTTTCCCTTTTAATTCAAGTGGGTTTCTTTTGAATATACAGTTTGTTAAGTATTCTATTTTGATTTCATTTATACCCTGTCTGCATACTTACAAAATAATCAGCGTAGATGGACTCTGTCACAGTAGTTTTTGTTATTTCAAATACGTCTCTCTCTTCCCCTCCATCCATGAATACACCCTTCGTCCTCCACACAATACGCCAACGATTTCATATTATGTTTACTCTCCGCGCGGGATTAGCCGAGCGGTCTAAGGGCGCTGCAGTCATGGACTGTGAGGCTGGTCCCGGCGGAGGTTCGAGACCTCCCTCGGGCATGGGTGTGTATGTTTATCCTTAGGATAATTTAGGTTAAGTAGTGTGTAAGATTAGGGACTGATGACTTTAGCAGTTAAGTCCCATAAGATTTCACACACATTTGAACATTTATGTTTACTCGTTGTTAATCTCTCTTCTATTCTCTCTCAGACACTCTCTCTCTGACACTATCGCCGCAAGTACCCTTCTATTACACTCCCCCCAAAACTTTGTAAACAAGTTTAGCGGTTTCCAATGACGCTACATTTTCTCTTTTAATTGCTGCTGTCTTTACTCTCTATCATTCCTCCCACCACCTGTGAAACCGTATTCTTTGATCTCCCCTTCCCTATAACCCATTCTTCGTTCTGAGAACAGTCTTTCCTTATCTCTCTGTCCTAAGATAAAACGAACTGTGGCACACATCTAAGTAAGCAATACTATGCAAGCATTTCACGTCTATATTTTGCACTTCTGCACTTCTATCCATTCCCAGATCCCGCCCTCCTTCCTGTTACGCGTCCTTTGACATCTGCATCTACATCTAAATGAATACTCTGCAATTCATAATTATGTGCTTGGCAGGGGTTCTGTAGTCTGGTGGATTAATCTTGTATTGATGTGTAAAACGTGTAGGTTCACATCTCAGGCGTATATTTTAACACACACAAGTAGCTCTCCTTCACCCCTAGTAACGCCAAGTGCAGAACGCCAGTAAGCTCCGTAGTTCTATATCCGCAGTAAAGATAACATCCCTTCGCTGCCGACTGGGCATTCGTTTGAGCTGTGGCAGATGGAGAAACCCCGTAAGGCAGAGACTCTGCCACCAGCAAGCCGTCGTAAACTAGAAAACGTATTTCATTTAATGAACCAATGGCCATGTAAGTTCACAAGGCTCTTACTGTATTTGAAACTGAGACGTTGAAAATTGTGTGCTGGACTGGGATTAGAACTGGATTTCACTGTGTTCCCGAAGATTGCAAACTCTTCTAGGCGTCCTCGAAAGGCACCTATCTGGTTTCGAATCCTGATCAGCACAAAATATTCATTATTTCATTTCAAGCCCTAGCATGTGCACTCCGAACTACTGGTGAAAAATAGTTGCATTTTCAACGTCTCTTCGTGCGTTGTCAGCTGTAACGTGTTCGTTTCAACTCACAGCCACATGATGAGCTTTTTATCACAACATTACAAGATCAAACGTTTCCTTACATCTTTTCAAGTTCAAACATTCCTCTCCATCCTACTGGTGAAAACGGATTTGGGTTTGACGTTGTGTTCGTTGTGATCACCAACGACGATCCCGCGCCCGGGTTCCCGGGTTCGATTCCCGGCGGGGTCAGGGATTTTCTCTGCCTCGTGATGACTGGGTGTTGTGTGATGTGCTTAGGTTAGATAGGTTTAAGTAGTTCTAAGTTCTAGGGGACTGATGACCATAGATGTTAAGTCCCATAGAGCTCAGAGCCATTTGATCCATTTTTGAACCACCGACGACATGTTGTGGGTTCAACTTCTAGCCAGCAGAGTATTTTCCATCACATCATTGAAAGTACAAACATGCCATTCCTAGCTTTTATTGGAAAAGAATTTGATAGTTAAAGTTTCTTCATGACCACGTGTGCGGGGATTGAATTCCATTCAGCACAGAACTTTTCGTCGCCTGATGTCTAGCTAAACATGCGCCCATCTCGCTACTGGTGAACCAACAATAGCTATTTATCGTCTGTTCCTGGCTAGAAAACGACGGTGCTAGATGCTGGGTTCAAATCCCAGTCAGGCAAAAACAATTCTATCGTCAATTAAGGTTCCAGCATTTCGCTATTGGTGAAAACATTTGATATTTAACTTCTGATTTTATGTACAGTCGTGCTCAGAAGTCTCCGAACGACCTGAATTGCATTTCACCTGATTCCCATGCGACCTACATAACGCAGCTGTCTAGCAGGTCCTCTAATCGCTCCTTGGTACAGTCGTTTGACTATTGAAAATGGTTCCAACAAATCACCACTAGAAAACACTGCTCTCTATCGCAATAACTCAAGATGTAAGGTAATACCACGATGCTACAAATATCAGGGAACACCTCATCACAGATAAGACCGTCCATAAGGCTTGTAAGCTCACATTTATTGCAATAACTGACATACCTGAAATGTCAGCACTCTCATTGTTACGTCAGATAGGTAATGCGCGTAGTAAGTTCGTCGTATTTACGATTTCCTCTTCAAAGTAACATACCATACTTGTTATTTAACACAAAATGTCATTAAAATTTACGTTATTCACGAGCAGCTAGTTGAGAATATGTATGAACTTCAAATGACACGACGAACCGCCTCGTTCTGCATATGGATTCAAACCCAGGTCATGCAGGCTAGGCCGCGGTGGCCGTGCGGTTCTAGGCACTTCAGTCCGGAACCGCGTGACTGTTACAGTCGCAGGTTCGAATCCTGCCTCGGGCATGGATGTATGTGATGACCTTACGTTAGTTAGGTTTAAGTAGTTCTAGGTTCTAGGGGACTGATGACCTCAGATGTTGAGTCCCATAGTGCTCCTCGCATTCGGGAGGACGACGGTTCAATCCCGTCTCCGGCCATCCTGATTTAGGTTTTCCGTGATTTCCCTAAAATCGCTTCAGGCAAATGCCGGGATGGTTCCTTTGAAAGGGCACGGCCGATTTCCTTCCCCATCCTTCCCTCACCCGAGCTTGCGCTCCGTCTCTAATGACCTCGTTGTCGACGGGACGTTAAACACTAATATCCTCCTCCTCCCATAGTGCTCAGAGTCATTTGAACCAATCATACAGGCTAAGATTTCGTGGCTGACGGAAATTAACAGTCATTCCTGACTAGGCAGAGTGATATACCTCAGTTTTGGACAGTATCAGTTAGCAAATATCAACTTTAAATTACATAACGTAACATTTTTAACGGACGCGAATTCCTACCTAGCATCTATTGTCCCTGTTATCGAACTACGAGTGATGTTAAATACTGCTTCTTCACAAGTAACTTACTTGAAATGCAGTGAGCTAAAGCTTTGTGTTGGACAGGGATTCGAACCCAGAACCTAATCGGATTGTTGTCGAAGCACAATCAACTTTGACATATCGGATTTTCTCGGAAGTAGCTAGATGTACTAAATGAAATGACGAGACGAAACATTAGTTTTTCCTTTCCAGGACTCCAACCCGGCACGTATCGCTGTTATATTCTAGAGAAAAGGAACGCTAAATATGGGTTTATTACACCAGCAGCAACATGTGAGCATGTTTGAACTAGAAATAATATGACGAAGATTTCAGTGCTGACTGAGAATCGAACCCTACACATATCGTTGTTGACTCCACACAAAGAGACGACACTTACCGAATGTTTCTCCACCAGCAGCTCGGAATAACATCCTTGAACTTACTGTGATCTCGCAAATAGTTCTGTGTCTCACTGGGAGTCAAAAACGTCAGATATTGTTAGTGTTGACAACGAATGAAAGTGCATTAAAAATAAAAATTATTATCCACCAGCAGATAGGTGTTCTCATGCTAGAGCTTGATAATACATAGTGAAAAGTTTAGTGCTGGGCCAGGATTCCAACCCATTCATGCGCAATATGTGGAGATGTTGAGGAATGTGCAGTTTTGAACAAACAACAAGTTGTAGTCAAGCTGTATTGTCACGAAGGGATCAAATTCCGCGTTAAGGGCGGTCTGAGTTGCATTCCCAGTTCAGAACCAATTTTATCGACATACAGAAGCTCAAATAAAAGGTGGAATAAGTGTCCTGTGACCATACACAGGGTTCGTTTCGTCACTAGAAATAAATAACTAGTATAAGAAAGGTTACTGGTGATAGAGTTTCTACATTTCGCCACTCCTTACTTTATTGTGGTTCCACCTAACGTCTACTTGGTAGAGAAGGAATATCATGTTTAATGTGATTTTCAGATCAGAATGCCATTATACCTTCTTTACTTGGCGTAGCCAAGAGAGAATAGAATCTGCCTCTTCCTATTAAAAAAACATCGGCAGAAGCTGCAATCGAACAGACCAACATCATATGAAACTGTCATCAGCCCAACAGACCACCAAACCCTATTTTCTACGACTCATTTCTCTCTCATAACACCGTTGCGGCACACACGTTGAGAATTCTAACACACAGGCTCCCTGTAGTGGTTTGCAGGATGTTCAGTACATTCATTTACTTGGTTGACCGAATCGCTATGAACTAGCTGTCTTGGCTACCCAGTGCATACATTCGACTCTATTTTGTAATCACCGAAATAAAATATCGTAACTGCCACCTACACAGAACTGCCAACTGTGTAGGATGCAGAAATTTCCATTTGTGCTACTCTATTGCGTTATCTGTTTGTTGAAACCATCGTGCAGTGCAAAAGAAATGCTGTAACTGTCTCTCTCTCAGAAGTCTAGATCCGGCCATATGCATTATCTCACAGCACTGTGGAATGCCGAATTTTTGGAGGAACTGTTGTTCACATCCAGAGGTGCTTGGGCTACGTCACAGCTAGTAGCGTAACGGTAAGCGTTGCGCACTGTTGATAAGACGTCGTGTGTTCTATTACATTCGCTACTTCATTTTTTTTAAAACTTCTGCGTCATTTTATTCTTTTCAGGTTTAATAGACGGCCAGGCAGCAGATGCGCTCGAAGCTTTTGTATTATGTATGGGGAGAGCGCATCGTGCCAAAATAGTCAGAAAAGTATTTTCTACATTAGCTGTCGTCTGGTAGTGGCATTTGATTCTTCTTCAAACCTTGTTTGACAGCTTTAACTCAGAACAAGTTTTCTACATGCATGTAATCAATAAACTGCATGTGCATTGTCAGACTGTTGTAGATAACATCAGAGAGTTCGCATATATCGTTGATGATTAATTTCTCTCTCATGTTTAGTATTGTTTTAACAACACTAAAAGAAACCTTACGAAAACTGTGCACTGTATTGTAAGAAATGAAATAACACTACCCACGATAACCTTACGACGAAAGTAAGTCTGTTTTAACAAAACTGAGTATCTGTACACAAGCGTGCCTCTATCTGCACGAATTAGTAAAACACTACTCACTTAGATTTCGATTGGGTCTGTGTTTAAATGGTATGCTGTGACATACTCAACAGGTATGCAAATGTGGCATTTCATAAATAAAGTTACGTATTTCTAGAAACCCATAATTTGCTTGTCAGCAGCGGAAAGAGGCGTTACCTTTGAGCTGAAAGTATTTTCTTGCGATTTGCTAACCAATTTATTTCCTTCCTGGCATGGGAGTCTTAAGTGAAGAACATTATTGAATTTCGTATCGTTGACGGTCGAGTCGAATTTCTTCAGAGACGTTTGTATTGTATAGCAGCTTGACAGTCAGAAAGCGGAGAACTACGACCATTAACACAACTTTACTGAGTCGAGCTGCCAAGAGAATTTGATGTGTAATGGGTTTCTTCTGATTTTGTTACAGATTTTTTCTGGGAATTCGCAGCTCCGTAAATTAATTCACAAAAAAAGCGCGCACGCGCTCCCCTTTCCACGGTTAGACCTGACGATTTTCTTAACCGTTGGAACACGAGATACGGGCGGTACCACGGGGCTACGGACGCACTGCTACTAGCACGCCACTCCTGTCATGGTATTGGTCGCTCAGCCTCATAACGCATCGTGAAAGATATTAAAAGTTGTCACTTATGTGAAGAATAGCATCTCTTTAGCCGAAAAAAAATTCTGTCTCAGTGTCTTAGTTTACGTAAGGATTATATAACACGAGTCATTCAAATGGAAAGGGAATATCAAGTGAATTCAGCGAGTCAGTTCAGTACCATATGCGGAAGTGATTGCACTGTCACAGTGTTGCCAAATGTTTGTGACGATGTTGCCAATTCTCAGCTGTGCTAGGAACAGCTCTGTAGCATTATAGGAGGAGAATCCGCTGCTCGTGTCATTGGAGGATACGGAGAGGAGGCGCGGGGTTTGGTTAATATGCAGCGTTTTCTCCTACCATCTGTGTCAAACGTTCAGGTGTGCAATCTTCCATCACGATTACAGTTTCCCACAAAATATATACGAATAAAACACTTACCTTGTTACTTTGTTACAAAAGATTACTGCAGTACAATAAAAAGTCTTTGGAAATCAACTTTGCCAACCTGTCATGAAAAGTAAGATAACAAACACTTATCACCTCGAAATCGATTGCATCTATGTGCAGGCTTGTGATCATACAAGTAGAATTTCATGAATTGCACGAGAATGTAGAAAAATGTTGGTACGAATGGAAGCTGTAAGAAACACAGTTACCTAATTATTCTGTACCACGTAATAATCAATTCATTTTATAATTCAGAAGGGAAGAAACTAAAAATTATGCCCATTAAGACAGAAACTAAAGTGCAGATGCGGGCACTGTGCAGATCTGCGCTTTTTCATCTTCAGATCTATACAAATAATGTATACTAACCAGCGTATTCATTGATTTCGTAATGTTTCCCTCTTGTTTAATCTTCTTATGATGAACCTGGCCGGCCGAAGTGGCCGTGCGGTTAAAGGCGCTGCAGTCTGGAACCGCAAGACCGCTACGGTCGCAGGTTCGAATCCTACCTCGGGCATGGATGTTTGTGATGTCCTTAGGTTAGTTAGGTTTAACTAGTTCTAAGTTCTAGGGGACTAATGACCTCAGCAGTTGAGTCCCATAGTGCTCAGAGCCATTTGAACCATTTTTTTGATGAACTGGATCCACATCCATGAGTCTGAGTTTTTCTTTCTATCCTTCCATCTACTATCTTTGTGTGTTATTGTTCGGTGTTCAAAAAGCAAAATATTATGCCTGCTCCCACGAGGTATTAAAATGAGGTCGCAAAAAGGCTAACAAATTATACTCAAAATACAGTGAGTCGCCAATTTGTCTGTCGTCATGGTGTTAAGTGGACAGAAATAGTTGGGTGTTATTGTCGTCTTTTCTTATTGAGATTTTCATATTACCCTGACACAAGACGCCGAGATAAATGTGTATATTCTCCGTGACGAAACATCCCACATTCCATTCATCCTGATCCATTCGTTACGTGTATCGGCGGCAATGAGTGACAGGAAAGCTGTTGTGGGGTGACAGAATAACAATAACAATGGTAGTAATTACAAATCAGTCCTCGTATCCTCGTATACGTGTGTGTAAACGCCTTCCAATGCCCACTCAAGGAAGACAAGGATACCTAGTTTAGCTTCAATATTACAAATACGCTTCTGTTTGTGGATGAACGCAGACTTAGGTTGATAATCATTTTGAATATTTATCAGTACTGCACCCATTGGTGTGAAACTCGGTTTCTACCAATCATTCCCACAGCTACAGGAAGACTACTTTAATACTTCTTACACAAAATACTTACGCAGTGCTATCAGACGAAAAGATCAACCTGACACAAACTGTGGGAAGTTTGTTTTACAACCTTCGTACCTGGATAAAGAGCTTTTCCTATTTGTGATATCTGTGAACGTTGCTGCATAAGACGATTTAAGAAGAAACTAAATTCCTTCAGCTACACCCATGTTTAAAGAAATCGTGTTAACTGCACTAAATCGTGGTTTGTAAATCGTTTACCAGCGGTACTCTGCCGCATTTCTCTGGTTCTAAGGCAAAAAGCTTACTGACAAGTTTCACAGAAGGAAAAGGGGGACGAAATGTCTCCCACTCGAAGGTCATGTTGTTTTACTTAAATGATTACAAAATCGGGTAAAACGAACAATGAGGTTGTCAGTGTAAGCTCATTACTGTTGTCAATATGATGTACCGCCCAGGGCCTGTAATGATGAAGGGCCCGTTTAGGTCAGGCATATTGTACACAGAAGTGGAAGAGAGAGCACCACTAAATTCTACAATCCGCATGCATTGCATACACACAGAAATTACTGTTACAGTGTACTTATGGAGCCCAATGAGTGAATTGCATATTTTCGGGTGAGAAAGAGCACTGGCAAACAGTCTTCGCTACATTAGGTTACTTAAACTGGCGTCACTTTGAGCTTGAATTTATGGCCAGCGACTAAGTGTAAGGACAGTGAGTCGGATGCGGGTTTTGCAACTGTGAAATACTTTCCTTACATTATGGAAGCGAATATTAAATTTGAACTAGTATTGCGAAAATTTTGGACTTGGATAGCTTAGAATGAAAATCTTTCTGTTTATTGCAAAGGAAAACAATTGATTTTCTAAAACATTCTGTGTCATACACAACTTGAAACAGGTCACGTCGACCAAATCATATGGAAGAACCGACAGCGACGTATATTGGAAGGCAGTAAGATCCCTTGGCTTTTGGTTTGGCAGTATTCGACAACTATTTCTAGACGCAAGTAAATGAAGAAAGGCAGCTCGTTTTCGTTATCAAGTAACGTCTTCATCAATTACTTTAGTCTTAATGTGATCTACGAATAATTGATGATGTATGATATTGACATGAAACGGATTCCGTAGACAGGGAAAGAACTTGTTCTTGGGCAACTACTTCTATAATGACCAAAATGACATAAATGATCTTCAAGCACATGTATTCCAGCAGCGGTATGAAGAAAATCATAGTAATAATGACGGTGATAATTGAATTATCCGGTAACTTCACACTTCACACTGGATTTTCTCGAACTAAGAAATTTCCTGAATTAGTGAAAATTTCAAAATGGCTTCAAATAGAGGCTATGACGCCTAGAAGAGTCTTTACATCCTGCTGAAATGAGAATAGCATAATCTCCACGTCAGAAGCTTGCTTCTATTTAACCATTTAATAGACTCGCGTTTTTTTTCCACCGTGACTAGTTTAGTAAGCTAAGCACGTCATCTGTTACAGCATACTCCTGGGGCTGGGAAATGTGGCCACAATGGTCTGGTGGAACGAACTATCACAAATGCAATGCGTGGGTTCAGGCATTTACTTTTAAGAGGCACAAACAGATTTGCTTTACCTCTGGTAACCTCAAGAGAAAGCTGTTATAATCCAGAATCCGCATTAAACATCACTTTCCATCATTCCAAACTGGGCAGAGCCGGTTTACGTTGAAAAATGACATAGGTGGAGGTCAGGGTAAACAGAAATACTGTCACCAGTTCACTTACTTACATTAGAAAAATTTATTTTATTTGATGAACTGATAGCCGTCTAAAGGAACAGGGCTCTTATTTTACTTTGAAAAATTTGGTGCTGGACTGTGATTCGAATTCGTATCTCCTCTTTCGAGGATCTGAATCTCTCGGAACGGTATAGTTCAATCACTTCGTTCCTTTTCCCAAGTCTGCAGTCTTCTCTAGGTCTCCTCCAAAGGTAAGTATGTGGGTCCGAATCCTGATCCAGTACAAAAATATTCATAATTTAATTTCAAGCCCCATCACGTGCACACCGGCCTTCTAGTGAAAATTAACGTGCATTTTTAATGCTTGTTGATGCTGCCAACAGTTTCTGGACAAACACGCACACATATTACTGTTGGTGAGTAAGCAATTGATACTTAAGCAATATTCGTGGACAATAAAGAAGAACGATAGGAGTGCGGTTCGATTGCCGCTCTGGCACAAAAATTTGTGTCCTTATTTTAGATTAAACACCTAGCAGCTGGCAAGAAAAACCGATACGTAACATTTTATTTCACTTAGTTAACAATCCGATTACGTCTTGGTTTCGTATCTCCGTCGCAGAACTTCACATCATGCGCTTCATCTTTAAATTCCTACACACTTCGTTACTTCTGAATTGAGGTATATCAGAAATCTTGCATGGTTAGTTAACAGGGATGAAAGGTCTTGATTGGGGTACCGGTTTATTACGAAAACTGTAGTCTTTTATTTTCCAGTTTAGATTTGGTTACTGGAATAGGCGAAAATTTCGGTGCTTCTTGACTCTTCATGGAAAGTCAGCAATATGATATGATTAGATTATATTAATACTTGTTCCATAGATCATGAATACGACATTTCGTAATGATGTGGAACGAGTCATTTTAATGAAAGATTTCTTTACATACCAGTCTTCAATTTCTTTACAACAATTTTTTACCCTCTCTCTCTCTCTCTCTCTCTCTCTCTCTCACACACACACACACACACATACACACATTCTCTTTTTATTTTTATTTGCTTGTTGTGCTCGACTGTCGGCGAGGCACGAAAACGTCCGTGATTGAGTTGCTTAGTTTTGAGTACAGTTACGAAAAAAATATAAAAACAACTATGAGAGTTATTGATTTATGATGCTTAGTAGCAGTCAGTTCTGAGTATTATTAGTAACTAAGCTCCAGTCCCTAAACCTAGTTACAGAAATGCGAATCAGATGCATTACGTATTCCAGGCCGTACCAGCCACGTCTCTGAGGCGCCAGCTATGGTCACTTCCCAGCCCGCTGTAGGATCACATCGGTTCGTCTTCTTCCTGCTGGTAGTGTAACTGAGATTTGGCAACAAGGCAAGGTATGTTTGGCAACTCTGTGATCGACGAGTTACTTCCTGGTGTGCAAGGAATTAAGCCTCAAAGTTCACTTGATTTCTCGTGTCACTTCCATTGAATAACCTGAGTTGTTATCGCTTGAGGTGTAACAGAAGATTGTAAATTTACGGTTTTCAGCCCAGCAAAGTGATTGACGTGGCAATCGCAACTAATCTCGTCCTGTAAATAGCGGTTTACGAGTTCTAGCCACTATTGGCCTCGTAAGAGGAAGGCGCAAACCATATCTATCCGCTAGCTCTGTGTTGACGTGCTGACCTGTGGAAAGGCGACTGTTATGGTTCGCGGTTCCAGCCTCGCTGAATGTAACGTTTTTCTCCCTTCTGTGTAAGAGCAGCAAGCAGTCATATCAAACATTGATCAGCAAATCGTAAGAAAATACTTTCAGCTCAAAGTGCAATGGTGAAAAACTTAACAATGCTGCACAACAGGTAACGCTTCTTTCCGCTGCTGACAAGCGAATTTTGGATTTCTAGGAATACGTAACTTTATTTATGAAATGCCACATTTGCATACCTGTTGAGCATGACACAGCATACCATTTAAACACAGACCCAATCTAAATCTAAGTGAGATAGTGCAGATAGAGGAACACTTGTGTACAGATACTCAGTTTTGTTAAAACAGACTTACTTTCGTCGTAAGGTTATTTCATTTCTTACAATACAGTGCACAGTTTTCGTTAGGTTTCTTTTAGTGTTGTTAAAACAATACTAAACATGAGAGAGACATTAATCATCAACGATATATGCGAACTCTCTGATGCTATCTATAACAGTCTGACAATGCACGTGCAGTTTATTGATTACATGCATGTAGAAAACTTGTTCTGAGTTAAAGCTGTCAAACAAGGTTTGAAGAAGAATAAAGTGCCACTACCAGACGACAGCTAATGTAGAAAATACTTTTCTGACTATTTTGGCACGATGCGCTCTCCCCATACATAATACAAAAGCTTCGAGCGCATCTGCTGCCTGGCCGTCTATTAAACCTGAAAAGAACAAAATGACGCAGAAGTTAGCCTTTTTTCCACATGCGACTATTTTGGGATGAGAAGTGAAGAGAATTATGTTCAAAGTTCCATTAAATTGGTAACTTCAGCAGACAGCAGATTTGCGTTAAAAAAAAATGTAGTAGCGACTGTAATAGAACACGCGACGTCTTATCCACAGTGCGCGACGCTTAGCGTTACGCTACTAGCTGTGACGTAGCTACAGCACCTCTGGAAGTGAACAACAATTCCTCCAGAAATTCGGCATTCCACAGTGCTGTGAGATAATGCATATGGCCGGATCTAGACTCCTGAGAGACAGACAGTTATAGCATTTCTTTTGCACTGCACGATGGTTTCAACGAACAGATAGCGCAATAGAGTAGCTCAATTGGAAATGAACACTTCCTATTTAAATTTCTGCATCCTACACAGTTGGCAGTTCTGTGTAGGTGGCAGTTACGTTATTTTATTTCGGTGATTACAAAACAGAGTCGAATGTATGCACTGGGTAGTCAAAGGCAGCTAGTTCATGGCGATTCGCTCAACCAAGAAAATGAATGTACTGAACATCCTGCAAACCGCTATAGGGAGCCTGTGTGTCAGAATTCTCATCTTGTGTGCCGCAACGGTGTTACGAGAGAGAAATGAGTCGTAGAGAATAGGGTTTGGTAGTCTGTCGGGTGATGATATTTTCATATGATGTTGGTCTCAGTTCGATTCCAACTTCTGCCGATGTTTTTTGATATGGAGAGGCAGATTCTATTCTCTACCAAGTAGACGTTAGGTGGCACCGCAATAAAGTAAGGACTGGCGACATGTAGAAACTCTATCACCAGTAATCTTTCTTATACTAGTTATTTATTTCTATTGACGAAACGAACCCTGTGTATGGTCACAGGACACTTATTCCACCTTTTATTTGAGCTTCTATATGTCGATAAATTTGGTTCTTAACTGGGAATGCAACTCAGACCGCCCTTAACGCGGAATTTGATCCCATCGTGACAATACAACTCGACTACAACTTGTTGTTTGTTCAAAACTGCAGATTCCTCATTATCTCCACATATTGCGCATGAATGGGTTGGAATCCTGGCCCAGCACTAAACTTTTCACTATGTATTATCAAGCTCTAGCATGAGAACACCTATCTGCTGGTGGATAATAATTTTTATTTTTAATGCACTTTCATTCGTTGTCAACACTAACGATATCTGACGTTTTTGACTCCCAGTGAGACACAGAACTATTTGCGAGATCACTGTAAGTTCAAGGATGTTATTCCGAGCTGCTGGTGGAGAAACATTCGGTAAGTGTCGTCTCTTTGTGTGGAGTCAACAACGATATGTGTAGGGTTCGATTCTCAGTCAGCACTGAACTCTTTGTCATATTATTTCTAGTTCAAACATGCTCACATGTCGCTGCTGGTGTAACAAACCCATACTTAACGTTCCTTTTCTCTAGAATATAACAGAGATATGGCCGGGTTGAAGTCCTGGGAAGGAAAAAATTAATGTTTCGTCTCGTCACTTCAGTTAATACATCTAGCTACTGCCGAGAAAATCCGATATGTCAAAGTTGATTGTGCTTCGATAACAATCCGATTAGCTTCTGGGTTCAAATCCCTGTCCAACACAAAGCTTTGCCTCACTGCATTTCAAGTAAGTTACTTGTGAAGAAGCGGTATTTAACATCTCTTGTAGTTCGTTAACAGGGACAATAGATGCTGGGAAGGAATTCGCGACCGTTAAAAATGTTTGCGTTATGTAATTTAAAGTTGATATTTGTTAACTGTTACTGTCTAAAATCGAGGTACACCACTCTTTTTATGCCTAGTCAGGAATGACTGTTAATTTCTGTCAGTCACGAAGTCTTAGTTTCCATGACCTGGGTTTGAATCCATATGCTGAACGAGGCGGTTCGTCGTGTCATTTGAAGTTCATACAAATTCTCAACTAGCTGCTCGTGAATAACGTATATTTTAATGGCATTTTGTGTTAAATAACAATTATGGTATGTTACTTTGAAGAGGAAATCATGAATACGACGAACTTACTACGTGCATTACCTATCTGACGTAATAATGAGAGTGCTAACATTTCAGCTATGTCAGTTATTGCAATAAATGCGAGCTTACAAGCCTTAAGGGCAGTCTTATCTGTGATGAGGTGTTCCCTGATATTTTTAGTATCGTGGTATTACTTTACATCCTGAGTTATTGCGATACAGGTCAGTGTTTTCTAGTGGTGACTTGTTGGAACCATTTTCAACAGTGAAACGTTATGGGGGTTGCATGGGAATCAGGCGAAATGCAATCCAGGTCGTTCGGATACTTTTGAGCATGACTGTACTTCGTTAACAATCCAATTAGGTGCTGGGTTCGCATCCCTGTCACAAGCTTTATATGATGGCATTTCAATTTTAAACATGAGCATACCTTGTTCCTGTGAATGACACCATATTAAACTTCGTTGGGGGTTGTTCTCAGGACGGTAACTGTTATGACAGGATTCCGAGTTCAGTACAAACATTTTCGTCATTTATTTGCAGGATCTGAATTGATAACTGATACTGGCGCAAACGTCTATACTTCACGTCTCTTTATGCCTAGTGATCCGGTCTCAATAAGGCACAAGCAAAGCTTAGCTTAGTTAGCAATGGCTATAGGTGCTGGGTTTGAATCCAGGTCCAGAACGACGACGTTGGTCATGTCATTTAAAGTTCAAATTTGTGTACACGTAGCTGTTGATGTGTTACGAGAACAATGATATTACTGGTGATTCGCTGTTAATGTTGAGATTTCCTTACAGTGCTTGTTGCCGTTAATCGCGTTTTTCTACTGTTTCGTCCAACATCCAGTTTCCAGAGCCACTCGCCGTTGAGCAACCTTCAGCACGTGGATGGAAAACCTTTTAGAGAGCGAAAAACTTTTTTCCCATTACCGTACAGCTTTGTGACTCCATATATTGTCTCAAGTATTTAATTTTGTCTAAGGATTACTGTACGATATATGTAAAATAATCCGTTTTTTCAGAACTTTTGGAATGTCACTTGTTGTAACTAAGGTTAGTTTATGAGTGTTATGGGGTGTCTCATCGCTAAGAACGTGTTTTCTAATATGTCTTGTATGACGATATTAGTTGACGCTTAGACTGACTGCCATAAAGACCTTTGGTCTCTTAGTAGGCTCTTGCGGTACCCATTGTGTGTAGTCAAACGACTGTACCCCACGGGGTTTTGGTGTTTAGCGGACCTGCAACACAACTATGTTATGTTGGTTGTATTCGGCAGTGACCCACTTCCTTTGCTGTCAAGTGTACATAATCAGATTCTTAGTAAAAAGGTAATCTAAATCACACTCGAAGTAATAAGCAAATGCCCTGAAAAACTTGGGCAAGAGACCTTGAATGAGATTCAAGTGAACGCATATCTGGACAGAGACAGACCTACTGGCTCCAGTTGTGCGCAAGTTCCATCGATTCTGGTCCTCCTTTGCTTGGTTACGTGTCTACTCTCGAGTTGTGTGGTAGGGAGCGGTATGTGTAACACGGATCTGGACGGGTGCGCCTGAGTACTCGTCGTGTTGGAGATTGCAGCAAGTTGAAACCACTGACCGTTGGGCCACGGGGCCGTGCATGTTCTTGCTACTTTGAACGTTGCTTCAGGCGAATTTAGCTGGCAAGGAGCGATTCTCGTCGCATGCAATCTGGTAACGAAGTGCATCAGTTAATTGTGGTTTGCCTAATACGCCATGATGTGTTGTACAATTGTTGGCAGCTACGAGCAGGAGAGCAGTATTATCCGGTGTCTACCTGGAGTCTTGAAGCTGTTGTCCTCCTTAGTATTTATTTGAAATTATGTATGAAGATTGTTTAGTAAGTACTGTACTTAAATGCTTTTAATTTTGCCCCGGCTTGGCCTGGCCAAGAACCTGGTGACTTCAAACCTTTCGGTGAGCCCCTTTGGGATGTGTATCCATCTGGAGGCTTCTGTAAGCGCCGATCTAGTATTTTGCAATGTTAATCTGGTACTTGAAATCATTGTTTGTTTTGATTGTGTATTTGGTACTGCTGACTGTGATTTCTGTTTGTTGTAGACCTTAAGTCCCTCCCTTGTGCGAGTTATAGGATTTGGTATGCCTCAGCCTAAAAATATGCATGTATGAGTCATGTGTGCGTGCGTGGTTGTATGTGCACACTCTCCTACTCGGTGTTAAGGTGCCTTTCGTGTTATAGTTGTACATTTTAACCGGCCATCTGCCATTTGGTGCGTATCTAAATTACAGTGTTTATTAGTCCCTAAGAGGCCCCAGTTAACGTACAGTGTGATCTAGTTAATCTTGTGTGAATTATTATGTAATTATTCTTGTAAATGATTTTGTAAATTGTTTTTTGTTATTGGTGGAAGGTTAACTTGCAATTTTTATGAGCGTGCCTCTCCTATACTGAAGTTTTTATGGTTGGTTTCCTTCAAAATAATCTTCAACTGCCGGTTTAAATATTGCTGTGTATGTTAATTTCTATCAAACTTGTTTGCTGTTTGTTGTTTCGTATATGTTGACAGCCTTGTCTCGGCAGCAGCTGACGCATTGCTGTTCTGATGATCCGCGGGAGGGACGCGGTTTCCTTCTGCTTCGGCGGTTTTCCCGTCATCACACGAGACATACGTGTTGGCATTTCGCACGCATTTCTGCGGATCTTCCGTTCCAGCCTTAAGCTGAGTATTCTTTTGGTATCGTGTCGCGACGGTGGTATCACCGGATTAGGACTTGGTTTTAGAAATTATTGGGGAAGTAATTGACTTAGTGTTTCTCTTCTCATAAAGCCCTTGTGGGCGTGTAATGAAAGCCTTTGGGCAAACTGAGCAATAAGCTTCTTGATTTCTTTAAGACAAGAAGGGTTTAATTGTTATTATCATTTTAATAGTGTTTTAGGGGCCATATCTTTCCTATATGTAAGCAGATTAACATTGCCTTTTGACACAAAGATGCAATTTCTCTTGAGCTTCCTAGTACTGTTAGTAAAAGGAAAATTTAACGCCATTGTGTATCTCCTACTAATGAGGTGGCTAACGGACTTTGAATGGCAACATTACATGTACTTATGCCTAATTTCTTGCTTTGGAATAGGCCTGGAGGTTACTGTTCCAGTGGAGATCTACGCATTTTAATGTCTTTTGTTTATGCTTGCTGAACTTACATTCAAGTCCTGTTGTGGGATTAGTTCACAGTTGTGATGATAGTCGCGCGGACAAAGTGCTGCAGCAGGTTTATTTAATCAATGGTGGTTTTTAGGCGGTTTTCCACATCCCACTAGGTGAATACCCAACTGGTCCCCACGTCCCGCCTCAGTTAGACGGCTCGCAGACATTTGAACACATTCGCACTATTCCATAGATTACACTAGACACAGACAGTTGGGGTACACTGATTCCGTCCCAGGGGGTACGGGGTGGTGGGAGGAAGGGCATCCGGCCACCACATAAATTAACGTTGCAAAATCCGATTAACCATGCCTACCCTGCGTCACTGTGGGAACAAGGCACAAGCAAAAGAAAGAAAGAAAGGAAGCAGTAATTGAATTAATAGTGTTCAACAAACCTCATGAAGTTGTACTGTGACCTGGTTTGTGTTTATTTTGATCGTGCCTTGAAAAGAAAGAAAGATAAAAGTTTAAAAATTTTATGAATTGAAGTCCACATTATTTAATGTTTGTTTAATTATCTTCTTTTTCTTGTCCATTACTATCGTTCTCGTGGACACATTTGGTGTGAACGGATGATATTCTTCCTTGCAAAACCGATTCCAGGGCTAGGTATACGTCTATGCATCATAATGATATGTCACGGGAAGCTTGTTTCCATATTCCGCATTTTTTTAATAATATTTTCTGTTAATCATATACAAACGTGAACAGCTCCATAATACCAAATACTACATAACATGCTCAACATAATGGTATTATGATTCCCACCAAAACTTTACATGAAAGATATTACAAGAAAATATTATTCCAGCAGTTTCACCGTCAATACCTTAATAGAAAACAAATTCGCTTGCAAAATACTTTTGATTTACCATTTCCAGACATTTCGATAACCAGTACCAATAATAATAAGAAGAAAATAAATTGCAAGTACTCTTTCGCCAATAAAATTTTGTAAATAGTAAATTATAAAAAAATTAACATAGGCATATTAATTTTGAATTAATATATTTAAGTGCAAGTGCCATTTATATATTTGGTTTAGGTATAAATATATTATACATTAATTCACTGTATTGTATGCTTCACTAGAGAATGAGAGTGTAACATTGTCAGTTTCATGACAAGCTCAAAGTAAATAAGTGTAAGAAGAGGCACATAAATAGACGAAAAGGCCCGATATTTGCCCTTACCGTTGGCGATGAAAGTCACAGTCACATGTCTGTTCGAAGGTATTTAAGGTGCAACGACTGCATAATACAGTGTGATAAGGAAGGCAGGTGCCAGACAGGACGTCATTTTTACTGCAGAAATTGTAAGGGCGAAGGTAGCTCAAAAACCATCATTCCTACCAATTCTTTACTGTTTGTCATGTCTGGGAGTCTCGGACACCTGGGTTAACGGATGAGATCGAGAAGATAACAATAAGAGCTGTCCGATTCATCGAATTTCCCTTGCCGAGTGCATCAAATAAATAACAAACTTCTCTGGAAGACACCACAAGAAAGTCATTATATAGTTCTCTATAGTGTAGAGAATTTTGCTCTCAAAATTCCGTTCCATCTCACACCAAGAAACACCTAATTTTCTTCAACTTATATGTCGTGTATTGACCATGAGACCAATAAATTAAAGAAATTCCGGTGTATCCACAGAGTATTGACACTCTTTCTTCCCGTGCACTACCTGCGAATGGAGCCGGAATGCGTAAAATGATTGTGTTCCACAATGTAACCTTCGCTACACTTCGTACAATTCCCTGTGGAGCTCAGATATACATGTACTACACTTAGTGCAGAGATCTCACAGGTAGCTCTACTGGGTTGCAGATCAGAAAAACAATTGTTTAAGTAAAGCTTTTTACGCTTTATAAGTCTAATATTATTTCTAAAATAATAAGATAATTTATTTCAAGGCTCCTATAAATTATTACAAACGTTTGTAGGGTGTTAAGAGTTTCACATGTTATTGTCTCTGCATGATGGATGTGGTCTCGAGAGAGGTGCCATTGTGTTCAAGACGTTCAGTTCTTCATTTTGTCATCCTCTTTTAATTTTCCCGTGATTTCCCTCATTTCTATCCTATCCTCTCGTCGCTTTTCCTGTGCTTTCGTAGTGTACTGTTTCAGTAAACAACACACACACACACACACACACACACACACACACACACACACACACACACACACATATATATATATATATATATATATATATATATATATATATATATATATATATATATCACAGTGGTCTACAGAGGCAACCTGCTGGGAAGCAGTAGATCTGGTACCTACACAGTAGGCCTTTCCCGCCTACACACTCACCTTTTACCGGCTATAATTGTCATTACTCATGGATAATGAGAGAATGAGTCCATAGACAGTGGTAATACTCATCTGACCTTCAAGTTAATCGGATTTAGCGTACCCCGATTTTTAGCTACCTTTGTTTTACCTACCGCTCACTGCTACCATAAATGAAATTCAGCAACCAAAATAATCTACCTTCCTGACAATAAAGTTATTGGATATTTGACTGTGATCTTCTATGTATTCATATGACAGTCGCGGAACAAGTTGAAATTTTGGAAAAATGTGGTAAGGTCTTACAGAACCAAACTGCTGAGGCCATCGGTCCCTAAGCTTACACACTACTTAAACTAACTTAAATTAGCTTACGCTAAGGACAAAACACACACCCATGTCCGAGGGAGGACTCGAACCTCCGACGGGGCAGCCGCGCGAATCGTGACAAGGTGCCTTAGACTGCACGGCTACCCTGCGCGGCAAGTTGACACTGTAAGTCAGCGCATCCGTATTCTGTAGTTTCGACACTGAAACAACCAGTCGACCATATCGATTTAGGTTTTCGGTGTTTTTCTTAAATCACTTACGTGACTGCCCGAATGGTTACCCGAAAAAAAACGTCACCCTCATTTCTTTACGCACTGTAAGACAGGTCTTCATCTAATGATGACCCCAACGGGACAGAAACAAACTTCCTTCACTCGCTAGCTGAAGGGACCCGGGTTCGATTCCCTGGTGGGTCGCCCGAATGAAGTGGCGTAGTGGTTAGCACACTGAACTCGCATTCGGGAGGACAGCGGTTCAAACCTTCGTCCGGCCATCCAAATTTTGGTTTTTCGTGATTTCCCTAAAGTGCTCCAGGAAAATGCTAGGATGGTTCCTCTGAAAGGGCACAGCCTATTTCTTTGCCCATCCTTGACACAATCCGAGCTTTTGCTCCGTTTCTAAAGACCACGATGTCGAGTTGACGTTAAACCCGAGCTTTCTTCCTTCCTGCCGGCCGGATCGCAGGTTTTCTCCGCTCGGGGACTGGGTGTTGTGTTGTGCTTACGTCCGTAAATTAAAAAGAAATTGCCCTTGTTCCTTATTGCCTATCAAATGTTAAGTGAGATGCTATGGGAAAGATTGCTTCTTCCTGTTGACCAAATTAGCCAAAGAAATATCCGTCTCATAGAATCATTTTACTTCCATATTAGCCAAAGAAATATCCGTCTCATAGCATCATTTTACTTCATAAGAGAACCGTAATTTTCATTTGTTTCTGATCGCATTGCTTGATGCTGAGAGCTCTATCTTGCAAAACAAGGATGTGAATCAGATCCGGATCATATACTCGCTGTGGAGTAATGGCCGTTGGTCTGATGGACCGGCTAATCTGCGTGTCATCTTTAGGCGGCTTCCCATGCTCGTTCAGGCCAAGGCTCGGTTGATCCCCAATCTCCTTCTCAAAAAATGTGATAAGCAATTAAAATACGACGACGCACAGAAATAAATGTACACTATTCAGAGACGGCGTGCACGGTTTTCCTTCCGTAGTTTAACTAACGAATGCGGCGAAAGGATGGCCACCCCTTAAAATAAAAAAAATAATAATTATGCCAAATAATGAAATAAGAAGGAGCGTGCCCCGTACGATGGTATAAATAGCAAAGTGAGAGAACTGTCACTGTCATTTTTGTTCGTTTTCCTTGGGTAATTTCGTACAGGTATGAAATCGTAGCACGTGCGTACAGTAAACTGCTATAACATGATTTACCGACATTTTCTTCAGTAAGTCACTGCTTCATCATGGTTTTCTCGCCAGCGGAACTTGGTCTTAAATGTCTTTCGAGCGAATTCTTTGGCAATCGAATCATCTCTAAAAGATTACGATCCCCAGATTTTCCGATTTATCATCTTCAAACCAACATGTGGGTGGCCCCTAAAAGAACGATCTATGTAAACAGGCCGCAAACACTGACAGAACTAAAGACGAACATGAAAACAGAAGTGAACAGCGTTAGTGTCAACGCGCGTCCCCAGGTGGTTTCAAATATGATAACACATGCCAGTTGCCTGCCCGGCTAGCCACGCGGTCTAACGCGCTACTTTCCGAGCAGGAAGGCGTGCCGATCGCCAGCACGAATCCTCCCGGTGGATTAGTGTCGAGATCCGGTGTGCTGGCCAGTTAGTGGATGGTTTTTAAGTTTTAAGACTGTTTTCCATCTGCCTCGGCGAATGCAGGCTGGTTCCCCTTATTCCGCCTCAGTTACACTATGTCGGCGAATGCTGCGCACACGATGTGTCCACGCAAACATTTGTGGCTACACTCGTCTGGTAAGAGACGTTCACAGGGCGGGGGGAGGGGGGGGGATCCACTGGGGGCAGAACCGCACAATAGCCCTGGGTTCTGCGTGGGGCGGCGGTGGGGTGAGTGGATTGCTGTAGCCTGTTGTGGGCTCGTGAACCACTGAGGGCTACGGAGAGTCGTAGTTGGTAAGAGACAATGGACCCACAACATTACAATTTGCATGGGGTGGAAGATAATGATATACAGTCACTTGGGTCGATAATCGTGAAGTTTTGATTGGAGGGACCATGTTTAACCGGTCTGTAGAAGTGATGCTACAGCATGATTGTTTGAAGAACTGATCTGGCACAGGTTAGACTTTCTACATCTGTATTATGCCATATTGACCTTCGACAATATGTGGTGGTACTTATTGGAAAGGCAAGGTGATGCCTGTCAGTGGAGATAATTTTGGCGCTGAGGAGGCTAAGCTGTTAAAGGGAACGTTAGTGGCAATCTTGGAAATTACAGAAGAGGAAGATTGATTCACAGAAAGTGTAGGCTTTGAAAGCGCACAGGATGCCACTGAGACTATATTGCAAGGGAAAGTCAAGCATTTGAGGGGAACAAGAAGGACACAAGCGTAACAACTGTTGTTGCAAGATTCTTTTCTTTTCACATGGCCATTGCCTGCAACGCCCGTGACGCAATGCATGCCTCATTTCTCCCTTCATTCATGAAGAAGGTACAGTATTGTGAAATCAGATGAATCTTTTTTGAAAAACTTTGCACATTCCGTACTTAGGAAACTATTAGGAGTTCAGCAGTGTTGAAATCACCGTTCGGCCTAATTTATATTTTCTATATTTTCACTAAATCCTTCAACACGAATTCCTGGATGGTATTTTTAAAATGAAGCTCCTGATCCTATGATAAACATCATAGTTGACAGGAAGTTAACATGTAATTTCCTTCCTACCTGTAGCCTTGGACAATATCTACATAACATACCGATCGGTACTCTTCTGGAAACCAGCATGTATCGCCTAGTGCGTTTTCCCTGTCGTCGATATGTACCGACATCCATCCTCATTCATAAGTCACGGCGTCACGCATGGGGCATCCATTAACAGACAAATGGATTGGGGGCAGGGGAGGAACTTCTATGCCATGTATCGAGGAAATGATTCTGAAAGGCATGTTCACTCAGGGCACATGGTTTTCCAGCATTGAGCTGGAGAGGGATTCGTGGCACTGTCGTGAATCTATCCGCTGTTTCGTCACATAGTGTCGCCATCACGTTCTCGCCAACTGCAACAGAGGCTATCTCCGGCGGTTTTTCCACACTGAAAGTTTCGCACTGGACATCCTTGAGGCACGAAAACCTCAATATTTGCACGTCGAAAGGTAGCGACCTGTGATCTGGTGCGGAGTCAAATGTGCTGATATCAAGCACCTGGCCCATCCAGTACTCGAGTGTTAGCAACACACAGCACATAACATCAGAGTAATGGTACAGGCGAAACTGCACTGTTAGCTATTCAAACAGGACACCAGTAAGGATAGCAAACAACGAAATTTTACGCATTATCTATATACAGTAGAGTAGAAGAATATATGAAATTCATAAGTGAATAGGTGATACAGGATAGGAGCTGTCATCTCTGTCGCACCAACTGTAATCTATCGGGCATTGTGGCGAACTGATCTGGAATTACATCATTCCATGCTGATTAAATTTTATACCAGGTATCATCAGCTGTGGCTGGCGAATGGTGGGATGCCACTCTTTACCAACAGCAATCCATGACCAGATGCTTTCATTCCGTGAGAGATCTCTTGAATGTGCTTGCCACAGCAAAGCTCGAACACCTTTAATGAGGTAGCTGATGACAGCACGAACAAAATAAGATCTTGTGTTATGTTGTTGAAGATAATGCCAGGGAGACTTTGAAGATGGGACACAGTCATCGATCCTAATATGCCAAAACTGCTGCTGTCAAAATTACTGGCTATTCTAAAGAGCGGTGCTTGTGTTGTGTACCTAATGGCACACCACATATCATTACTCCAAGTGCTGAAACCTCATGACGACGACAATGTTCACTATCCTCGGAGCCCAACACTTTTAGTTTGTCCATCGGGAGCCGTACGCCAAACGGGACGTCGGTGGCACTCCTGTCTTATTGTTAGGCGTACCACTATCGGCACACCTCTCCCTGCTCCCGCATCAAGAGAAATCACAACAGTAGTCACTGTGCTCGCAGTCCGTGCTGCTCCAGACGTCGTTTCTTGCACTGCAAAGTGAACAACAATTCTGGCCTGTCAGGTGCTAGTCACGTGGGCCAATTAATATCCAACATGGTCTTGCACAGGCATGGGCAACCTTTTATTCACACCCTTACTTACGCTCCTGGGCCGCCTTGTCACGTGGCGCGGCAGCAACGCTCCTGGGGCAGAAAGTCAAATCTATAGATTCTGTGACGTTAATGTTTACGGGATAACGTACCGATACAAACGCCATCTCGCTACCATTCTTCAAATTATCACATTTCGTGAATAGTCAGTGGTTTTCGTACCGTCGTCGCCTGCTACGAAACCTAAACAGAGGTAGTAAGGTGGAAGTAACATGTGTGTGTGTGTGTTTTTGTGTGTGTGTGTGTGTGTGTGTTGTCAGCAGCGATCCAGAGGCGAAACTACTGTTCCCCGCATTCCTTCAAGATTGTGAGCAGTTTCCTCGACTCATCACGGGTACATGAGCACGTGAACCACAACGTTGTGCTCGTACTGAAAAAGTATTTCTCTTGCATAAATTTAACGGCGGCGAAATGGCATTGCGTATGCGCGTAGTAAGAATTTCTGTGGTCTGCGTCGTGAGTTGGAAACCCAGGGCGAGCCGAAAATAGGTCTCGGGCAGAGTACAATGCGAGCGCCTTGCACTCTTTCCCACGAATTTCTTCCGCACGGATCGGACTGAAACCAGTCGGGGTGCCGTATGCCGGCTGCCCCCGCCCCCCTCCCGCGATCTGTAGTATTGCTCTCCTGAACAAATCGATTCATATTCGTATGACAGCGGGATGCAGAGCCAGAGGAGTAGCAGAATTACGGAACAGAGAACGTGATCCAGCAGCTGTCGACTTCAGACTCCGTTGGGTAAACGTTTCTTACAGGATGCATAACATGAATTTCTCACATACAACATTCAAATGCGTTTTCTGGCTGAGAAGCTGGCTGGTTAATCTTTTCTTACGTACAAAAGCAAAAAATGGTTCAAATGGCTCTGAGCACTATGGGATCCAACATCTGTGGTCATCAGTCCCCTAGAAATTAGAACTACGTAAACCTAACCAACCTAAGGACATCACACACATCCATGCCCGAGGCAGGATTTGAAACTACGACCGCAGCAGTCACGCGGCTCCAGACTGAAGTGCCCAGAACCGCACGGCCACACCGGCCGGCCGTACAAAAGCAGACGACTGTACTCCTACCTGGGTTGCACTGAAATGCGTATCTTTTCCTTATATATGATTACTTCTTTTCAGTTGGATGTTTGTTGTTTGCTGCTTTCATGGGGTTGCAATATTAATGGCCAGCTGTTCAGATACGACGTAGTTTTGTGCCTTTCTAATTAGCGGTAGATGAACCATGAACGAAGGTGGGTGTGACTGATTTGCGCAGCGACGTGACTGCCAAGTCGTTGGCCGTGGTCCCTGAGTTGTCGAAGCAGAAATCACAACAGCGTCCGTCGGACCAGTACATCCGATGGATCCCCAAGAAATTTACCATCCAAGACTGTACACGATGGGTGCTGTTAGGTACTTCCGCCATCGCAGTGTCCTATCAGTATAAAGTTGCGATATCTTTATCATTACAAGTATGTTTTAATAGTCAAAAATACCATTCGACTCAAAAAATATGTAGAAATCTTTCAAAACGGGTGCCCCTTCTGCTGGATAACAAACAACAAAGTCACCACAAAAATAAAAGAGCCTATTTCAACATTTACGTTGAATATTAATAACTGTCACAGAAAAAAAGTCAGAGCTGTGATAAAAGTGTTATTCGATGACACACTTCACGCTGCACTGATAGGAATGAAAAATATTATTAATGGTTAAAATTCAAGCATTTATTTGAGATAATTCTAATTACGGCGAAGTAATTGATGTTAGTCTAAACTAACAACAAAACCCAACATTACACTATAGAAAATTCAGAAAGAACTAGTGAAGTTAGTGACATATGGTAATCACTAGAGGACCAATCACAAAAAATTATTTGGCAATGAATGGACTCCTGCTTAGTTTTAACGATTTCTTTTAAATTAACCAATGTATAGTAACCTACGATAATAGGAATTTAATAAATGAATGTTGAAAACGAACAATAAATAAAACACTGTCGTGTTTGGTGTCGGTAGGTGCGGCTACGAAAGCCGTTCAGTAGTTTTAATGTAGATTGTATGGAGTAGTTTGTACCTTCATTTCTTTGTATTTGGGCAGTAAAAATATGGGATCTTTAACTTTTAGTTTTTTGGCTTTGGTGGCAGAGAGGCGGCAAGAGTGCATAAGGGCTGGGACCGCATAGTGAGAACAGGAGTGTGAATTACGGGTTATCTGATTCCCATGTTGTTTGAGTCAGAGAGTTTAGTGGAAGCTATAGGTTCTGCGCTGTTGGAATGCCACAGCACTAAACTTTGTGGAATATTATGTGCAAGCATAAGTAATGACTTGGACCTCGCCATTACTCGTGTGACATATCGCGCTGAATGTAACTATACCAAACTTAACGGTTGATTGTGATTGAGACCGGTTTTTTTTACATAATGCGCATCCTGCCAGAGGATTTATTTGATTGTGAAAGTATTTAAATGGAACCGTCCGTTGACCGCAATATAGGCAGCGCTACCCGCTCAACGAATTACGAGGGTCACTCCAAAAGAAATGCACACTATTTTTTTTAAATCCATCATTTATTCTACATGTTTGAAAGTTTTACGGTGTGTAGATACATCCTTTAGGAACAACATTTTCATTTCTCCACGTAATTTCCATCCCTCTCATCTGCCTTACGCCATCTTGGAACCACCGCCTGTATTCCTGCACGGTAAAATTCTGGACCAACCTCTTGGAGCCATTGTTTGGCAGCGTGCACAAGGGAGTCATCATCTTCAGACCTTGTTCCACGAAGTGAGTCTTTCAGTTTCAGATGGTTCAAATGGCTCTGAGCACTATGCGACTTAACTTCTGAGGTCATCAGTCGCCTAGAACTTAGAACTGATTAAACCTAACTAACCTAAGGGCATCACAAACATCCATGCCCGAGGCAGGATTCGAACCTGCGAGCGTAGCGGTCGCTCGGCTCCAGACTATAGCGCCTAGAACAGCACGGCCACTCCGGCCGGCCTTTCAGTTTCCCAAAGAGATGATAGTCACATGGAGCCAGGTCATGACTGTAAGGCGGGTGTTTCAGTGTTGTTCATCCGAGTTTTGTGATAGCTTCCATGTTTTTTTTTGACTGACACGTGTCCGTGCACTGTCGTGCAACAGCAGAACACCCTGCTTTTGCCGATGTGGTTGAACACGACTCAGTCGAGCTTGAAGTTTCTTCAGTGTCGTCACATACGCATTAGAATTTATGGTGGTTCCACTCTGATGTCCACAAGCAAAGTCCATCGGAATCGAACAACACCGTAGCCATAACTTTTCCGGCAGAAGGTCTGGTTTCGAACTTTTTTTCTTGGGTGAATTTGCGTGATGCCACTCCATTGATTGCCCCTTCGCCTCTGGTGAAAAATGATGGAGCCATGTTTCATCACCTGTCACAATTCTTCCAAGAAATTCATCTCCACCATTCTCGTACTGTTCCACAAGTTCACTGCATACCGTTTTTCTTGTTTATTTGTGAGCCACTGTCAGCATCCTGGGAACCCACCTGGCACAAACCTTTTTTAACGCCAACACTTTCAGTATTCTGCAAACACTTCCTTCCCCTATCCCAACGTAGCGTGACAATTCTTTCACTGTGATGCGTCTGTCAGCAGTCACCAATTCGTTAACTCTCTGCACATTGTCTGGAGTGTGTGCAGTACGAGGCCTGCCGCTGCGAGAACAATCCTCAATATTGCCGTGTCCGCTTTCATCACGTAACCTGCTTGCCCACCGACTAACTGTACTGCGATCGACAGCAGCATCTCCATACACCTTTTTCAACCTCTTTTGGATGTTTACCACTGTCTCGTAATCACAGCGCAGGAATTCTATGACAGCACGTTGCTTCTCACGAACGTCAAGTGTAGCAGCCATCTTGAAGATATGCTGTGACGGCGGCACTCACAGGAACAGGTTGAACAAAGTTTGAAAACAAGCGGGAAGGGTGTATCTAAAAACTGTAAGACTTTCACACATGCAGAATGAAAACTGTATTTTTACAAAAATAGTGTGCATTTCTTTTGGAGTGACACTCGTAGTTCAAGAAAAATTTCGAGCAGTACACGAATTTCTGTTCACTGATGATTTGCTTAAAAGATGCATTGCTACCAACATTGGCAACAAGAGGTTCAACGCGTTTATTTGGAAATTGATACCCAAACGTCTTGTTTGCGGGACAAAATCTGTTGAAATAGCAGCATATGTAACTGGAAGGATATTGAGGAAATGTTATTCCTCTATTCTGAAGAGCATGAACCTCCCAGTAATCGTCATAGGGATGAACAATTAAAACCTCACTGAGTTGTCTAATAGGAAGCACGTGGTCGCCACGGAGCAAGGATTGTTTCAGTTTGTTGAAAGAGCCTGATTTTTAAAATAAGGCGGTAAATTTAGAGCCAGAGCCTGCTTGAGGAAGAAGGGTGTCTCTACGGTCCTGATACCGCAGATTAACCTTAAGTTTTAACACAACATTTTTTGTCACTCCAGACTTTAAACGCGTTTTTCTCGAAACGACATTTTGAAGCACGTTAAGTGCTCTCGAGCCTTGACAAAATAACCATTTCATTTGTTTTTTTTTAAAAAATGAAAGATAATTAAATTTAGGGGACCTTAGCGAAAACTTCCATTGTTTTCGAATTGCGAATGTTTTTTAAATATTTGAACTTAGAAACAAACGCCATGAAACTCAAATTTTTCATATAGTTCCTGCTCTTTTTTCAGCTATTCTTTTTTCAAAACCCCATAGGGATGATCATAGTATGACGGAAGTATAGGGATGCCCACCTAGATTTATTCTAATTTAAGAAATTTCTATTTTTATGATTTTGAGAAACAGCGACGAGTCTGCGCAACATATCGCGCAAACCAGGACGTGCCACAAGGAGCATACTTTTAAAGAGCATTCACCTGCCATTTTTTTTCGTAAGTATAAGAAAGTGGTAGAACAGAACCCTTGCATGAAAAAATGTCTTCACTTCAACCATTTTTCGTGCGTCTCGTTCAGAACCTTCCCTTAGGCGATCATTTCCTTCATGCGTAGTACCACAGCCGTATATTTTCTGAAAGGCATTGTAATAGTTCCACCACGGCTGGCTAGTTTCGGCCTTACCGACCTTTCTGAAGTAGTGTAGGTGCCGCTGTTAAATAGTCGCATATACTAAATTGCCTGTAGCACCTGAGAATGGCCTGTAAGACCTGCGTGAAACTAAATTAATACGTTAAACAACAGCCGAGGTGGATCCATTACAGTATCTTCAAAAAACTTAAATGATTTAAAGTGAACAATGGGATCTCGAAATTTACTGTTGGCAGTGACAGCCTTCAGCTTAGTTTAAAGACCTGAAATTTTAAGAATTATTTGGCTTCTCTGCAACTTAAATCCGAAACGTAACGTCAGTTGATGAAGTCTTACGCTGAACTAGATACTCATTTTTCCACGCTGTGCAATAGATTTCCGAAATTTATTACCTTGTTCTGTTGACTAAACGAAAACGCACAGCGTACTGATACGTCATTCGGTGCGGTGACAGCAGCAGTCTGCTCCAACACTGTTTGTAATGGAAATGGAAAACGTTCTACATGCATCCATAGTGCAGGTAAACATCAAAGATTTTGCAAACAGAACACTATAAAGTGTAAGCCCTCTCGCACACGAGTAAATGCTTAACTCGGACACGTCCTTATTACCGGAATGCTGATCCACACTAAGAATTACTGCCAAACAAGGGCTAACAAATCAGCATATGGCAAGAACATTAAACGAAATTCAGTAGCAAAGCATAGAGCTTTCCACGAATGGCCGAGGACACTTATCTGCATAGAGCTGACCGTTGTCCCTGCACGGGTCGAGGAGAATAAAAGACTGTATATGTGGTCACGTGCAACACCCGAGGCAGCAAGACATAGGGCTAGACGAACTCATGAGCGTGGTTCGGCGCCGCACGGACAGGGGGAAGCGCTGACTCTCTGGTAGGTGTGCGTAGGCTACCCGGAGTACCCATGTCCTAAGCAAATTCGGTGAGCGGACGTACACAGCCAGCAAGTTCAGGCCGCGATCCACAATCAACTCCCCCCCCCCCCCCACACACCCTCCTCCAGGAAAACAGAGAGCAGTGACAAGTGAGCGTGCGCTTAACTGCCGCTCTAGGCGCCGCAAAGGCAAATCGTGAGAATCCAGAGAAACCGTAGGTTACAAGGCGAGGTGCCCAGTGGTGCGATCGTCTTCTTGAAACCAAATGTACGGCGATGAAAGCGAAGATCCCAGGTATCACATCCTGCAGCCATTCACCCTCATGGGTTCTCGTTCGCGAGTAATTGATGAAAGAAATTTGCTTGATGCTCAATAACGTTAAAAAAAGTCGAATTACCAAACTTGGTTTCGTGGTGTAATGGATAGGGAATAGTTTGTTTGATCTAATCTCGTCAGGTACATTGATTCTTTTAGTTTTTAATCTTTGTCGAAATTACTTTGGTCTTTATTTTTATTAAATTGTTTTAAATGTAGTTTTTATTTTTATTCCATTGTCACATTGTTTAATCACCAAATCAACTTTTTAATTCATTTTTCCTTTATACCATTCTTTTCCATTTGGAACTCATCTTAATAGGAATTTAATTATATTTATCTATTATAATATTCAATTATCAGAAAATTCTGATCTATCAATTGAAACCAAAGGACCAGATAGTCTGTTTATACTGGCTATGCACTGGTGTTAATAATATATCTTTCGTTACCAGATGTGCAATTTTTTGCGTGGTAATAGTCATACAAACACTTGAAACACAACCCAAACGCCTAATGCACTATGGAAAAAATAACGCACATGAAGATTTGACTGAAAGAAGGGTTTATAAGTATAACGGAATTCAAACAATATGAGATTTAAATAAATGAAAGCAATAATATGGACGAAAAAACAGGGAGAAAATAACTATAGTCAAACAAAATGAGATTTAGATACAATGAACACAATACTGTGGACGGAGAAAAACACGGTGAAAAAGAGGAATTAAATCAAAATTAATAGATAAAATTAATTAAAAATTCATGAACAAAGATATCAAGTGGAAAAAGAAAGATGGGAACAAAAGTGGGAGCAAATGATGATTAAAACGATGTGACAAAGTAATGGAAATAAAAAAATTTATTTAAATAAAAAATTGAAAGAAATGATGATCAAAGTCAGTTCGATGAAGATTTACAAATGAAAAGAAATTTGCTGCACCTGGCGAGACCCGAACCTACAAATTCCTACTGGTGAAGGTACTATTCTATCAATCAAACCGCACGACCAAACTATTTGCTGAAACTTTTTAAACGTTATTGCGTGTCGCGCATAATTCCGAATATTTTTTCGTCAATCGCTCGGAAAGGAGGGCCCGCCAGGGCGAATGGTTGCACTGTGTGATACCTAGGCTTTTAACTTACACAACCACATACATGGTGGGGCGTCTGAAGGTGTTGCCACAACAATCGACACGTTTGTTACTTAATGAAAGACTTATTATTTGGACCCATCGATTACAATAAATCAGAGGATAGTTCGAAAGTCGTACCGTCAACAAGCATTTAGGTGTGCACCTGGACGAACACGTATAAATTTCAGCGAATAAAGGAAATTAATTATATAATGAGTAAAGAAATCAGCATGGGAGAAAGAAAGTTTTTTTTTTTGTCTCTGAACGAAATTAATCTGTACCACGAGTCTAGCGGGTTACTGCAGTTACAGTACAGCTACGACGTTACGGAGCGTTCTGCATCGTATCTACAGGTCAGTGGTCTTATTTCCCCTGGGCCCAAAAATAATAAGAAAAGTTTGCCATCAATTGGCAGTAGAAGAAAAATTCGTGGAGAACCGACAACAAACGCAGTAATTTAATATCTGTAGAAAGGCAGCACAGGCAGAATTCGTCAGACGCACAAAAGAAAAGTTTTAATTTTTTCCTGCAGGAGACTGGTCCACTGTCTTTCCGGACTTGGGCCATATCCTATATATCCGAAAAGAGTTAGTAAAAGGGCAACGATCAACTTTGGCTGTAGCGAAATCGGCAAACCTGATCGTGCCCTATGGGAATGTTTCCTAGTTGAAGTTATCGCAAGGACTGCTAGGAAAGCTTTAAGAGGTTAAGAGTAAACCGAGGGGGTTTGATATTCTAAGTTTTGTTGCTGATACTGTCCCAGAAGATGCAAGACGTGATTACAGCCAACAAACACCACATCAGAAACGAATGAGTTCTGTATAGGACCGTAGGGGCCGTGAGCGGAGTCAAGTAGCTCTACGAGCACATGGCCCTGTAACAAAATGAGTGAAGAGAGAGGTCACAAGCGTACCCATGAAGACCGAGAAGAATCGGAGGTGTCTAAGGCATACGCTCTGATCCGTCGCCATGCTGCCTGGAAGGAGAAAAGTATTGCTGGACCCGGCACTGCAGCCGATCTGGTACGGAACATAGAAGAAACTAGGTACATTTAGACAGTACTAAACTTTATGTGTAGCACTTGTAATAAAGACAAATAGTAATCGTACTATAAGTATTACTATTACTGTTCGTAACAGTAAAATAATTTTCAAGAAGAGTAGCACTGAAGGAAGAGAAAAAATGTAGGTGCTGATAGTAGTATTAGCGACTTTTTTATAAGTGTAATAGTTACAGTGTTTGTCATTGTAGCTATGGTAAATGTTGTTGTGACAGTAGTAATAGTAGTAGGTATAATAATAACTGTCAATTAATCAAGATAATTTCAAATAATGAAAACCTATGGCTCTCTTCCTGCCAAAGTAAAGGAAGTCTTGACTGCGGGTGGACAGAGATTCCACAGGAAAATTGTAGGTAGCCATACAAATGTTGGAGTGATAGTAGAAAGAAATGAAGACAAGGAAAATTGTATTATAGATAATGTAAACGTAATTCAATGTACAGAAAAAAAGGGATAGGAAAGTTAGTAGATTACTTTGAAAATTCACATTCATGTAATTCTGTTTGTGAAAGGTGTATTGCTGTAACCAAGAAAGTGGAGTATGACAAATGATTGATTGTTTACCGCATTTTTGCGCCCGCATATTCGGGACAAGCCTAATATTTGTTAAACGAGCGTGGGAAACGTACTGCGTGTTAAGCTATGCGAGCACATTACCAGAGTTAGACTATTATCTAATAGACGATGATAGATGGCTTCGCGAAAGAGAAGAGAGGAAAGAATAGTGATGAACTGGTTCATGAATCAATGGCAGCTTTTCTTCATAGCTCCATTTTGGTATAAGGCACCTTGCTCCTCTACCTCATACTGCGTTAGGACAACCTCTGATGATAATCCTGGACTTGGCAGTGTGATAATCCTTTAATTGATATTAAACTTCATAACATAGCTCCTTTATAACTTTGACTCTGAACTACTGTCCATCACCTATAGTCAGTCGCCTATTCATCATTTAGATTTCTTTCTTTTATTCTGGATGATTAAACAGCAAAACGTCTCACGACAGGTTCGCTTTCATTATGTCTTAACATAAGTAGCGTGAAAATAATGATTATTTATTGTTCCAAGACAGATTCCGGTAAACGCATCACACGAAAAGGTTTGCTATGTACCACAATTATCATCCGAACAATCACACTGGAATTTTCGACTCCAGTAAACAGTTGCATTTCTTTCCATACTGCCTGTGTCCTTATTCTTTTATGCACTTCGTTCGCAAACACTATCCCCAGAAAACTGTTTAATAGCACTAATCAAGAATATTACGGTATATACAGGGTTATTACAAATGATTGAAGCGATTTCACAGCTCTACAATAACTTTATTATTTGAGATATTTTCACAAAGCTTTGCACACACATACAAAAACTCAAAAAGTTTTTTTAGGCATTCACAAATGTTCGATATGTGCCCCTTTAGTGATTCGGCAGACATCAAGCCGATAATCAAGTTCTTCCCACACTCGGCGCAGCATGTCCCCATCAATGAGTTCGAAACGGTAAGGCTTCTGCTTTAGCCTTTTCTGTAAGATTTTCCAAACCGTCGGCTGTGGTGCGTTTAGCTCCCTGCTTACTTTATTCGTCGACTTCCGCGGGCTACGCGTGAAACTTGCCCGCACGCGTTCAACCGTTTCTTCGCTCACTGCAGGCCGACCCGTTGATTTCCCCTTACAGAGACATCCAGAAGCTTTAAACTGCGCATACCATCGCCGAATGGAGTTAGCAGTTGGTGGATATTTGTTGAACGTCGTCCTGAAGTGTCGTTGCACTGTTATGACTGACTGATGTGAGTGCATTTCAAGCACGACATACGCTTTCTCGTCTCCTGTCGCCATTTTGTCTCACTGCGCTCTCGAGCTCTCTGGCGGCAGAAACCTGAAGTGCGGCTTCAGCCGGACAAAACTTTATGAGTTTTTCTACGTATCTGTAGTATGTCGTGACCATATGTCAATGAATGGAGCTACAGTGAATTTATGAAATCGCTTCAATCATTTGTAATAGCCCTGTATAATACGACCACGCATTAAGAATTCCCGCTAAAGACGACTTTCGCGCGCCGACTGCCCAGCTGCTACTCGCAGCTTAAACGCTGCGATAGCGTATCTGCAACCACGTACCAGCGAGACTTTCCTTCAACTGACGTGAAAGAATAATTTAAACTTTTAAACGCTGCGATAGCGTATCTGAAACCAAGTACCAGGGAGACTTTCCGTCAACTGACGTGAAAGAATAATTTAAACTTTTACTTGGACGGTACACCGTAAGACAAAAAACCGATGCACATCGAAGGTTCAAAAATGGTTCAAATGGCTCTGAGCACTATGGGACTTAACATCTGAGGTCATCAGTCCCCTAGAACTTAGAGCTACTTAAACCTAACTAACCTAAGGACATCACACACATCCATGTCAGAGGCAGGATTCGAACCTGCGACCGTAGCAGTCACGCGTCCCGGACTGAAGCGCCTAGAACTGCTCGGCCACCATGGCCGGCGCACTTCGAAGGAGTTATTCAAATTGGTCACAAACTGATATTCGTTTAGGTATCGACGTAAAAAGCAAAACTGTAAACTTTGGCGGCTAATGGACGAACGTGTGACGCTGCAGCGCTATTTCACCGCGCAGCTGGTATGGGTAGTAAACAGGGGACATGTCGATACAAGGCCATAAAGTCTCTACAAATTTCGTGCCGTGTACTCAGCTGGACAGTAGCTATAGTTTGCAGATAGGCAGTGAACAATATGCGCAGATGTCCGCACTTGAGAGAGGACTCGCCAACTGAATAAGCACGATCCCATTGTTTGACGATGTTGGCAGGAATGGGTGGACCATGGCCGAACAATGCGTCAAGACGGAACATGAGGACAGAGTTATCGTCAGAAAGGCACTCACAGCCCGGATTCATCATTACCACGGACAATTAATAGACGGCTCACAGGAAGGTGGCAGATTTAATGGTTGTGTGGCGTTCGCTGTGTTATTGAGTGGTTTGATATTTAACTAATTTGTAAATGAAAATTAAAATGTTATTTCATTACAGTGAGTAATTACAAAATAATTTTTTCTCCCGGCTAAAGATTTGGTCAAGTTGCTAAAGAAATCCAAGTTAACATTGTGTTAAAGTCTTGTCTTTAAGTTGTGTAAGTGTCACTAAATCACAGTTCATACAACAGATTCTATACAACTAATGATTATGATGGAAACATTTATCTTCAGCAAAATGATCATTAAAACCACCTAATATCAGCCGCGCACATCACTGACGTATGTTACCTGAAACAATATTCTTCGCAACTCGTGCGTACTTAATTTCGGCTCCATACATCAGCAAGAAAAAGTTTACTACATGGATCGTGCTGTGAGCACTGTTTTTAAAGAACCAATCTGATTCGAATTATTTTCATTAAAATGAGTTCGGGGCCACCGGTGAACATTTATTTTTACAGAATGAAATTTTCACTCTACAGCGGAGTGTGCGGTGATATGAAACTTCCTGGCAGATTAAAACTGTTCGCAGGAGAGCTTCTGTAAAGTTTGGAAGGTAGGAGACGAGGTACTGGCAGAAGTAAAGCTGTGAGGATGGGGCGTGAGTCGTGCTTGGGTAGCTCAGTTGGTAGAGCACTTGCCCGTGAAAAGCGAAGGTCCCGAGTTTGAGCCTCAGTCCGGCATACTGTTTTAATCTGTCAGGAAGTTTCATTTATTTTTACACATGTTTATTACTTTCGGCATTTATGTTTGCAGAGTTGCGTAATTTGAATTTGCCACTGAGGTAATTGTTAATATGGCGGCAAACAATTGACAGAGACTTTCTATTGTTAGAGCAAATTTCCTTTTAACAGGGTAAGTATTTGAATTAATGCTTATTAAACTTTACTTTTATATTGTGCACTATTCAGACTAATTTTCATCAAGCAAACCTTTGATACATTCGTAAGAAACACAGATAAAAATGCGATACAAACAGCTATCATCAATGGGTGTGCTCCTTGCAGCGGAAAGGAATAAATAAACAGATAATGTTTATTGAGAGAGAAATTAAAGGTATAAATAATTATTCTGTGCACTATTTAGACTAATTTTCATCAAGCAAACCTTTGATACATTCGTAAGAAACACAGATAAAAATGCGATACAAATCGCTATCATCAATGGATGTGCTCCTTGCAGCGGAAAGAAATAATTAAACAGATAATGTTTATTGAGAGAGAAATTAAAGTTATAAATAATTATTCACTTATATTTATAATAAGAATGAACTCCTTTCTCAAGTAATAATTAACAAATAATTACAATTTCTTAACAGAGCTCAGTTTGATATGCATCTTGCGTCTGCAACCTACAAAAGCCAACCAAAGAAAAGTAAAAACAAAGGAAGACGATAGCAGATCATAAAAGGAATTTACAATTGTCTTTGTATGATATACATCGATATGTCCAATTACATCATAAAATATTATATAAACAATTTTTATTTAATCATCGTTTTGTTTTATTTCACTGTTTTTCTATATGTCGGATACATAATGTTTATAACTGTTAGAGGCATAATTTACTCTCGTTGCACTGTAGCTAAAATTTATCTCGTGGATGTTACAATGCCCCTGAGCGTACTGCCACTGATCTCTCTACACCAACAAGCCCATTTACAGTGGTGTCAGGTACATTCGGCCTGGAATGTTATTGTGTGAAGTAGAATTGTCATCAGTGATATCTCCTGCTTCGAATACCTCCAGTGACCAGCGAAGACATGTCTGGAGCCGTCCCAGACAGCGGTGCGATACAAACTTGACTGTCGCCCGCCATACGGCCTCACAGCGAGGAGTGATGGTTTGGGGTGTCATTTAATTTTGTAGTAGGACTCCTTTGGTTGTCATCCGGGGTATGCTTACTGATGTGTCGACAGAAGGGCCGACACAGTGTTATTTTGAGGGGGCCGATAGGCACACTATAAGCTCACGCAGAATATCTTGAAGTTTGAAACAGGACGCTCAATGAATTGCTATAAAGAAAAGTACGTTGCTTTGGGAATACTTAACTTTTAATCTGTCATTGGTTTACAACGTTCTTGATGAGACATTTCATACGATAACTATCAAACTATGTAAGGCTAATGGCGCCTTGCTAGGTCGTAGCCATGGACTTAGCTGAAGGCTATTCTAACTGTCTCTCGGCAAATGAGAGAAAGGCTTCGTCAGTGTAGTCGCTAGCAAAGTCGTCGTACAACTGGGGGCGAGTGCTCTTCCATATCTCGAGACCTGCCTTGTGGTGGCGCTCGGTCTGCGATCACACAGTGGCGACACGCGGGTCCAACATGTACTAAATGGACCGCGGCCGATTTAAGCTACCACCTAGCAAGTGTGGTGTCTGGCGGTGACACCACATTCCTCCCCCGCAAATCGGCGAACGGTCGTGTGATAAGGCTTCCGCCCGCCGTGGGGAGGACCCCATGTTGACGTATGCGATGAGGTGGGGAGCCTAACAACAGGCAAGGCTGTGCCACTTGCACCCGGCCATTCGGTCCGAGGGGAGCTAGGAAACGCCTGAAAACCTAGTCCAGGGTGCATGTCAACATGCGGTGTATGCGCCCGTAAAGAGACAGGAGGGGCCGAAGGGTCGACCTCCATTGCGTCGGGGTACCCGACGCGCGATGACGTCATGTGGTCCGGAGCGGGCAAGAGTTCCATGGCGGAGGACAGCTGGTCACGGGAAGCGATCGGCGGCGCTTGACCCAGGGAGGCGCTTGGCGGCTGCAGCGAAGCGTCCACTGCGGGCGGCGCCGGCTGGAGGACAGGCGGTGGCGGCGGCGGTGGAGGCGGCAGCGGCGCGTCGCCATGGGGCAAAATGGAAGGCATCGTCGGTAACACCTGGGGATGAGGCGAGCCAGTAGATGGGTCCCCAGGGCGCTGACCGGACGGCACCGTCGCTGAAAGCAGACGGGGAGCGGCAGAACCCGTCCGACGACAGAGGCGCAGCTGATTGAGATGCCGACGCACCTCACCAGAGGGCCCCAAAACCAAATACATCGCGCTGCTGAGGCAGCTAAGAATGCGCCCTGCGAGCCAACGCCATGAACCTCGAAAGTTGCGATAGAATACAACGTCGCCTGGAGCAAAAGCAGGAGTCTGCCGCTGCACAGGAACCTGATGCGGCGGGTGCAGCAAAGACATCAAGGTTCGATGAGGACGACCGTGGAGCAACTCAGCCGGTGAGCGACCACCTCGGGGCTGAGAGCGATACGATGACAAAAAGAGCAACAACGCGTCCTCCTGAGAATGCGACCCTTTCAATTTCAACATCTGTGACTTGAAAGTCCGGACCAATAGTTCAGCGGCACCGTTGGACTGAGGCGAAAACGGCGCGGATGTCAGATGTTGAATACCATTGGCCTGGCAGAATGACTGAAATTCTGCGGACATGAATTGTGGGCCATTGTCGGAAACAATAGTCTGCGGAAGACCTTCAATGCAAAAGATAGCAGACAACGCTTGGATGGAGGCAGTTGACGTCTTGGAAGACATCCGGACAACAAAAGGAAAATTACTGAAGGCATCTACCATCAACAAAAGGGGTTTCTGGGGATCGAATGGCGTAAGGCAAGTATTTGAAAGCAACGCCGATTTCAACTGGCGAAAGGCACGTTCGCATTCCGTCGTCCAGACGAACGGAGCACCCTTACGGCGTAAGCTATGAAGCGGAGCTGAAAGAGAAGAGGCATTGCGCACATTTACTCACACCTGGTGATTCTAAATCGTGTAATGTTCTTGCGACCTCATCACGCAATGCGTGAGGAACATTGCGCGCTCTGAATAAGTGCGGTTGCGCATTGACTTTCAGGTCCAAATGTGCGTCATAGTTCTTAGCGCAACCAAGGCCCGGTGCAAAAATGTCTGCAAATTCTTCACACAGACGAGAAACACTGTCTGAAGGCACAGTCTGATTCACTGATAGGACCTGATTTACAATAGACAAGTTAAACAATTGAAAATCTAAACCAAACAAGTTCACTGCAGAAGAAGAACGAAGAACGTAAAATGACACAAGTTTTGTTTGTCCCTTGTATGTTGCAAGAAGAGTGCACTGTCCTAACACAGGGATATGCTGTCCTGAATATGTATTGAGCTTAACAGTTGCGGCACGCAATGGAGGTTTGCCCAGTTGTGTGTACGTGTCGTGACTGAGCAATGAAACTGCAGCTCCGGTATCGAGCTGGAATGGTATGACCTTGCCATTAAAGTCCAAATCTACAAAAAGTTTATTGTCCTGCTGACGACAAGAGCGACTGTCTCGTGCAATATGAACTGATACAGGTACAGCATCACTTGCTAATTGACGTGATTTCCTGTGACGTCGACGCACAGTATTTGTGGGACGAACACAGTCACTGTTAGAGAAAGCGGCACTGGACGAAGCGGAATTAACTACATGAATGTCCATGGGTGAAGGTCCACGAGCCTGAGTGTCCTTGGTTCGATTCCGGCGCGAAGCAAAAGGCCTGGAATGGTTGTGATTGTCTGATCTGAGCTTTTTCTGGCAAGCACTTTGGACATGTCCTTTCCTATTACAGAAAAAGCAAATAGTGTGGCGTGACGGGCAATGTTCACGGGAATGTCTAGTAGCACACTGCGGGCATGATTTCACTGCATTTGTGTGCTGGCGCGGCACACCTGGTTTAGAGCATGGCGGCAGCTGCGTGGACGTGCGCGAGGGCAGTTTACCGGGCCGCGCAGTGCGCCCGGCGGGCCGGTTAATGTTACACACGGCTGGCGAAGTTGCAAATGATTCCTGAGCAAAGTCAAGCATGTCTTGTCTATCCAATATGTCTATCACTTGTTGAAGGGAGGGATTAACGAGTTTCAAAATTTGATCCCGTATACGAACATCAGAAACGTTCTGTGCAATTGCATCACGTACCATTGTATCTGAATAAGGGAGTCCACATTCACACTCAAAAACACAATCTCTTGTAAGGCCTTGCAATGTTGCAACCCACTCCCTATTAGTTTGACCGGCCGTACGTTTTGTACGAAAGAACGTATACCTTTTTGCAACTACATTGACTGTTTCTTTGAAATAGGCATCCAATGCCGACAAAATTTCTTCGTAGGACAGAGTTGCTACGTCGCGTCGGGGAAACAATTTCACTATCACACGGTAGGTGGACACACCGACACAGGATAATAAGTGAGGCTGCCACTCATTACCTTGAATTCTGTAGGCGGCGAGATGAAATCCAAATTGGCGTGACCACTCAGTCCATGTTTCATGCTCGGGGTCGTAGGCCCTAAAAGGCGGTGCAACTGCGAGCTGTGGCAGCGGTAGTGGTGAAGCGGCGGCTGCCGCATCGTGTTGCAGTGCACGTTGACCCTGGACGAGCTGTCCAAGGGCATCCAATAACGCCTGCGTCTGCTGATTCTGTAAGCGATAAAATTCGGACAGTACATCGGGAGATTGTGGCGAAGCCATGACACAAGTAAATCAATCAAAGAGAAAGAAGGCGGTTTGTAACGTCGCCAGAAAGTAGAGCAATGCAAACGCGAAATCCGCTTTTAATCCCATCCTCGTCGCCATGTGATGTGTCGACAGAAGGGCAGACACAGTGTTATTTTGAGGGGGCCGATAGGCACGCTATAAGCTCAAGCAGAATATCTTGAAGTCTGAAACAGGACGCTCAATGAATTGCTATAAAGAAAAGTACGTTGCTTTGGGAATACTTAACTTTTAATCTGTTATTGGTTTACAACGTTCTTGATGAGACATTTCATATGATAACTATCAAACTATGTAAGGCTAATGGCGCCTTGCTAGGTCGTAGCCATGGACTTAGCTGAAGGCTATTCTAACTGTCTCTCGGCAAATGAGAGAAAGGCTTCGTCAGTGTAGTCGCTAGCAAAGTCGTCGTACAACTGGGGGCGAGTGCTCTTCCGTATCTCGAGACCTGCCTTGTGGTGGCGCTCGGTCTGCGATCACACAGTGGCGACACGCGGGTCCGACATGTACTGAATGGACCGCGGCCGATTTAAGCTACCACCTACCAAGTGTGGTGTCTGGCGGTGACACCACACTTACAGCACAGCGGTACTTAGACGATATTCTACGCCCCAGTTTGTTGCCCTCCACGGCAAGCCATCCTTGGCTTAGGTTTTAGCAAGATAATGACCACTCGCACATGGTGAGAGTTTCTACTGCTTGTCCTCATGGATGCCGAACACTACCTTGGTCGGCAAGGTCGCCAGATCTCTCCCCAATTGAGAAAGTGTGGTGCATTATGGGTAGGGCCCTCCAACCAGCTTGATATTATGGCTATCTAACCGGACCACTGCACAGAAGCTAGGGGACATCCAAAAACCCTGTCGTCTGCAGCTCGTGGTCGTGAGGTAGCGTTCTCGCTTCCCGCGTCCGGGTTCCCGGGTTCAATTCCCGGCGGGGTCAGAGATTTTCTCTGCCTCGTGATGACTGGGTGTTGTGTGATGTCCTTAGGTTAGTTGGGTTTAAGTAGTTCTAAGTTCTAGGGGACTGATGACCATAGATGTTAAGTCCCATAGTGCTCAGAGCCATTTGAACCACTTTTGGAAAACCCTGTCAAACAACGCTAAGCCGTATAACTACTTCCATAAGTGACAGGTGTGGATCAGTGCGTTATTAATTTCATTTGTGAAGCTTTGTCTACTGAATAAATCGTCCCATTTTCCTGAAATTGTAATCTTTTGTTTGAACATGTATGTCACATATACCGATTTCCGTCCTATTAGGAGAAATTCTTCGTGGTGCGTCCTTTTCCTTTTTTTCTGTATTTGTATGCAGGGTGGACCATTTTAATCCATAATGGTGAATAACTCTGGATAGAGATGAGATAAAAGTTGTCGATGGCAAAGAGGGTCATGGATTGCTACTAATGGCTGTGACCTTGAACGTAATTTTGAAGACGCTTTGGAAATTAAAGTGATTTTTTAAAATGCGTACCCTAATATTTCGTTTAAGATCTGAAAAGAGGGCCAAATTTTACGTAAAAAATAATACATTATCCCATATCACTGCAAGGTTCAATGAAGATCAAATAAGCAAATCTGTTTTTAGTTGTAGTAGGGATTAACTAGGAATTACACAGAAAATTCAATGTTAGACAGAAATTGGAAGTGGCATCCCGAGGAGTGAGAGGCCATGGGACTCACTCAACGACTGATAAATCAATGATCTACGTTTTATAATGTTTGTTCTGTCTTGCAGATGTCAAAGTGACATTTATAATTCGTGATGCATTTAAAAACACATTAAATAAACTCAAAGTTCAAATCTCTCTTCGCTCTTTCTTAATCCGAAGTCACAAATAGAGGCTTCCATTAAATAAAAGTTAACCTTCGAATAGGCTTCGGTATCTTAAGATCATGTTTATTGGCAGTGATACGTGACTCTTTGTGTCTTGTGTCCCTTCCAAATTCTATCTAACAATGTATTTTGCTGTATCCCTCCTCTGTTCCGAGTTTGTCCCAACTACAACTACAAATGTTTTTGTTTATTTGACCTTCATTAAACATTGCCATGACCTTGACTACTGTACCATTTTACACTACTGGTCATTAAAACTGCTACACCACGAAGATGACGTGCTACAGACGCGCAATTATCACCGACAGGAAGAAGATGCTGTGATATCCAAGTGATTAGCTTTTCAGAGCATTCACACAAGGTTGGCGCCGGTGGCGACACCTACAACGTGCTGACATGAGGAACGTTTCCAACCGATTACTTACACAAACAGCAGTTGACCAGCGTTTCCTGGTGAAACATTGTTGTGATGCCTCGTGTAAGGAGGAGAAATGCCTACCACCACGTTTCCGACTTTGATAAAGGTCGGACTGTAGCCTATCGCGATTGCGGTTTATCGTATCGCAACATTGCTGCTCGCTTTGGTCGAGATCCAATGACTGTTAGCAGAATATGGAATCGGTGGGTTCAGGAGGGTAATACGGAACGCCGTGCTGGATACCAACGGCCACGTATCACTAGCAGTCGATATGGCATGGATCTTATCCGCATGGCTGCAGCGGATCGTGTAGCCACGTCTCGATCCCTGAGTCAACAGATAGGGACGTTTGCAAGACAACAACCATCTGCACGAACAGTTCGACGACGTTTGCAGCAGCGTGGACTATCAGCTCTGAGAACATGGCTGCGGTTACCCTTGACGCTGCATCACAGACAGGACCGCCTGCAATGGTGTACTCAACGACGAACCTGGGTGCACGAATGGCAAATCGTCATTTTTCGCATGAATCCAAGTTCTGTTTACAGCCTCATGATGGTCGCATCCTTGTTTGGCGACATCGCGGTGACCGCACATTGGAAGCATGTATTCGTCATCGCCATACTGGCGGATCACCCCGCGTGATGCCATGGGGTTCCATTGGTTACACTTCTCGATCACCTCTTGTTCGCATTAACCGCACTTTGAACAGTGGACGTTACATTTCATATGTGTTACCACCCGTGGCTGTACTCTTCAATCGATCCTTGCGAAACCCTACATTTCGGCAGGTTAATGCACGACAGGAAGTTGTTGGTACTGCACGGGCCTTTCTGGATACAGCAAATGTTCAACTGCTGCCCTGGCCAGCACATTCTCCAGATCTGTCACCAATTGAAAATGTCAGGTCAATGATGGCCGAGCAACTGGTTCGTCACAATACGCCAGTCACTACTCTTGATGAATTGTGGTATCGTGTTGAAGCTGTACACGCCATCCAAGCTCTCTTTGACTCAATGCCCAGGCGTATCAAGCCCGTTATTACGGCCAGAGGTGGTTGTTATGGGTACTGATTTCTCAGGAGCTATACATCCAAACTGCGTGAAAATGTAATCACATGTCAGTTGTAGTATAATATACTTGTCCAATGAATACCCGTTTATCATCTGCATTTCTTCTTGGTGTAGCAATTGTAATGGCCGGTAGTGTATATGTAAAATATGCCGCTCTTTCCAAATATTACACCAAATATGCGGGTTCCCATTTTAAAAAATCACTTTAACTTCCAAATCACCTATAGTATCACGTTCAAGCTCACGGTTATTGCTAGCAATACGTGACCCTGTTTGCCCTCTACAACTTTTATGTAAAACATTTTGCTGTACCCGTGGGATCCTACCCAATCGTCTCTTGTATGGTGTCTAAAGGATGCTGCTCTCTCGAATAGCTATAAAACAATTCAAGCAAATCACATTAATGGTTTTTATTACAATAAAGTAGACTGACAATACTTAACTATGATTTACAAGAACGTGTCGCAAGCAGTTGGCAACCTGCAAACAGTCAGTGTCCTTCGCTATATAGAATGTCCACATAAGTAACGGATATGGATCACAAGTGACAGCTCTACCAGTAACCGTCCGGCCGAGGCTGACACAGCGGCCCTTATATTCTCTTCGGCTAGAGGCTGCTCCTGTCGTTAGTCCTAGTTGGCGAAATACTGGCTGACGTCGTCTCACAGCCTTCTCTGCTCTTGGGTTCTTCATCTTCGTGCCGGTGCTTTAGTTACGCAGGGACTGTACCTTATCTCGATCCCGAGTGATTCCACATTATGGATTAAAATGGTCCATCCTGTTGAAGTTGATGTAAACTGTAAATCTTTGGGTTTATTCGAGCTGAAAGTGCTGCAACAATCTCGACGGTTTAGTAGGAAGTTAATCAAACATGTATGAACGAGCGTAATGAGTTGTTCATAGATAGCAGGAGGCAATGCAATTGTTGTTTGAGTGTGTTTAAAAAAAAGTTCTGAGACGCAGCAAAAATGGAAAATTAAAATGAAAATGGAAATTCTGTATCCTCGTAGTGTCTGCGAGATTAATACCAAAACTGTACAGAGCGCGGCCTGCATTAAAAATATCGCTTATGAAAAACAAATAAGGGGCGGTAATGTGGCTGGGCTGGCTTAATCCCAGGCTGCTTCATTAGAAGGCTGCTAATTACTGCCCGCTTTCAGACGCCTCTCTGCACTCTCCGGCCATTTGTCTTCGTTAGCCGTGCCGCCTGTGTTTTGACCTCCGTCTGTGAATGCAGCTGAGGTCCGCCCAGCACTGTTCTGGGAGCGGGAACAGCTTTTCGCAAACCAAGCGGCCTTACGCTGTCACGGTTCAACCGGTAAGCACCGTCGCTTACCACAGAGAATTAAGGGTGAAATCGTAACATTTATTTTGCTCCTGTTTCCTTTTTACTTTGCTTGTTTATATTACATCCCCCCCCCCCCCCCCCCAGTACAGAGAAAATTACGCACTGCAGTGAAATCTTCTGCTGGTACGTGCGCCGTCGTGGCTAAGCCATTTGCAGTGGATGTTTAGAGCGGAAGGCGACGCAATGAGTACCATATCGGATTCACATTCTAGACGACAGGGGTTCAAGTCACCGTCCGGACACTATGATTCGCGTTGATCACCTTGAAACGGCTGTCGGCTCCACGTAGCATGAGTTTGGGCGCACAGCTGCTGCTCTGATGCAGATACTCCTGCGGGCATCTGGAATGCTCAGCTACCTGAGTTTCAGAGTGTCATACCATTCTCCACAACATTATCACGTTCTATTGTTTACAACGAAAAGCAATCAACAGAGTGGCCGAATCTTCATTTTTAAATCCCTCTCCTTGTATATCTCCGTCATGTTCCGATGAGTATTAATCGACATTTCATGTGAAAATAGAAAGCGACCTACTTTGCACGATACAGGAAACTTTATAGATCAATTTGACTTGTATTGTAGAAGAATAGTAAAGAAACACATTGTCTGCCACTTACATAACGAAGAAATTATATTTATAAAAATAGTTTGTCAACTGTATTTTATAATGGATCTATTCAATAAGACGTAATTTTCGATAGCATGGGCTCATCAGTCATTTGTGCAATTTATCGATTGCAAAGACTTAAACTCCACAGATGCATTTGTAGGGTTTGGACACATTGCCTTTCAGTGCTAAGAAAAGCATTGTTGAGTAAAATTGGACTCGCAAGGCAGAACAACAATATCGGGGAGAGCAAGTCGCAGTTGAGTCTTGCGCGAGATGTGATGGCGATAGGTAAGCTTAGCTGAGGAACTCTGCGTCAGAGCAGGTGGTTGCCTTTTGAAGATGAGAAATTTTGAGAAATGGAGAATAGCTAGGAACTGAATTTTATTGGAGGAAACTTTTTTGGAATTTGATTTTCAGCAGCCAAAGGGTATTTGTCGCATTGCTTTGCGTGCATTTAGCGACTATCGTAGTTCGTTAATTTTCATGTTTCATTGATTTCGAGTGTTAGGTAAAGAGTCATGTCTCCAATTGTTAGTAAGTTCCATTCACTTCTGTTAGCTGAACGGAGACTTTGACTTCATAATTTAAACGTAAAACTGATAGCAATTTTATACTTTAGTCATGTTTGGTGCCTCTGGTAAGGTTAAAAAGAATAAGTAATTTTATCAAAATGAGTTTCAATGTTAGATTCGTTATTCTAAGGAAATTAAATAAGAACCGAGCGTCTGCTGCAGGTGAGACATTATCAGGGCCTAATTGCAAAACTTATTTGGAAGGAGATGTCCTTGTTGTGTGCAGTGAACACATTCTGGACACGTAATCTATAGCCACTATGAGTGAGCATTTCCGCGACAAGGTTAGTTTCATTTAATTCTGTCAATGTTCAAAATTACTTTCATTAGAAATTTCCAAATTAAATAATTTTCATTTTATTAAATATTTTCCTCATTTTCCCATCATTAAATATTTTTCATTAGATACTTTCAGATGTTAATGTTCTGATAATGTTAAACATACATATTAGTTTCTGACATTTGTAATTCTTTTCACAGCAGTAAAAACGTGATACGTTTGCAAATGTTACGCTAGACTGTGCTAGGATATGTTAATATGAGTGTCACAAACTAAAGAGAGTTTCACAAACAGTTGGATGGCGTAAGAGCGTATAATTTTAGATGATTTGTTGTGCCACTATTTGAGATGCATTTTGAGAGTATTTGGCACATAACTGAAATGAAAACAAAATCGGTACGAGTCTCGGGCACTCAAGAATCGACCAGACTGGTAACAAATTCGCACCTTTCCCTATTGCGGTAACCACTATCCGCGTCTGTTCAAAACTGCGCAACAAAATTAAAATGTCACTTCTTTGAAACCCCTCAATTTTTCCCCATTAGAAGCAGAAGTTCGAAATTTCTCTTGCATGTGCCTCCAACCTACCTCTGTTGTGTAATAGCGTAGTGCCTCATAACGTCACACGTAGCTCGTCGCTGTTTCACACATCAAGGTGATGACAAGACCAATTAAAAAAAAGAGCAGTGGTTAGAAATTCATGTGAGCTGTAAGGCGTGTTAAGGACGTCAGGTTGGCACCACACCTTACCACATTTCTGCCTAAGGCCACAGTGGACCTATCAGATCATGTAAGGCCGTCACACTGTACCCACTCTTTACGTATCTGGTCCTTTTTTGAAACTAAAATTTATTCGAAATGGCCATGAACAATTCCCATATTTGATGTAAAACCACGAATTTTCGTTTTATGGCACAAAAACTAAATAAAAGAATAATGGCCGGCCGCTGTGGGCGAGCGGTTCTAGGCGCTTCAGTCTGGAACCGCGCTGCTGTTACGGTCGCAGGTTCGAATCCTGCCTCGGGCATGAGTGTGTGTCATGTCCTTAGGTTAGTTAGGTTTAAGTAGTTCTAAGTCTAGGGGACTGATGACCTCAGATGTTAAGTCCCATAGTGCTCAGAACCATTTTAACCATTTGCAAAGAATAATAAGAGCCAATAGAATAGAGAATTACATGCAAAGTAGCAAGGGGCTTTATTCAAAGAGTTTATAACGAAAGTCCCTTTTGTTTCATAACTATTATATAAATCCAACTCACGTATTGTTAACGTCTCTAGCGTCTGTGAGTCTTTAGCATCTGCGAGTCTTTGTGTTAGAGATTTTAGTGTCCGAGCTGTAGTCCTGAATATTCGCGACTCTTAAGTTCTTGAGCCACTGAGTGAAATAGTTAAACACACTCGTAACCGGGGTAATTAGAAAAAATGGTTCAAATGGCTCTGAGCACTATGGGACTTAACAGCTGTGGTCATCAGTCCCCTAGAACTTAGAACTACTTAAACCTAACTAACCTAAGGACATCACACACATCCATGCCCGAGGCAGGATTCGAACCTGTGACCGTAGCAGTCCCGCGGTTCCGAACTGCAGCGCTAGAACCGCACGACCACCGCGGCCGGCGGGTAATTAGAAGTAAATTTCTTTGACTTCCAATTAAAGACATTTATTATCGGGTACAAGCATGAATATCCTTCAAGTAAATCAAATCAAATAAACAGTGTTAAATGAACCCTGTGACTTTTGAAGGACTTAATTGACTGTATATGTGCCACACAAAATCAAAGGTTTGAACTCATTTCGAAACACTTAGCGACCACCTTGCAACTGTTAATGAGCATCTTTGGTGGCAACCATAGAATAAATATCTCTGGAGTGAGCATTCACATGCGCAGAACAGATTTTGTGTTTTCAACATTCATTGCCGGCCTGGCACGTGATCTAGTTACGTCGTGTGTTTGTCCGTGTAGCGCCCTGTATATTTAGAATGTCACTACATCCCTAGTACAGACGGATTCTTTTCGTACGTGTCGTGGATTAATTATGTATGTTGCGCAGACATTTTAACAGTATCCATTTGATACCGGGAATAAACCAGCCACGTAACTTTTAAAGGCAAGTGATATTACATTCAGCTTCTTTGCGATAGGTGTCATCAGATGCACTCGATTTTTGGTAGTTTTTGGTATGATACCGCACGTTATAGTATTACAGAGCCTGAAGTACATTTTTGCAGTGATAGTCCTGCAAAACGACTTGACAGTACGTTAGTACTTTTGCAAGTGTCCGAAAAACACTGAATTTGCCACACATTAGCGATTATATCCCTGCTAATTCGTCCTTTTTTCTTGAATTTCTGCGTATTTATTTTCTCGTTTTTGCGACCTAAAGCACAATTTTTCTTACTGGTGGCACTTTGAGGTATTTATTTAACGCATTTTAAGTACTTGCTCTCAGTTTATTAAATAAATAGTAGACTGAGTAATCTATATACATAATTGACAAGTCATTGATAAATGCATAGAGGATAGTATTTACTGAAACAACTAACCTTTCCCTTTCCTGTTCCACTAGTAAATTTACGAGAGGAAGCGATTGTTTGTAAGCTTTTGTACGAGCCGTAATATCTATTATATAGTCATAAAATCGTAGAAAAATAGGACTGCAGAATCAAGTCTTAATTAAAATGCGTCTCGAAATTTTTAAACGTATACAGTGTCTCTTACTAAAATGAAAACTATAATTAGAGCTACATGGAATGTACCCATGAAAAGTTACTATCCCTCCTTTCACATATTTTTCTTTGCATCCGTAGCAACAACAGTAATTTACCATCGCTATTACGCTATCAACAAACGGTGAAACACAACAAAAACTCTTGGTATTATAAACTTCAAACGCTGCAGAAAGCACACACGCACAGCGAAGTCCCGAAATCACGTGACAATCCTGGTTTAATGTTGACAACATGCGCAGAACGCAATGCTCACTCCAGAGATATTTACTCTATGGTGGCAACAGCTAAACAACGACTCTAGCTGATGGTAATAATTTGAAATTATATTGGTCATCAAATATTGACTGCAATGATGGTGTTGTGTCGCGTCGCTTTCACGTATCTCAACGAGGTGAAGAATGCTGGCTGGGCATAGAAAAAGGACATCTCACCTTCGCTGGTCGTGGAAGTGCAAGTAGGCAGCAATATGAGGCGTTACAACATTTTCCCTCACGCACATCTCACCCATTCTCCTGCTATCTCTACCAATACGAAAAGGCCTTAGGTGGCGTAATAAAAGGCTTGAATGAAACCATCCTTCCCTACGACCGTTCATTTTAAACGTCTCACGGTCTAAAGCGAAGCTTTCAGTGATATTTGCAATAGGTTGACTTTATTGACAACCTTTCACCCTGTTGACTCCCTGGACGATTCAACCCTTCTCTAAGGAATCTTTAACCCTTTAGAGAGTAGCGTGACTTCAGTTTATGCTCGCTCAGGTGTACAGAGTGGAACGTATAGGGGGCGTTCAAAACCAATCGACGAAATCTGAATGTGAACCAAAACAGAAATGGATATGTACATTTTTGCAACCCTCTTTTTTGTCCCCTTATGTGTACTTAGTTTTTTCCCTCTCCTGTGGCTTCCTCTTCATCTCAGTTTAGCACTTGCAAATTACGTCGTCAATTATTTGCTGGATGCTTTACAATCTTTCTATTTCTCTACAGGGAAATTATTCTGCGATATCTTAACAGATGTCCTACAATCCTGTCCCTACTTTTTATCAGTGTTTTCCTTATACGGTATTTCTTTCCGATTCTGTAGAGAACCTCGTCATTCCTTACCTTACCAATCCACCTAAATCTCAACATTCTTCTGTACCACCGCATATCAAATGCATCGACTCTCTTCTTTTCCGGTTTTCCTGCAGTCCATGTTTCACTACCATACAATGCCGTGCTCCAAACGTACATTCTCAGAAATTCCTTCCTCAAGTAAAGGCTTCTATTGGCCAGGAATGCATTCTTTGCCAGTACTAGTCTGCTTTTTCCAGTGCCAATCTGCTTTTGATGTCCTGCTTGCTCTGTCTGTGATTGGTTATTTTGCTACCTGGGTAGCATAATCCCTTAGCGTCACCTTCTTCGTGATCACCTATCCTGATGTTTAGTTTCTCGTTGCTCTAACTTCCGCTACTTCTCACTATTTTCGCCTTTCTTCGATTCACTCTCAGTCCATATTCTGTACTCATTGGACTATTCATTCCATTCAACAACTCCAGCAATTCTTTTTCACTTTTACTGAGAATAACAATGTCATCACATAATCTTATCATTGATATCCTTTCACCTTGAATTTTAATTCCACTCTTGAACTTTTCTTTTAATTCCGTCATTGCTTCTTCGATGTATAGATTGAACAATAGCAGCGAAAGACTACATCCCTGCCTTACACCCTTCATAATCCGAGCACTTCGTTCTTGGTCTTCCAGTCTTATTGTTCCCTCTTGGCCTCTGTACATATTGTATATTACCCGTCTTTCCCTATAGCTTACCTCTATTTTTCTCAAAATTTCGAACATCTTGGGCCATTTTATATTGTCGAACGCTTTTTCCAGGTTGACAAATACTATGATAGTGTCTCGATTTTTTTCTTTTGAGTCTTGCTTCTGTTATCAACCACAAGGACAGAACTGCCTCTCTGGCGCTTTTACCTTCCCTAAAGCCAAACTGATCGTCTTCTAACACATTTTCAGTTTTAGTTTTCATTCTTCTGTATATTGCACTTGTCAGTAACTTGGATGCATGAGCTCTTAAGCTGATTGTACGGCAACTTTTGCAACTGTCAGCTCTTGTAGTCTTCGAAATTATGTGGATTTTGCATACAGCCAAGTATTTGCCTCCCTATAACTAGCTGTCTAGCCCAGTTCTAATGTTGGAGTAAGGCAACGCCGGACCATCACTCGGAGGAATATGCCTTGTAAAGCACGCTGGTGTTGAACCTAATCTTCAGATTGAGTTACTTTACCTATTTTTCCGATATTTATTTTTGTTGACATCTAACAGCATTTTTGTAGTTTATTTCCTACTTTTCCAGTTGTTTGTTTTTAATTTTCAGTGTTGACCTAACATACATGTATTGAAACACTTCGTGAATATTTTATATTTTTATTTCCCAGTTCGTTGAACACACTAGATTGAATCATATACAGAAATAATTTACGGTCATTGACTCGGAAACGATCCCATGCTTAATCATATTAATAGAATAGGAAGATACACTTTGCGTACTGTTTGCGTATCTTACGTTTTAGGCATCAAAGTAATCTACATTCATTACAATGTCGACTTTGTAACTATCTCTCCTTTGAAATACAATAAGTTTTACAAACGTTTTGAGAAATTTAGTTCTTCAGGCACAACATATCTTCACGTACCGAAACAGTTGCATATAAAATGATAACTTTAGAACCCTGTCCCATCTAGGATAATAAGGTACCTCTTGCATGCAGCAGTTAACCGACTGCTACTTTCGATGACCTTCATATTGTCTGTGAGACACTAGGGTGAAAGCGGTTGTTCACAGTATGAAAGCGTGTTGCAGTAAGTTAGCCATTACAGATCCGTATTTCCATTGCAATTTAAACAGTCTTGGAAGGAACAAGAAACTATCAGTTACACATCTGTGCTATTAAATTCATTGAAGTATAGAAATCTACATGTTTGGAAGTAACAAGAAACTATGAGGAAACGAAAAAGGTATGTTAGAGACGGAGAGACCAGTGTGATTTAATTTTTAAAGCAATCCTGGTATTTCACTACTTTTAAAAGCAGGAAATGTAAGGATACCTATATACAGTTATTAACAGTACAATATAACAGTTCAGATAGAGGGATAATTTGGCTACTTAGACTTCCTGCATTTGTCTTCTGCGTTAGAACCCTCCGAGAACGTAGTATTCAAAAGAAGTTTTAATATATTTGTGCTTTTGGAAGCTGACATATATTTTAAAAAAGGCATTTTTTATTTTGTCCACCAGAAAAATGAACTCGATAGTTTTTTTTTTTTAATTTGAGGAACTTATTAATACGGTCCGCTAGGAGCTAGCCGTTAAATTGATGATTGGAGGTTCTAAGATGAAACAAAAAAGACGCATTTAAGAACAACCAAGAGCTGTTGATGAAATAAACCTTTACTTATTAACAGTTCCGATCAATCACTATCGGATAACACAAAATCATTTACATCAGTGTATAAGGTATCGTTCTTACTGTGGCCTCAAAATCTAAAATTAGTAACCATTCTTCGTCACTGAAAGTGTCGTCAGTAGTACAATGTATTAATGCAGTAACAGGAAAACACATTAATATAGTTAAATAGTCATTGTACAGAAGTTCTGTAAGGAGGCCACCCTGCATACAGACAAACTGTACAAAATATATTGCCGCTGTAACTCTACCATAGAATACAGATTCTGTAGAAATGATGAGATTTATTTGAATTTATCTTTTGGTAAGTTAACATGCTTCCATGAAGGTATATACCTCCATAGCTCCCATCTTTGTTGACGCTGTTGTTTGTATCTAGACATATAGAGCTATGGTTTCTCTTGATGGGTAGAAATTATTTTATTCTGGATATCAATAAAAACCTTATGTAATGAATATTAATTTCTTTGCCTGGCAGGTCAAATAAAATCTTGTGAACCAGATACACCGATTAGTTCGATTTCAAATATGGCATGCATCAATAATACATCATAATTTTTTAATTATTTTATTTACTTTTCAAATTTATTTAAATTATATTACTCCCGTTGGAGTGACGCAAAGTGTGTTTGGCACTGCCTGCCAGTCACTGCTCGCCTTCAGCTGAGGCAACTGCTTTTCAGAGTTGGCATATGATGTCATTGTTACTGCGTCATCCAAGAGATACGACATGCGATTTAAATCAGGACGTCGAAAGCGAAAATTCTTCCTTATTTAGTTTATAATAACAGAAATGGTAGTCAATCACCGTGAGCCGGTCCTGTTTCGATAAAAGTCACATGAATATAGAAGAAACGGAATGTCGTTTTTATGTGCATAAAGCGATAGCTTATGGTTTCAGTAGTACGTATCTCAATCGTATTTCCTCAAGACAATGTGTTATGAAAGTTAACGGTGTCTTCTTATCGATGTTTTAAATAATTAATAGCAACTAAAAGGTTTTCTCATATGAGTTACAATTTGTGTGACTCCAGGGTTTCCTACTTCATTCTTGGACGGTGATACCTCATTTGCTTCAAAAGGCCGTTTGTATGTAGTTTCAGTCTGTAATATGAGCAATGGTCGTGTCTCAGGCTCGGTGGAACTGCCTCGTGGATGCTGTTTCCGCAAAACCTGTTACTGTATCTCACTTCGAATAAAAGGTCATTCTGACTTTCGATAAAGTTGACCATCTTTTAGGCTTTGGCTTTCTGACTTTTTCAGTTAAAGAACACCATACTATATGAGAATGTTATCATTTAAATAGGTTAACAATCAAGACACACAGATTTTACTCACAAATAAGCCGCAGAAGTAAATTTATAGTAGCGAACTGGGCATTAGGATATGAATCATTGTTATATCAGTAAATATGCTACGTTATGAGGTTTTATGTAGTATGAAGAATTAGTTCTAGATTTTTGGGTAGCCTTATATTAACTGTAACTTTTCTTGTGTGGAAGTTTCTATACTGTAAAAAAATTTGTTTCCATGATTCTTGTGTCGCCAATAGATGTACCTGTGTACATAGGGAAACTTTTTTCATGATTACATACATCAATGCATATAAACATAACATTATTTCTTCTAAAGTAAACATTGTAAGCTAGCCATTCTACCTGTCATAATATGACATTAGAGGTCTTGTGATAAATTCATAATGCACAGGAATTGTTATAGCCATGATAAATACCAATGCTAGGTCAATAATATTTTCTATCTTTAAGTGCTTATGTCATTACACGCCATTATAACTTAGTTTTTCTGGTGAAGAGAACCTAGATATATTGTGAGTGTATAACCACACCCTAATATAAAAACATCTATGGCATTACATCAACTTTTACGAGTTCCAATTAATATTTACTCAAGGCCATTGTAAAGATTGGTGTATTGACTTAAATGTTTTTGTATCTGGGTTCACTGGAAACTGAGGAGTAACGACGTGTCATGACATAAAAATTTGCATATATAAAGTATTATTGACCTAGTATTGATATTCGTTACGGCTAGATACATTTTCTGTATAATATGATATCAGCACAAAACCTCCAGACTAACCTTATGACAGGTAAACTGGCGGTACACTTTACCAAAAATAATGCTATGTGTATATGTACTGGCTCTGAGAACTATGGGACTTAACTTCTGAGGTCATCAGTCCCCTAGAACTTAGAACTACTTAAACCTAACTAACCTAAAGACATCACATACATCCATGCCCGAGGCAGGATTCGAGCCTGCGACCGTAGCGGTCGCGCGGTTCCAGACTGTAACGCCTAGAACCGCTCAGCCAATTCGGCCGGCTGTATATGTACTGAACATGTAATCTTGATAAAGTTTTTATTATGTGCACAGGTACATCTGAAGATGAGATGTGAAGCCTCTAAATCAGTCATAGAATAAAACTTATAAAACTAAAATCTCAGGATATGTTATTTATTTTTATTACTATATGTGGCTGTGTTCGCACCCTCCGCTAGATATTTACGATATGTACGTTTCATTAAAGTTTTAACACATACAATGTTCCAAAAAGATATCATTTCACAAGATTATATGACCTGTACGTCCGCCTGCTTAGCTGAGCGGTAACGTGTTTGCCTCACTTGCAGCGAGCCCAGGTTTGATTCCCGGCCGTGTTGGAGATTTTCTCCGCTCGTGGACTGGGTTTTGTGTTGTCCTCACCATCATTTCGTCCTTATCACCGGCACGCAAGTCGCCCACTATGGCGTCGGCTGAAATACAACCTGCATTCGGCGACCGAACTTCCCCAGATGGGGCCTCCCGGCCAACAATGCCATACGATCATTTCATATGCACTGTACGAATGAGGAGAAACACTTGGGGTGAATTTCAACTGAAGCACTGAAACTAAATGCTTAAGTGTGTGCCAGATGCAAGTTATTGGTTCATGTGGTTGCTAGCGAGACTCTCCTTGCTGCTGCTACCTCGCTCACTTGTACATTACCTAATGAGCTTCAAGTCCAGATGTTGGTAACTAGCAACAAAAAGCATTTTCGTTCTCTGTTTCTACAGCTGCCACTCAGTTATATCTGTGTGGCGTGATTTTCGCTAATGTCTGTGACTGTCATTGAAGTGCTCAGGTGCCAAACAACAGTTGTGTGTTTATTAAATCTAATAAACAGAATACATTAATATGATGAGACGTGAGTTCCATTACTTGGTTCAGCTTGACTGTAAGTGAGGCCTTGATTGGTGACGAACATAGGGTGCCTGGCTAATGATAAAGTACAAACTCCTTGAAGCCCATTGGCGACCGTAGTAAGCATAGAGTGCTCGATAATGGATGAGGTCCGAACTCGTGAAGCTGGCGGCGACTATGAGAATAGGTTGCTCGAGGAAGGTCATGGTTCATGGAGGCTGTAAGCAGTGGTAGCACAGTGTGCTCGAGGATGGGTATAGTCCGTGGAGGCCACAGGCAGCGGTGAGTATAGGATATTCCAGGATGGATAAAGTCTATGGAGACAGCACACGGTGACCGCCCGCGGGTGCGGCCCATGGACACTGTGGTGGGAGACTCCTTGTTGGCTCAGCTATCTGAATTCCACATGATGACGTGCTAGGTGCAACCAGCTTAAGCCTGCTCGGAGGGGGGGACTTCAACAGAGGTACTTCTAGTAGCGATCGACGTAAACCTAAATAAATGCCTGCAGACTGGTCAAGAAGCAACTTAAACACTCGCCTGGCAGAACCAGATGATACGTGAAAATGAGGTAGTGCCGGGAACGTAGCGCTGTTTGCAACGATGCTTATGTTTCTGGTGCCATAGGGTACGGTATCGGCTACTGGGTTGTAAACAAGTTTGGTTGTAAACTAAATGGTGGATACTGTACATGTAGATGGCTTTAGTGAGATCTCCAGAGGACTGTAACTGAGCAGGAGTTGCGGCAACCTGCAGCACACGACTGTACTCATGAAGATTGTGTTGCAAGGCGGTAGCAGGTGTCACAATATTTTCATCAGGAATAAGACATTGCATCTCTCACAGCTCAAAGTCTCTTACAACGGAACCAGCAGTTTAAGGACGCTAGAGTTTTTTTTTTGTAAAAGGTAATCTGCAGGTTGGCCCCATCTGCTAATTCAAGACATGTTGAAGAGATTTTTGCATATATTCCATTAGTTGTACGAGCCAATAATTATTTATTCTTCATATCAATCTAGCACGTTTTATGACAATGTCTGCCTTGCAAACCCGTTGGACAGCCACAAGCTTTCACGATAATGATAAGCACATACGTATAGAGTTTTGCAAATTCGTACTGTCAATGGAGATGGAAGATAACAATTTCCTATGACGTTTCGTGTTCGTTCAGGAGCCTACGTTGTATTTTTATTTATTTATTTAATTATTGCCAAATTATAGACCTGTTACCTGATGTTTTAAAACAGGTCGTACATCTTGCAATTTTCGTTTTTCATCTTTTTACAGTTTTCTTTTCTGTTGTTTTATCTACAACATTCACAAAAAGTTATTCTTTTCAAAATAACAATAATTTAAGGTTGAAATATAAATAAATTTTGTTGTTGTTTTAAGAAGAATAAAAAAAGTTGGTAGGATAGAGCAGAGATTTGTTGGTAGCTTCACCGAATGTGACTGACGGTGAATACCTCGGAATGATTTCTTCGAGCCCGTTGACCGCCAGTCACACACACACACAGAAACACGTGCGCACGCACGCTCACACACACACACGCACACACACACACACACACACACACACAAATGGTTATTAGTAGAGAAACAGTATTGTTAATCCTATTTATTACTAATCCTGTGTATTAACTTTAGATGCCCATCCGTGCACAGCATTTGGTGATTTCTTGAGTAGATCGCCAGCACCTTATGCTTATTTACTGTCACATCTCGGCTTCCTCCTCCTGTTCCCCCTCATTGTCCCTGTTTTCGCTGTCGCTGTGGGTATCGCTGTCCACCCTCTAGAGATTTTTGTTACGTTGCACATAGGCATGTGTGTTATGTCGTGTACACATGTACTCTTCATGTGTTGTTTTTGAAATATTGTCGGTCGGTACGTTTAATTGCACCCATTATTCTTCGTCTCTTATTGCTGTGTATATATCTATGTCTGTATCTATGTAGTCTAAGTGTAGTGTATATCTATTGCCCGGAGAAAAAGACTGTGTTTCCCGGGGAATCTTCTTCCCCCGCATGTGCATGTAGGTGTCTGCCTCAGACTCACGCGGTTTAAGTGCGTGGGAGAAGGTCCGTGTCCGGTGAAGAAATGCACCATACCGCGGCCGGGATCGATATGTTTCATTCTCAACCGCTCCCTTACGTCAGGGAGGAAGCCGTGCAGTCTACGTCCCTTATCACTTACATCCCACTCAACTTGCCATGCATCCAAAAGTCAACTTTTAAGGTGACGTATCGTCTCTATTGGCACACCAGTTATTGTGTGTACCTTATCTAGTCCCCCATTTTTAACCAGTACCTAGCAGCTCTGTGTTTAATCGAGATATCCATAGGGCATATTCCGAGCACCACACACAGTGCATCCGCTGAGGTGGCTCCTAAGGCTCCAGATAGCCTGAGTAGGACACTTCTCTGCCCTCGTCTAACTGATGCTTTGTTGGTGACCACGTTCAGTCTATGTGCCCACGTGCTAGCTGCGAAGCTGAGTACTGATTCGAAAAGTGCATGTCCGTATGACTGGTAGAGGTATTCTGTACTGCTTTGAATTTAGCCTCACCAGTTTGTGTAGTATTTTTTCTTCTTTGTCTGTTGTTAGCCTTAAGTGTTCGTGGAAATTCAATTTTGCATCTATGTGTACCCCAAGACAGCGGGTAACATGTGCTCGTTTGATGTTTGTGTCCCCAATTTTAACCGAAGGATTCCTTTGGAGTGATCCTTTCAGTAATGGGTATGTTGTTTTGTTTTCGGCTATCCTAAGTTTATTGTTGTGACACCATTGTGTAAGTGTTTGTAGTATTCCACTGGCTTTCTCTACTAACTGGGCTCTGTTCTTTGCAGTGACTACAACTAATAAGTCATCTGCGTAGACGATAACTCCGTCTGACCTGTCATCCCATGCAGAAGTTGTAGGAGGGATTCGATTGTTATGTCCCAGAAGATGGGGCCGCAGATCGACCCTTTGGTAATTCTTTTAATTACTTTTCGGCTGCCCATCTGCCATTCGTCTACTCGGTCCTTACAGTAGTCTAGGAAACTGTTGTACAGTGACTGCGGTACCTGCAGATGTTTTAACCTTTGAAAGAGTACAGGCCACCAGAGATTACAGAATGCTCCGGCAATGTCAATCATTATTGCCATGACGTATTTATGTTTTGTAGTATTAACTATGTGTAAGGCCTGGTTGATGGCATCATCTATTGATCTGCCAGTTCTGAAGCCGAATTGGTGTTGGCTCATACCCCTGAGAGTTCTGTGTCTGCAGGCGCTTACACAGCAGCTTCTCCTGAATCTTTGCTAGGGTGTTTACTAGGCATATCAGTAAGTCTTTGGATCTGAAGGATCCCTGTCCGCTGATTTTTTAATAATGACTACTTTGGAGGTTTTCCATACTGTAGGTACCCTGCCCAGCCGCTAGGCGTCGTTCAGTAACGTTGTTAGGAACGGGGTGATCTGCGGTGATAGTTTTTTCAGTGTTTCCGAGTGGATACCATCTGGTCCAGGTGATTTCTTGTTTTTGAGCTCGGAGATTGCTAGCGCAACCTCTTCTTGCGAAAAAGGAAAGGTGACAGTCGCAGTGCTGTGTGGTGTGTGTAAGTTTTCTCTTAGTGTTGCATGATATTGTGTCTGTATCGATAACCTCGTCAGGGAGCAATTTATACAGAAGAAACTCCGCTGTATTCCTCCATCCCCTCGTCATCGTGCCGTCATCCTGCCTTAGCGTTTCCAGAACTAGTGGGGTTTTTATCTTCTCTAGCAGTATTTTGTATGGTTTCCCTCATATATTTTGCTCTGTTTGTGCTATTACAAATAGCTCCCATTCTTATCTGCGCGTGTTGTATGGGGTCTGTCTGTATAAGTCTTGTGTATGCCTATATGCTTCTAGTCTTATTTGTCTGCCTATCTGCTATCGCCCTATGATATAATTTTCATTTGCGTCTTTCATCTTCTTTGAGTCTCGTGAGTTCGTTGGTCCATGGTACTGGTGAGCGTTTTGTGTTCTTTGCTGTCGGTATTGATGTGTTTTGTGCATGTTGTATTACCTGTGTTAACGTGTGTGCTCTGTAATTAATACTTCCATTGATGTTTTCTAGATCATGTCGTGCTTCCGTTAATTTGTTCCAGTCTGCTTTGGGCAACAATAAGTGTCTAGTGTGTGGTTTGGTCGTTGTGTTCTGAGTTAGAGTGTATATTGTGACATTGTGATCACTACTGGTTATGTGATTCTTCAATTTCTCCAGGCGTATTTTATGACGAAATAAATCTCGGGTGAACAGCCTGGTATGAGTGTGCACAGGACACAATATTTCGACAGTCGACCACGTTGCCATCATCTGGTGCGCTGATGTGCTCAGCACCTGATAATGGCAACGTGGTCGATTGCCGAAATATTGTGACCTATGCACACTCATACTAGGCTGTTCACCCGAGATTTATTTCGTACTACTGGTTATGTTGTCGTGTACAGTCCACTTTGTTACGTATGCCTTTGCTGCATTATTTGCTAGCGTAAAGTGGATATTACTGCTAGTACCATCGAACCCTGCATATGTTGGTATAGGTCCTTTCGTACTCATTAAATGTAATTGTGTTTCTTGTATTATGTCCGTGATTATACGTCCTCTGTCATCTGTTCTGTCTTAGTTCCAGAGGGTCGATCTGGAATTACTGTCAGCACTTATCGCTAATTTTTTGCCTCTGGCATACATTACTAGGTCTCTGATGTAATCTGCGTACGGCTGTATTTGATGACTGTATTGGGCGTACGTGGATGCAATGACCCATGTGACGTCCCCATTAGTTATCTCTATGGTAAATAAGTGTTGATTGCGTAACTGTGTTACCTTAATTATGTTATAAGTTCTATTTAAAATTACTGTTGCAGCTTTACAGTCATTGCTGCCTGTTACGGTGGTAGCATGTTTTGGTAGACATATCAGTTGCCCTTTTCTGTTATTAGGTTCTTGTAAGCACATAATGTCTGCCTGGAAGTCTTGTGCTATTTTAGGGATTTCCGCGCTGACTGTCGTGCTGTTCTTTGTATTATGTTGCAAGATATTCTCTTTTTTCTAAGTGTTCTGGGTGTTTTACGTGTACAAAACATTTACTGCCTGTCTATATGTTCGTCCGTATGCTCTTACATGATCTATATATATTTTATCCAAATCGAATGATTCTGATCTGCACAGGCAGACCTGGAGCATGAGGTCAAGCAGCGGCTCTGCTGACATAGGAATATTTTCTGTCCTTAGCACCATTCTGTCTGTCTGCTCAGTTACTGGAAAACAGAGAGAATCTCCCTTTGGATGGCACAATTTAAGTAGCATCCGCAGCGCTGTCTGCAGTATCTCTTTTTTCTCTAGCCTACTTAGAAGTGAAATTCTAAATTATCATAATTAGGTGTAGCTAGCTTGCTGTTGGTGCTGGTTTCTGTTGCGGTTTCTGAGGTGGTACTACACAGATTGTGGCTTGGTGTTGGCCGCTGACTGGGAGACATTTTAAGATCTCTTTGGGATATTACACGGTTACATTTCGTTTTGTCACACGCTTATTCAATGCTTTTTGCCTTCATACGTTTTTTACTGATGTTGGTGGTGCTTGCTGATGCGGGGTCAGCGATGGTAGTGATTTGTGTGGGACTGACTGTATGTGTTATGTTGTCTTTGTTGATGTTTGGAGTGGAGGTTGACATCGTTGCAAATGTCACATGTCTCCCTCAGATTTGCCCTCATCTAATTTGTCTACTTTTATAAGTCTGGGTCCGGTAGTTCTGAGTTTTGTATTGGTTTGTGGCCTGATTATTTCCATGTGTATTGATTCAGGGTCTACGTATCTGTCTGTTCCTTGATCCTTTTGCCCGAGGTGAAGACAAATTTGACTGGTATGACTGGTTTGATGTACTGTTCACATTTACGTAGGTTTTCCATGTGTCGTAGGGTTTTCCATGTGATGATGATTCTGGTTTCTGTTCATCTTGTGTATGAGTGATATGATGTACTTCGGTTGGGAGAAATTGTGAAAGAGTATGTCATTTTTGTTTGTACATTTTCTTGTGCACAGTATATGTAAGCTCATCTTCCAACTCATCTATCCTCTGCGTTAATGTTATTTGGAAGTTTATCTAGTGGTATGATTGTCTTTTAATTTGCTTTGCCACCTCGTTGTGGATGGAGCTACAGATTGTCATGTCATATATATACACTACTGGCCATTAAAATTGCTACACCAAGAAGAAATGCAGATGATAAACGGGTATTCATTGGACAAACATATTATACTACAGCTGAAATGTGATTACATTTTCACGCAATTTGGGTGCATAGATCCTGAGAAATCAGTACCCAGAACAACCACCTCTGGCCGTAATAACGGCCTTGATACGCCTGGGCATTGAGTCAAACAGAGCTTGGATGCCGTGTACAGGTACAGCTGCCAATGCACCTTCAACACGATACCACAGTTCATCAAGAGTAGTGACTGGCGTATTGTGACGAGGCAGTTGCTCGGCCACCATTGACCAGACGATTTCAATTGGTGAGAGATCTGGAGAATGTGCTGGCCAGGGCAGCAGTCTAACATGTTCTGTATCCAGAAAGGCCCGTACAGGACCTGCAACATGCGGTCGTGCATTATCTTGCTGAAATGTAGGGTTTCGCAGGGATCGAATGAAGGGTAGAGCCATGGGTCGTAACACATCTGAAATGCAACGTCCACTGTTCAAAGTGCCGTTAATGCGAACAAGAGGTGACCCAGAATGTAACCAATGGCACCCCATTCCATCACGCCGAATGATACGCCAGTATAGCGATGACGAATACACGCTTCCAATGTGCATTCACCGCGATGTCGCCAAACACGAATGCGACCATTATGATGCTGTAAACAGAACCTTGATTCATCCGAAAAAATGATGTTTTGCCATTCGTGGACCCGGGTTCGTCGTTGAGTACACCATCCTAGGCGCTCCCGTCTGTGATGCAGCGTCAAGGGTAACCGCAGCCATGTTCTCCGAGCTGATAGTCCACGCTGCTGCAAACGTCGTTGAACTGTTCGTGCAGATGGTTGTTGTCTTTTAAACGTCCCCATCTGTTGACTCAGGGATCGAGACGTGGCTGCACGATCCGTTACTGCCATGCGGATAAGATGCCTGTCATCTCGACTCGAGGCCGTTTGGATCCAGCACGGCGTTCCTGAACCCACCGATTCCATATTCTGCTAACAGTCATTGGATCTTGACCAACGCGAGCAGCAATGTCGCAATTCGATAAACCGCAATCGCGATAGGCTACAATCCGACCTTTATCAAAGTCGGAAACGTGATGGTACGCATTTTTTCCTCCTTACACGAGGCATCTCAACAACGTTTCACCAGGCAGCAGATGAGAAATCGGTTGGAAACTTTCCTCATGTCAGCACGTTGTAGGTGTCACCACCGGCGCCAACCTTGTGTGAATGCTCTGAAAAACTAACCAGTTGCATATCACAGCATCTTCTTCCTGTCGGTTAAATTTCGCGTCTGTAGCAATTCATCTTCGTGGTGTAGCAATTTTAATGGCCAGTAGTGTATTCCATCGTATTGATGGAGCTATCATTTAACGTCGTTGAGTGTGTTAGGGGTGGGATGTGTTCATTATCATCGTAATTCTCTGCCAGAAGATTCATTCGTCTTCTCCAGGAAATTACTCTTTGGTAGATTCTCTGTAATGTTGACGGTGATTTGTATTTATGTGTTTTGGGTGAATGGCTTTGGGTGTTCGTGTTTCTTGTGTGTGTGCTGATTTTAGCTGCCATAGTCTGTACTGTCCAGGCGCCGGTCATGCAATTGTTTATAGGTCTGACAATCACCTCATTTTGTTTTATTGCAGACGCGGCCCCTGTATTTGCAGGGGATGCAGACGCAAACCGCGGACGTGCACTCACTGCGCTTGTGTCCTTGGTTGCCGCACTTGTCACACGTAATGTCGGCCTTTCTGGAACTTTTAGTCGTGTGTCCTAGGTCACAACACCTAAAACACAGGTTTACTACTGTATACTCGTTCACAGAGAGTGATTCCGCGTCGGATTCCGCTGCGGTTAGTGAGGTGTCGCAGAGCGCGGACCGAGAACCGACGCGGCTGACTGGCGAAACCGACACGCGCTCGCCCTGCGGAAGGGCGACGGCCTCTCCGTTGACGCGTTACAAACGACGAACGCACTAGAAGTACTTATATCACTCTCTCTGTTTTATTTATAGTAACTAATGAGTAAACGAGAACGGACTATGTAAGATGACACTCCCGGAACCCGAAAATTAAATATCAGTGTCCACAATCAAATTTTTACCAAGAAAACTGCATCTTAATGCGGAGTCACACCACACGGCAACCGACTCGGCGGCCATCTTGCAGGAGACGTTGTATCCTAGATTACGCAGTATGTGATCTGGTGTCCCATTTATGTGAATAAGTCAACTATTACATCGTAAGAATATAAAGACCACACTAGCCATAGTTAATTACGAGGGAGACTTTCCAAAGGTTCATTTATTTCGCGTCATTTCCTGAGAAACGGTTTAGGTCCATTCATACGCCGTAAAGTTAATTTTTTAGTAGGTCACAGTGCCGTCTATATGTTTCCCTTGCACTTAGTGGATGGCACCTTGAACTGTTGTGGAAGGTAAGTTAAAGATTTTATAAACGTAAGTGGGAAAAGTTACCTAAGGTTGTATGTTCTCACATGTAAGGTTGGTGTATTGCCATAAATATTTTTCTCTCTACTTTCGCTGTAAACTGAGCAACAGCAACGTGTGATGACATAAACATTTAAAGAGAGAAAATATTATTTATCTATTGTTGATATTTGCTTCGACTACTTCCTTTTAAAACTGTTTAGTGAATAAAAACTTTGTAAACCTGTGTGTGAATTAAAATGTCCTACGAGTTTATATAGTCATTCATGCAGTTCATTCATGTAGACGATATAGCCTTGCAAAACGGGTTGAGTCTTTTTGAAACACCCTGTACCATAACACCACATTTTAAGTGTTTTTTACACTTAGCGAGTTACTGGAGTGCTTAAGGCAATGGACATCGCATTAGCGGTGACCGGGATCAAATCCTCGTCTTTACATATTTGGGTTTATCGTAGTTTGTGTACTCCACTCTCTCAGGCAAATTCCTGGATGGTGCCGTTGGATAGATTACAGCTAACGCCCAGTTTTTGTCTGGCTGAGTAGATGTAATCACCGAAATGTATAACAGACCTGTCCAACTGCTTAAAGTAATTAACGAAATATCTAACTGAATATGTAAAAGAATTTTACGGCTGCATAGCAATAAAATTAAAATTTTCATAAACTTACTTAATTTCTTCTCAGCTATTTTTGTTGTTCATATTACACCTACGTATGAACAATTTGAAGATTTCTCTAAGCAACTGCAAATAAGCTATCCAAAATTGAAAGTGTGAGTAGGTCGGCACAAGACACTGCATGAAAGTTAATACGACTGGTGTCCAAACGTGCGACGAGAAACGCACAGTGAGATTAAGTACGCCTTAGGAGAAGGTATACAGCCTTATTCAAATTCAGACACCATCTCTCTTTCGTGGAAAATTGCAGTGATTTGGTTAAATGTTCATAGAAAATCGAGCTCAATGTGTTCTCATACCCTTATGTAAACATTGATAGTGAATAGCATAGGACAGAGATACTGATTTTAAGCGACTTAGCAGTAATCTGAGGCAGCGTTTCCCCAAACTGCGCTGGAGTGCCAAGCGCTCAGTTGCTGAATAAAACATTTTTCCACATGCGCCTAGAGATTTTACGATATGTCCATTGTTCATAGAAGCAAGGTGAATATATTTAATGAATTAATCATGAACGTTTTTACTGGAAATGAAGAGAACCACGGATCAGGTACCATTGTCCTATTTTTTGCAAGTACTTCGTGAATAACACAGGAAGCCTGAAATGAAAAATGTATCGGACCGCATCTCGTTTTAAATCCATGGAACCCACAGAGAATAAACAGCGATACAGATGGCTGAGAGGTTATTTCGCTTGACACGTATTCGAGAGGTAGGTAAATAGTTCAGCAATTTGTCCACGAACAAAGTCGTATTTGCAACAGTGGCATGGTCCGCTATTCAGTAATGTTTCTTTATATGGCGTCTCTAATGATTAACGGGGAACAGAACAGAAACAAACACATACTGTCGTCTCCAATGATGGGATGAGATGTTAATAACTATTACGTGCAAGAAAGGAACAGAGCTTAAAATTACAGTTGACTATGTGATATTAATTTTTATAGTCATGCATCTTCCATCTTATTTTTTGCCGTTCTCCATTTCTCTCCATCGATATTCAGTATTTTCAATCATTCTGTAACTCAAATATTACAGTTTATATCCCCCTCAATATCAATAACTTCCAGCGCCTACTTTTCTTGAGAACCAGTATGCAAATTTATTATTTTCTAATAAAGTACAGTATGTGCATCAAGTCCCTTTAAAGCTTCAAAATTTTATTACAGCGGCAGTTGTTGAAATATTTTAACAAAATTTCTTTTATTGTAATGGCTGTTTACTAAAGTTTTCATATACACTAAAATTTTATGTTTCAGATACTCTGTTGATGGAAGGGACTGAACCTCTCTAAAATGGCAACACCTCAAGAGAAGGCACAATATGTTTCTGGTTTATTGAGACAAAATCGGATGTTCAGACTCAGTGAAACTTTAGAACGAAGTACGGAAGAGATCCACCATCGTACCCTTCAATCCGTGCATGGCACAAAAAAGGGACAGTGTTGGATAAAGGGAGGAGCGGGCGACCAAGGACATCCGAGGAAAACATCGATCGCGTTTTAAACGTCTTTACTTGTTCACCTACAAAGTCCATCCGCACTGCTGCCAGACAGTTGCAACCACCACGTTCAAATGTCCATAAGGTCCTCCACAAGAACTTACGGTTGTACGCTTACAAAGTGCAACTGTTACAGACACTTGAGCCAAATGACAAGCCGACACGGACAGAGTTTGCACTCAACATGTTGAAACGCCTTTCGGAGGATGAGACATTCCTCAAGCGAGTTTGTTTCAGAGATGAGGCAACTGGGACATTAAACGAACACAATGTGAGAATCTGGGGATCTGAACACCCCCATGTGCCTAGGGAACATCACCGGGATAGTCCAGAAGTGAATGTGTGGAGTGGAAGCATGTGCAACCGAATAATTGGTCCATTTTTCTTCAGTCAACAATTACTGTAGATGTTTACCTCGACCTTCTGACCGAATACGCAGCACCACAGTTGACTGACTCATAACCAACTATCATTTTCCGGCAAGATGGTACACCACCACATTGGGTACTGCATGTTCGTCGTTTCCTCAATGAAACATTTCCAGGCAGATGGATTAGGAGGGATGGACCAATTCCTTGGCCACAGCCTTCGCCAGATATCACTCCCTTGGACCTTTTTTATGGGGGTATGTAGAGGATATCGTGTATCAGACACAGATACGGGACATTGCTGACTTGAAGCAAAGGATTCGTAATGCCATTGCCACCACTGATGACGCTATGCTGTAGCGAACATGGCAATAAATCGAGTAGCGTCTTGATGTGCTTCGTGGAACTAAAGGCGCCCATATAAAGGTCTATTAAACACTGTCAAAAAAACTTTTATAAACACTGATTACAATAAAAGAAATGTTGTTAAAATATGTCAACAACTGCGGTTGTAATAAAATTTTGAAGTTGTAAAGGGACTTTATGAACACCCTGTATTTCCGTTTCAGTCTCGCAATTTCTTCTAATACTTCATCACCATCCACTTCATCTGTCACCCTAAATTTCAACATAATTCTACGCTATACATCTTATAGCCTTCTTTTCGTCTCTGTCTTCTTCCACTTAATGTTTCAATTACGTACTATGTAGTTTCATCAGTTTACGGCACTAATTTATAGTAACAGATTTGTTTTATTTAGGAAAGTCTTTTTTGTGTGCACTACTCTATGCGTACTATATCTCTTTTTGTAGACTTTCGTTTTGCCGCTTACCCGTTTAGGCACAAGTCCACCTATTTAAATTTCGACTGCATAACAGTATTTTGCCCTTGCTACGAGCATTAATTAAATATCCTTAAGCAAGCACACTAATGTAAGTTCCGAATTAAGAACCTAAAATATGTCATTGGTAATCGTCCAGAGTTACTACCTTCAGGCAAAAAATAGCGCAGTTGGTTAATGGGCAAACATACACGTTACGTTGTTAACAAGGTTGGGAGCGATGAACACAATGAATACAAGATGTATATGGAAAATGAATTCGGGAAATCACTTAAGTATCAGAATCACAATAAGAAATATGGTAACATGCTCCGAATTGTCTTCAACAGAATGGGTATAGGTTAGGAACTGGATTCCTCGTAGAGTGGGGATGGGTTGGGTCACGTTCCCGACCCTAACCTCACCTGCAAGTCACACATGAAAAATAAATCAGTAGTAGAGCAGATACAAGAACATTACGGCAAACATCTGGTGTCTGTCAGAAGGAAGATCTTGAACTCCCTATGGATGTGTTTAGAAGGCTGGAACTGACAAACATAACAAGGCAGTGAAGGACTTTGTGATGCCGCTGTTCGGGACTGCTCTTCTGTCCACGTAATTTACCCTGGAAGGAACACACATCAAGGATTTACTGAATGATTAATTTGGGTCTTGGAAATTATGATGAGGAATCTCAGGCTGCAGAAGAAGAAAATGTGCATGCTGAACTGCCACCAGTTGAAGGTGACAGTGAAGATGCTAAATGTGTGCTACTGCTAAAGACTGCATATGATTCCTCATTCTTTGCATGCTGTAATTTATGACTGCAATTATCTGTCACCTTATTCATGTCATTTCATTGTAAGGTAGGTATTTTTGTTACTGTATTTGTGGAATAAAAAAAAAGCGGTTCTAGGCGCTTCAGTCCGGAAACGCGTTGCTGCTACGGTCGCAGGTTCGAATCCTGCCTCGGGCATGGATGTGTGTGATGTCCTTAGGTTAGTTAGGTTTAAGTAGTTGTAAGTCTAGGGGACTGATGACCCCAGATGTTAAGTCCCATAGTGCTTAGACCCAATTTTTGAATCGTCCAGAAACAACAGCAAACTGTGTCTTCGTATTTCATGCTCTCTATAACAACAAATGTTTTATTTTACCTCACAAAAGTGTTTCGAACTAATAAACTAATTTTAAAAGTTCAAACTAATCAACTAATTATGCTATATTCCCTGAGCAGGTTATCAGAAGGATTATAGTGCGATATGTAGGTTAATCACAAGGCGTTTGGCATAAACCAGTGCCCAAAGCACATAATTAGAAAGCCTGTGAAATTAGTGACACGTATCTCGAAAAATAAAATTAAAAAACGCAATAGTCTCGTCAAAACTACAAAAAATGAAAGGGGATATTGTTGCACCTAGCTGTCACACGTGCATTTTTTAGATATGGTTGAGAAGCCCACTATATCAGTGAGGTGCGACATTTTCATTTGACTCGCCTATCGGCGAGCTCTGGTACTGGCGCAGGGATTCCGGTGTGTACCAGAGCTACAGATATTCACCTGCAAACAAACAAAAAATCAGTTACACGCTTTATTTTTTCAAGTCTTACGTCCACGACAGCATATCGGATAAATAAAAGCTCACACAGTCGATTACCTACGGTCGTTCCTGCTGCGCACCATTCGCGAGTGCAGCAGGAAAGGGGAAAATTATGGTGGTACGTTATGTATCCCCACCATATACGGTAAAGTGGTTTTCTGAGTGCAGTGTTGATACAAACATTATTCTAGGGATGGTCACACAAGAACGGTACTGCATCCGTACTTAGCTTCGAGAGGCATACAATATAGCTGTCCACGCAGCAGTTGGCTCTTTCTTCAATTCCAAGGTACTTAATCCGTCTCTGCACTAAATCTAACGTAGATGAGACACTCAATATTTCAGTATGGATACTGCGCGAGTAGAGTTGCGTGAATGCTCCATAGATTCATTTGAGCAAGTGTTTTGGGAGATACATCGCGCAAACGACATTACAAAACAAATCTCTTCGGTACATAATAATCGTATTAAAGACTGAACAGTTCGACATAGCTGTTGAACAGCTTCATTGGAATTTTCCGGAAGCAATGTTACAATTTTTATCCTTAACAGTTATTATCCTTACAGGTTCAATGACGTTTGTTGGCTCGCCTTTCGTTACCCTTTCCTAATCAGAGTGTGACTTTTGTTCTTCGTTGTCGTGTAGTAGATCAAGACTGGTAACTAATTTTGACTCACGTAATTGAAATCAGTATAGCATCAAGATACTCATCTTGTCAGTTGCACACATTGAGATACAACGTTAACGAAATATGAGTAATTGAATGAAAGTGACGAAATAGAAACTCCTATAATGTCAAACACTAGAAAAAAGCACACATCAAACGTCAGTTGGTGGTTAAACTCGTAGAGAATGAGGTGTAGGGGAGGAGATGTAACTACAATTCCATCCTGTTTCACTGCCATGGTCCTCGTGCCCAAACAAAGTGGCGCAGTTAAGGCGTTAAGGCAATGTACTAGCATTAGTAATAAATGGTGTTTCAATCCGATTTTCTCTCTCCGTATTTTCCCTAAATCAGATGAAGAAAACCGAGGGTAATTCCTACGAAAAGACAAGGAGCCATTCCCTGCTCCATCCTTGCCTATTCGAAGCTAGTGTTCCGCCTCTATTAACCTCGTCGTCAACAAGACAATAAATCGTACAATTCCCTTCCTAGAATTGTTCTGTATTGATTTCTTGTGCCCCTGTCGCCTCTTAACAAAACGTTACGGAATTCAGTGTTTCGATAATCATCAAACAAAATTATTATTCAATAGTTTAACGTATGGTACCCAATACAGACGCGACACCAAATAGGGCACACGCAGATAAAAGAACGTTTACTGGTATGCATAGCTAGGCAAGGGTATCTTCTCCGCACCGTGAATGTGAATTTCTGGGGGTATATTTTCACAAGTACACCCACACGAGCACACACACACACACACACACACACACACACACACGCACACACACACACATACACACAAGTGCTTATTACGTAAGGACTATGTGACCTGAATATGCGATGACTTCTAGATGCGCCTGTGCCCGTTACACTACCAACTCATGCATTCGTTCTGAGGAAGCGACCTCTTTCGAATAAGCAGCTGAAACTGCACCAGTGCCCCTATTACCTACGACGGCTGCTGCATGCATGTAGTGAGACACTAGCTGTAGAGCTCTGCCGCTGATCATAACAGACAAAGTCACGGACATGGCTCCACTGTTACGCTCAGTACTCATTGGCAGTACAATTAACAATATAATTAACAGCGACAAACAGTAACACCACGGTTAACTGCTTCTTTTTTCTTCACGATAGTTCATTTTATCACTAACGAAAACGTGTATGGATAACCAATGAATAAAAGTGGTAGAAGTTCCTCCTGTTTTTTGCGTAAATATAAAGATAATGTTAACCAATAAACTTTGACAAATATATTTTGAAACTGAATGAATACCGAGTGATCGAAAAGCCGCGCACATCAAAAAGTATATAAAGGGTGGTCAGAAACAATCTGAAAACTTATAAGGATGTTATAGCGTAAGTTGTGCTGATAAGTAGTTGCTAAGAAAAAAGTTCGATGCGTTGCGCCGATTCCGAGCTAATTAGCATTGAAGACGTCCAATCAGACCGTTGTGTGCGAAAATTAAGGCCAGAGACTGTGTCGCCAAAAGTGTTCTTCGTTTGGTTTCCTAAAGAGAGCGGAGGGACGGTAGTAAGGACAGAATTAGAGCCAAAAGGTGCACAGTCTAGTGCACCGTAAACTACGCTATTTGTATCTGGAGAGACACTTGAATTTGCGCGTGCTACGGCCCCATTGACTAACTTCAATGTTAATTAACTTGGAAGCGGAACAAATTCTTGAATTTTCTTTTTAACAATTATTTCTCAGCGCAACCTACAACGTCGAACCCTTGTAAGCTTTCTAGACTATTTCTGAACACCCTGTATGTCATAACATAACAACATCGCTCATATCACATACCCAAAACGGTTGCCCTGTTCTGTAACACATGCATGAACAGACGGTATTGAGTATTGTAGTGTGTATTTGAACCGGGGACCTTGAAACGACGGAGAGTCGTCATTCCTGGTGCTAGACACCTCTGGCAAGCAGCGAGTAACCTTTGCTTGGCCACCTGTACCTGTTTGTCTCATCACTCGGTATCAACTCTGCTGTTAGAATCAATGACACAAATGGATCTGTCTCAGCACGACCACATATCGTTTCGCGTGGTGACAACGTCGACTTCAGACTCGTACAATGCAAGTTCTTTCAAAATTTAGAGACTAAATGTTCGCTGACGCTCCCTGATGATGCTAGGCCTTCATTATGACTAGTTATGCCCCTGAAAGCGGCAGGGTGTAGCCACTATGCAGTGTTCACATGCAACGTTAGTTGCCTATCGTTGAGTTATCGTTTCTGTCTGAAAGGTGGTAGGCTAAGAAAAACTGAACGTCGTGAGTCATTTCTAACATACACATCTCCGCTTGGTGACATCCACTCTTATGGTTTTCCTGATCAAAAGCACTCTGTAAATTTACTGGGGTGGGTAGTATGCTGCACATCTACTTAGTGGGCTCCGCTAGTAGGACGAAAGCACGTTCTCCCACAGCTGGTGTAGGCTAAAGGATGCTAGGCTAAAGGATGCCTAACGTTTTTGGGAAGTATCACCGAAAATTTTGTTTGCAACGAAATTTGTTCTCTATGACGTGATCTGTCACTCATAGATGTTTGTCGCCTGCAAGCTTAAAATCACCTGTACATTTGCATATTAGCTCTCCCTTGAAGTAATTTAAAAATTGCGATTTACATGTTTAAATACGTAATTTGAAATCTAAATTATTACTGTGACTCGATGTTACAAAAGTTTAGACTGTTTGAAGGCACCTCGTGAACATATCGGTACACTATGGTCTTAGCAATTACGCTACTCAAAAAACTCAGTGCAGAAACGATAAATAAAGAATAAAACGCAGTTGAATAGGAAACAATGAATACAAATATATCAACTGCCCTTCTCAGGGTATGTATTGTCAACTGTGAGTTAAATTTGCTAGCTGGCTTGGCTTCCTTTATTGTTTCTATTTAATTTACTTATATTTCATTTTCTTGCGATGTATTGCGGGGTCGCAGCCCTGTTTTCATAGCTCATAATCACAAAGCCAAGCTGAGTCACAAGCAAAGAGCCGATAAGAAGGTCCGTGTTTGTTTCCAAGATGCCCTTATTTGGGGATCACGTCCCATCTGTTGGTTGTTCCTAAATGAAAATTTTTAGGATACCGAAGCTAACGCGATATCGTACCACAACAATAAATACAGTCGTAAAGTCACGCCTCACCTCTTTCCGCAGTGCGAGAGGACAAAAACAACGCTACCAGCCAAAACTCGAAAATAAAACGACCAGAAAAAAGGAGATTTAACGCTTGAATCAGTATGTGTCGAGTTGTGGAAGGCAAATATGGAATTCCAGAATTGGCTCTGTCCTTTATTTTTGTCGATCCGCAGGACGATACGACGCTTCAGCAGCAGCAGCAGCAGCAGCGGCGATGTTGTTTCATCCGTATTAAGAGCGCATGCGAGGCCGGCCGGCCAGATGTTATTTTGCGATAGCGGCTGTGGAGAGAGAGCCGGCAGGTGGCGTAGTGCCGGCAGCCGGAACACTGCGCGCCGTGTTTGTGCGGCGCGTTGCCCGGGGCGCTGCCCTATCGAGTCCGGCCCCCACACTGCCCACGCCGCCCCCACCTCGGGCTCAGTGGCCACCTCCGAGCGGCGCCACCGCCGCCGCCACCTCTGCCACTTTTAATTAAAACTTGCGGCTATTGTATACGGCACGCCCTCGGCCGCCAGGCACACCGCATTGTCGCTCCGCAGCGGAACCAGAAGGCCCGCTCTGAAACCAGCACACACAGCCGGGCTCCGGCACAGAGGACGGACACACCACGCCAAGTAAGGCTGACGCCCAACTCTCTGTCCACCTCTGTCCCTTTCAGTCTCCCGCACTATGTCTCCCTCTCACCCACACCCTCTCTCTCCCCATCTCTCCCTCTCTCTCTCTCTCTCGTCCGCTCGCCCCTCCCCTTTTCTCTCCCTCGCTCTGCCTGCTGTTAACCCTGCACCTATCACACATACACAAACAACACATACACACACGCGCTCGCGCACACACAAGGAGAGGAAAAGATACTATTACGTAGGAATAAACACGGTAGTAGAGAAAAAGTATTGAGAAGACGAGTTTAATTTCCAGTATAATAAGGACACTGGCCAAAAGAGTGTTTACCCTCAGGGGAAATGAGGCTAATACCGTGTAAACACCGACTCCAGCCTTTATAATGACCTTAATCTTGTGAGGAAGGGAGCTCACAAGTTTCTCCAGGTATTCCACACCCATCTGTAGCCACTCAGTACTAACAGATTACGGGAATATTGATTGTTTCGTTTCATCCACTGTTGTTGTTTGTAGTGTCCTTGAGTCTGAAGATTGTTTTGACGCATGTCTCCACGCTAGCCTATCCTCTGCAGGCCCCTTCATTTCTGCATAACAAATGCAACTATTTGAATCTGCTAAATTCATTCATCTCTTTGTCTGACTCTTAAACCTTTATGCCGTCATACTTTCCTCCATTAACAAATTTACGATCACTTAATGCCTGAGCAATCCCTCCTATCACTAAAGCTCTGACATAAATTTCTGTTTCCCCACATCGATACAGTATCCATCCATACATTTAATCTTCAGCATATTTCTGCAGGACCACATTTCAAAAGCGTCTGTTCTACACCTATTTGAACTGTGTATCGCCCACGTTTCTCTTCTGTACAAGCACGCACTCCGTCTTCAGTCCACGAGTGGCCTACCGGGACCATCCGGTCGCCGGGTAGGATAGGAGGATAGGAGGGGCGTGGGGTCAGCACACCGCTCTCCCGGTCGTTATGATGGTATTCTTGACCGATGCCCCTACTACTCGGTCGAGTAGCTCCTCAATTGGCATCACGAGGCTGAGTGCACCCCGAAAAATGGCAACAGCGCGTGGCGGCCTGGATGGTCACCCATCCAAGTGCCAACCACGCCCGACAGCGCTTAACTTCGGTGATCTCACGGGAACCGGTGTATCCACTGCGGCAAGGCCGTTGGCTCTTCTGTACAAGAGTACACTCCAAATAATTTCAGGGAAGATTTCCAGATATTTAAATTTATATCAGATATTAATAAATTTCTATTTTTCAGAAATACTTTTCTTGCTGTAGCCAGTCTGCCGTCCCAGTTAACAACGGATCTTACCGAGGTAGGGTGACGTGCATGCCTCAGTGATAGAGATAGCCATACCGTAAGTAAAGCCACATCGGAGGAATATCTGTGGATAGGAAAGACAAATATGTGGTTTTTGATGAGGTGCAGCAACCGTTTCAGCAGATACAGGGGCAACAGTATGGGTGATCTACTGATCTTACCTTGTAACATTAGCTGACATGTCTTTGCTAAGCTGGTACTTCGAACACCTGAAATCAGGGGGAAACTACAGCATTATATTTTCCGATGGTATGCAGCTCTATGGCTAAATAACGATGGTATAAATTTCGAAGCTGAAATAATACTCATTATGCTCTTGAGCTGGAGCGTACTCAGGAAGATGTAGCCATCCGAAAAAAAAAAAAAAAAAACGAAACTGGCGTTTTACGCTTTGGGCGAAGAATGTTAGATCCCTTAATCGTGTAGACACGCAAGCTAATTTAAAACCAGAAATGGACAAGCTGAAGTTAGATATAGAGGGGATTGGTGTACTGTGGTGGCAAGAAGAACAGGACTTCTTTCAGGTAAGTGCAGGGTTATTAATACGAAATCAAATAGGAGCAATGCAGGAGTAGGTTGGAGAATGAATAAGAAGTTAAGGATTTAGATAAGCTTCTTCGAACAGCATACTGTAGCGAAGATAGACACAAAGTCAAGGCCCACCACAATAGTAAAAGTTTACGTTAACTCATGTAGCTTTGCAGATGATAAATGTATGAGGGTATAAACGAAATTATTCATATAGTTGAGAGAGACGCAAATTTGCCTGTGATTGGGGACTGGAATTCAGTAGAAGAAGAAGGAAAACAAGGAAAAAATAGTAGCAGAACATTGACTGCAGATTAGTTATGAAAGAGATGTCACCTTACAAAATTCTGCTCATGCTTGGTTACAAAATGATGTAAGAAACTGTATGCGAGGAAAAGAGCTGGAGAATCTAGACGGTCTGTGATTACGTTGTGGTAAGACAGATACACCGAAACCGGATTTTAACATGCAAAACGTTGCCGGCAGCAGAAGTAGACTATAACCTTAATTTATTGGTTATGAACTGCAGAGTAAAACCAAAGAGATTCCAAAAAGGTAGGAAAATGAGGAGATGGGAGCTGAACAAATTGAAACAACCAGATGTTATTGAAAGTTTCAGAAAGAGTATTAGACAACTATTGACTGAGAAAGGGAAAAGGAATACAATACCAAGACGAATGGTAGCTTTGAAAGGTGAAGGCATCAGAGGACCCAATAGATAAAAATACAAATACCAGTAGAAATACTTGGACAATGCACGATATATTGAATATAACTCACGAAAGGAGAAAATATAAAAATGCATAAATGAAGCAGGCAAAAGGGAATGTAGACGACTAAACATGATATTGATAGTTTGACTAAATTGGCAGAACAGTAACAAGTACGCGAGAAATGTAAGGATATAGAAACAAGAATAACTAGGGGAAATAAAGATGCCGCCTACAGCAAAAGACGCCTTTGCAGATAAGAGCATCACATATACGAATATCGAGATCCCAGCAAAGAAGGGAAAGCTTATAGGTGCTAGGAATATACAGAACAGCGCTACCGGGAAATAAACTCAAAGACAACACAATGGTAAGGGAAGAGGGAGCAGATAAAGAAGAGTTGGGAGTAGCGATACTACGAGAAAAACTTAACAGAACACTGAAGGTAGAAAAAAGACCCCTGGAATACACATTACTACAGAATTATCGAAGTCCTTGGACAGCCAGCAAAGACAAAACTGTTGCAACTGGTGTTTACTACATACGATGGCTATTGGGAAAGCGAGTTCCGACGGGTCGCAAAATGAAAACCATTGTGAAAATAAAAAAAAAATGTTTTGTTTGCAATAATTAGATACACTTTACGGCTGCGTCTCTACATAGTCGCCGATCCGACTGGAGACTTGCGGTACACGGCTGTTAGAAGTGGGGCAAGTTCTTTCGCGTACTCTGTGTAGAATCGAATTGGTATCCCGTCAGGTCCAGTGGACTTTCCTCTGCTGAGTGATTCCAGTTGCTTTTCTATTCCTTGGACACTTATTTCGATGTCAGCCATTTTTTCGTTTGTGCGAGGATTTAGAGAAGGAACTGCAGTGCGGTCTTCCTCGGTGAAACAGCTTTGGAAAAAGGTGTTTAGTATTTCAGCTTTACGCGTGTCATCCTCTGTTTCAATGCCATCATCATCCCGGAGTGCCTGGAAATGCTGTTTCGAGCCACTTACTGATTTAACGTCTGTGCCTTTGTAAAAATTTCGGCAGAATTTATCTCTGGCTTCAACCAGCTTTCTGTACCTATAACGATTTCAGCTTCGGTGCTTTCTATCAGCGCTTGAAGTTCCGGTACTTTACCAATGCAGCTTCGACAGTTTACAATTACAATACCGATTGCTGCTTGGCCCCCGCCTTTCCTGACTTTGCCCCGCACCCTTTGAGGCTGTTGCCCTTTCTGTACTTGCCCGAGGCCATCTAACCTAAAAAAACCGCCCAGTCCACCCCACACAACCCCTGCTACCCGTGTAGCCGCTTGCTGCGTGTAGTGGACTCCTGACCTATCCAGCGGAACCCGAAACCCCACCACCCTATGGCGCAAGTCATCATTTATCAAATAAAGTACTTCCCTGGTATGTCTAGATACAATTCTTCGAGGATGAAAGGCAAAGACTCTTTTTGGCTGTTATGTGACTGGTTTGTGGCTTTGTATGATGGGTCACAGATGTCACACGATTGTTTAAATAAGTTTGCCTCGACACTGCGGCAGTGTCATCGTATGGAACGTGCTTCAAATGTGATGATGCCTGGTGACTCAAAGATAGCTGTAATAACAGCGGAGCAATTTTAAATTCGGAATCATCATTTCCTACTCGTACATATCCGTTTGAAGTCTATTTAAGCTAAACAGGTGGCGGTATAAACACCTCTCGTAATAACCGGTACAGGCTAGACCGTCGTATACCGCAACATGAGACAGCCTCGCATTTTACAATTTGTAAAAAATCTTGTTATCAAGTACGTGATTTGCCTACCTAGTAGCATCTTTTTTAAATGCCCTAACCTGTACAATATTCGGTCTGATATCTGTTGGCGCAGTGTATTCGGCGACAACAGGAAAATCGTCAGTGACCAATTGGTTTCAGATATTAGCCAGCACGATGCATGCAATCTCAAAGTTCCGCTTTTCTAGCTCCAAGTCAGTATTTCAATTACCAGAATCAAAATGTCAACCAAAACTGTCATGTATTAATACAACACCAATAAGTTCGCGACTAAAAGGCACCATTCGTCGCTCCATTCTGTGAAATACACCTCTTCCTGGACGATTTGGGCGACAAAAGCTTTAAAATGTTGTACAGATGAAACTATAACTCACTTGTATCGTGGGTTTTCGTCGGGAACACCATCACAAGTGAGAATGAACACGTGCTTCACATAACCTTGAGTTCTCATTAACTTTTCGAAAGCTGGTAATTTAGAAAGTCTATATGCGTCTGTAGCATTAGTCTCTGTGTTATAATAAGAATGTTTTCCACTACCAATCGCTACGGATGTAGGCTCAGAGTGTGTCACAGCGTCAGATGTCCATCATTTTTCTTTATAACAATATCTGCATAAACGGAAGGAATAAGTTTGTTTTTCAGCGGCCACGAAATCATGCTCTGGTAATTTTACACAGCAGTTAGAGTGCGTTAATGTTGGTGCTTGAGTATTTGCTGCTGTAATACATAATGGAACACGTGCTTTGTCATCCATAGACAAAAAGAATACTTGACCAGGGCCCAAGGTTTCTTATAATGACTGTACAGAATTTGCCATCTTTATGCTTCAGATGAAGTGTAGACTCTGGTTTGCACATTGTAACAGTGACACTTACCATGTACTTTTTCCCCTGCTCTGCATTGACTGGTCAGGGAAGGAGTCTGAAATATAACTCTGATCGACTGATAGTGTAGCCTTGTTTACATAGTTCGGCTTGTAAGTTGTCCAATGTTTTGCAGCACTTCATAATTTCAGTGTGACGTCAATCGTCAACTGCAGTAACAAAAAGTTCAGCCTCCTTTATGACTTTATGACTTAAAGCAAACAGGATTGATTTTCTTCTACTCTAGGTCGACCAACAGTGTTTCGAAGCCTAAGAACTGCTGGTTCAATGGTTCAAATGACTCTGAGCACTATGGGACTTAACATCTGTGGTCATCAGTCCCCTAGAACTTAGAACTACTTAAACCTAAATAACCTAAGGACATCACACACATCCATGCCCGGGGCAGGATTCGAACCTGCGACCGCAGCTGTCACGCGGTTCCAGACTGAAGCGCCTAGAACTTCACGGCCACACCGGCCGGCTAAGAACTGCTGCTAAGTCAGAATTACTTTCATTATTTCTAGAATTTTTTGCTTTTTAGAAGCACACTTTCTTTCTGTCCTTCGGCTGCGCTGATAATTCCTCTAAGTATGTTTTCTTCTTGTTGAATGTCTTTCCTTAATGCTGTTATTCTTTTGTTGCTTCATCTATCCCCACGCCAAGATCCCGTGATAACAGCGAACTATTGAGCTCAGATTCCTGTACTATAATTTTATTCCAAGAAGTATTCTGACTAGGAGCTGATTTAGGTACTGTTTGAGACGACCGGCTCCCACTTGGTTGCATACTAATATCTTTCGTGTCCTCTGGTGTGTTCTATTTGGTTTCTTCCTGCATTAAAAGTAAGTGTACAAAATGTTGAATATGGGCATTACTAATTCATCCTGAAGAATCCAGCTACACGATAGTGAGAATTGCGTTGAAATCGACCCAGTACCTTCCGTGATTACAGACAGGCAGAATGATGCGGTTGCCGATTTTGTTTATAATAATTAGTGAGTAACAACTGAACGTAAATGACTGGTTTGTTCTGTTTTTTTGAATTTGCCATAGAGCGCTAAATATAAAACACAATCTTACTTTTACGCCCAAGAGCTCTAGTTGTTTTGGTGGTTCGACGACGAAGAAATTTTCTAAAGGAAAATTTATAAGTGTTTCTTTTTTTCCCTTAGTTTCATTTGCAGTTCTTTGATTTTCGAATGCGCTTCATCTGCAACATTGTCACTACCTTTCAAACTTTGCCGTAGGGTGTTAACTTTCTTCTTGTACATTTTGTTTATTTTTGTCAGCATAAGCTGCATTGTATATTTTATATAGTTTATGGTAAAAAAGTGTCTTGAAAGGAGGATATAAGATGAACATCAACAAAAGCAAAACGAGGATAATGGAATGTAGTCGAGTTAACTCGGGTGATGCTAAGGGAATTAGATTAGGAAATTATACACTTAAAGTAGTAAAGGAGTTTTGCTACTTGGGGAGCAAAATAACTGATGATGGTCGAAGTAGAGTGGATATAAAATGTAGACTGGGAATGGCAAGGAAAGCGTTTCTGAAGAAGAGAAATTTGTTAACATCTAGTATAGATTTAAGTGTCAGGAAGTCGTTTCTGAAAGAATTCGTATGGAGCGTAGCCATGTATGGAAGTGAAACATGGACGATAAACAGTTTGGACAAGAAGAGAATAGAATCTTTCGAAATGTGGTGCTACAGAAGAGTTCTGATGATTAGATCACATAACTAATGACGACGTACTGAATAGGATTGGGGAGAAGAGAAATTTGTGGCACAACCTGACTAGAAGAAGGGATCGGTTGGTAGGACATGTTCTGAGACATCAAGGGATCACCAATTTAGTATTGGAGGGCAGCGTGGAGGGTAAAAATCGTAGAGGGAGACCAAGAGATGAATACACTAAGCAGATTCAGAAGGATGTAGGTTGCAGTAGTTACTGGGAGATGAAGAAGCTTGCACAGGATAGAGTAGCATGGAGATCTGCATCAAACCAGTCTCAGGACTGAAGACCACAACAACAACAACATGGTACAAAATGCCTAAATCACTCTTTTTAGTCATTTTAAATTTGTCAGACACACCGAAAATAACAAAATATTGTAACAAAGAAAAACACGTCCTTCTCTCAGCGAAAATCAAGTTTCGACTGAATGATATAACCAATTCAACATAGAGGGAATGATGACCCCCAAAGGCCGTATTGACCTTTCGGCGTACGTCAATGGCGGACGACGGGCGACACCGTTAGTGCAAAGAGCGTGAAATTCGTACAATAACATCGCGCGGCCGCCACGCACCAAAAAGTGATACATACAGATTTAAACTTTAGAATGTAATAATGGTAGAACTGGTCAAGTTTCAAAAGTTTTGTTTAGGGTTGAAGTTCAGTGTATATTTTAATAAAAAACAAAACTTCAAAACTTGTAACGTGATGGAGCTTATGACTGGTTTCTCTCTCTCTCTCTCTCTCTCTCTCTCTCTCTCCCCCCCCCCCCCCCCCCCCTTGTCGCAGGATGACGAACTACGTGTGTGTAGGAGTAGTAATACTGCTTTCAGATACATCAAAGATTGGTCTGGCCTTATGAAAGGTATTTTTAATCTCAAATCGTCCATCCCTGGTAGCTGAGCGGTCAGCGCGACGGAATGTCATACCCAACGGCCCGGGTTCGATTCCCGGCTGGGTCGGAGATTTTCTTCACTCAGGGACTGGGTGTTATGTTGTCCTTATCATCATCTATTCATCCCCGTCGACACACAAGTCGCCGAAGTGGTTTCAACTCGAAAGACTTGCAGCATCTCAAAGTAAAACGAAATCAGATAAGTCTTGCTGATGGCATTGTAATTCTGTCGGGGACGGCGAAGGACTTAGAAAAGCGCTTGAACGTAATGCGTTTGCCCTTGAAAATAAGTTGTAAGATGAGTATCAACAAAATCAAGACAAAGGCAGTGGGATGTAGTCGAAGGAAGAGGAGGAGGAGGAGGAGATTAACGTCCAATTGACATCGACGTCATCAGCGACGTAGCGCAAGCTCTGATTAGAGAAGGACGGGAAAGGAAATCGGCCGTGCACCTTCCAAAGGGACCATCCCAGCATTTGCCTGAAACCAGTTAGGGAAATCACAGAAAATCTAAATGTGGATGGCATTACGTGGGCCTGAACCGTCGTCGACGCGAATGCGAGACCAGTCTGCTAACCACGGCGTTACCTCGCTCAGTGCATGCAATCGAATTACATCAGGCGATGCTAAGGGAATTAGATTAGGGTATGACACAAAAAAACAGCAGATGAGTTTCCTCATTTAGACAGGAAAGTAACTGATGTCCGAAGCAGAGTGGATATAAAAAACAGCCTGGCTATTGCAAACATTTCTGAAAAAAGAGAATTTTGTTGGCATCGAATATAAATGTAAGCGTTGGGAAGTCTCAATGTATTTTTGTGGTGAGTAGTCTTATATGGAAGAGAAACTTGAAAATAAGGAGTTTCGGCAAAAAGAGAATAGAAACTTCTGTAATGTGGTGCTGCAGAAGAATGGTGAGGATTAGTGTGGTAGATCGCGAAAGAAATGAAGAAGAAAATTGTGGCACAGCTTGCATGAAAGAAGAGATCGGATGGTAGGACAAATCCAGAGGCATGAAGGACGTGTCTGCTTGATAATGGAAGGAAGCGTGACGGAATACAAATTGTAGAGAAACATCAAGGATGAATACAGTAAGTAGATTCATATGGCTGTAGGCTGTAGTAGTTATTCGCAGATAAACAGGCTGTCACAGGATACATCGGCGTGGAATAACTGCATCAAATCATTCTTCTGAAGGAAGAGCACCAAAACAACAGCAAAAGGCAGTCTGCATTTTACGTCATCTGCACTGGGGCCATCATCAGTTATTTTGCTGTTAATAAACTAAAACTTATCTGCTACCTTTATTGCTTCATTTCCTGATCTAGTTCTGTCAATATCGCCTGATTTAATTCAACTAATTCTATCTCCATTGTTTTGTTTTTGGTGATGATCGTCTCATAACCTCTTATCAAGACCACCCCTTTCATGCATCACTTCTTCCAAGTCCTTTGTTTTTCTTAAAGGAATTATAACGCCTTCGGAAAACCTCAAAGTTTTTATTTTATGTCTTGAACTTTAATTCCCTTTTTAAATATGTCTTTGGTTTACTTTACCCCTTGCTCAATGTGCAGACTGAATAACATCGCGGATGGACTACAAACCTGCCTGACTCCCTTCTCAACCACTGCCTCCCTTTCATTCCTCTCGACGTTTATAGTTACTGTCTGGTTTCTCTAAAAGTTGTAAATAATCGCTCGTTCCGTTCAAATTATCCCTGCTGCCTTCAAAATTCCAAAGAGTGTAATCTAATTAACAATGTTAAGAGTTTCTCTAAATCTACAAATGATGTAAAAGTAGGTTTGCCCTTCTTTAGCCTACAGTATAAGTCGTAGAAGACAGGGTAATTTAACGAGGCAGCCGAAGTGCACTTTTGTGCTGGAGTGTTCGTCAAACCGGGGACGTACACTTTTTCGACCTGTGAACACGGCTATTATCAGCTTGGTAGACTGGGGCGTCTACAGCTTACTCATAATGAAGGTGTAGAAGAAAGGGCAACACATCATCACGGAGAGTAATCAAATAAATACACTGATCCATATTCACGTCAACCTGAACTGACCAGCTCACGGTACGAAAAACACCCCAAAAACAGCGAAGAACCTCCGGCCCAAACTACATCTTCCACACACCGCGTCTTAAACGTTGTATTGAGCCGACGGAGTGCTCAACGACATGCAACATCGGAAAAGTGGCAAAACTCGTGACTCGACGGACCACACTACACTCCTCAGGTCAACAACTTTCCACTTTGTGTGTTGTTGGCCTTTTTAATATGTGCTGTTTTATGTGACAATGTGAGCAATGGCCTTCTGAAAGACATCCTAGTCCAAATGTCCACTGTATACAATTATCTTTCCAAAGTTCACTGCTAAACTAGTTGCAAAGAATGTACATTCACTGACATCAGAAAGTCCCGCCGAATTGTAAACCGATTATCACAGACAAGGCACAACACTAGTCTCGAGTTTACGACCTATTGCATTTCCGCCCTGTTACATGGCTGCGAGTGGTACACCATTCCTTGTAAACGGCTTGGACGGCCTGTGTTGATAAATCAACAAACAGGGCAGCATCGTCCATAGTGTGGTGATGGACAACTTCACGATGAGGAAACTCCCCTCTCGTATTTTAACCTCCATACAAAGTCTTCAGTTCAATCGCGATTCAGTAGAAAGTAGTATAGGTGACGTGCAGTATACCGGTCAAGCATTCCCACCGTAAGCAGCGCTAGTTATGATAATCCTTTGTTGGATTACCCTTGTGAATTGGCGAGTGCGGTTTCCTTCTATCTGTTCTCTGTCAAGATCTCATAGATGATGCCCCAAATGCAGACCTGTTGGCGCATCAGATTCTTCAAAAGACGGAACAAGGTAATCTGTGATTCTAATATGTAGTAGGTTCTGGGATGCCATCACGATACCAACACTGTAAAATATAAACTGTTTAATATTATAAAACAATTCATTTCAAAAACTTAAGAAGTTTGGAGTGGATGGTAAAGCCGAATATTAAATATGAACAGTATCTGAATACATTCTGTCACGGTCGCACTCATATAATCTGGCTTAGAGTACGTCCTATTGCTGACAAACGAGCTTCTCGATCAGCCAGAATCTGTTGGTTATATCGTACATTTTGTAGCCCTTTGTATAGGTTTGGTAGAATGTCGTTCATACTCGGGAAGAATGCTGAGGATAGCTCTCAAGAAAAGAAAGAAGAATAGTGTAGTCAAGTATTTTTCTTTCAATAAGATGAGTCAAAAATCGGTATTATGCAGGTTTTTAACAAGGTCAGAAATGGAACTTATAAATGGCTTCTTACACGTCACCATTCGTCTTCCAAAATATTAAAAACACTTAATGCCCCCAGTCCCCCCTCCCCTTACAAACTATATTCAGTTGTTTATTGAATCTATGGGTTCACTACACAGCGTCATTTCTGTAGTGAAGCTCTGATGGGCAGTGGGCTCCTAGTAACAGTTATGCCAAAGGATGACTTTAATCATTAATATTTAATAAAGTAAAATTGGCGCTCCACCCCAGAACACTAATCGTTCCCCTACATCTATACTACAGAGCAGGGGTGCTCAATCTTTTTAGGCCTCAGAGCTACTTCGTGCAATCTAGTCCATTTAGAGATTTACTGACTTAAAAATTCATGAAGCTTTAAGTACAAAACAATATCGTAGCAAAAATTAACCATTTTATTTACAAAAAATACTCTGACAACCCAAAACATTATGACCACTGGCCACCGCGACGTTGGATACCACCTGGTGGCGTTGTGCAAACGTGACGCGGTAACAAAAGTATGTAAGTGGAGCTTGCACGGACGGGGTATCGCCCTAGCGTAGGCTGCGGATGGCGAAATCCATTGAGACAAGCGACTTTGACAAAGGGCAGATTCTTATTGTGCAGAGCCTGTGAACGAGTATCTCGAAAACGGCGAAGCTGGTCGAATGTTCACGTGCTACTGTCGTGAGCCTCCACGGAAAGCGGTACAAGGACAGTGAAACCACCACTAGGCGCTAGGTGTTCAGACGTCCACGACTATTCACACAACATGAGGTTCAGAAGCTTGTCTGCTCTTTAAAGTAGGATAGATGGTGATCTGCGGCATGCGTGAAGGAGCACAATGCTGGTGCACGCACAAATGTTTCGGATCACACTGTTCTTCGTACGTTGTTGGAAATGGAGCTCCGCAGCACGCCATCCATATGTGTTCACATGTTGAGCCAACGACACTGTCAATTACAATCGCAGTGGGCACGGGACAATCGATTGTCGATCAGCGGAAACGTGTCAGCTCTTCAGGTGAATCATATTTTTGCTACACTAGGTCGCTGGTCGTCTTCATAATCTCCGTTGTCGAGGTGACCGGCGGCTCCAAACGTGTAGCGCGCCATGGACGCAGGCTGGTGGGAGCGGTATTATGTCATTCCCCTGCGCTCGCATGGAACCCGTGGTCGTAATCGAAGGCACACTAATAACTGGGAACCACCTGATCATTTCATGCTTGATGTCTTCTCTGACGGCGGCGTCATCTTTCAGCTATATAACTGTCCGTGTCTCGGAGCCAGAACCATTGAACAATGGTTTGAGGAGGATTATAGTGAACTCACATTGATCCTCAGCGACTAAATTCGCCTGATGTATATCCAATGGAACACATTTGGATCGTTATCGGGCGCCATCACCACGTACGCAAATCAGCAGCCCGTTATCTACGGGAGTTACATTACCTGTGTGTAGATGTCTAATGCCACATATGTCCACAAATCTACCAAAACATTATCGGATCCCGGATACGCAGAATCAGTGTGGTCATGATGTTTTGGCTCACCAGTGTACATGAAAGGTAATTTGTCTCCATCAGAAGTTCTAGGCCTACTACTAAATTTACAAGTCGTAACACATGTGAAAAAAAATATACACCATCATAAATGTTGGAAAAAATCAGTGAGCTGTATGGCTTTGCATATCGTTGGCAAGTTCGTTATAATCTGGTGAACAACTTGTTAGTTAGATAAATTGATCCAAAAATAATATGATGGCATTTTTACAGTTTTAGGGTAGTGTTCTACAGTCACAAATTTCCGAAAGTAGCTTTCATTATTTTCTGACTTAAAGCAATGCCATTTTGAAATCGAATTATTGCCTCCGTCGCCCACACTGTCGTTTCGTGGAAGCTTGAAATCAGAGGTCTGTGGCCTGCTATAGGCGTGGCTTGTATAACCCCCCCCCCCTCCCGTCCCCCGTTTCCTCCCACCTCATCCCGCAACAAACCCCAAACATTCTCCCCGCTTACCGCAACCCCATACCCCGCTCACAACGCACCAAGTTACAGTTCACGAGTAACCTCGTCGTGCGGGAGGACAAGACCGTTGCTTGGCACGAACTTAAAGGCGGTGAAATGCTGATCGAGACGAAAGGGGCGGTGATGGTCCTGTCAGATCACTGGAGACAAATGCTGTAAGGAACACTCATTGTCAACGGACTTATATTTTACAAAAGCATTTTATTTAAGCAGATTTCTCACGAAGATTTTGAAAGAACGAATCATACAAACTTTGCGTTGGACTGGTCGATCCCGATCGACGGGTTGATCAACAATGCTGTAGAGTAAGATCTGTTCTCATGACTTGTGTTCCCTTCTCCGCTCTTATGATTCACAATCGCGCCACCTGGTCCGGTTGCTGCCTCTACCTTTGTGGTAAACAGCTTCCTGGTGACTGTGGGGTTATTCTGCAGGACTGCCTAAAGCAGCTAATCGAATTCGGCTGTCTGGCCAGTTGCAGACACCTGAATTCCGTCATTATTCTACGTCGATCCATCTTACTGTGCTGATTCCATACAACCGACTGGAACATTCCCACCACTTCACTGTCGTGACTGGCGTCTGCAGAGGAGGATAACACGTCCGTCTGGCAGCAGTGCTACACTACCTACAGCGCTCCAGACCGAACGGTATGTTCTTTTAAGGAGAGTCCTGGGATAAATGGCGCTAAAATATGTTGTGCATTATAGACGAAATATTTATGTGGGAAGAGAAAGAGCTTATACATGAGTTTCTTTGTACTTGGAGAAACCTGTGAATCTTACAAAGAACGTGAATGTGTTGAAGTATAATTAATAGAAGATTGTGAGCAGAGAATAGCAGTTTGATAAAATTAAGAAACGGTGTACGACAAGGTTCCTACAATCACAAAGAGGTGACTGAACGTTTTCTTACTAACAGGCAAGTTGGCAGATATAGGTAGCCGAAAATTCGGTGTTTGAGATTAACGGATGATATGATACTTCTAGCTGTGAGTAGAAAAGTGCTACAAGAAATGGCAGAAGAAAACGATACTACAAGAAGTGGTTGTGGGATGAAAAGAAAAGCCAACAAAGTGAAAATAATGACAGCAGGAGGAGTTGAAAATGTAAATGTAATGCTGAAATAAGGTGAATCGGAATATGTGCAAAGTATCGCGCTATGAAAATAGAACATAGGAAGAGAATGATATCCTAGGAAATTGTTCAAGTGTGCGGAATCCACACGGGGGGTAGTCAACGTACACAACCAAGAGCAGCAGGGATGGCGACAAGTTTGATCCCTAGGAAAGCGTCATGGGAACACTGAACCGTCTGTACCAGCGGATACTTGAAAGCAGGTGCCAAATATCTTTACAGCCTGCTTACAACTTTTCAGGAGCTGCAGTCTCGGAATATATTACAGTCCCATAGGTATCGTTCCCACAGCGACCGCTATGACAAGATTAAACTACGCACAGAGGCTTTTTATCATTCTTCCCGGGCTTCGTATGCGAATGTGTCGGGAAGCAAAGCTAACACGAGGTGCTATGAAGTACCCTCTGCCACGCACTACGCAGTGACCGCAATGTTTGGATGAAGATGTAGATTATAAGTACGTCGTAAATGGAACAGAAAGCATGTGGAGCTGTGACACCGGTGTTCAGGGGAGAAAAACAGAGGCAAAATTTAGATCAAAAGTTGTACTTTGTGTGGGTGATGCTGTACAGCTTTAATAGAAGTTAAAAACTACATCATGAAATACGCAACTGTGTCAGTATTCTTTCTTAAAGACGATCAATATCGGTCTAAGACCATTATGGGTTCCAAAGAAATATTTCAGCTATGTATATCATATGCAGACTGGAGTTTTGAATGAGAAGGTCTCTGGAGCCATATAGTACCAAGCGTTTTCAGCTATGCATTTACAAAGTGGGCCAGCAATTACAGGCTGTAGACTGCTTCATTGCTAATTATCTGCATGTTCTGTTAACCTCAGAAACGTTTCTTTGTGATTGTTATCGTGTACTGAATTGAATATTCAGTTCAGTACATGATAACGAGCACACACAAGCGTCTCTGAGGTTTGCAGAACGTATGTGTCACACAAATGCAGCTAATATTCGTCATGAAAAAGTCTGCAACTCAAAACTGCTATTCCAGTTGTGTAAATGGATAGCTGAAATGTTTTTTTGGACCAGGTGATGGCCTGATCTTAGATCGATGTCGGTCCTCTTTAATAAAGAATATACATCTGTGTACTTCATAAAGCAATTTTTAACCAAAAGTGGCAGTATCTACTCCAAGGAGAATTTTCTATCCTACTATAGGAATAAAAGTAAAGAAGAAGGTGATGATTAGTCTTGTCTGGAGAGTACGGCGCATAAATTTGTACTGTAAGGAGGGAAGACTGGAAGGAGCTGCAGGCCTTTGAAATTGTAGAGGTGGCAGAGAATGGAAAAATAAAGTCAAAACACAGAGGGAACAAGCCATAGTGTTGAGGAAAGCGTTGGAAGAAAGGCAATAGTTGGAAATAACTGAACGTGTAAAAACTAACAGGATTGGGTACATCTGACGAACCGCAAAGGAATTACAAATGTAGCGCTGGGAGTGCAGTTGACTTCTTATTCTCGATCTGAATTGAGAACATTTCACATACTTAAAAAAAATGAATTTTTCATTAGCTAATTAGTGTGTGTGTGTGTGTGTGTGTGTGTGTGTGTGTGTGTGTGTGTCTTTGTGTGTGCCAGTAACTAAATTTGAACTTACATTAACTTTAAGATACACTGATCAGCCAGAATATTACAACCACATGCCTTTAGGCGGTATGTTCACCTTAGGTATGGATAACAGTGGCGACGCTTGGTGGCAAGGAAGGAATGAGGTGTTAGTAGATTGCTGGAGGGAGTTGGCACCACACCTGCACAGACAGCTCACCCAATTTCCGCCAGTTCCGAGGTGGGGGACAATGAGTTCTGTCTCCGTGTTCAATCACATCCGAGATGCATTCGATCGGGTTCAGATCTGGCGAATCGGATGGGCCAGCAAATCAATTTGAACTTGCCGCTGTGTTCTTCGAACCACTCCATCACACTCCTGGCCTTGTGATTTGGCGTATTATCTTGTTGAAAAATGCTACTGCTCTTGGGAAACATGATTGTCATGAAGGCGTGTAAGTGGTCTGCAACCAGCGTACAACACTCCTTCGTCATCATGGTGCCTTGCTCGATCTCCACTGGACCCATGAATACGCACTTGAATGTTCCACAGAGCATAATAGAGCCGCCGCCAGTTTGTCGCCGTCTGGCGTGCAGGTGTCAAGGAGCTATTCTCCTGGAAGACGACGAATTCGCGCCCTCCCATCGGCATGGAGAAGGAGGTATCGGGATTTATCAGACCATGCAACTCTCTGCCGGCGTCTGCCCATTTGAATCGTAGTTGCCGATGTGGTGGTGTCAACATTGGCACATGCATTGGTCGTCGGCTACGGAGCCCCATCGTTAGAAGTGTTCAGTGCACTGAGTTCTCAGAGACACTTGTACACTACCCAGCATTAAAGTCTGATGTTAGTTCCACTAAAGTAAGCCGCCTGTCTGCCGAGCTGTCTGCCCCCGGTAGCTGAGTGGTCAGGCGCGACGGACTGTCAATCCAAGGGGCCCGGGTTCGATTCCCGGCTATGTCGGAGATTTTCTCCGCTCAGGGACTGGGTGTTGTCATGTTCTAATCATCATCATTTCATCCCCTTCGACGCCCAAGTCGCCGAAGTGGCGTCAAATCGAAAGACTTGCGCCAGGCGAGCGGTCTACCCGACGAGTGGCCCTCGTCACACGCCATTATTATTATTAGTCTGCCCAGCCTAAGCGTCCGACATAAAGATGGCCGACCAACCTCACGACGTCTGGTCGTGGTTTCACCTTGATTTCGCAACGTGTTGAAGACACTCAACCACAGCGCTCCTCGAAAACCCGACAAGTCATGCAGTTTTTGAAAGACTCGTGCTGAGCCTCCGGGCCATCACAATCTGCTCTCGATTAAACTAATATAGATCGCGCGCCTTCTCCGTTCTACACACGGACAGCGCGCTCACTGATACGACATGCACCGTGGTTTTTCTGACCAGCAGTCACTGCTCGCCAGGGGTCGCTGCTATCGCCTGGACGGGTTTATGTCGATAGGACGTCGGTGGTCATAACGGTCTGGCTGACCAGTGTAGATCCAAATATAGCGAGGTATTTGATGAGAAAAAACTTATTTCTTGTAATCAGCTGACAGGCTCTGTCTCATAATGCGATATTATGATTGTAATTAACGGAACCAGAAAAGAGCTATTTAACAAGTTAACACTATCAAGGCGTATACGAATATATAATAATGGTCGGAAAGTCGCCGCAGTGTGGCAACTATTTCATCTGCGCTGATGTCCCAGTCAGTGAGCTCCTTGTGCTACCATTCAGAAAGAGGATAACATTCTGCATAGACTGGGAAACACTTTAATTGGAGGATCAGAAGCGTATTGGCGCATTACATCGAAATGATGACAAATTTAGCTTCAGAAAGGTAATCCTACCAAATGCAGATTAACATAATCTGTTGTCCCATTTCTGTTTCGCTGTTGTTGTTGTGGTCTTCAGTCCTGAGACTGGTTTGATGCAGCTCTCCATGCTACTCTATCCTGTGCAAGCTTCTTCATCTCCCAGTACCTACTGCAACCTACATCCTTCTGAATTTGCTTAGTGTATTCATCTCTTGGTCTCCCTCTACGATTTTTACCCTCTGATCCCTTGATGCCTCAACACATGTCCTACCAACCGATCCCAGTTAGTGAGAGATGTGACAGAAAGCCAACCGGATAGGCAACAGATAAACAGAATCGATTGAAAGTGTGAAGAAATGAGGACGAAAATCAGATAAATCTGACTACAGTAAAAATAACGTATGGTTCTTTGATGTGCTGATGGTGCAGTTATCAGGCAAGAGAAAAATAAAGATGTTAAATCAAAAAAGTGAAAATTTCATTGCGAAGCCTCATCGTGATGGAAAAATAGAAAAATGTAAGAAACAGTGTATTAAACTCCTTACTCACTATGTAATATTACAGGCCTGCCTCTGTAGCCCAGATTGGTACTGAACATACATGTGGTCATGCGATTCACGTAACTTTACTGATTTGAATCCTGTGGCTAGAAAATATATTGATTGTAAATTTTTCGCCGGATAGCAAGGGTAAGGTGGTCAGTAGATTTTGCCCTAATTTACTGTACTAAATTCCAAATTTCTTTGCAGTTTCACGTAGAATCCAATCATAAAACACTACAATGGTGACTTGCCCTTACGATGTAGACATATGCTAGGCGGATTCCTGAAAGTGTTATTCCAGAGGATCACCCTGTTTATTAGTTATATATGTGCCCATTTCCCTTCTCTTGCTTGATTTTCAGTAACATAAACACGTCACTATAGGCCTATTCTATAAAGCTACATATATGTAAAGTCACTTAAGTAAACTGGCGAAACAGCGTTCTGTAGAAGGACTTAAAAATCTACAGAACTTTTTCATACCAGACCCCGTAACCATATCAGCACGAATAAAAAAGACCTAGGGGAAAAACAGGATTTATTAAACAGATGTTGATGTTGCTGAGCAACAGTTATACAATAATTTCGAAATGAACGTACTGCCATTTGACTCTATTATTGTTTATTTAATTACTGTCTAGGTTTATGCCTTTTATGCAATTTTGAAGTGATGGAGTTTACGTCATTAACATATATTGTAGGACACCAAGCTCAAAATTGGCCATAAGTTAAGAAAAATATTTGCTCCCCACGAAACGCCAGATGCAAATCACCTTCTTCTAAAAAGATTCGTAAATAATGGAGGGAGCACGTCATATTTAGTAAAAAGAAAAACCAGTTTTTACGAAATATGACATGCTCTCACCATTATTTACGAATCTTCATAGAAGAAATGTTGTGTGCTGTCCTTAGGTTAGTTAGGTTTAAGTAGTTCTAAGTTCTAGGGGACTGATGACCATAGATGTTAAGTCCCATAGTGCTCAGAGCCATTTGAACCATTTCTTTCATAGAAGAAGAACAGGTTTTTACTAAATATGACGTGCTTCCACCATTATTTACGAATATTTTTACAAGAAGGTGATTTTACATCTGGCATTTCGCGAGGAGCTAATATTTTTCTTTATATATATACGTAAGTTGGAACACAAATAGTGGCAACACTGCTGTGGAGACACTACGCAGTGGAACCTACTATTGTCGCTGATAGCAGACGTTGTTGACATATCTACCTTATCTCTGTGCAAACGGACTCGCCTGTCCCCTGTCACCGGCGTGCGCACAGTCGATTGAAACAGTAACTTGTGAGCGAGCTGTGTAATGTAACGGTGTCACTATGTTTTCGAAACAGGAACAACGGAGTTGGATCAAGACAGAATGTGCCAGAGGTCGTACCGCACGACAGTGTCATCAAGGTCTTCGAGAGGCGTGCGGGGAATCGGCATTGCCGTACAGAACAGTGGTACGTTGGGTAAAAGCGCAGGTCGTCCTACCGTCTCTGAAGAAGAAGTGCATGCTGTTGCCGCGTCAGTGGACAGTGATCGACGCCATACGATTCGTGAGCTCGCCCACGAAACTGGATTAGCACATGCGACTGTGCTTCACATCCTGAAGGAACGCCTGGGTGTGCGAAAAATTGCATCACGATGGGCTGCGCATGACTTAACGAAAATGCAAAAATGGATGCGTTACGACGCTGCTCAGACGCACTTGGAGCGCTGTGAGCACGAAGGAGAGGCTTTCTTACTCCGTATCGTAACACTGGATGAGACAAGGACCACATCGTACGAACCAAAACTGAAATGCCAATCCCACGAATGGCGTCATTATGGATCGCCGCGAAAGTCGAAGGTGCGTCCGAGCCCAGTATGGTGAAAGTTATGATGATTCTCGTGTACGACTGTGATGGTGTTATCCTAACGCATGACATTCCTCCACAGACCGTCAATGCACAGTATTACGGTTCATTTTTGGAATGTCACCGGCGACCAGCTTTGCGAAAGAAGCGGCGACAGTTTCTGCGCAACCCACCCATCAATTCGCACGACAATGCGCTGGTGCATACAGCGCAAGCAGTGGCTGCTGTTTTCGGTCGATGGGACTGGGGAGTACTGTACCATCCACCATACTCCCCGGTCTTAAGACCTTGTGAGTTTGATTTGATTCTGAGGATGAAGGAACTACTTCGTGGCATTCGCTTAAGAGCTGTTCCAGAGATTCGACAGGCAGTAGACCGCTCCATTCGCACCATCAACAGAACAGGCTCTGGTAACGGTATACTATGCCTTCCACATCGCTGACAACGGATTCTACACAACGCTGATGACTACTTTGAAGGAGAGTAACAGGCGCAGACATGTAACTCTTTTGTATCGGTTGTGAATAAATAGTTGCCACTATCTAAGTTCCAACCCTCTTATATACCACATCTAGTAACAACAGGGTTATGTTGGTATATTTCGTGGGGAGCTACTATTTTTCTTAATTTATTGCTAATTTTGAGCTTGATGTCCTACAATATGTATTAATATCATAAAATCAATCACTTGAAAATGGCGTAAAAGGACGAAACCTGGGTTGTACTTAAATGAATAGTAATACACTCAAATGGCGGTGTGTCATTAGAAAAAAAACGTGATTTATTAGAAGAGGAAGTCGTTCAATTTGGCTACATGCAAATGAGAAGAAAACGAGATAAATGACAACTTCAAGAGTAAAGAGGAGAAACATAGCTAATCAGCTATTTGATAAAGAATTTCGGCTTTTAAATACTGTTGAATATCTAACTCAATTAGTAATCAAAACAAAATGGCAAAAATAAATAAATAAATAATGCAAAAATGCAACAGGTACGGTATGAAAACATTATTCTTCAAAATAGTGAAATAATTAACAGAATGACGGAATTTAGTCTCTACAAATCAGTAATTGGACCTATTTGGCTTGTGTTTGAGCTCTAACAAAAACCAATGAACACAGTTTCTGAGGTTCTGAAAACAAATTATTTCGGAAAATATATGCTCGAATCAATGGATACAGTGAACGGTGCCTACATGCAAATAAAGATGCAAATAATTTCACACGTAGAGAATAACGGAGTCACCAGTAAAGAATAGCGGATGATAACCTTTTTTTGAGAAGACACTACAGGGTAGGGTATTTTCTAAGAGTGGAAGTGGTAGACAATGAAAGAGGATCGGTTTTATGATGTTGCACTAATCTGGAAGTAACCAGCCAATATGACTGGAATGAAAAGCAACAACAATGAAGTAAAGATACGAACGATGAATAAAACCAAAGCCTAAATATGTCTGCTAATGTAAGCTACAATAAGGTAAGGAACACTTATAGCAGGTAACTCGTCACATGAAAAGTTTTACAAAACATTCAGACAGTTAACAAAATGAAGTAAACCATAATTTAATGAGATACTGTCGAATTAATTAAATTAATAAAGGTTTTAGAGACTAAATAGTTGTTCACAGTATTGTGATCTATGTCAGGGGTAATATATTTCTTTTGTGAATTATGTCAGGCGTAATAAATTGATGCACCTCTAAGATACTCGGTTGGATTAAAATGAAGGAACCCCTGAAAGACTACTCGAATCTAATGTTGTTTAACTAAATTGTGGTACATTCATTATCACAACTAATTATCATAGAGATAATTTTTTTTAAATCTCTTATCATACCACCAAATGAATGTCAGCTTTACGTTTGACCAAAGAGGGAGATTCTGTTATTGAATTTGAGAAGAATTTTAAAATAACGAAGATTTAGTTATAGAGGCTCCCAGATATTCCAGTTGTTGTGTAAGGTAACCAAAACATATTCTATGTTTACATTTATATTCCAACTGACTAATATTTGATGGTTTTATGGAAAAATTATCAATCTGCATACTATGAAAAAGTTACGTGAAGTAAAGAATACTATTGGGGAAAAATTAAACTATATTCGGACCGAGAACAAAACTAATCTGCCCATACAGCCGAAAATAAAATCTGCAGCTAATGTATACACATCTGGTATTGTACATTTTAAGACATAAGCAGCTATATCTATGTGCACCCTTCATATGGGCACCATGCACAGGAATTTTTCAGGACGACAATGTACAGTGCCACTGGATGGAAATTATTGTGATTATTTGAAGAGAATTCTGAGCAGCCTCACTGAAAGATTTCTTACGACATTTTGGTTGTTAAGTTGTTCATTTCTTTCTAAGTAATTTCGCTTTCAGTTTCATGAACTTCACACACATTTCCTTTTTGTCGACCTACACAGTTGTTTCTTTTTGCGTGAAGTCAGTATTTGTGTTACGTTTAATCGACGAAGTCAGTTTCTGCCGAAATCTGTTGCTATACAAACGCCCCTATGCTTATAATTAACCCTCAGAAAGATGAATACTGTACATGAAAGTGATTGACACTTCGAAAAAGACAAATAACAGTGAAAAATGTTTGTTATAACTTACGTGCAGGTGTGCTTCTGATGAATCCCTCGAAGACAGCCGAATTCAATACTGGGAGACAATTAATCACGGCAACTTATGGAAAAACTGCTGTATTATTCTGCTCTGTCCTATGGAGCCGTTCTTCTGAATTCTTGTTACAAGAGCTACAGTTTGGGTCGGACGTTACAAGCAATAGATCCAGCTGCTCTTAAGGTAGAAGATAGGTGAAATAACAGTTTTTACTCTGTTCGTGGGTGACACAGGCACAAGAGATTACAGTTACGAAAGGCTGAACACTTAACATAGATGCGACAGGAACAACCAACTTCACTATCGATGAAAGAATAGAATTTAATGTAGGTGTTTTCACATAGCATGTTTTATGCTTACGGTAATAGTGTAGCAGGCTGAAAAGATTACAGATCAGGTGTACCTTCGAAAAGGCAATTTGTCTGCTGCAACAGCAGGATAAAATAGTTCGTTTCTTTCTCAACTCATCAGAGTTTCGAAATCTTTTCTCTCTGTTCGTTAGCTCATCCACCACAAACTCGCCGTGTCGCCGCACAGGATGCAATATTTGAGCCGTCGCGTCTGTCGGATGTCCGTGGATTTACAGCCATCGTCTGTATTTGCCACACATTAATAACCTGTTGCATTGTCGACATATCGGTACACATGTTTCCACTTCCCTGCCTGTGCCGCTGACCTGTGTCTGCCAATGGTTCCGAAACCGTCAACAGCGCGAAATTCCGGTTTAACAATGTATGTACATGTCCCATATTTCATAACGACAATAGAAACCCCTTAATTGACGTTCTACAATCTACACGCTACGACGTTGTTACTAACAAATGCCCCATGACCGTCTTGTTGAAACTGATAATACGTCAATTGTTTTCAATTTTTACTACATCTGCAAACCGTGAAACAATAACAAAGAAAGAAGTGCTAAAGCAACAGGAAGGAAATAGAGTAGAAATAAGTGACTAGTCTTTACTGTTTAATACGATAGCTGCTTAAATGTAATTAACATACACAACATCTGTTGAGCGGAGTTAGTAAATAGCTTTTGGAAGGCAGCTGTGGCCAGAAATGTACCGTTGGGATGTAAAATAAGTTTAAAGATCGGATCACTTTCAAATCTGCCGCTGCACACATTTCGCACACGAACTGAGAAGATGGTGGTGCCGTCAGTCCCCTGGACATAATGTGCTTTCTATTTACAATCACTGCTTCAGCATTCTGCTCAACAGTCAATTTGGGTGTGGACATTTTTCTTTTATGATGGCAGCCATTCTGAAATTGTGTCTTGTGCGTTAGACATGTGATCACAACTTGTCCATAAAATTCGAAAGGTATCGTGTCGTTCCCAATGACTGCGAACGTATTCCACCTAACTCCGGGTGGCGCTGCAACAGCACGTGGGAAGTGAATTGCATATTATTATTATTGGACATTATAACCTGTTTAGGTACCGTGACAGTGTTTCAAGAAATTGTAGATAACATTTGTTGTGGACTGGCAAGACAGCCAATCCACAGTGACGGGTAGCCGAAAGGCACGCGTTTAAGCTCACGCAAACTGGAGTGAGGTCTGGAACAGTTAAGGGAATTAATAGTAGCAAATAAAGTACGTAGTTGATGTAATACTTAACTTTAATCCATAATTGGTGTACATCGCTCTTGATGATACATAATTAAAATCTCAATATAAACTGGTAATGGCGCCTTGCTAGGTCGTAGCAAATGACGTAGCTGAAGGCTATGTTAACTATCGTCTCGGCAAATTAGAGCGTATTTGTCAGTGTAGCATCGCTAGCAAAGTCGTCTGTACAACTGGGGCGAGTGCTAGTAAGTCTCTCTAGACCTGCCGTGTGGTGGCGCTCGGTCTGCAATCACTCACAGTGGCGACACGCGCGTCCAACGTATACTACCGGACCGCGGCCGATTTAAAGGCTACCACCAAGCAAGTGTGGTGTCTGGTGGTGATACCACAACATCCACAACCAGCCACTGATTAATAACATTTTATTGAAAATGCATGTCTTTCTGTTGTCAATAAAATAATACTGAAAAGAGAAACTGTCAGCGGAAATTATCTACGAGAGCTCTTTATTGTTTGACCTCTAGCTGTCCTTGAGAAATATAATTTCTTTTCATTTTCTTTGGTACAGATGAGTAGCACATGTGAACATGATCGTCATCGTTCATGAATCCTTCTTCTGAGCGTCATTTCCAGTGCTGTTTAGTGATCCAGCGGATTCATGACAGAAGTTTCCAGCAAGGTTAACGGAACTTGAAAATTCTCGTTGGCAGCACTGTTATCCCATAGAGGTACATGAATCCAGGCCCAAAAGGAGAACGTGTTACCATTGTTGTGCGCTTGAAGTTACTGCAGAACTTTCAGATGATATGTCAGTGAGGTTTTATTAGTGTACGTGGGGCTCGTGTTTTGTGTACAGCGTACTGCTTATTTTCAAAGCGCTAGAAATGAATCTTATATGCAAAACACAATCGAATAAATGGGCAGATTTCTGAAAACAAGCATACCGTCGAAGAATCCGATTCTGGAAGTGAACAAATGCTAAGTGTAAGTAAAAAAGGAAAACAGTGGCCTAAGTTTAATGAAAGAATGGTATATTCTATATAGAATCAGCTACATACCATCCAACGAACGTGAGTACACGAATAGCTAGGTAACAGCTCAGTACACATCAAATAACTGGATTCCACAACACTACAGCAACCGCAAGTGTATATTGCTGACATACGAGCCGGCCGGAGTGGCCGAGTGGTTCTAGGTGCTACAGTCTGGAACCGCGCGACCGCTACGGTCGCAGGTTAGAATCCTGCCTCGGGCACGGATGTGTGTGATGTCCTTAGGTTAGTTAGGTTTAAGTAGTTCTAGGGGACTGATGACCTCAGAAGTTAAGTCCCATGGTGCTCACAGACATTTGAGCTGACATACGAAGTTAACCGTTTAGTATTTTGTTTAATAACTGCCTCTCACACAGTTACAGATGACATGAAGTTCGCTGAGTAAAAACGACAGCAAAGAAAAAAAAAAAAAAAAAGAAAAAAAAGCACACAGAAAATATGTCGCAAACAGCGACAATAATTCTCAAAAACATTCTGTAACATACAATAAATATGGTAGGATGAAAATATCCATAGAAAACTGTATTTCAAGAAACTAATAGTGAAAATGTAATAATGTGTCACTGTGTTTGTATAACCATGGTATTTTCTGCATGTTTTAGATTAAAAAATCCACTGGTGATGGTGCTATTTGTCGCCGAAACTAGTTGGGGAAAATAAAGAAATAAACGAATAATAAGGTGTTTTGCATCAAGGCAGACTCAATTTCTGATATTGTTGTTTTTCACTCTGGACGTCCATGGCGAGGTCCGTCTATGCAAACACGACACCTTGCAGCGCGGTACCGATGTGCCCAACAACATGCCGAATGGACCGCGAGGCATTGGCAACACGTTCTCTTCATCAATGAGTGTCTCATATGCCTTCAACCAGACAATTGTCGGAGACGTGTTTGGAGGCAACCCGGTCAGGCTTACCGCTCTAGACACACTGTCCAGCGAGTGCAGCAAGATGGAGGTTCCCTGCTGTTTTGGGGTGGCATTATGTGGGGCTGACGTACGCCGCTGGTGGCCTTGGAAGGCCGTAACGGCTGTACGATACGTGAATGCCATCCTCCGACCAATAGTCGGAGGCTTTCGTCTTCATGCATGACAATTCGCGCCCCCATCGTGGACATCTTGTGAATGACATCCTTCAGGATAACGGCATCGCTCGACTAGAGTGGCCAGCGTGTTCTCCAGACGTGAACCCTATTGAACATGCCTGGGATAGATTGAAAAGGGCTGTTTATGGACGATGTGACCCACCAGGCACTCTGAAGGATCTATGCTGCATCGCCGTTAAGGAGAGGGACCAACAGCGCCTTGATGAACTTGTGGATAGTATTCCACGACGAATATAGGCATGCCTCTATGCAAGAGGACGTGCTTATGGATATTAGAGGTATCGGTGTGACCAGCAGTCTGGAACACCACCTCTGGAGATCTCGCTATATGGTCGTACAACATGGAATGTGTGGTTTTCTTGAGCAGTGAAAAGGGCGGAAATGACGTTTATCTTGATCTCTATTCCAATTTTCTGTACAGGTTCCGGAACTCTCGGAACCGATGTGATGCAAATTTTTTTTTTGATTTTGATATATATATCTTTGTCGCTATAAACCGAAGGTAATGGATCAGCGTGACTTGGAAAGACATGCAGGATGCCTTGCAGACGTGTGCGCATATCGTACCGTCATATCAGTGAGTTTGAAAGAGGGCGCATTATTGGTATGAGAGAATATGATGCAACAGTTCGGAAAATTGCTGTGTTTCGTCAGTGTAACAGTTGGGTGAAGAATGGTTCACGGAAAACTGTAGAACACGACGAGGTGGGTCAGGTCGCACCACTTAGACCACCCTCGAGAAGATCGGCACCTTATCCGAATGGTATTGCAGGACAGATCTACGTCCTTCTCAGCTCTGGCGCAACAGTGGAACTGTGAGACGTACCGTACACTATCAAAGATTGACGGTCCGTCGCCGTTTGTTATTCGGCATGAGTTACGTGCGCGTCGTCCACTTCTCCACCTACCTTTGACGAATGTGTAGAAACATGCTCGGTGGTCATGGTGCATGGAAAGACGTCTCTGGTGACAGGAACGGAATCAGATAGAGTTTCAGACGAATGAAGGTTTGTTAGAAAATGACGATCGCATTTGGTTCGCCAGAGATAGGGGGAGAGCGTCACAGTGACAGCATTTATACAAGATATACAACGCCAACTCAAGGCCTTAACGTATGGGGTGCTATTGGTTGAACCACAATCACTGTTGATGCGTATCAAGGGACTGTGACTAGTGTGACCTACGTGAATGACGTCCTGCGACCTGTAGCCATACCCTTCCTGCACAATATCCCACAGGCCATTTTTCAGTAAGACAATGCACTACCACATGTTTCTGCACGAACACGTGCGTTCTTGGTGTCATAGAATGCCAGCCTTTGGCCTGGCCCGCCAGATCAGACTTGTCTACAATCGAAAATGTATGGGGTACGGTGAAACGATGGGTACAGCGCTGTGACTCAATGCCAACGACCACAGATGAACTTTGGAACCAGTTAAATGCAACATGGATGTCTATACCACAGGACGGCATTCCCGCCTTATAAGTGTCGATGTTATCAAGCATGGAACAAGTTATCAAGGCCCAAACAGGACCCTGTGCCTACTGGACAACGGGACACATGCTGATCCGAGGTGACTGAAATGCTAATCCACTAATGAAGACGTATGAAGATCCTATTTCTATTAGTTCAAAGTATTCGTCTTTTCTCTGAACGTGAGTGTATATAACGTATTAGCTCAGAGGCAGCTTAATGTTCACATCGATAATGCACTAGGAACTACAAGTGTAAACACTTTCGTAATCAGGATTTGTGAAATTTTTTTTGTCTACAGAATTAAAATGAATTGACAAAGTATCGTGAAGGACCATACGATTTTCAGATATGCAATGTATGGCGCCCGAATGTTGTGGCTTGATGCTGCATGTGGCACGAATGCAGACACTATGTCTGTCACGCGTTCCTAGATAAACGACTCTAACGTGGAATGATGGTGCATCACGCCGTCTGAGGATTAGACAAAAATTCGGATTTCGCGGCGTAGTTATGTCTAGGATAAGTTTTCAATATTGCTGAGGAAATGTAAACCGCCCCTACAGGACGATCGCAAGTGTTTGACAACGACCATCACATCGCCTCCGTACAAGGCCTTTGTCGGCCTACTGTTATATCGCTGCCGATTTAAATGAGAGGTGTCAGGAACAAATTTCTAAAAGGACTACACGAAGAAAAATGTAGTCGATGACGCCATTGCTTTTGGTTACTCACTGTTTGACTCCTTACCATCTCTTGCTACGTTTGATTTTGGATTTTCGAACTTCTCTTTTCATCTTACAAGTCCTTTAACTACCTGCCGCATTGTCATCGATTTGCAGAAATCTAAGCACCACATGCAAAATCTCTGGTCGACTGTTCATTACTCGTTCTTTTGTAGGCTATTTCTATCATTGATAAATTAAATTAAATTAAGGGGACACTATTTACTAGGAAAAGTTATTTAAATAATTGAACAAGAGAGGGATAGCAAAATCTGGGAATTTGAGAGTGGTAATTTTAAGATTTTGATGACTACAGGTCTTATATGCTTAGCCTACGAAGTAGTGTTGGCACTGTCCACTTAGCGAGTAGCAGCGTTAATCCGCTTCTCTGAACTTCTCTCTTGCTGGTTGATATCGGAATCCTTCCGAGCTTCTGCAAGGGGTTGTTGCTGAGGATTTGTACTTTATTAGCCAGGCTTAGAGTGCAGATTCCGTGTCTCAGAGAATTTCTCGCTTGTGGTTACAAGTACAGTCATTACCGAGAATTCGCCGGGGGAGAACTAGACACCCTGTGCGCGTAGTCTTAGGCAGAGCCTATTCTGTTTTGTTAGCGCAACAGTAAGATACTCTCACGAAGCTCACGAAGCCACACTACGTGTGGCTGTGTAAAAATCAGACTCTGATGTTATTAGCGAAAACTTCCTATACTGTTGGCAAGACTATATCGGCCAGACTGCTTCTTCCAAGTACTGTCAATAAATAGTCTGTAACCTGCTAGTTACCCTTAGCTGCAATTACATTAGAGTAACGTCGTTTGTAGGAATAGTAGCCGTATTAAAACTTACCTCATGTCTCTTACTCGGAGTCCTTGCCGTGTCACGAGAAGCCTCACGTCCCTGCGTAGCCAGGACCTGGTCTCTCTTTGCGCTGTTCGGCGCGTGAGGCAATGCACTGCTGGGGGTCGCTGACGCACGCCTGTGCGGTGGTGCTCTGTGTGCTTAGTCTTAGGCACAGCCGATTCGAATTCAGGTTGAGCACGGAATTTGCACTTCCAGTATTTAGCCGAAACGAAAGGAAGTGGTGGCGTTAAGTTTCTGCTCACCAGTCTTTGCGCCAATGTCCTGGAATAATTCCCAAAGCTCTCCGCTGTGTCTTGTGAAGTGATGGCATGGGAGATTGCGGTGATCCGTCTGTCGGACGGTCCCCGTTAAGCTCTGCGGCCAGCTGGGTGCTATGTGCCTGCACCATGTTTCGCCCTCTCCCTTATCATCATCATGCAACACAAGCGTAATACTAGAATACAGAAGAATCTTTCACACTCATCTAAGTTCTGCACATATCCATACGACACATTTTTCACATATACACAAGGCGCGGGCCAGGTGTGTGAAGAAGCAGAACGAACACCTTCTACGACAGGTGGCTGAACCTGACGTGTGGAACATCGAAGCATACAATGCATTACGACATTTAGATTTTTTTTTCTTTCTTACATTGGAGGACTCGGATCGGCCTGCATTTCATTCTCTACGAGTAAGGATAGAAAGGGCAGTTCGACTAATGATCCATTGGAGTGTCAGGGACTTTTCATCCAAATAACAGGTAGGTTGGTACTGAGGTCAAAGATACTCGGAATTTGGAACTGCTACCTTTTTTCCATTTTTCTTTCTCTGCATCAAGGAGAAGAGCAGGTTGATTGTGATCTGGCTCATTAAAGAGTCGCTGTTCTTTCCAGCAAAATGTCCCAGCTTGCTGGGAGTGGACCAGAGGGAATCCCAAGTGGGAATAATTTGGAGGGGACTTCCAGTTACGTCTTTCAGTTGATAATCAAGGGAAACCTTCTCAGAATCTTGGTCGGAACTGGAAGACTGGGACTGTTTTAACTTATTCTTGGGAATATGTCTGGGATGTTTGTCCCACAGAGAAATTAAAAAAAAAACCTCTCAATAAGGGACGTCTACATTGCATCGACTACTCCTGTAGCAATAACAAATGCTCTGTAGCAGCCTAAGAAAGACAGATCCGACCATTTGATTCGAAAACACACACTGCAGACAGTTACTACACTGCCATCAGAAAGTTTCTGTCAAATTATGCCGACAATCTCCTGCAAAACAAAACAGGACAGAGTGAAAAGGGAAAAAAAGCCACGTCAACAACATTTAACTCCGAGTTTCCGTGGAATCAAACGTAATTTGTTGGTTTCAATTTTACCTCACGATGTCACTTTTATCAGTCTCCACCTCCAGACAGCCAATGGCACTTTGATGCGGGTATAAGCACATGGTCGCCCATTAAATCGCAATACGCATCCAGAAAACCAGAAAATTGACAAGCCGAATTCCACACCAGCGCACAGAAATATACTTTGGAATTCTTGTAGACTGCTCATGCCATGAGAAGAACTCCACGGAATTGTTTTAATATCTACCACTTTCAGCCAGTCAACATCGGGAGCAAAGTGCAGGCATTTTCACTGCTCACTTCATTTCCTTACTAATAGCAGTTCTTTGAAAAGCTCTGCTTCCCCCCCTCCCCAGCCCCCCATCCCCCCGAGGAAACGTCATCTTGGGAATATCATTTGCTCTTGAGTCAGCATAGTAAGCTCCAACGACAATCGATTTAGAAGAATTACGAAGAGACTTCCCCGTCACTTCCAGGCTGGACACAGCTGGAAACAGGTTGTGGAGTCCAGAGCAGCTAAGAGGACTGGTCGTCCATTTGCGCGGCCGGAGATGGTGGTCTCCTGCAATAGATGCAGTAGTAGTACGGACCACTATTGGTCTGCCGGTCCCAAGTACTGCTGGGACAGGAAATGGAGAGACTCGCAATAGGTTGTAGATCAGACATTCGTAATAGAAAGGACAATGTGAAGATACGCTCTTCATTTTTTTTGGGGTGGGGCGCATCTAACAAACGGTTATCTTAGATTATCAACAAAGTCTCAATTTTCCTTAGCGTCTTTCGTTTTGAGTTTCATTGTAACACTTCTTGTAAACGTAGTGTAAAAAAGGTACGTTGTTATTGGTAACACAGTATATGTTGACACTACAAATTCAGAAAGTTTGGACTCAGTGGGAAGTTTATAACCTCAAAAGTGATGTACAGGGCCTATGAAATGGGGAGCTACCAGCAAAGCACAAAAGATTTTTCCTCACAATCAACAAAAAATAGGTGCTTCTGATTTTATGATAGCTGCTGCGTCAGGCATAGCACGACAGAAATATTTCTGAACAGCTCATAGGTTTTATGTGTTTCGTTTGAACTTTTAATGTATGAAGCTTATAAGCTCAGACAACAAACCTATATTTCACAGGGAAACTCCCCACCGCCGCATCACCCTCAGATTTAGCGGTAAGATGGCTCAATGGACAGCCCGACAAAAACTGAAGGCAAATCAAGCATGAAAACGGGAAGGTGTACTGAACTGAAAAAAAGAGAAACAGTAATTGGTCCAAGAACAAGAAATACAATAAAGAGAAATATGCGGCAGCAACGGCGCCTTGGGTAAGTGCTAATCGTGTAAGACATGTAAGCGGGCGAGCCGTGTTCGGAACTCCCTCGTGCCATTACAATTTTTTCTTCCAAACCATTACGAACTGTCCACCCCGTCACCGAAAGTTTGTTCTCTTTCTATGGTGTTGGCAGTTGTCATATTACGCACTGGTTATAAAACACGAAGGATATGGTAATAACACATTACTGTCGCAAGTAAATGTGATGAATAATGAGAACAGGCGACGTATCACGCAGACGTCTCAGTGAAATGAAAACAACAAATAAACGGGTGTGAACTGTATTACAACAAAGGAATTCAAGAGTCAAGAATTCCAAAACGGAACCCTACTTCAAAAAAGGTTAAAAACACATGTTTTGGCAGAGCACAGAGAAAACGTGTGATTGTGAAACTGTTTACGTTCATTTGTTCAAATTATGTGACAAACTATTATGCTGTCATTATTTCCTTGGGAGTGATCACATTCACGTTCATACGAACACCTGTATCAGGCAAGGATGCGTTCGTCACTCACTTAACAGTCGTACAAGAGATTTCTATCATAGGACTCAAGTACTGTCACTAATGCCGTGTACGACACACCGGACGTGTTTTCCAGAGGGGGATTCGATTGACTTGTCGCCTTGTCATCAAACGTTTGCGGTTCCCATCCGAAAGCCACTTCCTTTCGGCTGCTAACAGATTAGTTGTGCAGAATGAACTGTCATTTACGTTCCTACCTTACACCTCGTTGCTGCAAACGGACGATACACAACGACACAGGCACAACTTTGAATAAAGCGAATAGGGGGAAACAAAATTAGCACGAGTGACGTTTGAACACAATTCGCCCGCTGGGCAGTCCAACACCGTTACCACTTACCCACGACGCCGTTTCTCTTCCCGCCTGCTCTATATTGCACTTGTTGTTTTTGGGCCATTCACTGTTTCTATTTTGCTTTTTTTCACAGTTCAGTTCACATTCTTCCTGTTTTAATGCTTGACCTGTGTTCAGTCTTCGACGGGCTGTCCACTGGATCCTCTTATCGCTAAATCTGTCGAGGGGGAGGGGGGAGAAGGGGGCGGGGCAATGGGGAGTGTCCCTTGTCAACTGAGCCGCGTTGGTTCTTGATCTCGAAAATGTGAGAAGTGTTGTTAGATTGTAGCCTTTAGTTTGTTAGTGCATTAGAGGAAGGAAAAGATTACGTTATTATATTAGGTACTAACAGACGACTGATGATGGCAGTTGGCGAAACCGGTCATAGTGAATTATATTGTAAAAAGCATCAGGGCGGATATTTTATGAATAAAATTCCAAAGATGAACGTGGAATCATTTATGGACTGTTTCAGTTGATAATTTCTTGTAATTTGTTCAGCAGTAGAAGGCAAACAAGCCATATGTTCTAACGTTGCAAGAATAAATAAAAGATCACTAGTGCTACTCCTTTAACTTGATTACTTGGAGAAAGATGCTGTGCAACCAGTAATATTTTGCGTACGTGAAACTTGAGAACATAGATCATCAATAACTGGAAGCCGTGGAGAATATTTGTAGAAGATGCATATAGACGACTGGATCTAAATGACAAATGGCACAACCATGAACACGAAGAATTAGAAACATTATGTCCAGCATTTATCCGTATGAAAGTCATCGATACTCGGTGATTTAAGTTGACTTTTAGTTAGACAATGACGTAAATGAGTATTCTGACGATAATAAAGTTCTGTGAGAGCAGAAAGTGATTTTTAATACTGGGAAATACTACGATGAGACGTTTGTGAATGAAATCCATAAAATCATTAAGTTATTTTTATTTACAAACAAACACTGAAGATGGATTGATTAAAACACATGTTTCTGATATCCCTCTCTTTTCGTTTTCTTCTTCGTCTCTCAGGGCTTGTAAAACCACTTTAATAATTTCCTCAAACGATTTGATGGAAAAAACAAATGAAAAGAACAAATGACTTCCTCTAATAAGACGATAGAAATACGAGGCACAGTGACATTTTTGAATTCATAACGAACTATAAATTTAAAATAATGATTTTGTAGGTAGTACTTAGAAGAGATTTATGTGTAACACCCGACAAAAATAAAAACCTGTAAGCATTGCTCAAAAAATGGAGGTACATCAATTATCACAAGAAAGAAGAATTGTAAAAAAGAAGCCACTTATTGGTGCGTTTTTGAAGTGCAACCGATAATGACTCCGATGATGGATAGTTGTCTGATGTACCGTCTGCTTAGTTTCTTCTTTCAGAGATTCAGACTGGTTCACTTGTTCTGCACTAATAATTCTCTATTATCGGATAATAAAAGAAAATCGTACGAGAGGAGAGGAATAAAACGGCTGGTAAGCGCAATCATCGCAAGACTTTTTCACTCGTAACCGAGTTCGCCTCGTATCATTATAAGAACGTGGAAAGCGCAGCGCCGATGCCGCCAGGGAACGGGGTGAATTCCAGGCACTAAAACTCGTTAGCGTACTTAACGCAGGTAAAGGTTCATTACCTTTCATGAGATTACGCGTTCAAAATTTCCGACAATTACGTCTAGTTTCTCGTTTAAGTAGATTACATTTACCGGAGCCAATCAGCGCTGCGCCCTTTATTCAGTAAAGAGCGACTAACCGTCGAGACATTCACGCGATTAAATGTAAAATGTGGGACGTTGGTGTACTGTATTAGAGAACGCAAAACAATATAGTTTTTTCGGAACCGACAAGCTCCTATAAACTTTTCCGTACATTACAGCCTTCAACGATATGCGATCGTTTTCTGTCACATATTCACCTTCGACTTCGTTGGCATTCCGGGAATTTCCTGTAACTCAGATTCCAGCAAAAATCTTCTTTGGGGCATCACCGATTCACCTCACTATATGTCGCAGCACATTCATTTCGTTTTCATTACACTTACGTCTTCCACTGCATGTTGTCCCATGAGCCACTATTATTTTTCCACTCTCTCTTAGTCACTGACAACATGCGTCTCTCCTTTAATCACTGATTTACCCTCATTTTTTAAATTTAAAAGCCCACGACCCACTACCGGAAATCAAAACTAGATACAAACACTGACTGCATACTTCTACCTATCAGATAGGGTACAAAGAGTAGAGATAACACATATTTTATATAGATCTCAACATTTAGTAAAACACTTATCAGAACCAAAATACATTAATATAGGGGTTCCGCAAGGTAGCATATTAGGACAAATACTGTTTCTGATATACATCAATGACTTTCCCAGTAATGTTACTCATGGTGAAAAAATCCTCTTCACTAATGACAGCAATATTATAGTCACTGGGAAAACAAGAGATCTCCTTACTGAGAAATCAAATGAAGCTCTCAAGAAAGTTTACGATTGGTCAATAAGCAATAAAGTGACATTGAATATAAAGAAAACTAACGCCATGAATTTCAGTTTCAAGAGGAAAAATGACAATGTTAAATTAAATGTAGATGGCACCTCTATAGACTGTGTAAGAAATGCAAAATTTCTAGGAATGAATGTTGATTCTTAGTTGAAGTGGTGTGAACACACAAAGGTACTTACGAACAGAATGTCGTCAGCATATTATGCACTTAGAATCCTATTATCAGTGTATAACATGCAATGTCTTTTAGTTACATATTATTCATATCTACACCCAATTCTTAGCTATGGCATTCTTTTGTGGGGAACAAATACACAAAGCATGAACACAATTTTCAAACTCCAGAAAAAGAGCCATAAGAATAATAACCAAAAATACTAGTCGAGCTCATTGTAGAGATCTGTTCAAAACACTGGGGATTTTAATTGCTCCATGTGAATGCATTTACCAGTCAGTTTTACACATCAAAAATATCATTCGTAATTCCTGCACAAACAGCTCTGTCCATGACCATGCAACAAGAGACAGAAAAAAATAAACATAATACGCAACACGGCATTTTCTACCAAGGAATAAAACTGTACAATAAATCACCAAAGGAGATAAAAAATTGCAATAATACCCTTATTTAAAAAGGCCGCTAAAATGTACCTGTTATGCAATACATTTTATACGTTGAAGGATTACGTAGCTAAAACAGAGCAGGGGTTTGATAAAAAATATTATAGAAATAAATAATAATAATAATGATTATAAAATACCCAACATACCACATAACACCTTCCACTTTCTGTTTTCTTGCTTCTTTTTTCCTTTCTAGAAATACTTAGCCCAAAGCTATGCATAGCACAATACTATCACCTCTTCCTCTTTCTGAGCTCAACATCTCACTCATTAAGGGGAGATGCTGACTCAGTTTTGATGGCTAGCAAATGGGAAGTTGCGGTACAGAAAATGGCCCAGATATCACCAGTGTGTGTGTGTGTGTGTGTGTGTGTGTGTGCGTGTGTGTGTGTGTGTGTGTGTGTGTGTGTGTGTGTGCGTGTGTGTGTGTGTAGTGAGTGAAGCGTTATGAAACAATGTATATAGTGTGAGCTGTGACTGATAGTGAGATATTAGTGAACAGTGTGGCATTACAATGTTTAACAAGTTATTTGTAAAAAAATCGGGAATAAATCTAATGATTGTCTCTAACTAGAAGTCTGTAAATACATGTGTATGCGAATTAGCTTATTTTAAATTGATCTAAATTTGTAAATACTTTGACATGTCCTATATTCTTGTAAAAAGAAATCTACAGATGAATAAAGCTGCTACTACTACTTCCATCGTCGAACAGTTGGAATAGTTGGTTTGAAATTTCTATTTCGTTTGCCAAAATCACTTGAGGCCATTTCCAGATTTACGCTCATATCTTTTGTTCTGAACTCAGTCATTATTTTCCGCTGCCTTAAATAATAAAAGGAAACTATTTAATTATATCGATAATTTCATTGTAAGTATATACTATATACACAATATTTGGGATTGCAAAAACTAGGCTTTGATTTCTGGTAGAGAAAATTAGAGAAACAGAACATATTTTTTTAAAATTATATACTACAAAACGATTTCACTGGAACGAAGTGCGAACCTGAAGGTAACGTGTGTACAAAAAGTATGCTCAATTCTGAAAATAAAATACACTCTAGACAGTATTTGAGATTTAGGTTTTGCTATTTTCATGCTTCTCTGTTACAAAACTTTTTGCATCATTTTAAGAAAGGTGATAAAATATTTTTGCATAGCTAGTACGACAGGAAACAGATTACCTACTATTTGCGCAATAAGAAACAAATAATCATCTCTCAGGATGATTAAATAATCAGAACTAGTTTCAGCATTAGGATAAATATCAACATAAAAAATCGAATTATACATCTGTTTCAGGAAGAGTCACCAATTATGGGTGATTTCTGTGCTGGCGAAAGCTGTCGCCAGCACATAAATTGGCAAACAAGCTGCGAGAGGATCGATTGTAGGCACCAGAGCTAGTGAGCCTATCAGGAGAGAGGCCAAAGACAAACTTGCAAGAAACGTGCCTCCAATGCCCTCTCGATGGCCAGTATTTAAATCGCCACCGGGACTGGAGAGCCTTGCCCTTCCCATTAACTACGTCCATCTGATCGGCTCCTTTCTCTCCCACCGTCCTTCCTACATCACCATCCATAACACAGATTCTACACCTTTTTCCTCTCCGCTGGTGTGCCCCAAGGCTCCGTCCTTTCCCCCCTTCTGCACCTTTTGTATATGGCGGACATGCCGCCGCCGTCACCCCCCCGTCCACCTTCTCCAGTTTGCCGATGACACCGCCTTCCTTGCCATTGCCCCCACCCTGCAGCGCTCCCAACACCTTCTCCAATCCCATCTTGACCGGTTCACCGCTTGGTGCAACCAGTGGTTGCTCAAGATCAATCCCTTCAAAACCCAAGCGATCACTGTAGGCAAAACCACCCCTTCCTTCCGCCTCCTTGATTTCTGTCTCACCATCTATGGCCGTCCTATCGCCCTCACTCCCACCCTTAAGTACCTTGGCGTCACCCTCGACCGTCGCCTCTCCTGGACTCCCCATCCCTGGACACTCCAAGCCAAGGCACGCTCCCGACTCCATCTCCTCAAGCTCTTTCCCGGCCGAATGTGGGGTCTGGACCCCTCCACCATCCTCCACACCTATAAATCCCTCATCCGCCCTATCCTTTGTTACGCCTATCCGGCCTGGATCTCCGCCCCCCCCCCCCCCCCCTATCTTTTATAAATCCCTCCAAATCCTCGAACGCCTTGCTCTTCGCCTCGCCTATTGCATCTGCCTCCCCTCCCTCACGCGGATCCTGTACGATTTCATCCCCTTCCCCCACCTCCTACTTTTCCTTGAAAGGATACAGATCCTGTACACCTCCCATGAAAGAGGAGAAAGACTAATTGAGTTGTGTAACAAGTTTCAGCGAGTAATAGCGAATACCCTGTTCATGATTCACAAGAGGAGGAGGTATACTTGGAAAAGGGCGGGAGATACGGGAAGATTTCAATTAGATTAAATCATGGTCAGACAGAGATTCCGAAATCAGATATTGGATTGTAAGGTGTACCCAGGAGCAGATATAGACTCAGATCACAATATAGTAGTGGTGAAGAGTAGGGTGAAGTTCAAGACATTAGTCAGGAAGAATCAACACGCAAAGAAGTGGGATACGGAAGTACTAAGGAATGACGAGATACGTTTGAAGTTCTCTAACGCTATAGATACAGCAATAAGGAATAGCGCAATAGGCAGTACAGTAGAAGAGGAATGGACATCTCTAAAAAGGGCCATCACAGAAGTTGGGAAGGAAAACATAGGTACAAAGAAGGTAGCTGCAAAGAAACCATGGGTAACAGAAGGAATACTTCAGTTGATTGATGAAAGGAGGAAGTACAAACACGTTCCGGGAAAATCAGGAATACAGAAATACAAGTCGCTGAGGAATGAAACAAATAGGAAGTTCAGGGAAGCTAAGACGAAATGGCTGCAGGAAAAATGTGAAGACATCGAAAAAGATATGATTGTCGGAAGGACAGACTCAGCATACAGGAGTCAAAACATTAAGAGCGCAACGGGAATTCCACTGTTAAATGCAGAGGAGAGAGCAGATAGGTGGAAAGAATACATTGAAAGCCTCTATGAGGGTGAAGATTTGTCTGATGTGATAGAAGAAGAAACAGGAGTCGATTTAGAAGAGATAGGGGATCCAGTATTAGAATCGGAATTTGAAAGAGCTTTGGAGGACTTACGGTCAAATAAGGCAGAAGGGATAGATAACATTCCATCAGAATTTCTAAAATCATTGGGGGAAGTGGCAACAAAACGACTATTCACGTTGGTGTGTAAAATATATGAGTCTGGCGATATACCATCTGACTTTCGGAAAAGCATCATCCACACAATTCCGAAGACGTCAAGAGCTGACAAATGCGAGAATTATCGCACAATCAGCTCAACAGCTCATGCATCGAAGCTGCTTACAAGAATAATATACAGAAGAATGGAAACGAAAATTGAGAATGCTCTAGGTGAAGATCAGTTTGGCTTTAGGAAAAGTAAAGGGACGAGAGAGGCAATTCTGACGATACGGCTAATAATGGAAGCAAGGCTAAAGAAAAATCAAGACACTTTCATAGGATTTGTCGACCTGGAAAAAGCTTCGACAATATAAAATGATGCAAGCTGTTCGAGGTTCTGAAAAAAGTAGGGTTAAGCTATAGGGAGAGATGGGTCATATACAATATGTACAGCAACCAAGGGGGAATAATAAGAGTGGACAATCAAGATCGAAGTGCTCGTATTAAGAAAGGTGTAAGACAAGGCTGTAGCCTTTTGCCCCTACTCTTCAATCTGTACATCGAGGAAGCAATGATGGAAATAAAAGAAAGGCTCAGGAGTGGAATTAAAGTACAAGGTGAAAGGATATCAATGATACGATTCGCTGATGACATTGCTATCCTGAGTGAAAGTGAAGAAGAATTAAATGATCTTCTGAACGGAATGAACAATCTAATGAGTACACAGTATGGTTTAAATCGGAGAAAGATGAAGGTAATGAGAAGTAGTAGAAATGAGAACAGCGAGAAACTTAACATCAGGATTGATGGTCACGAAGTCAATGAAGTTAAGGAATTCTGCTACCTAGGCAGTAAAATAACCAATGACGGACGGAGCAAGGAGGACATCAAAAGCAGACTCGCTATGGCAAAAAAGGCATTTCTGGCCAAGAGAAGTCTACTAATATCAAATACCGGCCTTAATTTGAGGAAGAAATTTCTGAGGATGTACGTCTGGAGTACAGCATTGTATGGTAGTGAAACATGGACTGTGGGAAAACCGGAACAGAAGAGAATCGAAGAATTTGAGATGTGGTGCTATAGACGAATGTTGAAAATTAGGTGGACTGACAAGGTAAGGAAGAGGAGGTTCTATGCAGAATCTGAGAGGATAGGATTATGTGGAAAACACTGATAAGGCGAAGGGACAGGATGATAGGACATCTGCTAAGACATGAGGGAATGGCTTCCATGGTACTAGAGGGAGCTCTAGAGGGCAAAAACTGTAGAGGAAGACAGAGATTGGAATACGTGAAGCAAATAATTGAGGACGTAGGTTGCAAGTGCTACTCTGAGGTGAAGAGGTTAGCACAGGAAAGGAATTCGTGGCGGGCCGCATCAAACCAGTCAGTAGACTGATGACCAAAAAAAAAAAACAAAAAAAAAACACCTCACACAAACTCGATCCTCCTAACCCGTTTGTCTCACCCATCCTCTCCCACCCCTGCCCTCTGCCGCGCCTGTAGTATTCCCACGTCCCACCCGGTCTCCATCTCTCCACCCTCCTTACCCTCTCCCATGGTGGCTTCGGCCAGCTCCCCCTCCCTGCTGATGATGTCCTCCTCCCCTCCATCTGCCCCTCCTATCAACTTTGTTCCTCCCCCCCCCCCCCCACTACCTGTGTCTTTTCCTTTAGGCACCCTCCCTCCCTTCTCTTTCCTTTTCCCCCATCCCCCTTCCTCTGACCCTCTTTCCCCAGGCTTCACTTCCCCCTTCCTCCCTCCCCCTATCTCCCCTGCCCATGGCATCTCTGCTCTCCCCTCTCCCACTCCCCTTCCTCCTCCTCCTCTCTTGGCAGGTCCCTGGACTTGCACACGCTCAGTGAACATTCGCCAGAGATCATCACCATCAGTGTCTCGTGTGTGTGCCTTCGTTTGTGTTTAGTGTTTGTTCGCCGTCACGCCACCACTGTTTACGTGTGCCGTCGCCATCATCCATGTCATGTGCGCCATGTCAACTAGTGTTAGTGATGTTTCTCGTCCAGCGTGAACGGCTCCATATTTTTTTGTTTTTTAGTGTCTCCATTTTTTGCCCGCCGTTTTGATTGTATATTCTGTGCCACCTATATGTAATTCTTATTGTAAAAAGGCTGAAGAGCGGCGTACTATGCTGCTGACAGCCCGCCTTTGTATAAGGTGTTCAAAATCACAATAAAGAAAAAAAAAATCGGAGAGCCCAGTCAGTCATCCAGTGAGTCACCGAGTCGATTCACTTGCAGTCGCTGACAGTCGCAGTCGCAATCAGAGTCTCAGTGTCAGGCAGCACATAGCTACCAGAGCAGTGTGCATAGCGGGTCATGTACATCACCAGCAACGAGGCAAACGAGGACTATGACGGAAGAGCTTGTACCACAACACCTGAACTCTCTTAAGTTAAGTAACTCTCTGTCTGTGTTAATAAACAACCATGTAATACACGCATGCAGTTGTTATAGAAAGAGGATACCAGCCACCAAACACTGTATATACCTACGGTGACAACGAGACGACTCATTGTGCTTGGATGTTGGTAACTAAATAAAAAATTGAGCCCTACTACAGTTTCAGTTAGACAGACTGTACTTCTAAGAAAAAAGGTATACCAGATTTCTGCGTCATTGAGCTTCCAATGCCTGCAACTGGTAGTCAGTACGATTTCAGCGATACGGGAAACTTGTGTGTAGATTTTGTCAACAACGACCAGTTTTGAACGAAAAGCCGAAATTTATGACGATTTTAATGATAAATCGAATATACAAAGACTTATCGAAATTCGTGATTCACAGGAACGACTGGCATCCTCTTGCCAGTACTTCCGTCTATCTAGCAGTGACCCGTCAAACGTACCTGTGTATCGTGTTGATAACTGTCGAATGTGATTTTCTAATATTGCTTAAAAACTTCTGCAACTCTGACACAGAGCCGGCTTCCTGGGATTCTGTCATTCTTGAGAGCGTTGTTACACAAAATCTTACTTGTTCCAACTCAGTATCTTTATCAGTTACATCTACATTCTTCACACCAACATTCAAATCTTCCGAACATCCTCAGTTGCCATATGTAACACAGACGGGAGTCGAAGGTCAGCTTCTCCTTGCTGAAGTGGCGAGTTGCCTAAAGATCATGTACTATATCGGATCAAAAGTCTTCGGACACCTATTAGCGGGCATGGAACGTGTCCACCATTCGCTTTTATGAAGGCTTCAATTCTGGTGGGGGACCTTTCAGGGAGGTGTCTGAATCTCTGTGGAGGAATGGTGGTACATTCTTTCTCAAGAGCCGAGACCAGGGAAGGTAGTGAAGTTGAACACCGGGGTCTGAGCAAAGTCGACGTTCCGAAGGTGTCGGGACTATGGACAAGCCAGTTTCAGGAATTTGTCCATAAAGCAATGCCTCACAGATGCTACTTTATGGCAGAATACATTTTCATGCTACCAGAATCATTGTCTCCGACCTGATCCTGTTGTGTACACAGTAAACAATGCTGTAAAATCTGTTCGTAGCGTTTCGCTGTTGGCATTACACTTGATAGCAGATAACATTCTCCAGGAATTCACCAAACCCTTCTGTTGTGACTGACAATTCACAATTTTTCACAAACACATCTTTTACTGATGTACGTTCAAAAGGTTGATGACTGAACATACAAACGAAAGGTAGAAATAACGATGCCAATAAAAGTGAGGCAAACAAAAGTTCACTTCTAACTTTCCACAAAGGTTCGTGGTAACACTCTCACATACTAGTAACAGTCCAATTCCGAGACGAAGACGTAATCTTAAACGGTCGCAGTACACGAGGTCGGCATCCGGCGTGAACTGAACTTCAGGACTGGTTCTAGCTCCTAAATAGCTGTCTCCAGTCAGTCAGGCTTTGGCGTAGTGATACTTCCTGTAGGCCGTGGCTCGAGCTCCCCCTGTAGGATGTAGTGCTCGGAATGTCTATTTCCTTTATCTTGTGTGTAAATAGTCACTGTTTAGCATGGTGCTTTTGGTACGCCTTGGGCATAGACAACTTCGTCCTCTGTGGTGTAATATGGGTTGCCGGCCCTCAGGGGCCCTTAGCTCCGGTATAACACCTACCATCGGATTGCCACTGTCCAGTGGCGTCGCTTTCTACACCACTTCTAGCGTCGCTTAGCACTGACGGCAGAAATGTGTGGTTTATGAGTAACTGCTCGACCATCGTGTCACTTTCTTTGTAGCTCCCTATGGAGACGTTGTGCTAGCTTGACTGCTCGTACCACTTTCGAACTCACAGATTATCACTTCAGTTGATTTCATACGATTTGTTTACAACCACTGTTCACAATACTCGGTGGTCCCTGTCCGTCAGTACTTGAGATCTGCCTGGTCTTTGTTTAGCGTTTTCGCTTCAAAATCGTATTATCAACAGTCGACTTCACAAACGTTGAAATGTCCCTGATGGATCTGTTACACGGGTGACACCCAATGTCCACGTCCGACGTCACTGAACTCTCCTGACCGTCTCGTTCAGCTGTTACTGTTTCTCTAGTAACAACAAAATACCCCGCGCCTCATTTTATAGTTGCGGGTCCACCTCTCGTGACATCTGGTGGTCAATTCCACACTACATAGTGGTGTGCTGATACTTTCTATCATATTGTGTAAGCTGCTTGGATGAGTACGGGATGAAAGAATGAAGAGGTTAGATGCTGGTGCAGACGCTAATGGAGTAACGTAGAGGAGGCTTCCAAGTGTACCATTCTCATTCGAAGGCCGGATCTCCATCAGCAGTGGTCCTCAGTCCATAACATACTGTGGAGTCGTTTAGGATTTCACCCAGAAAATTAGTCTGGTAATCAGGTGGGGTAAACATTACAGAGGGTGTAGTTTGCAATATTTATGTAGAGATGTAGAAGCTTCAACACGATAGACTCGTGTGGACAGCTGGATCAAATCAGTCTGCGCATTAAAGAGCTCAACAATAACAACGAGAACATTAACATGATTCGTTTGCCACTATACAGATGTTCCTCAACAACTAAGACTACAGAGGCTATTCAAGTGTTGCTTCCAGTTACTATTATTTAACCACTGATTCACATGCCATAACTTCGATTACGCACCGAGCAGTAGTATCATTTTAGGATAAAATAAATTAGTTTCAGTCTTTCCTCTGATAGGAATTCCTCGCAATAGGGTGTCTGATGATGGTTTGGAAGAAACGTGAGCGCATAACGGCTGCGGAATACGGCACAGGCTGCTATTGGCGCCCCTGGAGTCGAGGAAATCGGCGGCGGAGGCGGAAATGGAATTCCTTGCCACCTGACTGTTCCCAGCACTCCCGTTCCTGTTAAAATATCGTCCTGGGCCTCTGCTACAGCCTCGGTGATGGTGTTGCTGCTACACCTGCCTGATACGTCTTTGATTTCCACACGGCCGTTAATAATTTTTATGACTCGTAAAAAGGATCAGGAAAACGCAGAATAGTTTCGGCTGCTACAATCTAGTATGTTTATCAGAATAAAGCAAAATACTTGAAGTATTCATTTTGACGTTATTTTAAGCAGTGGTTTTACTATAAAACTCAGCGAAAATAACACAGCTTTTAGTTGTATATAGCTCACTTTTACCTCACAGTGAATTTCGAAACTTGTCGGGAGCTTTAAGGTCTAGTTGCTAGTTAGTTATTTACATGTTCTACAGATAATTTCCGTGATTTTTGTATCAAAATAATGTAGAACTTGTCATTTTATAGGATAGATATACAAGTTCAATTTTAATATTATTGAACATGTTAGTTGTCAGTCTTACTGATACAATTACACTTAAAGCTAGGTTTTTTCTGCAGTCTACCAGTTCCTAAATAAAAATTCCGGTATGGAATAAGAGTTCTCCAGAAGAAACGCCGGCCGTTGTGGCCGAGCGGTTCTAGGCGCTTCAGTCCAGAACCGTGCCACTGTTACAGTCGCAGGTTCGAATCCTGCCTCGGGAATGGGTGTGTGTGACGTCCTTAGGTTAGTTAGGTTCTAGGGGACTGATGACCTCAGATGTTAAGTCCCAAAGTGCTCAGAGCCATTTGAACCATTTCTCCAGAAGAAATGATTAATTAAGATTTAAAACTTGCTTTGCTATCTGTCAGACATTTTATGTTATCAGGAAAATATTTTTTGTTGATACATATTGATCTCTTTCCTAATCCACTTACAGCTTTAATAATTTGTGAGGGCCACTTCTTTTGTTAGTGCTGTATGTATGGACTTCACTATTCTCCTCAAATCATAATCGGTTAATTATGATGAGGTTCATTTCAGAATATATTTAGGTTAAGGAGAAGGAGTGGACTCAGAATTAACCCATGTAGAACCGTGATTTCTTCCCAGTGGCTAAAATTTTCTCTCCTTCCAAAATTGTTTGAATTACTTAGCAAAATTTTTTACATTGTGCTTAATATGATTTAAGCCAGTTGTTTGTAAAACCATCAATTCCACAATGCTTGAGTTTTTCTAAGACAGTGATTTGATCTACACACCCAAACGCCTTTGAAAGACAACAAATAATATGAGTTGGCGATATTTTATTGTTTAAGGCTCGAAATAGTTGGGGAGTTAATCCATAAATAGCATTCTCAATCGAAGCAGACTTCTGGATTCCAAAATGAAATGTTCCACTTAAATATGAGACTACATTTGAGTACGTTACTTCGTCGAAAAGTTCGGAAAAATATATCAATAAGGAAAATAGACAATAATTATTTAAGTAGTTTTACGTCATCTTTCTTATAAAAAGGTTTAAGAATAGCATATTTGAATCTGTCTGGAGAAATTCCCTGTGCAGTGACGCATTATGAATAACACGATGGATATTACTTGTTAAATTGGAACAGCTCTTCAGAATTCTGTTTGTAATTCTGTCAAGTCCTCATGAGCTTTTGTTTTGGAGAACTTTTGTAATTTTAATAATTTCAGTGAAGTATACACTCACTGTTCGTCATCCTTGTACAAGCATGTCTGCTAGTTACGTGTTTTATTGTTTTATTGCATATCACAAATCATATGTGACAATGCTCATCCTAAAACCTCTCGCTATTTTCCTAACAAAGACTCAGGAAAGCAGTACTTTACAGATTAATGAAAAATACCATGGTGAAAAAAATGATGGTATCTAAATTCTTTTAGTATATGTTGTCAAATAAAGACAGTAATATTTCTATAGGAATATGTACCTTCCAGGAGTTTCGTCGTCGTCGTCGTCGTGTTTTTGAGCTGCTACTCTCTCCACAAAACAGATGTCCATCAGAGTTTAGGAAAACTGTTTCACTTCAAACTGGATCTAAAAGCATAATGTTTTAAGCTGTGAACTGATTCAAGCGCTTTTTCAAAATTTTACTTCCTATTACACACACAAACAGAACATAAGATTGAGAAAACCCATGGCTAACCATTTTCTCTGTCCTCTTTTCTGCTTTGGGAACATTTTCACACACATACCTATTCTGGAAGCCACTGTACGGTGCATAGGAGGGTGTAACTTGTACCATTACTAGTCATTTCGTTCCCTGTTCCACTCACAAATGGAGTGAGGGGAAGAAGACTGCATATATGCTTCTATACGATCCCCGATTTCTCTTATCTCGTCTTCACACTCTTAACGTGTTATGTACAGCAGTGGCGATAGAATCTTCCTGCAGACAATCACAAGTCCCGGTTCTTGAAACATTCTCAGCAGTGTTTTCCAAAAAGAATGCCATCCTCTCTAATGGGAATTCCTGGAGCGTTTACATAATGTTCGCATGCCGATCGGACCTACCGGTAACAAATTTAGTGGCACGCTTCTGAATTACTTCTTCCCTTAATGGCACGATGGGGAGTCTTGAGACGTACTCGACATCTGTCTACAGCACTGTTTCTACATGTAGCCTCCTTCATAGATCAGCTTCACTTTCCTATAATTCTCCCGGTCGACTGAAGCTGACAGTTCCCCTTCCCTAATACTGTCCTTCCCTCTCGTACCGCTTTGCGACTCTCTGCCTGGATATTTGTTTGACGTGACAAGTTGTAACGGGACATCTTCTAGCATTACTTTTCCTCAACAGTAGTAGTCGATACTAGTAATAATACTGACCTGTGCAAAACTCTAAATATAGCTCAGCCGTTTTTCTGAAAAAAATCATATAATTTTGTATACAATATGTAATATACCAAGCTAAAATTTGTGAAAAGCAGTTACTTTATTTTCGCTGTTAGAGTCGATACGTAATAGCTCTGAATGTACAGTTGGAATCTTTTTTTAGAAACATTTGAAACTACGAAGTATTTGACAACCTTAACAATAGAAATTGTAAACCCTTTCGAATATTGTCATTAGCGCAGAGTAAATGAGTAGTTAGCATGCCTCTGATGTGATCGGACGTAGTTTTGTATTTTGAGCGAACAGCAGTGCCTGTTACCATTAGTTTTCTTATTAATAACATAGCGATTTTTTAAAATGAACATAGATAAATTTCTAATAGAAGAAGGGAAAGATAAAATCTCATACCTTCTCGACGTTGACGTTATTCGAGATTGATGCATATCGTCATCTTCGAGAAGGTATAAGTATTTGCCTTCGTTACAAGAGACCCACGTACTCATACAACAGATTACGAGATGTCACGATTTTCGAATTACTTTGAAACGTCCTCTTGGAAAAATTACTGAATTACTGTGTTGATAAACCCCTTAAGTTATTTGATTTTCAAACAGCTGAGCAAAACTGAACGTGCACAGACATTTCTCTCTTTACTTATTCAGATCATCACTAAACTGAAACACAATATTTTTAGCGCAACGCAGTCTGAATTTCAATAATCCCTACAAAAGAATGGCCCTGACTAACAATAACCTATACCTTTCATGAAACACTTACCTCACAAAAATCTTCATTACTCGAACTGCTGCAACACAGCGAGCGCCAATACTGCCAGCTAAATAACAGATTCTAACTACTGAAGGCGCTAACTACTGATAGGCATACAAAGCAAATGAAAGATTTTGATAGAAAACAACGTATTTACCTTAATAGTGTTCAAAAGTCATAATATATATATATCAGTTCATGACATCCAGTCTTACAAATTTACTGTCTCTGTCCAGATCATCCGCTCTCAAAACTCCGCCATCTCACTCCCCACATCCACCACTGCTGGCGGCTCACCTCCAACTGCGCAACGCTACGCGCTGTTCACATCCAACTGCCCAACACTGCAATAGCAAATTCCAACAATGCACACAGCACAGTCAGTGATTTTCATATAGAGCGCTACGTGGCGTTACCAACATAAAAACCTAAACAGCCTACTTACAACTTTTACGGAAGTTTAAAGTATTGGACCCAGTGGGACAAAATCACCAATGTTATGAGATCAACATACAGTTGAAAAATATTGTGTACCTGACATTTCAATGACATCAGTATCCTTTGAGATAATTCACAAAGACGTGCCTTTCCGTTTTGGTTATGTTATATATTTATTTCACAGTAAAGTAATTTATTAATTAATTTTTCAATTTCATAAGGCTCATTCTTTAATTGCATTCTCCACTTGCATCAAAGCCCACGCTCATAGATATACTGGTGGCGCAAATCTTATTTCGAACAGTTTATTTCATCGTGGCTGTCAGTTAGTCTTAAGTCTTTAAATTATAATTTCAACAGCTGCAGCTGTAGCGGTTGTTGCCGTGTCCGTAGAACTTCTGTCGACGGACGAGGTACCCTGTTCACTTTCTTCATTCATCGCCACTTTCAAATGTAATCTGTTTCACAACGTCTTAAAGTTTTTGCTCCATTATTTTAGTACCACGACAATATTCCTTTCCGTTAATGTTACCGTATGCACACTCCTTCGTACAGTTTTCTACAGTTACTTATTTTTTGATGCTTTGTGCAAATCCTTAAATGTTCTTAGCGAAAGCCTGGTCGGTTTTTAAATGAAGATTTTCCTAATTATCTCGTCTGGTTTTAAGTCGCAGCAATAGGGAGATTTCCTTAGAACTGGAAACGTCTTTTTCGTAAAATGGTGCCCACAATCTATAAAGCCCAGGATTACTTTGTGTTAACCGTTCATAACAGTTCTCGCTACGGCATATCTTCTCGACTACGAGAATATATTTTCTCTGTGGGAAGCAAAGGGGGAGGGCTTTAATTTCTTCAACTGATTTACGTGGACCATTGTAAGCAAAAAATGCATTGCTTTCGAATTTTGGAGTAAATCGTTTCTGCTTACGCCTTGACGTAATTTGTAGTGTTCACATTCTCAGATTTTTGGAACGGAACAGTGATATCTTTCAGTTTCCATTCTGAACAGAACATTGTTTCTACCACTCTCCTCTGAAACTGTATATGTGTTTGAGTGCGTTTCAGGTTTATGGGCGCTCACCTACGCGTATTATCAGTAGCTATAGTAAGGTAATTAGAGATAGGTATTATTAAAGAGCCTAAAAAATTAAAATAGAAATGCAATGCAGTCTTTTTTTTAATTTCTTTCTCTCTCTCTGACGTAACCACACGTTCATTCTCTCACTATTACACCACGTAAGATACTACAGTTTCTGTCAAATGATGAAACTGTTCTTTCAAAACATGGGAAATATGAGAAGGAGGCTGAAATAGCAACAACAGCGATGTGTGACATGTTGTGCACTGAAACAACTTATATGGTTCCGCCACTCCGATAACACATTATAATCTCCAATTTAATGCTGTGTTTCAATATCAGCTAAAATAGAGGGAAATTATTCAGGTAAATTAACTGACGAACTCTTGTCCGAGTATACTGTCAACTAAAATGTGCCATACTGTAGTCTGTACACCAAAAGCACAACGCATTGGAGGGTATGGATCAAAAAGCCATCCATCATAGGACTGTTCCTATATGTAAGTGGGTGAGAAGGACCTTCTCTTCCCTGTTGCTGGCCACCGCGGTTGTACTGGTGTCTTTATTAGCTGTAGCTTACTGACCGTCTCTCCCACTCATTGTTTTTCCTATTCTCGCAGAGGAGCGGTATTCTGAACCACCTTGGTTCGTGGAGAGACTTGGGGCAGTTCCAGATTTAGTGCGGTGTGGGAGAGACTCCACACTTGCATACGTTTTTGATTCAGTGTTTATTACGAAATTTTAAGTAAACGTTAAACTGCATTGCTGCATGCACAGATGGGTCTAAGAAGGTGGACTCAGTTGACTATCTCGTGGTTTTCTCTGATCGTATCCCCAGGATACGGTTATCTAAGCAATTTATTGTGTGTGGCGGTGAGTTACATTCAGTTTGAGGACACTGGACCAGATGAGACTGCAGAATTCTTCTGCTCTGATTTCCTGAGTGTCCTCCAGTCGCTTGTACTTATTAAATAAAGTTTTCCAAAATATTCAAGACGCGTACCTCCTCCTACAAAAGTCTCAGGGAGAAGGTGTCAAACTGCTGAGTACCAAGCTTACAGCATTTCAGGAAAATGAATTAGGAGACGTGCCATCAGGTAGATTTGGGTTGGCAATTTCCCCGCAGCAAATATATCTACTTCGTGCTTTACACGGATCCCACATGTACTCGATACTCGGAGACGATTTGGGAAAATTTATTTCATAGTATGGCGAGCAACGGTTTGTTATGGTGGTGACTCTGGAACAGCGTGGATCTCACGTGCCCGACTCAACATAAATGCGGATCTCACATGTCTGATGCACCATGGATTTGCCACTGGATGTTAAGTATTGTCTGCATCACAAAGACTAGTCATGCGCTGGTCGGTTGATTTGGGAAAAACGACCAAACAGTGAAGTCATCGGTCCCATTGGCATAGGGAAGGATGGGGAACGAAATCAGGCGTGCCCTTTTCAAGGAACCATCCCGGCATCTGCGTGGAGTGATTTAGAGAAATCACGGAAAACCTAAAACAGGATGGCCGGACGAGGGTTTGAACCGTTGTCCTCCCGAATGCGACTCGAGTGCACTAACCACTATGCCACCTTGCTCGATCAGGTCATGGGGCAGGACCTGCAGGCAGCTGTGACAGATCGGTACGGTGCTGCACATATCGAGCTGGTTGTCGACCTTATTTACGTATTTCTTTCCATCACCCTCTCTTACATCGGACCAGGGCTCCACGCATGCAGTACCAATTTTACGTAATTTTAATAAGACAATTAGTATTAAAGTGATTTGACTGTCTATTGCAACAGTGTGAGTAAGCATCGCTGACTGTGAGCAAATGAAACTAATAATATTAGTGGTCGTACAAATGCTGCTTCTGCCACTAATAGTGATAATAATAATAATAATAATAATAATAGTAAAAATAGTGGCAGATATAAAAAGAATTTATAGGTGTATAAGGTGGGTGTTTTCAGACCTAGCGAATTCTGGGAAAGGAAATTTAAGGAAACTGCACCTGCCAAGCATACTGGAAAAAGAGGAAGATAAGATTGGAAAGAAGGATGTGCAACCGTAATGAGTGGATACAAGGACTATGACAATTATTACTGGTGCTCTAGTAGATGTATCAACAACAGTATTCTGAGGCTGGAGACATTATTCGGTTCTCTAATACAGAATAATGAGGGAGGCTATTTCAGAGCCGGATTCCAGGTGCTGAGAAGGACTTCAAGAAAGTGGCTGAGCATTGGAGTCGGACAGAAAGGATTTTTGACTGGTGGGAATGGGTTTTTCAGCCTACTTGTTCAGATACGAGCGTTAAGAACGAGGAGAAATATGCAGGACAGCGTATGTTGATACGACGGTAGAGAAGCCAGAGGATACCGAAATCTCCGCGCTTGTCTGCACGCAGCCAGGATAGCTGTAGATATGATGATGAACTGCGAGCAAAGAGTTGACCATGACCATTATAACAAACACATGGAGTAGGACAGAAAGGATTTTTGACTGGCGGGAATGGGGTTTTCAGCCTTCTTGTTCAGATACGAGTGTTAAGAACGAGGAGAAATATGCAGGACAGCGTATGTTGATAAAATGGTAGAGAAGCCAGAGGATACTGAAATCTCGGCGCTTGTCTACACACAGCCAGAATTTCTGCACATATGATGATGAAATGTGAGCAATGAGTCGAGCATCACAGTTATAACAAATACATGGAGTCGGACCGAAAGGATTTTTGACTGGTGGGAATGGGGTTTTCAGCCTTCTTGTTCAGATACGAGCGTTAAGGACGAGGAGAAATATGCAGGACAGCGTATGTTGATAAGACAGTAGAGACGCCAGAGGATACTAAAATCTCCGCGCTTGTCTGCACACAGCCAGGATAGATGTAGATATGATGATGAAATGTGAGCAAAGAGTCGAACATGACCATTATAACAAATACATGGAGTCGGACAGATTGGATTTTTCACTGGTAGAAATGGGTTTTTCAGCCTACTCGTTCAGATACGAGCGTTAAGAACGAGGAGAAATATGCGGGACAGCGTATGTTGATAAGACGATAGTGAAGCCAGAGGATACTGAAACCTCTCTGCGCTTATCTGCACACAGCCAGGATAGCTGTAGATATGGTGATGAAATGTGGGTTAAGAGTCGAACATGACAGTAATAACAAATACGTGGAGTCGGACAGAAAGGTTTTTTGACTGGCGGGAATGGGGTTTTCAGATTTCTTGTTCAGATACGGGCGTTAAGAACGAGGAGAAATATGCAGGACAGCGTATGTTGATAAGACGATAGAGAAGGCAGAGGATACTGAAATATCTGCGCTTGTCTGCACACAGCCAGGATAGCTGTAGATATGATGGTGAAATGTGAGCAAAGCGTCGAACATGACAGTTATAACAAATACATGGAGTCGGACAGAAAGGATTTTTGACTGGTGGGAATGGGGTTTTCAGCCCTCTTGTTCAGATACGAGCGTTAAGAACGAGGAGAAATATGCAGGACAGCGTATGTTGATAAGACGGTAGAGAAGCCAGAGGATGCTGAAATCTCTGCGCTTGTCTGCACACAGCCACGATAGCTGTAGATATGATGATGAAATGTGAATAAAGAGTCGAACATGACGGTTATAACAAATACATGGAGTCGGACAACGAGGAATTTTAACTGGCGGGAATGGGTTTTTCAGCCTTCTTATTCAGATACGAGCGTTAAAACGAGGAGAAATATGCAGGACAGTGTATGTTGATAACATGCTAGAGAAGCCATAGGATACTGAAATCTATGCGCTTGTCTGCACACAGCCAGGATAGTTGTAGATATGATGATGAAATGTGAGCAAAGAGTCGAACATGTCCGATATAACAAATACACGGAGTCGGACAGAAAGGATTTTTGACTGGTGGGAATAGGTTTTTCAGCCTTCTGGTTCAGATACGAGCGTTAAGAACTAGGAGAAATATGCAGGACAGCGTATGTTGATAAGACGGTAGAGAAACCAGAGGATACTGAAATCTCTGCGCTTGTCTGCACACAGCCAGGATAGCTGTAGATATGATGGTGAAATGTGAGCAAAGAGTAGAAAACGAGAGTTATAACAAATACATGGAGTCGGACAGAAAGGATTTTTGACTGGTGGGAATGGGTTTTTCAGCCTTCTTGTTCAGATACGAGCGTTACGAACGAGGTGAAATATGCAGGACAGCGTATGTTGATAAGACGATAGAGAAGCGAGAGGATACTGAAACCTCTCTCCGCTTATCTGCACACAGCCAGGATAGCTGTAGATATTTTGATGAAATGTGAGTTAAGAGTCGAACATGACAGTAATAACAAGTACGTGGAGTCGGACAGAAAGGTTTTTTGACTGGCGGGAATGTGGCTTTTAGATTTCTTGTTCTGATACGAGCGTTAAGAACGAGTAAAAATATGCAGGACAGCGTATGTTGATAAGACGATAGAGAAGCAAGAGGATACTGAAGTATCTGCGCTTGTTTGCACACAACCGGGATAACTGTAGATATGATGGTGAAATGTGACCACAGAGTCGAACATGACAGTTATAACTAACACATGGAGTCGGACAGAAAGGATTTTTGACTAGTGGGAATGGGTTTTTCAGCCATCTTGCCATCTTGTTCTGATACAAGCGTTAAGAACAAGGAGAAATATGCAGGATAGCGTATGTTGTTAACACGGTAGAGAATCCTGGGGATACTGAAATCTCTCTGATTGTCTGCACACAGTCAGGATAGCTGTAGATATGATGATGAAATGTGAGCAAAGAGTCGACCATGACTGTTATAACAAATACATGGAGTCAGACAGAAAGGATTTTTGACTGGTGGGAAAGGGATTTTCAGCCTTCTCGTTCAGATACGAGCGTTAAGAACGAGGAGAAATATGCAGAACAGCGTATGTTGATAAGATGGTAGAGAAGCCAGAGGATACTGAAATCTCTGCGCTTGTCTGCACACAGCCAGGAGAGCTGTAGATATGATGATGAAATGTGAGCAGAGAGTGGAACATGACAGTTATAACAAATACATGGAGTCGGACAGAAAGGATTGTTGACTGGAGGGCATGGGGTTTTCAGCCTTCTTGTTCAGATACGAGCGTCAAGAACGAGGTGAAATATGTGGGACAGCGCATTTTGATAAGATGGTAGAGAAGCCAGAGGATACTGAAATCTCTGCGCTTGTTTGCACACAGGCAGGATAGCTGTAGATATGATGATGAAATGTGAGCAAAGAGTCGAACATGACCGTTATAACAAATACATGGAGTCGGACAGAAAGGATTTTTGACTGGTGGGAATGGGGTTTTCAGCTTTCTTGTTCAGTTACGATCGTTAAGAACAAGGAGAAACATGCTGGAAAGTGTATGTTGATAAGACAGTAGAGATGCCAGTGGATACTGAGATATCTGCGCTCGTCTGCACACAGCCAGGATAGCTGTAGATATGATGATGAAATGTGGGCAAAGACTCGAACATGAAAGTTATAACAAATACATGGAGTCGGACTTAGAAGATTTTTGGCTGGCGGGAATGGGGTTTTCAGCCTTTTTGTTGTGATACGAGCGTTAAGAACGAGGAGAAATATGCAGGTTAGCGTATGTTGATAGGATGGTAGAGAGTCAAGAGGATATTGAAATCTCTGCGCTTGTCTGCACACAGCCAGGATAGCTGTAGATATGATGATAAAGTGTGGGCAAAGAGTCGAAATTGACAGTTATAACAAAAACATGGAGTCGGACAGAAAGGATATTTGACTGGTGGGAATGGGTTTTTCAGCCTACTTGTTCAGATACGAGCGTTAAGAACGAGGAGAAATATGCAGGACAGCGCATGTTGATAAGACGATAGAGAAATCAGAGGATACAGAAATCTCTGCGCTTGTCTGCTCACAGCCAGGACAGCAGTAGATATGATGATGAAATGTGAGCAAAGAGTCGAACATGACCGTTATAACCAATACATGGAGTCGAACAGATAGAATTTTTGACTGGTGGGAATGCGTTTTTCAGCCTTCTTGTTCAGATACGAGCGCTAAGAACGAGGAGAAATGTGCAGGACAGCGTATTTTGATAAGACAGTAGAGTAGCCAGAGGATACTGAAATCTCTGCGCTTGTCTGCACACAGCCAGGATAGCTGTAGATATGATGATGAAATGTGAGCAAAGAGTCGAAAATGACAGTTATAACAAAAATATGGAGTCGGACAGAAAGGATTTTTGACTGGTGGGAATGGGGTTTTCGGGCTTTTTGTTCAGATACGAGCGATAGGAACGAGGAGAAATATGCAGGACAGCGTATGTTGATAAGACGGTAGAGAAGCCATAGGATACTGAATTCTCTGCGCTTGTCTGCACACAGCCAGGATAGCTGTAGATATGATGATGAAATGTGAGCAAAGAGTCGAACATGACAGTAATAACAAATACATGGAGTCGGAGAGAAAGGATTTTTGACTGGTGGGAATGGGGTTTTCAGCCTTCTTGTTGAGATACGAGCGTTAAGAGCGAGGAGAAATATGCAGGACAGGGTATGTTGATAAGACGGTAGAGATGCCAGAGGATACTGAAATCTCCGCGCTTGTCTGCACACTGCCAGGATAGCTGTAGATATGATGATGAAATGTGAGCAAAGAGTCGACCATGACCATTATAACAAATACATGCAGTCGGACAGAAAGGATTTTTGACTGGCGGGAGTGGGGTTTTCAGCCTTCTTGTTCCGATACGAGCGTTAAAAACGAGGAGAAATATGCAGGACAGCGTATGTTGATAAGATGGTAGAGAAGCCAGAGGATACTGAAATCTCTGCGCTTGTCTGCACATAGCCAGGATAGCAGTTGATATGATGATGAAATGTGAGCAAAGAGTCGAGCATCACAGTTATAACAAATACATGGAATCGGACAGAAAGGATTTTTGACTGGTGGGAATGGGTTTTTCAGCCTTCTTGTTCAGATGCGAGCGTTAAGAACGAGGAGAAATATGCAGGACAGCGTATGTTGATAAGACGGTAGAGATGCCAGAGGATACTGAAATCTCCGCGCTTGTCTGCACACAGCCAGGATAGCTGTAGATATGATGATGAAATGTGAGCAAAGAGTCGACCATGACCATTATAACAAATACTTGGAGTCGGACAGAAAGGACTTTTGTCTGGCGGGAGTGGGGTTTTCAGCCTTCTTGTTCCGATACGAGCGTTAAGAACGAGGAGAAATACGCAGGACAGCGTATGTTGATAAGATGGTAGAGAAGCCAGAGGATACTGAAAACTCTGCGCTTGTCTGCACATAGCCAGGATAGCAGTTGATATGATGATGAAATGTGAGCAAAGAGTCGAGCATGGAGTCGGACAGAAAGGATTTTTGACTGGTTGGAATGGGTTTTTCAGCCTACTTGTTCAGATACGAGCGTTATGAACGAGGAGAAATATGCAGGACAGCGTATGTTGATAAGACGGTAGAGAAGCCTGAGGAAACTGAAACCTCTCCGATTGTCGCACACAGCCAGGATAGCTGTAGATATGATGATGAAATGTGAGCAAAGAGTCGAACTTGACCGTTATAACAAATACATGGAGTTGGACAGAAAGAAATTTTGACTGGTGGGAATGGGTTTTTCAGCCTTCTTGTTCAGATACGAGCGTTAAGAACGAGGAGAAATATGCAGGGCAGCGCAAGTTGATGAGATGGTAGATAAGCCAGAGGATACTGAAATCTCTGCGCTTGTCTGCTCACAGCCAGGATAGCAGTAAATATGATGATGAAATATGAGCAAAGAGTCGAACATGACCGTTATAACAAAGACATGGAATCGGACAGATATAATTTTTGACTGGCGCGAATGGGATATTCAGCCTTCTTGTTCAGATACGAGCGTTAAGAGCGAGGAGAAATATGCAGGACAGCGTATGTTGATAAGACGGTAGAGATGCCAGAGGATACTGAAATCTCTGCGCTTGTCTGCACACAGCCAGGATAGCTGTAGATATGATGATGAAATGTTAGCAAGTAGTCGAACTTGACCGTTATAACAAATACATGGAGTTGGACAGAAAGAATTTTTGACTGGTGGGAATGGGTTTTTCAGCCTTCTTGTTCAGATACGAGCGTTAAGAACGAGGAGAAATATGCAGGACAGCGCAAGTTGATGAGATGGTAGATAAGCCAGAGGATACTGAAATCTCTGCGCTTGTCTGCTCACAGCCAGTATAGCAGTAAATATGATGATGAAATATGAGCAAAGAGTCGAACATGACCGTTATAACAAAGACATGGAATCTTACAGATATAATTTTTGACTGGCGCGAATGTGATATTCAGCCTTCTTGTTCAGATACGAGCGTTAAGAGCGAGGAGAAATATGCAGGACAGCGTATGTTGATAAGACGGTAGAGATGCCAGAGGATACTGAAATCTCTGCGCTTGTCTGCGCACAGCCAGGATAGCTGTAGATATGATGATGAAATGTTAGCAAGTAGTCGAACATGACCGTTATAACAAATTCATGGGGTAGGACAGAAAGGATTTTTGACTGGTGGGAATGGGTTTTTCAGCCTTCTTGTTCAGATACGAGCGTTAAGAACGAGGAGAAATATGCAGGACAACGTATGTTGATAAGACGGTAGAGAAGCCAGAGGATACCGAAATCTCTGCGCTTGTCTGCACACAGTCAGGATAGCTGTAGATATGATGATGAAATGTGAGCAGAGAGTCGAACATGACAATTATAACAAATACATGGAGTCGGACAGAAAGGATTTTTGACTGGTGGGAATGGGGTTTTCAGCCTTCTTGTTCAGATACGAGCGTTAAGAACGAGGAGAAATATGCAGGACAGCGTGTGTTGATAAGACGGTAGAGAAGCCAGAGGAGACTGAAATCTCTGCGCTTGTCTGCGCACAGCCAGGGTAGCTGTGCACATGATGATGAAATGTGAGCAAAGAGTCGAATATCACAGTTCTAACAAATACAGGCATTCGTACCCAGTTGCAGGCGCCATTAACTTCTCCGAGAAAGGTCTTGTAGGACACTATCACTGTAGTCAACAAGTGGAAGTATAAGTGTTCGTATAACTTTCTTTGACAGGTCAAGAACATGGTGAGATACTAATGTCATCTTGCACCTGACTCTTTGCTTAAGGAGTGATGTTGATATTTGTCCCGTTAAGGGTTTATTCTTCAGAGATAAAAATAATCCCCACACCTTGGTTCTGACTTGTTTTCGGTTGGGGTCCCTCGGTCGTGAAACAAATACTTGAGCTGTGGATAGCGCACTCCAAGTAACTGCCTTAAGGACTCAAGCTGTCGCAGTACCATAAGGCTGAAATTTGCCTGAAAAGTCCATGACTTTACCTTGCGTCATTAATCGGACAGCCTGCTTTATGTGGAGAATGAAGAATAGGTACTACAAAAGGCACCAGTGGACAGCCTGAACACACCATGGTAGCGCCAGTGATCTTGGTGCACAGCGCTACAGATGGTAGCCACGATAAACCTGAGAGGAAATTATTACGTCAAGTGGGTATTAAATTCATAAGCTTATGTTTACAGTCTGTTTATTTAATAAGCTACCTGATGTTTGTTATTCATAAGAATGGTTGTTGTGCGTCTTTCGAGAAAAGTACCATTTAAATCCTTAACATCATACACTCCTGGAAATTGAAATAAGAACACCGTGAATTCATTGTCCCAGGAAGGGGAAACTTTATTGACACATTTCTGGGGTCAGATACATCACATGATCACACTGACAGAACCACAGGCACATAGACACGGGCAACAGAGCATGCACAATGTCGGCACTAGTACAGTGTATATCCACCTTTCGCAACAATGCAGGCTGCTATTCTCCCATGGAGACGATCGTAGAGATGCTGGATGTAGTCCTGTGGAACGGCTTGCCATGCCATTTCCACCTGGCGCCTCAGTTGGACCAGCGTTCGTGCTGGACGTGCAGACCGCGTGAGACGACGCTTCATCCAGTCCCAAACATGCTCAATGGGGGACAGATCCGGAGATCTTGCTGGCCAGGGTAGTTGACTTACACCTTCTAGAGCACGTTGGGTGGCACGGGATACATGCGGACGTGCATTGTCCTGTTGGAACAGCAAGTTCCCTTGCCGGTCTAGGAATGGTAGAACGATGGGTTCGATGACGGTTTGGATGTACCGTGCACTATTCAGTGTCCCCTCGACGATCACCAGTGGTTTACGGCCAGTGTAGGAGATCGCTCCCCACACCATGATGCCGGGTGTTGGCCCTGTGTGCCTCGGTCGTATGCAGTCCTGATTGTGGCGCTCACCTGCACGGCGCCAAACACGCATACGACCATCATTGGCACCAAGGCAGAAGCGACTCTCATCGCTGAAGACGACACGTCTCCATTCGTCCCTCCATTCACGCCTGTCGCGACACCACTGGAGGCGGGCTGCACGATGTTGGGGCGTGAGCGGAAGACGGCCTAACGGTGTGCGGGACCGTAGCCCAGCTTCATGGAGACGGTTGCGAATGGTCCTCGCCGATACCCCAGGAGCAACAGTGTCTCTAATTTGCTGGGAAGTGGCGGTGCGGTCCCCTACGGCACTGCGTAGGATCCTACGGTCTTGGCGTGCATCCGTGCGTCGCTGCGGTCCGGTCCCAGGTCGACGGGCACGTGCACCTTCCGCCGACCACTGGCGACAACATCGATGTACTGTGGAGACCTCACGCCCCACGTGTTGAGCAATTCGGCGGTACGTCCACCCGGCCTCCCGCATGCCCACTATACGCCCTCGCTCAAAGTCCGTCAACTGCACATACGGTTCACGTCCACGCTGTCGCGGCATGCTACCAGTGTTAAAGACTGCGATGGAGCTCCGTATGCCACGGCAAACTGGCTGACACTGACGGCGGCGGTGCACAAATGCTGCGCAGCTAGCGCCATTTGACGGCCAACACCGCGGTTCCTGGTGTGTCCGCTGTGCCGTGCGTGTGATCATTGCTTGTACAGCCCTCTCGCAGTGTCCGGAGCAAGTATGGTGGGTCTGACACACCGGTGTCAATGTGTTCTTTTTTCCATTTCCAGGAGTGTAGTTTATGATTTCTCATGTTATATGGATATATTGTCATAGAGCATATTGAGGAAAAAAATTATTGGAATCACTCAAAGAAACCAGACTGGTTGGGAAGTGGACGTAGCATGACGGGTCATTGAAATTATAAAAGTGTGTCTGAGGTTAACAGATTTTCAGATACCTTTGGACTCGATTTCAGTTTTTAGGAAACAAGGCCGGGTCACCATGCATTAAGAAACTTAAGATTCTACAAGATTGTCAGAAACAGTCGTAAATGGTGTTGCAGGGTAGATTATGCTGGGAAATAGCTTTCGATTCGTTGTGCCCTTTCCAAGTTAACCCTCGAGAGGGCGCACCTGTGTATAAAGTGCACCAACGCAATAACATTGTCCTGCACAATCCCAGATTAGATTACATTTGTTTTTCGTTCCATAGATCCGTGCTGAGGAGATCCTCGTGGATGTGGAACATGTCTTTTAACAGTAGCAAGCCCCTACGTATCCCTGCACTATTGTTTCAGCTAGCACAGTGAGAAGTTGTGCTGTTATAGGTTCACGTGAGCTACAGTAATTTAAAGTAAACTGCGAGTGTGTCATCTTTAGTGTACAAAGTATACCACGCGCCCGGTCATGTAAGTAATTTTTCCTTCACTTTTATTTCGTTCCTTTTTAATCCAACCAAAAGATGACACATACCAAGCAGGGCGAGATCTAAGCTGACAGACAACGAGCTTGATTGATTACTCAACGAGGATCCAGAGTTCGACTCTGTACCAGACAACAGAAACTATCACGACTCTTCTTCAGAGGAATTTATCACCCGAAGTGACCACGATTCAGATTCTGATCAAGTCCACGATTCAGATGATAGCCGTGAAGAGCCACTCTCCACTGATTGAATTTTTATTGGGAGGGACAAAACGTGTAAATGGAATAAAATGTTCTAACGTAACTTCGAAAAAAAAAGAAAGAATATTGTGAAAATATTCCCTGGGCCTACACGTGTTGCCAGAGGGGTCACAAGTGAATCAGAGGCTTCATGGACAATACTTAACCTGTAAATGGCTGATGAAACTGACAAATACACGAACATATACATTCAATCCAAGAAAGAATGTATACAATATTCTAGAGACAGGTGCACTAAAGAAACTACCAGGTGCGAAATAATAGCATTGTTGGAATTTCCGTATCTCAACTGGACTACGAAAACAAACCACACAGATGTCATTGAACTGTGGACAGCATATAATACTGGTATGGAGATTATGAGAGCCGTGATGAGCTACAGAAATTTCTGTTCCTTTTACCATGTATCCGTTTTGACGACAAGAGTACAAAGCAAGAAAGAAGAGTAACTGATATACTTGCTGCAATAAAGATGCCTTTGTGGTGAACTGCAAAGATTTTTGTTTTAGCAGATGCTAAAACATTCGGCACTAGTAATACTGAAGTAGATTGTGCAAAAAATACCAATAGGATCATAGATGTTTCTAGTTCTCCTTGTGATATTGTAGGAAGGCTAGTTACCCACACTGAAGGCTATTTCTTAGCCTACTCCCTTTTGAAAAAGCGACTAACTGCATCGGCATCTTTGAGAAGAAACAAACGCGAGATCCTACGAGAATTTTTATCTGAGAAATGTAGGGCTATCCACTCTTTATTTGGTTTTCAGAATGATATGAGGCTAGTTTCGTATGCGTCGAAACAAAACGATTTTGGAACCGTTGACGAAGTTACAGGTAAACCAGAGATAGTTTTGGATTACCATATGACAAAGGGAGGAGTCGACACAGTCGATCAACTGGAAGGTGCGTATTCTGTCACACGGGTGACAAGAATATGGCCATTGGTTCTATAGTGTGCTCTAATGAATGTAGCAGGAATCAATGCTCAAATAATTTTTCGATCAAATGAGGAAAATCCGAAAAAGAAGAGAAGAATTTTCTTGAAAGATTTAGCACTGTCTCTTATGAAACCTCAACTAGTGGAAAGAGCTAACATTCCTTCATTTACTGCGGACCTTGCAACTTTCCTCTTGAAATGCAAAGATCAACATGTTGAAAGAAATGAGGAGCCTACCACCAAGAAAAGAGGTCGGTGTGTGACGTGGACGAGCAAGAAACATCTACTACCGTAAGGTGTAACTCATGCCATAGCTTTGTTTGCAAAGGATATGTAAAAACAGTGCGTACATGTGAGAGGTGTAAAGCATTTCCCGAAAATGAACAAGAAGGAACTTTGTGATAAATGATACTTCTTCAGTATAAAAAGCTTTCGTTCTTTTGTATTGCAACGAAAGAGGGGTTTTGTTCAGTATGTGCTTAAAAAAGTGTTGGAATAGATTAATATGTCAGCTGCGGGAATAGAATGATGTGAAAGTTTCTTATTTGTTCAACCAAATACTAAATAAACGATGTAATACAAGTTTCTTGTATTATTGTTTAAACAAATTAAAATTAAACTGTGGTTTAGCTCATACGTGTTTCCCTTGGTAGCATGATAACAGCTTTTGACTACATGAGTACAATGTGCGCCGCGCAGCCACTCGTGTTACGAAAATTGGCGCACCTGCGCAAGGGTTAATTAGCATTGAAATTCGCCGATCAGGGGGTTTCGAGCGCAAATTCAAGCGGCCTGCCAGAGACGGTGACGCCAAATGTAATCTTCGTTCCGTTTCCTAAAACCGAACAAGGGTGATATACGAATTGGACATTGTACGGTAGTAAGGATCAAACTCGAGCCAAAGGCTGAGCAGTCTCGTACGCTATCGTCTACGCTGTGAGGACAACTTACAGTAATTGTATCTGGCGGGCCGCTTGAATTTGCGCACGCAAGCGCTTGACTGGCTAACTTCAAAGCTAATTAACTCGGAAACAGCGCAATGGATCGAATCTACCCGGCGAAACCCTTAAAAACTTTTCAGAATATTTCTAAGCACCCTGTATACGTCAAGATCACAGATTTGGACTTCGAATCAGGCTGGTGAAAAATTTTAAACTGAGTAGGAGGTTCATTTCACCAAACCTATTCACTGCAGATCTAATGGAAAATTTCCGATTATTAAAGTGGGTCCATGTGGAAGCTATGCGTGTCACTGGAACTTGCTGATAACGTCATCAAACAGAAAATTATGTCTTAACACATGAAACTAGATGATGGGTTTTTGTACTTAGGGTAGCTGTAGACATTAACTGGAAGTGCAGCAGAAGATGTAAACATAGAAATAGAAACAACGTGGAGCACCTCTGGTAGTCTAAATCGTATTCTAGATTATAAACTTTCCAATGTGTCTGAATAGGAAATTTACAGTTGATGTGTAACACTAGATCCAAAAATCGGTTAAATAAATAAATTAATACTGTAGAAATTGCATCCGCTGAGATCTACGTGCATAGTGCGTCGAGATATCAAGGAGCTCTGGACGTGTGCGACAGGTGGTAACATGTAACAGTATAAAATTACATAAAATGTGGAGTTACGTTGTTTCGAAAATGACCCACTCAGTTTGAACCCGATTCTGAGTAAAAGGGGTCTTCACAAACGGACAAACCGACAGACGACAAAATAAGCCAAAGTGATCCCATAAGTGATGGGGAGAATCCATTACCTTGATTCAACCCATTTTTAGTTTCAACGTTTTCGGAAATTTCTCCCCTGAATTGTATCATTGTTATACACTGCTGGCCACCGTAAATGCAACACCAAGAAAGACAAGAGGTAGCACAACAAGATTTATTTTGTAGATAACATGTTGACCAAGTATCAAATGATTACGTTTACAGACGTCTGTGACATGTGGTTCCTGCCAGGGTCAGTAGCCAGAGTAGCCGCCATTGTTGGAGATCATCGCTGCCACACGCCTCGGCATTGACTTAAAGGAGACGTTGGATGTGTTCCCGGGGTACAGCAGCCCAAGCAGCTTCCACACGTTGCCAAAGATCATCTGGTGTGGCAGCTGGGGATGTAATCTGGGTCACTCGTTGAGCAACCATGGACCACAGGTTTTCTATCGGCGAAAGATCCGGAGGGCGAGCCGGCCAGGGAAGCAATTCAATCTGGTTATTGACGAAGAACCTTTGAACAATGCGTGCCACGTGTGGTCGCGCATTATCCTGTTGAAATATGGCTATGGCCAAGCCCTGAAGGTAAGGAAGGACAACTGGCTCCAGCACGTCGGATATGTAGCGCCGGTTATTTAAAGTACCGGCAATGCGTACTAGAGGCGTGTGAGAGTAATATCCAATACCGACCCATACCATAATCCCCGGCGCAAGACCAGTGTGGCGGTGCATAATGCAGCTGTCCAGCATCCTCTCTCCACGGTGTCTCCACACTCGAATCCGACCATCGTGGTGCTGCAGACAGAAGCGTGCCTCGTCAGTAAAGACAACGTCATTCCATTCTGCCGTCCACATCCGTCTGTCATCACACCATTGGCGACGGAGACGTCTGTGGTTCTGCGTCAATGGTAGACAAAGCAATGGACGTCTTGCGGACAGACCACTCTGCTGTAAACGGCGTCGAATGGTACGCGCAGACACTGGATGATGCGTTACAGACGCAATGTGCTGTGCTATGGTTCGGGATGTCACTGAGCGATCCGTCACTGCCATGCGCACAATTTGCCTATCAGCACGTGCAGTGGTGCACCGAGGTGAATGCGATAGACCACGTCGGTCCGTCGTACCCTCCTGCATCCAACGGTCACATATCCGCATTACAGTTGTTTGGTTTCGTCCAACACGACTAGTGATTTCTCTGTATGATAATCCACAATCTCGGTAAGCCACTATCCTTCCTCTGTCCAACTCGGATACTTGATCAAAGGATGTTCGCTGTTGTCTACGAGGCATAACTGATCGTCTTGTGAAACAACCACAAGGTCAACACACGTGCCGAACGTACACTCGTCGAAATCGCCAAGCCTTAAATGGCGCTATGAGGTGGCGCCACAGGCGCGCGTGATGTGCGTCTGCGCTGAAATTCTAATCAGTTGCATGTCTCATCGCTGCAAACCCATGGTGTAAATTTCACTTGATTCGGATGCTTCCTTCAGGGTGTTGCATTTACAGTGGTCAGCAGTGTATTTTATACCACTTAGTGTTTCACTAGTAACTGTAGTGATTTGAAGGTCCATTATGAGTAATTTCAGATATTTCAACAGTATTTTACGGTTAATTGAGTTATAACCTTTTTCAAAATCTACGAAGGTACAAACTACTTTCTCTTAATAAAGTTTCTTATGCCTGAGAGTTTAAGAAGTAAAATTAATTATGTGTAAGAGTTATTTGGTCTGAAACGTGCCAGTTGTTTGTCGGTATTGTTTTCAAGCGGTTGTTGTTGTCGGTGCAGGAGATATTGAGATAGTATTTTGTATGGGACAGGCAGAAGGAAAAGCCCTCTGTAATTACTAATATTCTTTCTCTCTCCCTCTTTATTTAATGGTTGTATTAATGAAGTTTTCCACTCATCTGTAAATTTGTCAGCTTGACAAATGGTTGGCATGGACATTGTAAATTCTTTTATTGTTTTTGGGGCAGCTGATTTCAGTAATGAAGCAAAAATTCAGTCTTCTTCAGTAGGTTCTTTTATTTTTTAACCTTTTAATCTGTGTAGCAATATCCTATTCGTTTAATAATGATACTAATAATAATGTCTGCAGTGACGGTAATATCAGAATGGAAGTTGCAGTGAAAGTGATCATTAAAAAAAAGAAATAGGACTCGTGCTCTGAGGGTTCCGTACAAAATTATGTGTGCACGTGGTTCATCCATCAGCACAATCGAGAACCTTGGTGACTTTTACCTGTCAACGATATCGATAATGGCAAGATATTGTTTCTGGGATTTCAGGACTGTCGAGAATGTTTTCATTTGAAGTTTTAAGTTTAAATTCTTTCTGGTTTGACATTTGCTAATGTAATTACAGTGGACAATGGATCTTCACAGACTGACAGATAGACGAACAGACAGGCGGATAGACAGAGAGTTGGACAAAAAAAATGGCAAAAATCTTTTATGTGATAGAATTACAGAGTAATAGCTTTAGAACTCTTTTCCTTACCCATACTATGAAATCTTGCTTCTTGTCAAATTTCGTGATTCCTTGTCGATATGAAATACGCTACAAGGTTTGTTGATTGAGTTTGGGATTATCAGATTATCTGAAGTAAATGTCCGTATCTTTTGACTACGTTAACTCAGAAGCTTAAATTTGTTACACCGTCAAAGGGCCACGGACACTAGTATGTAACACAAATTTTAACTCGATACGTCCACGAGTTCCTACGAACAAGGGTTCTTAATAGATGGACAGAGAGACAGATGGATAACAAATGATAAAAAAATACGTTTGTCTTGTGAATAATTACAGATAAACAATTTTCTGATTTTTTTTCCTTTACTTGTACTGTGAAAACTTACTTCTTGCCAATATGATACATAAATGGTCGTATATTTTGATTGCATTAACTTAGATGCTTCAATTTTTTACATAACCAAGGAACCATGGACATTGGCAAGTGGTATAAATTTGAGCCTAATACGTCTACCCGTTCCTGAGGGAAAGGGATGTTAACAGACAGACAGACGGACAGACAATGAAGTTATCCACAGTAATCCTATAAGGGTTCAGTTTTTATAAACTGAGGTACGTGAGCCTGAAAAGATGGACTAGTTATAATGATAATAATCTGATGGGATCGTAAGGGTGAAAAATGGTCGAAAATGGCCAAACAGAACTGTTGTGGTACGAGGGTTGCACCGCATTTTTTTTCAACAATTCTCTATTGAACATAATAAGAATTACACACAGGAAAGAATGGTGCTTCATCTACAAACCCTATTTTTCCTCATAAGCTCCATCCCGTTCTGTGGTCTTCCTCTAGCGCAAAACAAGGGCCTGTATGCCCTGTCGGTACCAATCCTTGCCCTGGTGGCGGAGCCTTTACTTCTCTGTGGGAATCACCCCCTCATCGCCCACAAAGTGTCTTCCACGAATGGCATCCTTTAACGGCGAATGACTTCATCAGCTCGCTGCCGAACCGCCTTCTGATAACCTCACCCTCCGTGCCCTGCGACTAACTGTACTTCTGTCGACAGCAGATGCTCCATAGACTTTGCACGAGCGTTTGTGAATATTCCCCATAGTTTCTTTCTCTGCGGTGAGAAACTCAATGACGGCACGTTGCTTGTAACGTACATCACTTACATATGCCATTTTGAAACTGTCCTGCAGCTACGCTATATGACGGAAGTGACGGAAACCTGCCGCACTTAGTCAGGAGACTTGAAATAATACATACATAATGTTTCTCATTTGTAGCATTATTTCGGGCTGAGGTAAAAAAATGCGGTGCGTTACTTTCTGGGCAACTCGTACTTCAACTTCAGACTGACTGGACACTGGAACAAAATACGCTAGAGTTCACAATCACAGCATGCTTACCTTGTATGCTATCATTTGCCTTTTATGTAACTAGATAAAGGTACCAAAACTAATAATCAGAGGTGATAGGAATATATGAAAGGTCATAACTGCATTGAGAGTGGCCGTCAAAAAATAGGAGCCATATGTTCGTCCCTGACCGTAGAACAGCACGTATAGCAAGGTGCCTCCACATTTTGAAGGACGCATCGGCTTTGGGTCGAATCCGTTGGCCGTTTAAGGACGAGGGCCGATGTGAGCCGATATGTCCCATATCCGACTAGATATCCAGACTGGTACCCATGTCTCGCCTCCGTTAGACGATTCGCAAATTATTCGAAAACGTTTACACGCTTTCACGTGGACAGCACTAGGCAGACAGACAGATGGGGCACACAAACTCCGTTCTGTGTGTGGCAGGGGGGCGGGGCAGGGGTGTGGCGATGCGAAGGGCATCTGGCCACCCTCTACCAGTCTTCATCTCTTCTTTTGCATGACGTTGTAGCCCTGTATGGCTCTTAGCCTATTCAACAGGTTTCCTCCATTCTGCTCTCTCCAGCGCAGATCTACGCCATCCCGAACTGCTTTCGATACCTTCCCCTCTCCTTCCAGTTGGACTCCACTCAAAAGCCTTTTTAGTTGTTCGTCCAGTAGCCATCCTAAGGACATGATCAAGCCGGGCTATTCTCCTACACTTTACTCTTCTTATACTGTCAGCTCCTTGCATGACGCGATCGAGCTTAGTGTTCGTTGTAGGTCTCCATAAAGCATAGTTATACTGAATTGCTCCGTAGATCTTGCGCAGAACCCTGCGTTCAGATATCATGAAGTGCTGCTGCTCGTCAGCGCTCGATAATGTCCATATCCTTACCGCTAAAACTAGCAAATCTGAATAACCGTGCTGACCCCTTGAAGACACGGTTTGACGCCGGGAAAATGAAGAAGAAGAAGGAAAGAGGATTTTTCATTGCAGAGGAGGTGCATTGCTGCCTTATGAAAGAATTAAATTCCCGCCAAGTGACCACTGTATCTCATTACTTTCACACGCCTGAAGTGCGCTGACGTCAGTGGAACACACGCACGCGACGTGGTCCATAATGTCGTTGCGGACAGTTCCGGTGACGATGTTAGTGATTAACTTCAGAGGGGGAACCGGTGCGAAGACACACACCCCTAGCCCCCACCCCCAAACCCCTCCACACCCCCTCTTGTTCGGCCGTCGCCACCGCCAGTGGCAGCCGCTTCTTTGAGTTTCCATTCCTCGGAATTTCGTTCCCAACTTGTGTAATTTGCGAGCGGCCGTCACTCCGCCGCGGCTCATTTACCACCTCCCCCTCCTTCCTTCCCCCTGCCACCTCTGACGCTGAGTCTGACGCCGCGGCGCAGCTTTTTGCTCCACCTGCACAATCGTTAATCTCTGCAGTCACACTGGCTTCGCCCAGGCGCTGTCACCGTCGCTGCTGGTCTGTTTTCACAGACACGAAGCTCCCAGCCCAGCAGCGCCAATTTGCACAGTGCGCACCATTGGGTTTCTCTGAGAAAATGACAAAGTGTTCCTGTTATTTTGCTGACAATGCTAAGAGGGGAGGGGGCTGACCGAGAGAACCACTTACAAAGAAAGGCGAAAATCCCTCTCAGGTACAGATAAATGAATTTCGTGAAAAGCAATGTGAGAACCAACGAAACATGAAAAGCGAATCTTTTCAGTTTGCATTTTCCACCCGTTTTGTATTCGTGATAAATTTTTAATTCTTCATCGAGAATTCTGATAGCTGGAAGAAAAATATGGGGTGAATATACAGCAAGGAAAATACAAAGATGGAGCACAGCATTGATGAAAGTCGAAAGGGAATACCAGTTAGGTCAATTAATTGGCACCATTTCAAGTGCGAAGGGAGCATACGACGAGGTGATGTAGCGAAGATATCTTTACGCCCCACCTGTCTGCCAAAGGCAGGTCGGTTTTGCGCATACAAACACACTACCTGACAAAAAGTGTGAAGCACCAGAAGCGGAGGAGAGTACGAAATGGAACGTCTCGGTTTGACTAACATGCGATGTTATTTCAGCTATTATAAAACCTAGTCAAATTTACAAAGGTATTGGCAGTAAGAGCTCGCGTAGCAGTATGATGTAGCACTCCTTCTGGCCAGGGTGCTTATTTTGATTCAGTTCAGAAGGGTTCATAAAGCCGTTTGCCAGCTCCTGAGGCAAGCTGGCCCATAACCCTTGTGAACTGGTCCCTGATAGCTTATGTACTGGCGCTGGGATGGAGTTGACATCCAGGCCGGTCTGACACATGTTGTGTCGAGTACAGATCTGGAAAACCTACTGGCCACGGGAATAGCTCAGTTTTGCGCGAGCATTGTCCCGTTGAAAAATGGCAGTACGATACTGTCACGTGAGAGGTAACACATGACACGGGGTGTCTTTAACATACCATTGTGCCGTCAGCGTTCCGTCAATCACAACTAGCCCTGACCTGAGGTAATACCCGATGGCTGCCCACACCATGACTTCAGCCATTACACCTGTACGCCCATCCAAGACACTGGAAGAATGAGATCTCTCCACATAGTGCTCCCATACTCATCAATGATGATCACCTGGGATCGTGCAAAACCATACCTCACAGCTGAACACAATGCGATGCCATTCATCAGCAGCCCATGGTTCCTACCTTTCCAAACGTAGCCGTTTGTGTCGTGGTGTTAACAGCAGCCTTCACATGGGACAGTAATCCTCTACTCAGGCTGCAGCTAGACTCTGAGCAATGGTACGGAATGACACCCAACGTTGCAGGTAGCCAGTTACCCGTTTTCAGAAGGCAGTTGCAGATGTGAAGGGATTACGATGTACTTGGTGCACAATAAGACGATCTTCCCTTGTGGTGGTCAGACGTGGGTAACGAGAGCCTTGACGACGATTACGATCGCCCTCGTGTTCTCGTACAGTGCAACATAGAGCCAGTGTCACATCCGAATGCCCCACGAATATGGATACTCGTATTACGTGATTAAAGTGGCCGACCAAATGGAGACCCACTAACAGGCCGCTTTCAAACCGTCAGGTCCTGACAATGTTGTTTCACACGAGGATGTCGCAACTTCGAGTCCTTCGCAGTGATCACTCAATATCTGCCACTGATCACGGCTCTTATATGTACTAATCACTATATTTAATATCAATATATATTAAAAAAGTACAATGTGCGTTCCGCTAAAACTCAGAAACAAATCTCGGTACGATCAAGGGTGCGGTAGACCTCCATTTCCATCCATGATGAAGGTTCCCGTTATTACCTGAAGGTATAAGGACTGGAAAGTTTCACCCTCCAGAAATTTCTAGAACATTCCAAAACATTCGAGAATATTCCAGAACGTTATAGAGCATTCCACAACGTTCCAGAATGTTCCTGACTGTTCCACAATGATCCGGGATGTTAAGGAATGTTTGGGAATAATCTGGAATATTTGGGAAGATTCCAGAATATCCGGGAACATCCTATAGCGTCCCGGATCAGTGTGGAAGATTCCAGAACACTCTCGAATGTCGTGGAATATTCTGGCACATTGTAGACCATTCGAAGCCTTTTTGGAATGTTCTGGAAATCGCCACTGGAGGGGCTACCCATTGGTAGGGATATATAAAGCAAGACTCGTTGTCAGTTTCTTATCAGTGACGAAGGGAAAAACCGAAAAATTAATGCAGTGAGTCTATTTCGTAGTAAAAATTTGATTTAATTTATATTTTAGAAGCCATACACACGTAAAAGAGATGTTGCCAGTTCAGAAGCAAAACGGCAAAAAAAGAGAATAGCGAAGAAACGAAACAGACGAAGAACACGAAGCACGTTTAAGTTCCCAACGAACGAGAATGAGCACCATGAGAAGCACAGAAATCGCGGAATGATGAAATAAACGGACTGAAGACTCAAGAATTGCGACAGAATGTTATAATGAAAGACTGCGAACTCAAGCCAGCCATAAAAATATCACCCCACGAGAAGCGCGGACGAGGACAAGTAAACAGTGCAACCTAACAAATGATGTACTCCACACAAACACCTCGTAGTTGGAAAAATGGATAACGTCTGTCAGTTTTGTAAAGCGCAAAAATTTAGTAGCGAGAGATCGGGATTCTGTTGCATGAATATAAAAATTCGATTACCACCACTGGAAGCACCTCCGCAGGAATTTTTACATTACGTGAGCGGGGAAACTCCAAAATCAAAATATTTTCTTCGAAATATAAAAGCATACAACGCCTGCTTCCAAATGACTTCTGCGGAGTCACTTTGATCAACATTAATTCCATTCAATGACAAATCTATCGCAACATGAGATCATTACTATCGCTACCCAACGAAAACCGTAAATTTCTGCTAGAACATTTTATCGGAAACGAAGAAACAGAACTGATCAACTGTGCACGAATATCAGTGGATCGAGACGAGTAGTAGTCCGAGATGTACAGAGAATCTCGGACGAATACAATAAATTGATTCAAATGCTCAAAACAGCGCAAGGCCTAATGATTTCTAATGATTATAAAGTTATAATTAGGGCTGACGGAAGACCGCATGGATAACACGAACGTCGATTTAATGCACCCAGATAGACGAAGTCGCCAGCGTAATTGTGGACAATGAAAACATAACCCAGAAATAATTGTATAACGAAGAAGAGGAGAACTACAACGCATTGTAGAGACACACTGTTCTTACGATGCCCTTCAGTATACGAGGGTCGTCCACAAAGTAAGTTCCGTTTCTATATCCATCCGCGGCAGCGCTACGACCGCAGTTCCGAGCATGCGCGGCAGTTACTCTGACTCAAGGAGAAGACATGTACGCCATTTCAGATCGCTGCTATCGACGTGTATTTTGTAGTGCTTATTTATAATGTCAGCCGTAATTGAAAATGCCGCCGCGTGTGCAATCAGATCTGTGATTCGTTTTCTAAATGCAGAGAAAGTTAAACCAAAGGAAATCCATCGGCAAATCAGCGAAGTTTATGGACAAAATTCTATGAGTGATTCAATGGTTAGAAGATGGGTCAGACTGTTCAATGAAGGACGTGATCAAGTGCACAATGAAGAACGAAGTGGACGCCCGTCTGTGGTTACTGATGAACTGGTTCACACAATTGAAGAGAAGACTAAGCACAACCGTAAGTTCACACTTAGTGCCCTTGCTATGGACGTTTCGGAAATCTCACGATTATTGATTCATGAAACTGTTACTGAAAAACTGAAATTTCGAAAACTTTGCTCACATTGGGTACCCAAAATTCTTACGGAACAACACAAGAAACAACGAATGGGCAGTGCACTTCACTTTTTAACACGCTACAATGAAGAAGGCGATGGTTTTCTCTCGAATAGTAACGGGGGATGAAACTTGGGTATCGTACGACACCCCTGCAACGAAACGGCAATCAATGGAATGGAGGCACACTTCATCCCCAACGAAGGTTAAGGTTAAGCAATTCTTGACGCTTCGTGAAGTCATGTGCACCGTTTTATGGGACAGAAAAGGCATTTTGTTGATTGATTTCTTACCACGAGGCCAAACAACCAATGCACATGGTTACTGCGAGACCATTAAGAAATTGCGCGGCACAATACACAACAAGCGCCGAGGATTACCGTCAAAAGGTGTTGTTTTTTTCCACGACAATGCGCGACCTCACATAGCGAATGTGACCAAACAACTCTTACGGGAATTTCACTGGAACGCGTTTGATCATCCTCCGTACAGCCCGGACCTCGCTCCTAGTGACTTTCATCTCTTCTTACACCTAAAATCTGTCCTCGGTAGTCAACACTTCAGCGATGATGACGAGTTGAAAGAACATGTTACCACATGGCCGAAAACACAGGCATGAAGAAGGCATACAAAAACTTGTACCACGCTATGGAAAGTGCCTACAAAATTTCAGAAGCTATGTAGAAAAGTAGTTTAACACTTGATTTTTGTGCCGGCTGGGGTGTCCGAGCGGTTCTAGGCGCTACAGTCTGGAACCGCGCGACCGATACGGTCGCAGTTTCGAATCCTGCCTCGGGCATGGGTGTGTGTGATGTCCTTAGGTTGGTTAGGTTTAATTAGTTCTAAGTTTCAGGGGACTGATGACCTTAAAAGTTAAGCCCCATAGTGCTCAGAGCCATTTTAACCATTTGATTTTTGTACAATAAATATTTGTTCTGTATCTGTACACGTTTGTTTTATATAACCAAACGGAACTTACTTTGTGGACATACCTCGTACATGAACGTTTCTGCACGCAGAGGACGGATATCATTTTCATGTGAAACAAATCCAACCCGAAACAGGCATAGAAACAAACCAAAATGTCACTTCCAAAGAGTTCTGCACTTACCGCTTAATGAAAGATATAGTCATATTCTCAACACTTACCGTTTATTCCAACAATTGCTAGTAGGTATGTATGCAAAATAAGAAGCGAGACGGATGCGTTACTTAAGACTGAATCAGAGAAACTACGCACAGAAGAATGCATCCATCTCCGAGGCGCAACAATAAATGACGGAAACATTGGCAACATCTCAACAATGGTAATCTTATCGTCATCATACATAGGAAGTCCAAGACACATGCTCGAGAACCCTCAAGATGTCATCATCTACATAAGAAAATGTGAACGACCTGGTCTCTTTATAACAGTCACATGCAACACGTCGTGGCAAGAAATCAAAGAAGGTCTAAGATCAACCCGACATAATAGCCCGAGCTTTCCGAGAAAAACAAATGAGATTTATTGAAGTCATCCCAGAATACCACATCTCTGGAACCATTAGATGCTGGATGCGCAAAATAGAATGGCAAAAACGAGGACTGCCTCACCCAAACAATCTCATATGGTTACAGGGCAGAATTTATCCCAGGGTATCGACAAAATCATCCAAGCTGAATTTTCCAGTCCACAAGAAGACCCGAAACTGTGTAATATGGTGCTGAAAAACATGATTCGCGGACCATCTGGATTTGTAGGAGTCGTCAGAACATCTTTGGAAACGTTCGAATGGCATAACACTTGTTTGCAAGCTGTTCCAAGCACACTGCAATTTAGGAAAATCCATCTAAAATGTCTGTAATTATGTGAAAAAAGGCAGTGATATGGCAGTATTTCAAATAGCCAAAGATAGTGAACAAGAAAATAAAACGACGAGATCCTAATGTACCAAATGGGAAGATACATCAACATTAACGAAGCAGCAGCGTGGCGGATTTTCCATTTACAAATTCACGAACGCGAACCAACAGTCCAGTATCCAGCAGTACATTTGGAGAATGGACTAAGAGTATACTTCACAAAAGAAACTGTCAGAAAAACTGCAAGCGAACCACCGCAGAACACACAGTTAACAGCTTTTTATGAAGTGTACCAAACGGCTCCATAAGCGTAAACTTTATGATATGTCGACGTCCCTCCATATTGTACATTCCCTGAGCGAAGCCGGGTATCCCAGCTGGTAGACAATAATACTAAACACGAACGGCATTAATGCACTCCGTGGGCGCTCTACAATATACAGAGCGTTGCAACTCTAGTCATTTAAATATCCACTGATGGTATGCATGAATGCGAAGTTACATCTATATCCGACCATGTATGTGATTCAGCTTTTGTCACACAGTGTAATTTATTAACAGCAATGCAGGACTCCACTGTTATTTGAAAAAGCCGGAAAACCTCCAAACAACATAGGCTGACCGCAAATGGTCACCTTGAATTGGACCTTCAAAGTAACCCCTTCCATTCACAGCCGAGGTGACGGAGTTAGCGACGTAACGGGACCCCAGCACTGACCTGCCCTTTAACGGACCAAGTGGGTCAACTCCGTGCGAATCAGCGTCCTCTATTATCCAAGTCTGAACAACCGCCAATGAGCTAGGTTGGCCGCTGGCCAGAACTACTTTACCTTGCACCAGGGCGATGGAACGTTCATGACGTCCCAAGCTCACTCGTTTGTGAAGAACCGATCAAGGTAGTAGATATCTGCTGATAGTCATTGATGGTACAGCAATTGAATGGCAAGATGTGGGTCAGAACTTCCGAGCAGCTGCCAGCTCAATGCCTTCAGCTCGGGCACCGGTAATAATTATATTAATTTATGGAATATTCCGTCGATACTTGGAGGAAAATAGACAAATTAAAAGCTTAAATGCACAGTAATAATTTTACACACCAATATTTATTTTGTATTTTGCTATAAACGGGTTACCGAATATCTAGGCAATCATTACATTCTTTAAGACTGAAAAGGTCGCCTACACGACGTCACCTAGAGCTTCTAACTATACAAATACCATTATCTCCAAGAATTTAAGAAGTATAATCTTCAAATTACACATCATACGAAAAACAAAAAATTGAAATGCTGCAGCTTCTCATGTTACTCGAAAGGTAAGAGTAAAAATACCCAAGCCCACTGTTTGATCGACCTATAAACACAATATTACGCAGCTTATACGAATGTTACTGAAAGCCTCTAGACTGTCGCAGGATGCTAGGAATTGGCAGATATCGCCGTGTCTGTAGAAGCTACTTTCTTGTATGTTTTAAATAGATGTTTTTACTTATTAATGTCAACTGTAAGGTATAGGAAATTATTTAGTCTTGTTTGTGTCTTATTAGCTGAAATATTTATGGATAAAGCTGAACAAGTGTTTTTAGACGAAGAGCGATAGAGTCCTAAAATATATGATATATAGAACGTTTATCGAAGATATTTGGTGTAATAGATAAGAATAAATAGAAGAAAACAACACAAGAATAAGAGACATAGAACATGAAATCAGTGACAATATCCAGTTTTTTAAAGGAAAAAGAAAGCTAAATATTTGACACAAGCACAGGATATTTCAGATAAAGAGAACTGTAGACGTCACCCAAACGAAGTAAGAGGTAAGGCAGCGCGTTATGGGAATAACATTCGTTGCGGCACGAGAGTCTCGGCTCGTTCTTCTTTTTCGTTCCGTCCCCGGACAGGAGAATAATGTGAGCTTTAAAAGGATGGCTTCAATTCATTACGAGTACATGAGAAATTCCATTTGTTTCCCTTCAAGCCAGTGCTGCCTTCTCTCCAGGCACTTAGAATGACAGTATTTATGGAACGAAAAAGAAGTATACTTGAAACGTGCATCGAACAGAAACGTACCTATAGATGAAAGTACAGAGCAGAGAATAAAAATGTCTCTGGATACAAAGTTCGCTAATTGAACAAATCCAGAATTCAATATTTGAAATAATACACAGAAACAACTACATAATTTGCGAAAGTAAGAAATAGAAAAGTTAAGATGTGAGTGCTAAATGAGGTACGTCTTTTAACCTACTTTCATAATTTCAAGCATTGCTAATATCGCAAGTTTTTCGCTTTTACTATCTAGTTTAGCATTTGCCAATGCTTGGGAAAGGAATACTGTGGAGTGCTACTATTTTATTTCCTTTGGGATCAACAACCTTTTCTTTTACCCTTGCCAGGTCCTGAATGTCTGTCGGTGCGATATGGATGCGTGTTTTAAAATGTCCTTGAGTAGATAAGAGAAGTTTCTTTTCCTCCAACTGTGCTCAGTGTATTATACAGTACTATGATTATTCAATACCTTTGGTTTAGTGGGGGGTTAATTAGGCGTGTGTTGTTAAAAGCTGAATGGTTTCCTTGTCATACATCCGGTGTCCTCCCTAAGAGTCGTCACGCGCCTTTGTGTGTTGTTTCAACATCTACATCTACATCTACATCCATACTCCGCAAGCCACCTGACGGTGTGTGGCGGAGGGTACCTTGAGTACCTCTATCGGTTCTCCCTTCTATTCCAGTCTCGTACTGTTCGTGGAAAGGGGGATTGTCGGTATGCCTCTGTGTGGGCTCTAATCTCTCTGATTTTATCCTCATGGTCTCTTCGAGAGATATACGTAGGAGGGAGCAATATACTGCTTGACTCCTCGGTGAAGGTATGTTCTCGGAACTTCAACAAAAGCCCGTACCGAGCTACTGAGCGTCTCTCCTGCAGAGTCTTCCACTAGAGTTTATCTATCATCTCCGTAACGCTTTCGCGATTACTAAATGATCCTGTAACGAAGCGCGCTGCTCTCCGTTGGATCTTCTCTATCTCTTCTATCAACCCTATCTGGTACGGATCCCACACTGCTGAGCAGTATTCAAGCAGTGGGCGAACAAGCGTACTGTAACCTACTTCCTTTGTTTTCGGATTGCATTTCCTTAGGATTCTTCCAATGAATCTCAGTCTGGCATCTGCTTTACCAACGATCAACTTTATATGATCATTCCATTTTAAATCACTTCTAATGTCTACTTCCAGATAATTTATGGAATTAACTGCTTCCAGTTGCTGACCTGGTATATTGTAGCTAAATGATAAGGCATCTTTCTTTCTATGTATTCGCAGCACATTACACTTGTCTACATTGAGATTCAATTGCCATTCCGTGCACCATGCGTCAATTCGCTGCAAATCCTCCTACATTTCAGTACAATTTTCCATTGTTACAACCTCTCGATATAGCACAGCATCATCCGCAAAAAGCCTGAGTGAACTTCCGATGTCATCCACAAGGTCATTTATGTATATTGTGAATAGCAACGGTCCTACGACACTCCCCTGTGGCACACCTGAAATCACTCTTACTTCGGAAGACTTCTCTCCATTGAGAATGACATGCTGCGTTCTGTTATCTAGGAACTCTTCAATCCAAAAACATATTTGGTCTGATAGTCCATATGCTCTTACTTTGTTCATTAAACGACTGTGGGGAACTGTATCGAACCCCTTGCGGATGTCAAGAAACAGGGCATCTACCCGGGAACCCGTGTCTATGGCCCTCTGAGTCTCGTGTAATTACGTTTTTCCAGTTTGTTGCTGGAGTCAGCCCAAACAAACATTTCTCATCACGTCTTTCATGTGACGTCAAGTGTCGACAGCATCGGTTTGTTTACCATTAAAAAAAAAAAAGTGGAATTTCTCGTGCCCATTCGATAGAGAGGTCACAAATTAGTCCAGTGCGATATTTGCCTTATCGACATATATTAACAGGAACAGCAACACTGGAAGAATAACCGGCATTCCAGCAGAGAGTGAACAGCGCTGCTGCATGCCGGGGTCGGTCAGCGGGGGCCAGGGCAGTGACGTCGCTGCCAGAGTACTGGTTATTCATGGTGTTTTACTGTACCTGTTAACAGACATCGATAAAATGGATACCGCACAAGACTAATCTGTGACCGCCTTGAGAACGGGCACGTAAAGTTTCGCTTTAAAATCGTTATACGCTAATCCTCAGGTGACACTCTTACTGTATGAGTATGTCTGTTCCATTAGAAAATGGTTTAGTCTAAGTCGCGTTCCTCTGTGTTGGTTAGGAAGTTGTAAGAGAAAGAAGCATCTGCACTTTTATGTCTAGTTCGTAATTTATTATGTTTCTCTAGTGAGGCTCGTGTTTGAATCCAAGTAAATTTAGGTGTAACGCAAAGTCTTCTGGTCGTAATTTGTCTGTTCGTTTCCCTTTACATTGTTGTTGTTGTGGTCCTGAGACTGGTTTGATGCAGCTCTCCATGCTACTCTATCCTGTGTAAGCTTCTTCATCTCCCAGTACCTACTGCCGCCTACATCCATCTGAATCTGCTCAGTGTATTCATCTCTTGGTCTCCCTCTACGATTTTTACCCTCCACGCTGCCCTCCAGTACTAAATTGGTGATCCCTTGATGCCTCAGAACATGTCCTACCAATCGATTCCTTCTTCTAGTCAAGTTGTGCCACAAACTCCGCTTCTCCCCAATTCTATTCAATACCTCCTCATTAGTTATTTGATCTACCCATCTAATCTTGAGCATTCTTCTGTAGCACAACATTTCGAAAGCTTCTGTTCTCTTCTTGTCTAAACTATTTATCGTCCATGTTTCACTTCCATACATGGCTACACTTCATACAGATACTTTCAGAAACGACTTCCTGACACCTAATTCAATACTCGATGTTAACAAATATCTCTTCTTCAAAAACGCTTTCGTTGCCATTGATAGTCTACATTTTATATCCTCTCTACTTCGACCATCATCAGTTATTTTACTCCCCAAATATGAAAACTCCTTTACTACTTTAAGTGTCTCATTTCCTAATATGATTCCCTCAGCATCACCCGACTTAATTCGACTACATTCCATTATCCTCGTTTTGCTTTTGTTGATGTTCATCTTATACCCTCCTTTCAAGACACTGTCCATTCCTTTCAGCTCCTCTTCCAGTTCCTTTGCTGTCTCTGACAGAGTTACAATGTCAACGGTGAACCTCAAAGTTTTTATTTCTTCTCCATGGATTTTAATACCTACTCCGAACTTTTCTTTTGTTTCCTTTACTGCTTGCTCAATATACAGTTTGAATAGCATCGGGGAGAGACTACAACCCTGTCTCACTCCCTTCCCAACAACTGCTTCCCTTCCGTGCCCCTTTACGTACAAAAAAATTTAATTTAATTATTAAATCAGGTGAAACAAGTGGGCTGTGGCAGCATCACGTGAAGGCGAGATACGGTAATTTGCGGCCTGATGCCCAGTGTGCAGCGGCCACGCGCCTCATCCTACTTGTTTCACCTGAGGATGAGCTTATAACCGACCGAAACCAGTCTAGATTGTACAGATAAATCTTTTACAATGAAGCGGTGTATTATCTGATTCCAAGATGTTCAGCTGCGGATGTGTCCGTAGTCTACTATTTGTTGAGACCACAATGTATCTGTGGCAGATTTAGGCCGTACGACCGGTCAGCACTTATCCACCGTAAGCTTAAACCATAAATTTGAGTTGGCTATGTATGGCAGGGAAATCTATACTGGACTCAGTTAATTGAGGAAATCTTCGCAAAAAGGGAAATTCCGGGGGTCAACACCGTCTTTAAGGATAAGCGATTATACAAAATGTATACAGGTTGTGCAGATGGACTGGAAAAAAAATTCAAGACCTACCGGATGTACAGTACTGTCATTGTTAGCTGCGGAGAGGGGAGGCGTGAAAATCCGTGTTGTACAACACTGGTCAGAATTTCACAGTTTCGACGCACCAACGACTGGAACTGAAGGAACTGCATGTTACAAAAAACAGTTGTTTTATAGGCACGGTCTCTGAGGTACGGACAGGCGACGGAAGCTTTCTTGCCTTTTTTCGTATAAATAATGTTGAAAATGGATGCGTGTACGGCGTTTGGTGAGGTTGGTGCTGACTGTTGTTAATTCTCCTCTCCCAGAGTGACGAACCCCTGTCTGAATGCCTTTTTTCGGCATTCCTAAAACTGAAAGACTGCTGGATTGTGAATTCGCGCGAGAAGCAGCCAGCAAGCACGTGTTTCCAGGGAAGTCTGTCACTGGAAATCTAGACATATCCAAGGCAAGACCATCGTTGAAGTCTGCAGCTGCTCTGTCCTCACGAGCTCTTGGGATGGAACCCACAGAACGTGAGTTCGCGTTTCTACTATTTGCTCAAACATGTCTGTTAGCGCTTCTGCTGTCCACTTTTAAGTCTTCCATATTAACAATGGCTGAGTATTGCACATCAAGACAGTGTGTGTCCTGGCAATTACTGACGTGGAAAGGAACCTGTTAGCCAGGCCTTTCATTCACTCAAGATATTTTAAATTTTGTGAACTTTAATTTTTTTTTTACCGCTGTCTCTGAGAATCGAAGTAACCAGTTTACAGTATATATTGATACAAATACTTCCGTAAACTTTTACCAAGTCACTGCATCAGTATTAAGTCTACGGCAAGTCGGCTGGGTCTCAGCTGGGAGCGTTCATTGATGGTCTTCTAGCCACATGGTTTCATTGTTCAAAGAGTGTTCGCAATTACATTACGGTACTTTGTTGTGCTACGTCTCGTCTGGTTCGGTTCGTAGGTTGGAGAGCTAGTCTGGAGTACGCACACTGTTCTCATGAAGTTACCTTCGTTTCATCAACGGCCATCTTATTAAAATGTCTCCCACAAAATGTCTCGTAAGATCAGTCGTATTTACAATTAGTGCTAAAGTACAGTTTTCCATCTGAGGTTAGCTGATTTATTAGTTTGCTTTACGCGCTAGTAACTGGTCGCGTGCTCTCGCGCAGTGGAACAGATGCGAAGAGGTTGCGAATTCCCTAATTGCTTGAAGCTGGTAAGCGCATCATTTATAACTTCATATCAGTCTGTGATTACTTGTTGTACTGATGAGGCTCGGTTACATTTTCGACGAGAGTGGCTTTGTAATGAGAAGTGTAGGAGGGATTACCATTATGAGGTTGCAGACCGTGTCAATAGTCTTTAAACATGAAACTACGTGTTGCGAGCTTATTTGCCAGAAACGTATTATACCGTATAATTGCTTCATTTTAATGTGCCACGCTAGTGTCACCCTGAGTCGATAGGTGTCACTGGATGCAGATACGAAGGGGCATGTGGTTAACACACTGCTCTCCCGGCCAGCGTCAGTTTCCGTGACAGGTGGCGCAGCTTCTCTGTCAAGTAGCTCGTCAATAGGCCTCACAAGGGCTGAGTGCACCCCGCTCGGCTGGAACGGACGATAACTCATCGAAAGCCGACAGCGTAAGTTCCGTAATCTGATGGGAACCTGTGTTGTCACTGGTGTAAGGTCTCTGGCATATTGTCTTGCTACCTAGCTCAAATACGTTATTTAGCCGCTTTAATAAATCGGCAGTCTGCTGCAGAGTACGTACTGAGAATTATAAATAATAATGAGATCTAAGCACGCTAGTTATACTTTAAGGAACTGTCTAAGTTAAAACTACGTACGATTTGCTGTTGTACAGTGATACAAGATTCGTGATTGCCCTGCTTCACTCATCTGCTCCGATAATACACGGTGAGCCCAAAGTCTTGCCCTGATTATAAAAATTTATAACAGAATAACCGTTTGACATAATAAGTTACATTTGATGCCGTTACATAGGTTAGTGTTACTAGTTGTTGTGACCAATAGATGGCGCCGGCCGAAGTGGCCGTGCGGTTAAAGGCGCTGCAGTCTGGAACCGCAAGACCGCTACGGTCGCAGGTTCGAATCCTGCCTCGGGCATGGATATTTGTGATGTCCTTAGGTTAGTTAGGTTTAAGTAGTTCTAAGTTCTAGGGGACTGATGACCTCAGCAGTTGAGTCCCATAGTGCTCAGAGCCATTTGAACCATTTGAACCAATAGATGGCGCTAGTGCTCCACAACACCGACGCGGTCGGTTAGATCACGTTAGTTGCTGGCGAAATGACGTCGAAGCAGGAGAAAGCGCAATGTGTGCTCTGATTTCACGAAACGAAATCGCCCATCAGTGTTCAGCGTAAATTTCCGGCTTCTTATCGACGCAGCCCTCTTGACGTTAAATCAATAAAGCGATGGTATGCAAAGTTTAACGAAACAGGCAGCGTTGAAGATCGTGCTCGAAGTGGCAGGTCTCATTTGAGTGATGCAACTATTGATCGTGTTCGGCAGTCGTTTCGACGGAGTCCGTCTAATTCAACTCATCAAGCATCACGTGAACTTCAAATACCGCAAGCAAGTGCGGTGAAGATTCTTCATGAAAGGCTTAGGATGCATACTTACAAAGTGCAAATCGTGCAGGCCATGCAACCGAATGTTTTGTTGACACGTGCTGAATTTGCAACTGAGATTCTCAACAGGACTGATCCCGCTAACGATTACTTAAATCGCATATGCTTTATCGATGAATCAACCTTTGATGTCAGTGGAATGGTAAATAGGCATAATATCCGTATAAGGGGTTCAGAGTCTCCACATGCTACTGTACAGTTACAGCGAGACAGCGAAAAAGTTAATGGTTGGTTCGGCCTCATCCATAACAAGGTTTTTGGACCGTTTTTCTTCGCGGAAAAATCCATAACCGCTAACATTTACTTAGACGTTTTGCAACAGTTCATTGTCCCACACTTAGAAGAATATCAACCATGGATACTTTTCCAGATCGATGGGTTGGAAGGAATGGTCCAACACCCTGGCCACCCCTCTCTGCGCATATTACGCCCCTTGACTTTTTTTGGGGGGGGGGGGGCTATATCACGGAAAGAGTCTTCGTCACGCCAGTTGAACGTCGACGAACTGACGGCTAGGATACAAGCTGCTGTGGGTACTGTGACAGAACACATGTTACGAAACACCTGGCGGGAACGGGAATACGGGCTCGACATTCTCCGAGCTACCAAGGGAGCACACGTTGAGGTTTACTAACGTAAGTGGTCTTAAAAAAAAACTAGTAGCAATAACCTATGTAACGGTATCAAATGTAAATTTTTATGTCAAACGGTTATTCTATAATAAATTGTTATAATCAGGGCAAGACTTTGTGCTCACCCTGTATGTCTGATAGGAAGTGAACCACATATTGTAATGAGCTTTCAGTTAGTTAATTACTCGTAATTCTGCATTCTGAATAAATACTTACACAACCGGGAAGCCTGCCACGTGGCACAGCTGGATGCTATAAGCTGAAAGCTAACACGCATATTCAAAGTACTTTGTTGCTTTCATAAAGCTATTTCTGTAATACACTCGATACTTCGAAATGCAGGACCGTTCTTTTCGTTGCGCCGTATTTTTGGGTGCATTGTGTGACTATTTTACATGTATTTTCGAGTCAGACAGCTTTACTAACTTTGTTCAAAAAAATGGTTCAAATGGCTCTGAGCACTATGGGACTCAACTGCTGAGGTCATTAGTCCCCTAGAACTTAGAACTAGTTAAACCTAACTAACCTAAGGACATCACAAACATCCATGCCCGAGGCAGGATTCGAACCTGCGACCGTAGCGGTCTTGCGGTTCCAGACTGCAGCGCCTTTAACCGCACGGCCACTTCGGCCGGCTTACTAACTTTGTTCTCTTGGACATTACATATTTCTATTCTGTATATCATTCAAGAATTATGGTTTACTAATCACTGTCTCTGAGAGTAGTCCACGCTGTTTACGTTTTCGGCATATCCTGCCTTGGATTTGTAGAATATTGGATCTTTCTGATCTGTGATGTAACTACGAATCTTCCTGGTAACTGAAAAATTTTCAGTTCAGTGCTGTATATCAGATTTTGTTTATCTTTACAGAATTCTTCTCTCTCATGTGTTCAGATAGCTTTTAAACACAGTTTCTTCTGTGTATTCACATTATGCACATTTATATTTATGTTTGATAACTTGAGGAGCGCATTAATTAAAATTACTTACATCTTATTGGTGAAGTCCAGTGATGGCCAGTAATTACTTCTGTTAGGACTGAATCTTCCCCATGAACCATGGACCTTGCCGTTGGTGGGGAGGCTTGCGTGCCTCAGCGATACAGATGGCCGTACCGTAGGTGCAACCACAACGGAGGGGTATCTGTTGAGAGGCCAGACAAACGTGTGGTTCCTGAAGATGGGCAGCAGCCTTTTCAGTAGTTGCAGGGGCAACAGTCTGGATGATTGACTGACCTGGCCTTGCAACATTAACCAAAACGGCCTTGTTCTGCTGGTACTGCGAATAGCTGAAAGCAAAGGGAAACTACAGCCGTAATTTTTCCCGAGGGCAAGCAGCTTTACTGTATGGTTAAATGATGATGACGTCCTCTTGGGTAAAATATTCCGGAGGTAAAATAGTCCCACATTCGGATCTCCGAGCGGGGACTACTCAAGACGACGTCGTTATAAGGAAAAAGAAAACTGGCGTTCTACGGATCGGAGCGTGGAATGTTAGATCCCTTAACCGGGCAGGTAGATTAGAAAATTTAAAAAAGGGAAATGGATAGGTTAAAGTTAGATATAGTGGGAATTAGTGAAGTTCGGTGGCAGGAGGAACAAGACTTTTGGTCAGGTGAATACAGGGTTATAAACACAAAATCAAATAGGGGTAATGCAGGAGAAGGTTTAATAATGAATAAAAAATAGCAGTGCGGGTAAGCTACTACAAACAGCATAGTGAATGCATTATTGTGGCCAAGATAGAGGAGGAGGAGGAGGAGGAGATTAGTGTTTAACGTCCCATCGACAACGAGGTCATTAGAGACGGAGCACAAGCTCGGGTTAGGGAAGTATGGGGAAGGAAATCGGCCGTGCCCTTTCAAAGGAACCATCCCGGCATTTGCCTGAAGTTATATGGGGAAATCACGGAAAACCTAAATCAGGATGGCCAAGATAGACAAGAAGCCCATGCCTACTACAGTAGTACAAGTTTATATGCCAACTAGCTCTGCAGATGATGAAGAAATTGATGAAATGTATGATGAGATAAAAGAAATTGTTCAGGTAGTGAAGGGAGATGAAAATTTAATAGTCATGGGTGATTGGAATTCGAGAGTAGGAAAAGGGAGAGAAGGAAACATAGTAGGTGAATATCGATTGGGGCTAAGAAATAAAAGAGGAAGCCGCCTGGTATAGTTTTGCACAGAGCATAACTTAATCATAGCTAACACTTGGTTCAAGAATCATGAAACAAGGTTGTATACATGGAAGAATCCTGGAGATACTAGAAGGTATCAGATAGATTATATAATGGTAAAACAGAGATTGAGGAACCTGGTTTTAAATTGTAAGACATTTCCAGGGGCAGATGCGGACTCTGACCACAATCTATTGGTTATGAACTGTAGATTAAAACTGAAGAAACTGCAAAAAGGTGGGAATTTAAGGAGATGGGACCTGGATAAACTGAAAGAACCAGAGGTTGTACAGAGTTTCAGGGAGAGCATAAGGGAACAATTGACATGAATGCGGGAAATAAATACAGTAGAAGAAGAATGGGTAGCTTTGAGGGATGAAGTAGTGAAGGCAGCAGAGGATCAAGTAGGTAAAAAGACGAGGGCTAGTAGAACTCCTTGGGTAACAGAAGAAATAATCAATTTAATTGACGAAAGGGGAAAATATAAAAATGCAGTAAATGAAGCAGGCAAAAAGGAATACAAACGTCTCAAAAATGAGATCGACAGGAAATGCAAAATGGCTAAGCAGGGATGGCTAGAGGACAAATGTAAGGATGTAGAGGCTTATCTCACGAGGGGTAAGATAGATACTGCCTACAGGAAAATTAAAGAGACCTTTGGAGAAAAGAGAACCACTTGTATGAATATCAAAAGCTCAGATGGAAACCCAGTTCTAAGCAACGAAGGGAAAGCAGAAAGGTGGAAGGAGTATATAGAGGGTCTATACAAGGGCGATGTACTTGAGGACATTGTTATGGAAATGGAAGAGGATGTAGATGAAGATGAAATGGGAGATATAATACTGCGTGAAGAGTTTGACACAGCACTGAAAGACCTTGGTCGAAACAAGGCCCTGGGAGTAGACAACATTCCATTAGAACTACTGACAGCCTTGGGAGAGCCAGTCCCGACGAAACTATACCATCTGGTGAGCAAGATGTATGAAACAGGCGAGATACCCTCAGACTTCAAGAAGAATATAATAATTCCAATCCCAAAGAAAGCAGGTGTTGACAGATGTGAAAATTATCGAACCATCAGTTTAATAAGTCACAGCTGCAAAATACTAACGCGAATTCTTTACAGACGAATCGAAAACTGGTAGAAGCCGACCTCGGGGAAGATCAGTTTGGATTCCGCAGAAATATTGGAACACGTGAGGCAATACTGACTTTACGACTTATCTTAGAAGAAAGATTAAGGAAAGGCAAACCTACGTTTCTAGCATTTGTAGACTTAGAGAAAGCTTTTGACAATGTTGACTGGGATACTCTCTTTCAAATTCTGAAGGTGGCAGGGGTGAAATACAGGGAGCGAAAGGCTATTTACAATTTGTAGAGAAACCAGATGGCAGTTATAAGAGTGGAGGGGCATGAAAGGGAATCTGTGGTTGGGAAGGGAGTAAGGCAGGGTTGTAGCCTCTCCCCGATGTTATTCAATCTGTATATTGAGCAAGCAGTAAAGGAAACAAAAGAAAAATTCGGAGTAGGTATTAAAATCCATGGAGAAGAAATAAAAACTTTGAGGTTCGCCGATGACATTGTAATTCTATCAGAGACACCAAAAGACTTGGAAGGGCAGTTGAACGGAATGGACAGTGTCTTGAAAGGAGGATATAAGATGAACACCAACAAAAGCAAAACGAGGATAATGGAACGTAGTCGAATTAAGTCGGGTGATGCTGAGGGATTCATATTAGGAAATGAGACACTTAAGGTAGTAAAGGAATTTTGCTACTTGGAGAGCAAAATAACTGATGATGGTCGAAGTAGAGAGGATATAAAATGTAGACTGGCAATGGCAAGGAAAGCGTTTCTGAAGAAAATTTGTTAACATCGAGTATAGATTTAAGTGTCAGGAAGTCATCTCTGAAAGTATTTGTATCGAGTGTAGCCATGTATGGAAGTGAAACATGGACGATAAATAGTTTGGACAAGAAGAGAATGGAAGGTTTCGAAATGTGGTGCTACAGAAGAATGCTGAAGATTAGATGGGTATATCACATAACTAATGATGAAGTATTGAATAGAATTGGGGAGAAGAGAAGTATGTGGCACAACTTGACAAAAAGAAGGGACCTGTTAGTAGGACATGTTCTGAGGCTTCAAGGGATCACATATGTAGCATTGGAGGGCAGCGTGGAGGGTAAAAATCGTAGAGGGAGACCAAGCGATGAATACACTAAGCAGATACAGAAGGATGTGGGTTGCAGTAAGTACTGGGAGATGAAGAAGCTTGCACAGGATAGGGTAGAATGGAGAGCTGCATCAAACCAGTCTCAGGACTGAAGACCACAACAACAACAGGATTGAATAGAGAATGCAGACTATTTGTGATTGATTATTGAAGTAGTGCGACATGTACAATGGTAATACTGGAAGATAGCAGAAAATAGAGACATTAAGCTGTGATTGAAAAAAAAAACCACTAAGGAATACATTGTCTAATGAATAAGAGAGTATTACTTGCGTAATATTATGTGAGTTATGAATTTTTTGGGTGACCTTTCTGGTATTTATATTATATTGTGCTGTGATGTGAGTGTTGATGTTAACACATCTATATGAATTGTGCGATTTTAGATCTGTATTGTCACACCTTTTTCCTGGCACACTGTGCTTGTGTCCTGATTGTTAGAGAGGAATTCAGAAGTGCTATGCCCTTTATTCAGTTTCGAGTGGGAGATAATGATAAAGGCAAACACGTTTGTCATTAGATGAGATTAATACAATGATTGGTGTTCATAGGGACTAATTTGATGCGCCGTTCTTCTGGGAAAGCTCAAATTTTTGTAACTTAAACTGTGAAGTTAGAAAAACTTATAACCCACAACCCCTCCGTTCTGATGATCTGTAGTAGTCCTGCAGAAGTAGCCTAAGTGAGAAGGCATTTTCAGATGATTAATGTATTTTAAGAATATCGGCCATATTATAATTTATCTCATTCAGGTATTTACTCTAATTTTCGAAAAAAAAGGTATGTAGGATTGCATAACTTTGCATGTGAGCCACGGTCTGAAGTGATTCTGAGTTATTAACTGATTGTTGAGAGTATTTAGGTTGTGTTTATGATTCATACCTAGGAAAATAATATTAGTTGTTTCAATTATACAGTGATATTTTGATCAGTTATCAACATTTCTTGTGATATGCATTTTCCTGATTTATTTCCGGTTTTGATGCTAATTAATATCTTTGAGAACAAGTTTTGAGTGATATCTTCATTGTTTTGATACTTATATGCTTAGTGGTGAATTACTGCAACTATTGTGGGCTTTTTTCTCGTCTTTGCAAGAACAGTTGCACTTCTGACTTGCACTTCTGTGTGTCCAGAAAGGTCATATAAAGATTGTTGTTTTAGTCATGGTGACGCTGCTTTTCAAAATGTAATGGAAAGGTATACAGTTAGTGAGAGAAAGACCAGGAGAGTAATTTTTGGAAAAAGTAAGGCGAGAGGTAAAGAATCTAATGTTCTGGGACATCCTGATTCATTTATTTACTGCTACTCAAAGAAATTATATCTCATCTAATAGTAGTTCACTTATGTCTAGTAATCAAGTAGAAAGTGCTGAAGCATATGAGATTAATGTTGAAATTTAGGGAATCAACAGTGTTGGTACGGATGAGAGCGAAGTTATTTCTGATGCAGCGCAGCCACTGGAGTCTCTTTGTGGTTAGGGAGTATCCGAAGAAATTTCTACAAATTACCTTGTTCATACTGAACAGCAGAATACTAATTTAGGTGGAACTGTAGCTGATGGTTAAGATTTCTTTAGTAGGCTGTTGGCATCAGTGGGGAGAATAGAGACTAGTGTGAAGAGAGTTGATGAGAAGCTGAGAACTAACGGTAAGGAATTGAGTAAGCGGTTGAAAACTGATTTTAAAAGTTTAAGGGAGAAATATGAAAAGAGTACAACGATTTGGCCAAGAAGATTTGAATCAGTACATAATCACCGAAGTGATAAATTCAGGAACAACTTTCAAGTTGCTCTACATTATCCCAGGGTTTAGAAGAGAATTCTGAGGAGTTGAGTCCAGTAAAGGAAGTACTGGAGAGTAAGGAGGAGATCAAAGAGAGTTTAGAGTGTTGACAGATAAAAGAACAGTTGACCGTGCACTGTATTTACATGAACCCAGTAAAACAATGATGAGATAGACTCTCCACAGTATTCAGCAACTGTAAGCAAACTTCTCAAGAAACAGAGGCTACTGCATATTGGTTGTAAAGCAAAGCATATGGCTAAATATAGAGAGCTAATAAAGAAACCCATTTGGCTGTCAAGAGAACAATGTCTGAAGCGTTCAACGACTGTTGTAGCAGAATGCTGTCGAAAGATGTTTCACAAAACCCAAAGAAATTTTGGTCATAAGCAAAGGCTGTTAGTGGCACCGAAGTCAGTCACTCACGGACGGAACAGGAACTGATACTGGAAGCGGCAAAGCAATAGTTTAAATTCTTAACTCTGTATTCAAATACTCTTCCACAGTAGAAAAAACAGGAGTATTGCCCCGTTTTAAATATCGTACCAATGAAACTATGAATGAAAGTCGTAAGTGTCAGTGGCGTCGAGAAACAGCTGAAATCGTTAAAACTGAACAAAGCCCCACACGTAACCGAATTCCTGTCAGATTATACACCGAATAATGAACTGGCCCCTCTGTTAACTATAATATATCGCAAATCTCTCTAAAAAAGCCATGCCGATTAATTCGAAGAAATCACAGGTCACACCACTCTACAGGAAGGGTAGAAGAAGTAATTCACAAAACTATCGTCTAATATCCTTTACATCCATTTGTTGTGGAACGATAGAACATTCCTCAGCTCAGACATAATGAGGCATATCGAACAGAATGAACTGCTTCATGACAACCAGTAGGGATTCAGAGAACATGATGATATGAAACCCAACTCGCACTTTTCTCATGAGATATACTGAAAGCCATGGACCAAGGCAGACAGCTGATGCAGTATTTCTCGATTTCCGAAAAGTATTTGACTCAGTACCACAGCTACGTTTATTATTAAAAGTATGATCATCTGCGGTATTGAGTCAAATTTATGACCAGATTGAAGATATTTTGATCGGGAGGACACAGCAAGTTATCTTGGATGGAGAGTCATCGACAATTATAGAAATATCTTCAGGTGTGCCCCAGGAAGTGTTTTGGGGGCCCTTCTATTGACATTCTACACAGGCTAGTCAGAAATATTCCCAAAAGATTGTAAGGTTGTCGCAGGTTAGGTTGCGCTTATAAATAATTGTTAAGAGAAAAAAAGATGCGTTGGGCCGCTCCCGAATTAATTGGCATTGAAGTTACTCAATGAGGCCGTTGCACGCGAGAATTCATGCGGCCCGCCAGGTAAAATCAGTCTCTTGTTCTCAGTGCATAGATGATAGCGCACGAGTTAGTTTACTTTAGTGCGGGTTCGATCCTTACTACCCTCCAATGTCCAATTTTTGCACCGCTCTCTTGTTAGGTTTTAGGATACCAAGCGAAGCACACGTTTTGGCGACACCGTCTCTGCTGGGTCGCCTGAATTTGGGCACGCAACGGCCGGACTGGCTAACTTCAATGCTAATTAACTCGGTAACGGCGCAATATATCGAACTTATTTCTCACCACAAGCTCCCCTCCAACATCCTTACCAGCTTTTCAGACTGTTTCTGACCTCTGACATACTGACAATATTATTACTAACCTAAAACTTTTCCAGATGATGGAGTTGTCTATAATAAAGTACTTCCTGGAAGAAGAAGAGCAAATATTCACTCAGGTCTTAAGAATTCACAGTGGTGCCAAGTCTGGCAACTTGGCTTAAATGTTCAGTCATCTAAAAGGTCTCTCCTACGAGCATACTATCGATCGTGTAGGTTTCCAACGGAAAATTATGGAAGCACCGTACGGCAAAACACTGACACATCTCAAGACGTTGTCCCAATTCGTGACTTCCAGCAACTGACAAGACCAGACTGAGCAATACACCCAGTGTTCCAGAGCGCCACAATCTGGCCGACACACTCTTCTTGTTATCTGCTGACTACACCACTGCTATCCTGGCGTGCAATCTAGTCCATCCTGCTGGCTTGATCGGTGATCCTTCCAGGTTCCCTCTAATGTTACTCGCTCAGTGATCTCCACCGTTCTTCTCTCGTGTCCAGCCGGTGTTGCCCTCCAACCCGAACCAGCGCCAAGTCGCGATATTTTCACTGACAGCTTCCTCATAGTCGCACTGCAGCGGTCGCCAATTCACGTGGCTTTTCAATTTGCGCCATATTCTTTGAGGTATGGGCGTAGGAATAAGGCTGGAAAACGGCCACGTACTGTTTAGTAACATGAAGCTTGCCATACGGCCCACAGTCGACACAAGCTTTACATTACAAAGAATCAACAATTTGCTGCATTAAGATCTTTATAAAACAGAACCATTAGTCAAGCTCATATATGAACATTTTTATGTCTCCTATTTCGGTACCTCACTAGTAAGATAACTAGAATAATGAAACTTACGATCTGAACTGGTCCCTTGAAACCAGACAAAAGTTTGCCCGTGTGCTACGTAATGGGAGCAAGACTGGAGAAAAAGCAAGAACCACTAATGGGACTTGTTCACGTAGAAATGGGTGTCAAAACTTACCTCACCAAAATACTTAACAAAAGTCTGATTCCCTGGCTTCAGCAACGTGGACTGTCTCACAGCATTATAGCACTGAACAATTCTTTCATGATTTATGCTTAAATTTTTTCTTTCTCATTTCCACGTGTCTTAGCCTCCTTGGCGTCCCCAGTCTGGACAACATTACACATTCCTTTTCATCACATAAAGCTTAACTATCTCACACTTTCTCAAAAGCTCTTTAATGAAGGCCAACTCGGAATCTTCGTCTTGTTGCTGGGGAATGTCCTTAAAAAGAGAGAAACCCCGTCAAAATCGGGCGCACCGCTTCATATATTTCTATACTAATCTCCTGCGTTTGTTCGTGTTCCTGCGTACCTACCTCACTGTCTTCGCCAAAAAGAAGGCTCCGACCATCCGTGAAAACGTTCTCTGTCGCTCAGATATGTCTGACCGCGAATCGAAATGTACCGCCCACCTTGCTATATGCCGTGCCCTCTTTGGCTGTACGTGCATCCAATAATAGGCTTGTTTCTTAACTCAAACGTACAGTGCTCTGAATACATTTTAAACGTTCGCAAGGCAAATAAATGACCACATCTCAAGTTGATTCACCGAGTACTTAGCTTCCAGTGAACAAAGGCTCCGAGAAGAATAATTCACTGGCCTTCCCCCATTACTGAAACAAAACTTCAGCCATCCCAGACATCTCCGTGTCCATCTCTACAATAAATTCTTTTTCAGAATCAGGCGACTCTTGTCCGGGTGAACTTGTCAGAGTCGTTTTTAAACCAAACGACACATGCTGGGGAGACTACACTTATTGTTTTTCCTTTTTTCATTAACTCACGAAGAGGGTCTACGAAATGAGCAAAGTTGGGACAAATTTTCGGAAGAAATTCGCCATCCTCAGCCTTATGTCCCACATACGTGGTGTCAGGCTGAGTGCCTTGTACAGTTTGACAATAACCACGGCTTCCCACAAACGGTTAAGGACTTGCCTAAAACCAAGCATATATCCCAAGTAATGATAAACACAACTGAACTTCAAATCAGAGAAAAAAAATTATTGAAAATACGGGACAATACTGCGCGGTTAAGAGACTGAAAGGAACACGACTGTACTTAAACAGGTTCCAAACGGTCGCAAAGGCAGTTACTGGTTTTGACTCTTCCGCTACCGGTAGTTGAAGAAAGCCTGGTTAAGGTCAAAAGTAGTGAACATCTTAACCTTCTGAAATCACAATAAGCAAGAGTGCAATTGTGGTAACGGAATAGACTGCAATACGATTTTCTTATTGCCTGTGATCATCTACCATAGGCAAAAGTCCGCTCTGAGGTTTCAAAACCAAAGGTATGGGACAGAAGCATTGCATTGTAAATCCCATATGAAGGAAATAAGTAGGAGGTGCAGGAGAGCCAAGGTGAAATGACTGCAGAAAAGCCGTGAAGAAATCGATAAAGAAATTATCGTCGGAAGCACTGACCGTACAGAAAACTCAAAACAACTTTCAGTGAAATTAAGTAAAGCGAGGGTGTTAACTTTAAGAGCACAATGGGAATTCCGCTGTTAGCGCAGACGAGAGAGTGGTTAGCTGGAAATAGTACACTGAAACACTCTATCAGGGGGAGGAATTGTCTGATCAAGTGATAAAAGAAGAAATTGGAGTTCCTACGGAAGACATAGAGCATCCAGTATTAGATTCAGAATTTGAAAAAGCTGCGGAAGACATGAGAGGCTGTAGGCATAGATAAAATTCCATTGGAATTTCTAAAATCGATGGGCAAGTGGCAATCAAACGATTGTTAAATTTAGTGTGCAGAATATATGAGCCTGGCGACATACAACCAGACTTTCGGAAAAATATCACCCACAGAATACCGACTATATGAAGGGCAAATAAGTGCGAGAACTATCGCACAATCAGCTTAAGAACTTTTGCACTTAGACTACTGACAAGAATACTGTACAGAGAATGAATAGAAATTTGAAGGTCGGTTAGATGGCTATCATTTTGGCTTTCGGAAAAGTAAAGGCACCAGAGAGGGAGCTCTGACGTTGTGCTACGTAATGGGAGCAAGACTGGAGAAAAAGCAAGAACCACTAATGGGACTTGTTCACGTAGAAAAAGCGTTCGACGATCTAAATTGGTGCAGGGTGTTCAAAATTCAGAGAAACGCAGGTGTGGGCCGCAGGGTAAGATAATAGTCAATATGTACAAGAATCCAGAGGGAACATTAAGACTGAAAGACCAAGAACGAAATGATTGGATTAAAAATGGTATAAGGCAGAGATGCAGTCTTTCACCACTACTGTTCAATCTATACATGGAAGAAGCAACGACGGAAACAGAAGAATGGTTCGGGAGTAGTATTAAAATTCAAAGTGAAAGAATATCAATGATAAGATTCGCTGATGACTTTGTTGTCCCCAGTTAAAATGAAGAAGAATTACAAGATCAGCTGAATGGGATGAACAGTCTAATGAGTTCCCAATATAGACTGAGAGTAAACCGGAAAAAGCCTAAAGTAATTAGAAGTAGCAGAAATGAGGGTAGCGAAGTAGTCATCAGGAAGTAGAGGAAGTTAAGTCTGCTACCTTGGAAGCAAAATATCCCTTGAGGGACGAAACAAGGAGGCCATAAAAGGAACAATAGCGTTTGGTGATACTTGTGGTTCCGCCTGCAATCTGCCGTGCTCTCCTCTCGCACCCAGCTAGTCTCGCCAACCGATCCGCACCAATGCCCCGGTCGCGATGTTCTTGCTGACAGCGCCCTCATTGACTATTGATGCCGCTATCCCCGCTCTGTTCGCGCAGCTGTCCAAATTACTACAGCTGACTGACGTCTTGTGACGACAGAGCTCCGAGGGACGTGCTTTTTTTCGGACATGTACACCACATTTTTGTTGTTTGGCCCCAGCCGAAGTAAGAATATAGACGGCATTCTAGAATATCAGAATTCAGTCCACTTGATAATTCGCTTCACGATGGATCTGAAAAAGGGCGGCTGTCTTCCATTCACTGACGTTTTGGTCAAGAGGACAGTTGATGTTACACTGGAGCATGTCGTCTATAGGTAGCCAACCCACATTGATTTGTATCTACAGGTTTATAATTGTCGGCCGGCCGAAGTGATTGCCGGCACGGTAGCTCAGCGTGTTCGGTCAGAGGGTTAGCAGCCCTCTGTAATAAAAAACTGAGTTAATCGATCAACAACGAACCTAAAAACGGCTGTCTTACGACGTCCGCCCCGAGCAGATGCAACGAACAAGAGCGAACAAAATGAGAATTTAAAAAAAAAAAAAAAAAAAAAAAGTGGCCGTGCGGTTAAAGGCGCTGCAGTCTGGAACCGCATGACCGCTACGGTCGCAGGTTCGAATCCTGCCTCGGGCATGGATGTTTGTGATGTCCTTAGGTTAGGTTTAACTAGTTCTAAGTTCTAGGGGACTAATGACCTCAGCAGTTGAGTCCCATAGTGCTCAGAGCCATTTGAACCATTTTTTTATAATTGTCATCATTCGGGTTAGCGTGAATGGATACTTCATACCTTCGTTCACGTGGCCCATATCATCTCGGACTTTAAAAGTTTGTCAGCGCAGTTAGTCCATCGCGAAGTTACCTTCATCCGAATGGTTGCAGGAAAAGAGATCACACAGGCTTTGCGCCACTGACCGACAATGAATCGACTGAGTGGCGATAATATCGAGATGGTGCCGAAGTGAACGGCCTTTTTGTTTTATGCTGGAAGCATTTCCAACACAACTGGTCGTCTTCTGCAAAAATATTATGTGAAACGTGTTTTACGGCCACACTCTAAAATTAGGGCCTCGTTAGTATCGGTAGTCTGATCTTGGTTTCTTAAGGATGGTGTCAATCGCACCCCCTTCCAGTTTTGGTGTGCTTATCTTCTTTATTTTTTTTTTTTCGTCAGTCTTCTGGCCGGTTTGATGCGGTCCGCGACAAATTCCTCTCCTGTGCCAACCTTATAGAGTAGCACTTGCAACCTACGTCCTACGTCCTGGATCTATCTTAATCTTTGTCTCCCTCTACAGTTTTTAAACTTTACAGTTCCCTCAGGTACTTTGAAATTATTCCCTTGTGTCTTAACACATGTTCTAACATCCTGTCCTGTCTTGTCAGTGTTTCCTTTCCTCGCCGTTTCTGTGGAGAACATCTTTATCTCTTACCATACCAGTCCACCTAATTTTCAACATTCTTATGTTCCGGTTTCTCCACCAGTCCATGATATATACTGGACATGGAGAACTGGTGTACTGAGCATAAGTGTCACATACGCTTACAATAGCAAAGCAAGTCTGCTATTGCAGAACGTTATCTTAGCACAAGTCATCCCATGCGATAGAACGAATGGAGGTTCTGGCATGCACTTCCAGCTATTAGGGCGGTGTTATAAGGAAATCAGTGAAATTAAACTAGCCAGTGACCTTATAAATAGAGATGAAGGTATTTGGTTAAATTATGCATGGAATTCTGCTCTCTCTGTGATCAAACAACAGAGCGGCATTATTCGTGCTACCTCACCTGTTGGTTATTCACTGTCAATAAATTCTGAAGTTGGTAATTTTTTTGTGTAGTGTGTAGCGTTTACTGTGTGTGTGTGTGTGTGTGTGTGTGTGTGTGTGTGTGTGTGTGTGTGTGTTGTGTGTGTGTGTGTGTGTGTGTGTGATCGTTCCACATATAGTCCTCATACCTAGGTTTTAATTTCGTTTGCCTACTGTGCTCTCGTTGCATTTGTGCCTTGAAACTGGCAGAGTGTGCACTAAAGCACTGGATCAGCGTGGAGGTACCCCGTGAGCAGCGCTCGCTGCCCATCACTCGCTTTGCACGCGATGCGGAAGCTACATATAGCTTAGAGATTCAAAAATTTCGGAGGAGACAATGGTTTTGAGTACATAAAAGAGCTAATAATATTACAGAATTGGCAATTTTTTTTGTCGAGAATGTATCAATAGACGACTGGGAAATATTTTTCGTCTCTCTACACTACCTGCAATTGCTGCAGAACGTCTTAATCACGATTTAAAAGCAAATAGTTCGGCTGTGTTGCTGTCCATGACAAAAGGAAACTCACAAAAAACTATAGACCTATAATAGCTAAACAACCGTCAAAGAAATTGGGCCACGATTTTCGAATGATATGACTTAAAATGAATATTTTATTTAGAATTTTATTTGGTTAGTGTAGGTAACATGGAATGACAACGAAACTACAGCGGAACTGATGATTTCTTAATTTTCGCTGAAAAACTTGTGAACTGTAATTCATACATAAAGATAAATTCAGGAGATAGTCTGTAAGAAAAAAAAGTGACACACACAACGAAGAAGCTGTCTGAGTACGATGGAAATCGGTATATAGGATGTACACATACAGACCAACAAGTGATCGCAGTTTCAACGAAACTTTGGGATCTATCCAAGAGAAAGAGCTTCACAAATTGAACAAATAAGAAACGCGCTGGTCTACCTCTGGCTCTTTTGAATGCAGTTACTCGGCTTGATATTGATTGATACAGGGTTTGGATCTCCTAAGGGATGTCGTGCCAAATTCCGTCCGATTAGCGCACAGATGGCCAAAATCTCGAGCTGTTTGGAGAGCCCTGTCTATAAGGCTCCAAACGACTGGGAGAGAACTGGAGACCTTTCTGGCCAAGATAGGGTTTCCAAGCACGAAGGTAAGGAGTGGAAACTCTCGCCCTTTGCGGGCGGACATTATCTTGCTCAAACGTAAGCCCAGGATACTTGTCATGATGGGCAACAAAAAGGGGCTTAGAATATCGTCTAACAAGGGAACCTCCCCATCGCATCCCCCTCAGATTTAGTTATAAGTTGGCACATTGGATAAGCCTTGAAAAGCTGAACACAGATCAATTGAGAAAACAGGAAGAAGTCGTGTGGAACTGTGAAAAAATAAGCAAAATATACAAACTGAGTAGATTATGGGAAGATAGGCAACATCAAGGACGCTGGCATTGCAGGAACGCCGTGGTCTCGTGGTAACGTGAGCAGCTCTGGAACGAAAGGTCCTTGGTTCAAATCTTCCATCGAGTGAAAACTTTAACTTTTTATTTTCAGTTTATGTGACAAACTCTTATGTTTTCATCACTTTTTGGGGAGTGATTATCACATCCACAAGAAAACCTAAATCGGGCAAGGTAGAAGAATCTTTTTACCCATTCGCAGAGTGTACAAGTTAGGTGGGCCGATAACATATTCCTGTCATGTGACGAACATGCCGTCACCAGTGTCGTATAGAATATATCAGACGTGTTTTCCTGTGGAGGAATCGGTTGACCTATGACCTTTCGATCAAATGTTTTCGGTTCCGATTGGAGAGGCACGTCCTTTCGTCTACTAATCGCCCGGTTTTGCGATGCGGTCGCAAAACACAGACACTAAACTTATTACAGTGAACAGAGACGTCAATGAACGAACGGACAGATAATAACTATGCAAAAACAAAGAAAGTAAAATTTTCACTTGTGCGAGGGCTTGAACCAAGGACGTCTACTTCTGCAGCTGCTCACGCTACCACGAGACCACGGCGTTCCTGAGCGCAAGTGCTCCTTGATGTTGCCTATGTGGCCCATGGACTACTCAGTTTGTATATTTTGCTTATTTTTTCACAGTTTCACACAACTTCTTCCTGTTTTCTCAATTGATCTGTGTTCGGTTTCTCAAGGCCTATCCACTGTGCCAAGTTATAACTAAATCTGAGGGGGGTGCGATGGGAAGGTTCCCTTGTAAGTACCGTTGCGCTGTTGTAAGAGATCGCAGATGAAAATAAAAGAGGTCCTTCGGTGAGAAGAAATGTGCACCTGGGACCATAACTCCTGGTTGTCGGACCATTGGCGGGCGACAATTGAGTTGACACCTCACCACTATCGGGGGCGTCTCCAGATACAGTTTCGGCCTGAAATCTCATTGACTGGAGAAAAGTCGTCATTGAAGAGCCCTGCTTCGAACTGAGCTCCGAGTACCAGCGCTGACACGTCAGGGGACACTCCAGACAGCGATGGAGTACCAACCTGACTGTCGTCTTTCTTAGAACCCGACAAACAGGAGTGATGGTCTAGGGTGCCATTTCTTTTCGTAGCAGGGCCTCTTTGGTTGTCATTCGTGACGCACGTACAGGGCAGCTGTATGTCAGCGATATTCTACGCCCAGTTTTGTTGCCCTTCATGGAAAGCCCTCCTGGGATTACATTTCAGAATGATAATGCCAGCACGCAGAGGGCGAGAGTTTCCGCTGTTTGCGTTCATGCTTGACAAACCATACCTTGGTCAGAAAGATCTCCGGATCTCTCCCCAACTGAGAACGTTTGAAGCGTCATGGGTAGGGTCCTCCAAGCAGCTCGGGACTTTGACGATCTAACGGATCAAAAAGTTCAAATGGCTCTGAGCACTATGGGACTTAACTGCTGAGGTCATCAGTCCCCTAGAACTTAGAAATACCTAAACCTAACTAACCTAAGGACATCACACACATCCATGCCAGAGGCAGGATTCGAACCTGCGACCGTAGCAGTCGCGCGGTTCCAGACTGTAGCGCCTAGATCCGCTCGGCCACTCTGGCCTACTCTAGCGGATCAGTTGGGCAGAATTTGGCACAATATCTCTCAGTAGGACATCCAACAACTCTATGAATCAAAGCCAGACAGAATAATTGGATGCATAAGGGTCAGAGGTGGCGCAAGGCGTTATTGACGCTCTATTTGTGAATTTTTTTCTCTTGAAAAAATCATCAAATTTTCTGAAATTGTAATCATTTGTTTGTCTGTAGATGTACTTCGTATCTACGCATTAGCATCCCATTTGGGTAATTTCTTCGTTGGATGTTTTTTTGATAACGCACTGATGTAGAATGTAGTTTCTATAGTGTCATGACGGAAAATTTTGAAAAATTAAATAAAGTTTGTGATGAGATGTTTTAAAGAAAGAGCTGGACTGAAAAACTAATTTAAAAGAACACAAAGTACAGACGATTAATACAAGGAAGTGGAGGAATAAATGTCATTGGATTTCAGGGTGATGGGGTGATACTGAGGGGGGGTTGGGGTTGTTTGGGGAAGGAGACCAGACAGCGAGGTCATCGGTCTCATCGGATTAGGGAAGGATGGGGAAGGAAGTCGGCCGTGCTCTTTCAACGGAACCATCCCGGCATTTGCCTGGAGCGATTTAGGGAAATCACGGAAAACCTAAATCAGGATGGCCGGACGCGGGATTGAACCGTCGTCCTCACGAATGCGAGTACAGTGTCTAACCACTGTGCCACCTCGCTCGGTTATTGGATTTCAAATTTATGTATTATTCATAACACTTTTTATTCACAGATGACGAACAAATGTTATTATTCGTGTAAATGAATGATGTTTTGGATAATATTTATTATTAAGCAATAACGAATAATAATTTACACCTATAGTTGTTATTCGTCTTTTAAATAAATTTCGCGCAACACTGGTGGTAAGCCAAGAATATCGTGCATGTGCACACTGCAAATTTGCAGCCTATGTGCAAATGAGTGCAAGTTTGTGGCATCCGCATGGCTGTGAAGAGGCGCTCGCGCGGCTGTGCCATCCGCATGGCCGTGTACAAATGCTCACTCAGCTATTAGTAGGGGAAGCAGCATCGGAAACCTTCGGCGACTTTCGCCAAAGTGTTGTTGTTGTTGTGGTCTTCAGTCCTGAGACTGGTTTGATGCAGCTCTCCATGCTACTCTATCCTGTGCAAGCTTCTTCATCTCCCAGTACCTACTGCGACCTATATCCTTCTGAATCTGCTTAGTGTATTCATATCTTGGTCTCCCTCTACGATTTTTACCCTCCACACTGCCCTCCAATACTAAATTGGTGATCCCTTGAAGCCTCAACACATGTCCTACCAACCGATCCCTTCTTCTAGTCAAGTTGTGCCACAAACATCTCTTCTCCCCAATCCTATTCAGTACTTCCTCATTAGTTATGTGATCTACCCATCTAATCTTCAGCATTCTTCTGTAGCACCACATTTCAAAAGCTTCTATTCTCTTCTTATCCAAACTATTTATCGTCCATGTTTCAGTTCCATACATGGCTACACTCGATACAAATACTTTCAGAGATGACTTCCTGACACTTAAATCTATACTCGTTGTTAACAAATGTTCTTCTTCAGAAACGCTTTCCTTGCCATTGCCAGTCTACATTTTATATCCTCTCTACTTCGACCATCATCAGTTATTTTGCTCCCCAAATAGCAAAATTCCTTTACTACTTTAAGTGTCTCATTTCCTAATATGATTCCCTCAGCATCACCCGACTTAATTCGACTACATTCCATTATCCTCGATTCAAGACATTATCCATTACATTCAACTGCTCTCCCAAGTCCTTTGCTGTCTGACAGAATTACAATGTCATCGGCGAACCTGAAAGTTTTTATTTCTTCTCCATGGATTTTAATACCTACTCCGAATTTTTCTTTTGTTTCCTTCACTGCTTGCTCAATATACAGATTGAATAACATCTGGGAGAGACTACAACCCTGTCTCACTTACTTCGCAACCACTGCTTCCCTTTCATGTCCCTCGACTCTTATACCTGCCACCTGGTTTCTGTACAAATCGTAAATAGCCTTTCGCTCTCTGTATTTTACCTCTGCCACCTTCAGAATTTGAAAGAGACTATTCCAGTCAACATTGTCAAAAGCTTTCTCCAAGTCTACAAATGCTAGAAACGTAGGTTTGCCTTTTCTTAATCTAGCTTCTAAGATAAGTCGTAGGGTCAGTATTGCCTCACGTGTTCCAACATTTCTACGGAATCCAAACTGATCTTCCCCGAGGTCGGCTTCTACTAGTTATTCCATTCGTCTGTAAAGAATCCGCGTTATTATTCTGCAGCCGTGACTTATTAAACTGGTATTTCGGTAATTTTCACATATGTCAACACCTGCTTTCTTTGGGATTGGAATTATTATATTCTTCTTGAAGTCTGAGGGTATTTCGCCTGTTTCATACATCTTGCTCACCAGGTGGTAGAGTTTCGTCGGGAGTGGCTCTCCCAAGTCTGTCAGTAGTTCTAATGGAATGTTGTCTACTCCCGGGGCCTTGTTTCGACTCAGGTCTCTCAGTGCCCTGTCAAACTCTTCACGCAGTATTATATCTCCCATTTCATCTTCATCTACATCCTCTTCCATTTCCATAATATTGTCCTCAAGTACATCGCCCTTGTATAGACCCTCTATATACTCCTTCCACCTTTCTGCTTTCCCTTCTTTGCTTAGAACTGGGTTTCCATCTGAGCTTTTGATATTCGTACAAGTGGTTCTCTTTTCTCCAAAGGTCTCTTTAATTTTCCTGTAGGCAGTATCTATCTTACCCCTAGTGAGATAAGCCTCTACATCCTTACATTTGTCCTCTAGCCATGCCTGCTTAGCCATTTTGCACTTCCTGTCGATCTCATTTTTAAGACGTTTGTATTCCTTCTTGCCTGCTTCATTTACTGAATTTTTATATTTTCTCCTTTCATCAATTAAATTCAGTATTTCTTCTGACACCCAAGGATTTCCGCTAGCCCTCGTCTTTTTACCTACTTGATCCTCTGCTGCCTTCACTACTTCATCCCTCAAAGCTACCCATTCTTCTTCTACTGTATTTCTTTCCCTCATTCCTGTCAATTGTTCCCTTATGCTCTCCCTGAAACTCTGTACAACCTCTGGTTTAGTCAGTTTATCCAGGTCCCATCTCCTTAAATTCCCACCTTTTTGCAGTTTCTTCAATTTTAATCTACAGTTCATAACCAATAGATTGTGGTCAGAATCCACATCTGCCCCTGGAAATGTCTTACAATTTAAAACCTGGTTCCTAAATCTCTGTCTTACTATTATATAACCTATCTGATATCTTCTAGTATCTTCAGGGTTCTTCCATGTATACAACCTTCTTTCACGATTCTTGAACCAAGTGTTAGCTATGATTAAGTTGTGCTCTGTGCAAAATTCTACCAGGCGGCTTCCTCTTTTATTTCTTAGCCCCAATCCATATTCACCTACTATGTTTCCCTCTCTCCCTTTTCCTACTCTCGAATTCCAGTCACCCATGACTATTAAATTTTTTTGAGTCTTCAGTGATCTGCTTGGTATGATGGGGAGAGCCCCTTCTTAATCTCAAAGTAGCACTTGCAACCTATGTGCTCAATTATTTGCTGGATGTATTACTATCTCTGTCTTCCTGTACAGTTTTTGCGCTCTACAGCTGCCTCTAGTACCATGGGAGTCAATCCCTGATGTCTTACCTGATCTGCTATTTTCTTGTCCCTTCTCCTTATTAGCGTTTTCCACACATTCCTCTCCTCTCGGATTCTGTGCAGAACCTGCTCATTCCTTTCCTTCCGCCTAATTTTCAACATGCGATTGTGGAACCGCTGGCCGTAGTGGTCTTGCGGTTCTAGGAGCTGCAGTCTGGAACCGAGCGACCGCTACGGTCGCAGGTTCGAATCCTGCCTCGGGCATGGATGTGAGTGATGTCCTGAGGTTAGTTAGGTTTAATTAGTTCTACGTTCTAGGCGACTGATGACCTCAGAAGTCAAGTCGCATAGTACTCAGAGCCCATTTGAACTGTGGAACCACAACTGAAATTAGTCGATCCTCTTCTGTTCCGGTTTTTCCACAGTCCATGTTTCACTACCATACAATGCTGTGCACCAAACCTATATTTTCTGAATTCCCTTCCTCAAATTAAGGAATATCTTTGATGACATCTGTTGTCTTCCTTTCTTCGTCCGTCATTGGTTATTTTGGTGCTTAGGTAGCAGAATGTCTTAATTTTATCTACTTCGTGACCATCAATCCTGGTATTAAGTTTCTCACTGTTCTCATTTCTGCTACTTCTCATTACTTTCGTGTTCCTTCGATTTACTCTCAATCCATATTCTGTGCTCATTAGACTGTCCATTTCTGCCAGCAGATCATGTAGTTCTTCTTGAATTTCACTCGGGATAGCAATGCCATCAGCGAATCGTATTACTGATACCCTTTCACCTTGAATTTTAATTCCACTCCTGAACCACCCTTTTATTTCCATCATTGCTTCTTCGATGTACACATTGAACAGTAGGGGCGAAAGACTACATCACTGTCTTATACCCTTTTTAATCCTAGCATTTCGTTCTTGGTCGTTCATTTTTATTAGGTCGACAAATCCCACGAACGTGTCTTGATTTTTTTTAGTCTTGCTTCCATTATCAACCGCACCGTCAGAATTGCCTCTCTGGTACCTTTACCTGTCCTAAAGCTAAACTGATTGTCATCTAATACATCCTCAGTTTTCTTTTCCATTCTTCTCTATATTATTCTTGTCAGCAGCTTGGATGCATGAGCTGTTAAGTTGATTGTGCGATAATTCCAGCACTTGTTAGCTCTTCCAGTCTTCGGAATTGTGTGGATGATATTTTTCCAGAAGTCAGACAGTATACTGCCAGACTACACGCCAACGTGAATAGTCGTTTTGTTGCGACATCCCCCAATGTTTTTAGAAATTATGATGGAGTGTTATCGATCCCTAGTGAATTATTTGTTCTTAAATCCTCCAAAGCTCTCTTAAATTCTAAATCTAATACTGGATCCCTCCTTTCTTCTAAATCGAATCCTGTTTCTTCTTCTATCATATCAGACAAATCTTCCCCCTCATAGAGGCTTTCAATGTATTATTTCCACCTATCCGCTCTCTCCTCTGAATTTAACAGTGGAATTCCCGCTGCACTCTTAAAGGTACCACCCTTGCTTTTAATGTTACCGAGGTTTGTTTTGACTTTCGAGTATGCTGAGTCTGTCCTTCTGAGAATCATTTCTTTTTTGATGTCACTATTTATTTAATTCCTCAGCGACTTGTATTTCTGTATTCCTGAGTTTCCCGGAATATTTTTGTACTGCCTCCTTTCGTCAATCAACTGAAATATTTCTTCTGTTACCCATGGTTTATTCACAGTTACCTTCTTTGTACCTACGTTTTTCTTTCCATCTTCTTTGATTGCCCTTTTTAGAGATGTCCATTCCTCTTCAATTGCTTCAGTTGTACTGCCTACTGGACTATTCTTTATTGCTGTATCTACAGCGTCAGAGAACTTCAGGAGTATCTCGTCATTCCTTAGTACTTCTGTATCCCACTTCTTTCCGTGTTGATTCTTCCTGACTAATCTCTTAAACTTCATCCTACTCTTCATCACTACTACTTTGTGATCTGAGTCTACATCTGCTCCTGGGTACGTAGTACAATCCAGAATCTGGTTTCGGAATCTGTCCACGATGTAATCTATCTGAAATCTTTCCTTATCATCCGATCTTTTCCAAGTATACCTCCACCTCTTGTGATTCTTGAACAGAATTTTCACTGTTACTAGCTGAAATTTATTACATAACTCGGTTAGTCTTTCTCCTCTCTTATTCCTTGTCTCGAGCCAATATTCTCTGTAAGCTTTCCTTCTTCCCCTAAAATTCCATTCAAGTCCGCAATGACTATTAGATTTTCATCTCCCTTTGCGTATTGTATTACCCTTTCAATATCCTCATATACTTTCTCTATCTCTTCATCTATAGCTTGCGACGTCGACATGTATACCTGAACTATCGTTGTCGGTGTTGGTTTTCTGTCGATTCTGATAACAACAATCCTATCGCTGAAACACATTCTCTGCCCTACCTTCCTATTCACAACGAATCCTACTCCCGTTATACCATTTTCTGCTGCCGTGGATATTACCCTATACTCATCTGACCAGAAATCCTTGTCTTCTTTCAGTTTCACTTCACTGACCCCTACTATATCTAGATTGAGCCTATGCAGTTCTCTTTCCAGAGTTCTTAGTTTCCCTTCCACGTTCAAGCTTCTGACATTCCACGGCCCGACACGTAGAACGTTATCGTTTCGTTGATTATGCAATCTTTTTCTCATGGTCACCTTCCCCTTGCCAATCTATAAATTGCGATCGATGTATCACAAGAAAGTTGCATACACTGCTTCCTACGAAGAAGTTGAAGAGAGTTAGGATCAACCTAAACCTATATTTCCGCCGTGTAAACATGCACACATCCAGCTAAAAACAGAGCAATTACGTATTATAATATTAGGAGTCATAATCAGAAAAAGCGCCATGATCATGTGATCATCAACATATTGGCTAGTATTATATCCCAGCACACGAAACTGCAAAATGGTCTTAGGACTACATATACGAAAACTTGAATAGGTAATGGTTTAAGTTTGCTCGATACACATTGCCTCTTTTCCATATCAGGAAAGTAATATTTGATCTACATCTCTGCCAGGAAGACAGTCAGGCCCTCTAGAGATGTATAGTTGACCACTGCATCCTCGTGTTTACTGTAACTAGAATTTTCCATACACTTACCACTAGCAAAGAAGAAAAGAAAGTCTCTGGGAAGGTACTGTATCCCCTACTGTTTTGATTATGACAGACACACATCCACCAAGGGGTAGGCCACAGCATCTGTAACTGTCAGCATTGCTGTTTGATGGTCCATGCAATCGATTTGCGGGTTAAATAATTAAAGTTATAGATACATTGAGTGTAGCTTTATAAAGAACTATTGATGCTGATTGAGTGCAATGTAATCATTAATGTATAGGACAAATACTGGAATTAAATCGGAATTATATTAATACCTTCACCCGCTGACGGGCGTTGATATATATATACGGGGTAGGTGAAAATGTGTGCTCCGACCGGAACTCGAACCCAGGATCTCTTGATTACCTGGCAGACGCTCTATCCATCTTTTTTTTTTTTTTTTAAATATCTCATTTTGTTCGCTTTTCCTCGTTGCATCTGCTCGGGGCGGACATCGTAAGACATCCATTGAAGTTCGTTGTTGATCGATTAACTCAGTTTTGCTATTACAGAGGGCACGTAACCCTCTGACCGAACACGCTGAACTACCGTGCCGACAGTCCAGCTGAGCCATCGAGGGCACGGAGCATAGTGCGACTGCAGTGACTATCTCGCGCACGCCTCCCGCGAGACTCACATTCTCACCTTGTATGTCCACACCCTACAGTCGTAGTGTCCCACCCAAACACACTCATTACTCGTGGAAGTTCGGGAAATATGTGTGCATCCGCACAGATGAAGAAGGTCATGGCCGGTATTGCCAGAACTATATACTTATATGGTTGTGGTGTCTGTTCTTCCGGACATGCCCGAAAGAACAAACATGATAACCATATGAGTATAAACACTAGAATTTGTTTCTACTCTTGTAACAAAATCCTATACGTAAAGGTCATGATAACAGTACCAGTCACCTTATAAATGTGATTCGACATGCAATCCAGTTACACTAGTGTGTGTGTGTGTGTGTGTGTGTGTGTGTGTGTCCTGTGACGTGGGTACCCCTGGACCAAGGGGTCGTGTCTGGCTGCAGCAACAACAAAAAAAACAAGCACTCAATATGGCAGCACTTTAAAGAGACCCAGGTCACTTTACACTTTACAGCAACAGGATGATTGCCTATTTCAATAACATTAGTGTATGACTGCAAAGTGTTAAACAGGGAGTGGAAACAGGCTGTAGCCTGGCAAATAGACATGTGGACACTTCATTCATATAACAACTGAAGATAGTGCCTAGGAGCCACAGAATTTGGTACCGTAATAAAACTATTCCATAAATTCTTGGCTGTTGGTTATCTGTTTTCTGCAAGTCGTCAACCAGGCACAGTTGCATTCTTCCATTTATACAGGATGGAATTACAGAAAGTCAATCGAAAAAATGGTTAAAATTAAGATAAATGGTTTTAAAATTTAAATAGACGATGAACAATAGTATTAGGACCTACCTAACTGAAGTAAATAAAAATGTATGTTATTTATGGTGTTCGCAGAGACCCTTTTATACCATATCAGCTAAAGTCTCGTGATTTCAGCTACAGTAACTTCAGTATGCTATCCATAGTTATAGCGTTATACTGCATTAAAATGTTTATACGATTCCAAATATACGATTTCCAACTCGCATCTAATGGAGGAGAATACCACAGCACTCGGAATAAAATAATATTACCATTTCCTCATACGTATAGAATTAGCGGGAGGATAACAATTCTGCAATTCCGTCTTGTATAAATGAAAGAATGGGACTGTGCCTGGTTGATGACTCGCAGGAAAGAGATATTCAACAGCCAAGAATTTATGGAATAATGTAGCTTGTGCCACCGCCTCTGCTCCCTCCCTCCCTCCCTCCCTCCCTCTCTCTCTCTCTCTCTCTCTCTCTCTCTCTCTCTCTCTCTCTCTCTCTCTCTCTCTGTAGAATGCAAACCGTTGTATTATGCTTTTTTAATTTTTAAGTGTATATGTGTCTCTATATCTGTCCCTTTCTCTGTACACATACCAAACTGCATATCTTTTTTTCCGAGGCTCTGCAAGCTCTCTCAGCCTTCAGTAGAGATATATCAGTCAATTTTGGAGCAGATGATCCTATGAGTGTAATAGTTCTCTCCTGTCTGTAGGTTTCTAGGAAAATATCCAAGAGATCTCCAGACACTTTGATCTAGTACACTACTGGCCATTACAATTGCTACACCACGAAGATGCCGTGCTACAGACGCGAAGTTTAACCGACAGGGAGAAGATGCTGTGATATTCAAATGATTAGCTTTTCAGAGCATTCACACAAGGTTGGCGCCGGTGGCGACACCTACAACGTGCTCACATTTCTCATACACAGCGTTGCCTGGTGAAACGTTGTTGTGATGCCTCGTGTAAGGAGGAGAAATGTGTACCATCACGTTTCCGACTTTGATAAAGGTCGGATTGTAGCATGTCGCGGTTGCGGTTTATTGTATCGCGACATTGCTGCTCGCGTTGGGTGTGATCCAATGACTGTTAGAAGAATATGGAATCAGTGGGTTCAGGAGGGTAATACGGAACGCCGTGCTGGATCCCAACGGCCTCGTATCACTAGCAGCCGAGATGACAGGCATCTTATCTGCATGGCTGTAACGGATCGTGCAGCCACGTCTCGATCCACGAGTCAACAGATGGGGAAGTTTGCAAGACAACAACCATCTGCACGAACTGTTCGACGACGTTTGCAGCAGCATGGACTATCAGCTCGGAGACCATGGCTGTAGTTACCCTTGACGTAGCATCACACACAGGAGCGCCTGCGATGGTGTACTCAACGACGAACCTGGGTGCACGAATTTGGATGAATGAGGAAGATATTTTCAAGTATGTTTTGTATTGTGAAGTGATGTTTTGTGAGTTACGTGATATTGCAACAGAAGTAATTCGGAGTGCTGATTACTTTTTTACATCACCATTGTACTAACTTACAAAAGTTTAATCTTCAAGAATGGTTTATGAAACACATCTTTAAAACCTTTTAATATCGCAGAATAACACCTAGGCCTCTTTGCATCCGAGCTTGGAATCATCACTACCTAGATTTTCGACGATTGAGCCATGAGTTCACAACAAGACCAGCGTGGGAAACACGAAAAGATGAGTGCCTAGTTTATCCATTATTTCATGAAATGACTTTATTAACTGTGCTCTAATGACACCTCCACACAATATAACTTTGTTGCTGCGCAAAAATGCAATATTTAGCAGCGTGAGCAACACTACAATCATAATTAATTTTTGACCTTTGTTGTTGTAGGGTTGTTAGAAGTGGATGTTACATTTCAGATATGTTACGACCCGTGGCTCTGCCCTTCATTTGATCCCTTCGAAACCCTACATTTCAGCAGGATAATGCACGACCGCATGTTGCAGGTCCTGTACTGGCCTTTCTGGATACAGAAAATGTTCGACTGCTGCCCAGGCCAGCACATTCTCCAGATCTCTCACCAATTGAAAACGTCTGGACAATGGTGGCCGAGCAACTGGCTCGTCATAATACGCCAGTCACTACTCTTGACAAACTGTGGTGTCGTGTTGAAGCTGCATGGGCAGCTGTACCGGTACACGCCATCTACGCTCTGTTTCACTCAATGCCCAGGCGTATCAAGGCCATTACGGCCAGAGGTGGTTGTTCTGCGTACTGATTTCTCAGGATCTATGCACCCAAATTGCGTGAAAATGTAATCACATGTAAGTTCTACTATAATATCTTTGTCCAATGAATACCCGTTTATCAACTGCATTTCTTCTTGGTGTAGCAATTTTAATGGCCAGTAGTGTATTTATGACACAAAAATTTCGGCTGAATCCTAAGTATAAATACTGTTATCTTGTATGACAATGTCGTAGCCGGATTTTATCGATTTTTTTTTTTTTACATTTCACCACTTTTTCTCATTTATGCGGTATTTTTCCATATTTCTACAATTTATTCCATATTCCATATGTAAATGTACAAGTGTATATATGCCCATACGTAAATAGATGTGGATAGGTATTATATTTACCTTCCATCTGTGATAAAGTGTCCCAACCCAGCCAGGGTCTCTACAAACTACACCCTTTCCTCTAAACGTCAACACTACAGTCCAAAGCCAGACCTAAGACATGTACACTATATGGATTGCAGTGTGTGTGTGTGTGTGTGTGTGTGTGTGTGTGTGTGTGTGTGTGTGTGTGTGACACACACATTATTGAAAATGTTGGTTTCCCTCAGAGGTCCCAACTCTCTCCCTCTTTAACGCCGGAGGTAGCATAAAGGTGCGAGGGGCAGCAGCGGGCAGTGGGAGATGGGCGTCAGTGGTGGCATTGGCAGCGACGTATCAAACGCAGTTAAGTCAATTTTTCAGGTGCTATCCCAGATCACACGTTGGTGATCTGTACCAGTCATTATCCAGTAATTATTGCGGAGATGGGCCCATCCCAAGCGTTACCCCAGATCCTATCCACCGCCTCAAGTAACAGCTCTTCTTTCGAATTGTGGCGGCTGCTCGTTAAGAGGCAATGGCGTCGCTTTCACAACTAAACTTTAATTCATCATAATTCACACGCTTTCTGCGGAAAATTTATAAATTACGTGGTAAAACCTTCCTTGTAAATCAGTGTACCCATCAGCCAAAGCCGGATCAAAATGCCTACAACTGTTCCTGAGATTAGGCTGCATATACAGATGGATACGAGGAGGCGACTTCAGTTTATAGATACAGAGGAGAGATACTAAAACAATAACAGGAGTGCGATGCATAGAAACAATTCGCTGCAGCACTGTTACCGCGTTCACACTGGGCAACAGCAGTACAGCGCCATCTTGGAAATATGCGCATATGTGTGGCTGTCAAAGCATCTACTTGCTGCTACAGACGATAGCGTGGCAAGGTTTTAACATAAATACCATTGCTACCCACCCTCATCCCAGTCCTCTGCCTTTATTCTAGTGACTCGTAATTCGTATGGCGTCAACAAGCCATTCTCCAGAAATGCAACTTGTGTTATAAATCAAATTTAGTTTCATGCAGTTGTAAGCAGTGCTGATGGCCCCTTTGCATAGATAACTTAGAGCATCCACATGAAATTGCTGTTGTGTTGTCATGTAAATCGTGTTTTATTATGTCAACTGAACCGTTTTGAAATGGGGTGTAAGGTTCAAAAGCACAAGTCATTAGGAAAATGTCAGACAGAATTTTATTGTTATCAATCTATTTCGTTTGATCAGAGGAGAAAGAACCTAAATTGGATTAATTCTGGGCAAAATATTACAAGGGTTGTAGACGCAGCCCTACCTCTATCGATGTTTTAATCAATCAATAGCAATTAAAATATCGTCTTTTCAGTAAAAATAGTTATCAGCATTGACGTACTTTTGTCCTCGCGCTGATACTGAGCGACACCTATTGCTTCAAGTGGCTTTTCTAGAAAGATACCAAAATTAAGATGAGCAGTAATCTCATCTCAGGCTTTTGAGCTTTTGTTGACGGAAGCTATCGCTCACAAAACCAGTTACATCACGGAGAATATGAGGTGATCCTGACTTAAAGTGTATGTTAGTAAGGTTTGGGACGATTTCTAAAAGACAAACCAATTACGGAAACTTGAACCTCACAAAGAAAGATGATAAATATATGTAAGATCAATACGGAAAATGAGAGCTGATTTCAAGCAGTTTTATGTAGCAGGCGTAAGCCTCTATTACGTTCCATCAGAACTAACTTTTATTACGCAGAATTTAGGTTATAGCGAACAAAGCGGTTTTCACCTGAAGCAGTCGACACAGAATAGATCGAGTGATAGTAGTAGACCTGGGAGTTGTGAAAAGAACGGAGAATTTAATAGACTTGTATCACACAGTTATTCCTGGAGATGCACGAGCAGTGAACGAACCATGGACGCTGAAGAGCGAGTATTCGAGATGCAAGATTAGATATGCTACCATCGAGAAGTAGAGACAAAGAAGAGCTGCTGCCTTTAGTAACGAGACTGTTCTGCTTCAGGATCTATTACGATTTCAATTTCTGTGCCTTACGAAGTGGACAGGCGAGACAGAAGCACATTATTTTAGGGCAGTAAGAGAGCAGCCCGAAGAGAATTCGCCCCTCACCCGTCTCCTGCGGCACCTTCCGCCGGGCGTTACGTGAAAATAATTAATCGCGCTGAATTATACCCGGAAGTTTACCTCATGAATATGAAGCGGAACGCCGGAACTTTGCGTGCGGATAAATTGTAGCCCACCAAATCTAGCGAGAATAAATCGCGGTTCTTGCAGCCGAGAGGGAACACCGTGGGCGGCGGCGATATTTCTGTGCTGCAGGGGAAATAAAGTGGAATAACTTATGCAGAATAGAATAGCATTTACTCTTTCCGCCAAAATATGTCTCTACAGAGCACTCATTTCTGCCACTTTTAATAACCAACAATGACACTGCCAGAGTCATAGTTCTCCTAGGAACGAGTGATATTCGAAGACGAACACCGCTGTTTTCATCGTTTAGTGTTATCCTTATACTCTGCTCAGAAATGTTGTAACAGTTCAACTTAAGAAAAATATACCGGGTTATTTACTATTGATTTTATCATTTATGTGTACATTTATTTGTCTATTCTTGCCGCCTGTGGGCTACGATTGCACAATTGCACAATTGCCTTCTTCTTGACCTCCTTTTTCTTTTATTCGCCGTATTATTTTTCATCATCTGATTCGCTCTTGCCCGCTCTTCGTCCGTGAATTCTGCAGCAGCTCTTGCTTTCTCATCAGATCGACACCACACACTCACTATTTTTACTGTGGAGCTCTCTCTGTTTCCCTCTTTACTGATCCCACACTTCATAATGTTCCTATTCTCAGCAGACATTGTTTTTTGGAACCACAGCTGGTTTCACTACTTCAAGGTGTGTATGGAACAGGGGTTCCCAAACTTTTCCCGTGACAGAACACTTTGATAATCCTTGTATTTCAATAGAAATTGTTATTTATTTGATGGTTGATAAAATTTTAAAAAATTATAACTTGTTTTATTCAGTGAATACTTCAATTTTAAATCATAACTAATAACACCTAAATCGTAATAAATTTTTTAGGAGAGGAATCAGTATCATCGAAATGTCGAAAACAAAATGCGCCTTGTTATTAATAGTTTTTTGCGGAGAATTTATTCACTTCCTGCGGAACAGCCTGATGGAAAGCTAGCTTGTTTTCCTCTATTGTGACTGAGATCTAGTCCAACTCTTCACATACTTTACTGTTTAATCTCGAATCGAAAGTAAAATCATCTAATGTATTAAATGGAATGCGCTGCTTTGCTTTTGTTCTACGGTATTAATTTATTGCGTCAACAGGTCTTCGTTTCGAAGCCCATCATCCGACATTAGTGACTATTGTCGCCAAAGAAATTACAAATTTTGTAAACGACAATGGAAAAGGAGTTACACATCTAGATTGAAGCACAAACGCTCCAAAAGGATATGCCTGATACTGTGGTGGTAATGCAATGTAAAAACTAGAAAGTTGAACAATAAATAAATTAATGGGAACAAACAGGAAAGAACTTTAACAATCATTTACTGCAACTATTTTCGGCAGGAGGATCTCCCCTAGAAATTTCCTTTCGTTTTCTCTTTTTATTATTAATATTGATTAATTTCTCTATTATTATTATCACTATTATTGATTTTATTTCTAGCTCTTTCGTTATTTATCCACCTATAAAACTCTGTTTAATACAACAAGTTTTGCTTACGTAAGGAAAATGAAATTAAATGTAGGAATCTTAGGTGTCACATACGCTTTGTGACAAAACATTGGAGCGCCCAGAAAGGGAGGGGAAACTAAATGAAATTTCATGGTTTGAGAGGGTATGTGGTGGTGTTCGAGAATTTACAAAGAACTTAGTAGCATGAGCCCACTTATACGCGTGACCATTGCACACTCTTTGGCCTGTGTGCATGTAGTGATTTGGTTGGGAAATGTCTAGTAATGACGTTAAATGCTCTTCTGAGGCACGCTCGCCCGCAACTGTTGTAACTGACCCCTAATATAATGGATACTGGCACTGGGGCACAGCTGAAGTCCGAGCTGACCCCACATATGTTATAGTGGGGGAAGATTTAGGGATTTTTCGGACAGGGAGGAACCTCAGCATAACTGAGATACATGTCATGTGTGGAAGCGCAGTATCCTGCTGAAAAATGGCACGACTATAATGTTGCATCAGATGTAACACATTAGAATTCACGATGACCGTGGCTTGCTGTCGTGCCGTCAGTGTTCCCTTAACCACTACCAGCCGACCTGAAGGCATACCCGGTGCCTCCCCACACCGTGATTGCACTATGCGGTATCTCTGTGTACATGCCACAACACCTGCATGCATGCATGTCCAAATGAACTTTGCATTGTAATTCAGAGTAACACAGGCACTGTGGAATATCATATTTATCCGCCGACATCGGGCAAGCGATTTTCAAGCAAAATGTCTCACCTGTGAGGGAATATACATAATGATTGTACGCGTGTATTCGTCCGCGACTCGTGGTCTTGCGGTAGCGTTCTCGCTTCCCCCGTGCGGGATTCCGGATTCGATTCCCGGCTGGGTCAGGGATTTTCTTTGCCTCGAGATGGCTGGGTGTTGTGCGTCTTTCATCATCATTTTATCCTCATTCACTCGCAAGTCGCCGTAGTGGCGTTTAAGAACTTGTGGAGCAGTGGCCGAACCGCCCCGCGAGGGGCCTCCCGGCCACCAATGCGATACGCTCATTATTATTATTATCATTACGCGTGCAAGCTGTAGAAGCATGGTTGACGACATATGGAAGTTTGAACATTGTCGGGAGTCTTCCACGGACAGCCGAATGGTAAGGCGTACGCTATCGATAACCCGCAAAGGCGGGTTCGAGTCCCGGTCGGGCACAAATTTTCACTGTCGGCATTCAATTATACAGTAGTCCATATTCGCAACTGCGAGTACATTTATTTTTGAGTGTCTAAAGAGAAATTGTGAGTAAATTATACTGACCATGAACTAACAAAGTTAATACTAGCATTACTTGTACTGTGCGCCTGCTGCCACGAATAGTAGTAACAGTAAATAATAATAACAATTATAATAATAATTGTGCCATTAATAACAATAATGATTGTGGCAGATGTAGCAGATGTAAGAAGAATTTATAGGTGTACAAAGTAGATCTTTTCTGGGTCGGGGGTGTATAAGGGCCAACGGCCTTGAAGCAGTGGTAACACCGATTCCCGTCAGATCACCGAAGTTAAGCGCTGTCGGGCTGGGCTAGCACTTGGATGAGTGACCATCCGGTCTACCGAGCGCTTTTGGCAAGCGGGGTGCACTCAGCCCTTGTGAGGCAAACTGAGGAGCAACTTGATTGAGAAGTAGCGGCTCCGGTCTCGGAAACTGACATACGGCCGGGAGAGCGGTGTGCTGACTACATGCCCCTCCATAACCGTATCCAGTGACGCCTGTGGGCTGAGGATGGCCAGTCGGTACCTTTGGGTCTTCACGGCCTGTGCGGCAGGAGTTTTTAGTAGGGTGTATGAGGAGACTGCATCGGCTAAGAATGATGGAAAATGAGGAAGACCAGGTTGGAAAGAGCATGTACAAGGGTAATGAGTGCGTACAGGGACAATGGTAATGTTGCCTAAGAAGATGCGCCATTACCTGTCTTCTGATGCAGGAAACGTTATTTAGTTCTCTAATATAACGCGGGGGTTGTTTCAGAATTGAAGGATTTCGAGAAGGTGGGTGAACGGTGCAGTGGGACAGAAAAGATTTTGCTCTGATGGGAAGCGGTTTTTCTGCCGTGTCGTTCAGGTAAGAGCCTCAGGGTTGAGGAGAGGTAACAGAAAAAATGTTCATTGGTAAGACAGCAGAGAAAACAGATGGCATGGAGGTCTCTGCGCTTGTCTGCACGCAGTCAGGTTAGCTGTGCATATGATGGTGTAATGAGGCCAAAGAGCCGAACGTCATATATGCAACGAACACAGGCATTCATCACCACTTACAGGCGACTTGAGCTTTCCTGGCAAAGGTCTTGTAGGGTAATATCACTGAAACCTATAACTGGAGGTATAAGTATTTGGACAAGTTCCTTTTTCCGGTCAAGACGGAAGAGCTTTTTATATTTCTGTAGGGTACGGAGAGAAGCTGATGCCTTCTTCCACACTGCAGTTACGTGCTCGGTTCAGTTTAGATTTTCAACTGTTATTAATCCTAGACTCTTTTCTGAAGGAGGGAAGTTAATGTTTTTTCCATTTTGGGTTAAAGACCTAGGGATTCCCGATGTTTCAAGCTAATGGGTCTAGAATGGCCAGCCAGTTCCGCTTGGGTTTTGGATGGGCTGAGCTTTAACCCTATATCTAGCGCCCATTTTGATAGCGCACACAGGTCGGTAGTGAGAGTCTCTAAGCTGTCGTCCGGTTTATTGATTATGCACTCAGATGTAACTGGAGGTCATCAGCGTACATGTGATATTTGCACCAGGACAAAACTGGTGACCCATCATTTATGTGGAATGAAAAGATTATAGGACCTAACGTCGTTCCTAGAGGGACGCATAATACTACCTGCAACCATTGTGAGTTTATGGCGACGAACATGACTCATTGCTGACAAGACGTTAAGTATGAGAGAAACTATTGCACCGCACTTTAGGGTGTTAAATTCTACGAGTAAAATGTCATAGTTGACGGCATCAAAAGTTTCGATCCAGACAAAGAAGCACAGTATAGTTACTTCTTGTGCAACCATAACAAGCTTCTGGTCATCTGTTACCATTATTAAGGCAGATGTTAAGCTGTGAATTATATGGAAGCCGACAGGTATTTGTCTTGTGGGCTGTTCGTTAGGTAGAAAAAGATTTTCACTCTGCAGCTGAGTGTGCACTGATATAAAACTTCCTGGCAGATTAAAACTGTGTGCCGGACCGAGACTCGAACTCGGGACCTTTGCCTTTCGCAGGCAAGTGCTCTACCAACTGAGCTACCCAAGCACGACTCACGCCCCGTCCTCACAACTTTACTTCTGTCAGTACCTCGTCTCCTACCTTCCAAACTTTACAGAAGCTCTCCAGCGAAACTTGCAGAACTAGCACTCATGAAAGAAAGGATATTGCGGAGACATGGCTTAAACACAGCCTGGGGGATGTTTCCAGAATGAGATTTTCACTCTGCAGCGGAGTGTGCGCTGATATGAAACTTCCTGGCAGATTAAAACTGTGTGCCGGACCGAGACTTGAACTCAGGGCCTTTGCCTTTGGCGGGCAAGTGCTCTACCAACTGAGCTACCCAAGCACGACTCACGCCCCGTCCTCACAACTTTACTTCTGCCAGTACCTCGTCTCCTACCTTCCAAACTTTACAGAAGCTCTCCTGCGAAACTTGCAGAACTAGCACTCCTGAAAGAAAGGATACTGCGGAGACATGGCTTAGCCACAGCCTGGGGGATGTTTCCAGAATGAGAATTTCACTCTGCAGCAGAAGTAAAATTGTGAGGACGGGCACTGAGTCGTGTTTGCGTAGCTCAGTTGGTAGAGCACTTGCCCGCGAAAGGCAAAGGTCCCGAGTTCGAGTCTTGGTCCGGCACACAGTTTTAATCTGCCAGGAAGTTTCATATCAGCGCACACTCCGCTGCAGAGTGAAAATCTCATTCTGGAAACATCCCCCAGGCTGTGGCTAAGCCATGTCTCCGCAATATCCATTGTCTCAGGAGTGCTAGTTCTGCAAGCTTCGCAGGAGAGCTTCTGTAAAGATTGGAAGGTAGGAGACGAGGTAATGGCAGAAGTAAAGTTGTGAGGACGGGGCGTGAGTCGTGCTTGGGTAGCTCAGTTGGTAGAGCACTTGCCCGCGAAAGGCAAAGGTCCCGAGTTCGAGTCTTGGTCCGGCACACAGTTATAATCTGCCAGGAAGTTTCATATCAGCGCACACTCCGCTGCAGAGTGAAAATCTCATTCTGGAAACATCCCCCAGGCTGTGGCTAAGCCATGTCTCCGCAATATCCCTTCTTTCAGGAGGGCTAGTTCTGCAAGTTTGGCGGGAGAGCTTCTGTAAAGTTTGGTAGGTAGGAGACGAGGTACTGGCAGAAGTAAAGTTGTGAGGACGGGGCGTGAGTTGTGCTTGGGTAGCTCAGTTGGTAGAGCACTTGCCCGCGAAAGGCAAAGGTCCCGAGTTCGAGTCTCGGTCCGGCACACAGTTTTAATCTGTCAGGAAGTTTCATATCAGCGCACACTCCGCTGCGGAGTGAGAATCTCATTCTGGAAACATCCCCCAGGCTGTGGCTAAGCCGTGTCTCCGCAATATCCTTTCTTTCAGGAGTGCTAGTTCTGCAAGTTTCGCAGGAGAGCTTCTGTAAAGTTTGGATGGTAGGAGACGAGGTACTGACAGAAGTAAAGTTGTGAGGACGGGGCGTGAGTCGTGCTTGGGTAGGTCAGGTGGTAGAGCACTTGCCCGCGAAAGGCAAAGTTCCCGAGTTCGAGTCTCGGTGCGGCACACAGTTTTAATCTGCCAAGAAGTTTGATATCAGCGCACACTCCGCTGCAGAGTGAAAATCTCATTCTGGAAACATCCCCCAGGCTGTGGCTAAGCCATGTCTCCGCAATATCCATTCTTTCAGGAGTGCTAGTTCTGCAAGTTTCGCAGGAGAGCTTCTGTAAAGTTTGGAGGGTAGGAGACGAGGTACTGAACGAAGTAAAGTTGTGAGGACGGGGAGTGAGTTGTGCTTGGGTAGCTCAGTTGGTAAGGCACTTGCCCGCGAAATGCAAAGGTCCCGAGTCCGAGTCTCGGTCCGGCACACAGTTTTAATCTGCCAGGAAGTTTCATATCAGCGCACACTCCGCTGCAGAGTGAAAATCTCATTCTGGAAACATCCCCCGGCTGTGGCTAAGCCATGTTTCTGCAATATCCTTTCTTTCAGGAGTGCTAGTTCTGCAAGTTTCGCAGGAGAGCTTCTGTAAAGTTTGGAAGGTAGGAGACGAGGTACTGGCAGAAGTAAAGTTGTGAGGACGGAGGGTGAGACGTGCTTGGGTAGCTCAGTTGGTAGAGCACTTGCCCGCGAAAGGCAAAGGTCCCGAGTTCGAGTCTCAGTCCGGCACACAGTTTTAATCTGCCAGGAAGTTTCGTATCAGCGCACACTCCGCTGCAGAGTGAAAATTTCATTCAGGAAACATCCCCCAGGCTGTGGCTAAGCCATGTCTCCGCAATATCCTTTCTTTCAGGAGTGCTAGTTCTGCAAGTTTCGCAGGAGAGCTTCTGTTAAATTTGGAAGGTAGGAGACGAGGTACTGGCAGAAGTAAAGTTGTGAGGACGGGGCGTGAGTCGTGCTTGGGTAGCTCAGTTGGTAGAGCACTTGCCCGCGAAAGGCAAAGGTCCCGAGTTCGAGTCTCGGTCCGGCACACAGTTTTAATCTGCCAGGAAGTTTCATATCAGCGCACACTCCGCTGCAGAGTGAAAATCTCATTCTGGAAACATCCCCCAGGCTGTGGCTAAACCAAGTCTCCGCAGTATCCTTTCTTTCAGGAGTGTTAGTTCTGCAAGTTTCGCAGGAGAGCTTCTGTAAAGTTTGGAAGGTAGGAGACGAGGTACTGGCAGAAGTAAAGTTGTGAGGACGGGGCGTGAGTCGTGCTTGGGTAGCTCAGTTGGTAGAGCACTTGCCCGCGAAAGGCAAAGGTCCCGAGTTCGAGTCTTGGTCCGGCACACAGTTTTAATCTGCCAGGAAGTTTCATATCAGCGCACACTCCGCTGCAGAGTGAAAATCTCATTCTGGAAACATCCCCCAGGCTGTGGCTAAGCCATGTCTCCGCAATGTCCTTTGTTTCAGGAGTGCTAGTTCTGTAAGTTTCGCAGGAGAGCTTCTGTAAAGTTTGGAAGGTAGGAGACGAGGTACTGGCAGAAGTAAAGTTGTGAGGACGGGGCGTGAGTCGTGCATGGGTAGCTCAGTTGGTAGAGCACTTGCCCGCGAAAGGCAAAGGTCCCAATTTCGAGTCTCGGTCCGGCACACAGTTTTAATCTGCCAGGAAGTTTCGTATCAGCGCACACTCCGCTGCAGAGTGAAAATCTCATTCTGGAAACATCCCCCAGGCTGTGGCTAAGCCATGTCTCCGCAATATCCTTTCTTTCAGGAGGGCTAGTTCTGCAAGTTTCGCGGGAGAGCTTCTGTAAAGTTTGGAAGGTAGGAGACGAGGTACTGGCAGAAGTAAAGTTGTGAGGACGGGGCGTGAGTTGTGCTTGGGTAGCTCAGTTGGTAGAGCACTTGCCCGCGAAAGGCAAAGGTCCCGAGTTCGAGTCTCGGTCCGGCACACAGTTTTAATCTGTCAGGAAGTTTCATATCAGCGCACACTCCGCTGCGGAGTGAGAATCTCATTCTGGAAACATCCCCCAGGCTGTGGCTAAGCCGTGTCTCCGCAATATCCTTTCTTTCAGGAGTGCTAGTTCTGCAAGTTTCGCAGGAGAGCTTCTGTAAAGTTTGGATGGTAGGAGACGAGGTACTGACAGAAGTAAAGTTGTGAGGACGGGGCGTGAGTCGTGCTTGGGTAGGTCAGGTGGTAGAGCACTTGCCCGCGAAAGGCAAAGTTCCCGAGTTCGAGTCTCGGTGCGGCACACAGTTTTAATCTGCCAGGAAGTTTGATATCAGCGCACACTCCGCTGCAGAGTGAAAATCTCATTCTGGAAACATCCCCCAGGCTGTGGCTAAGCCATGTCTCTGCAATATCCTTTCTTTCAGGAGTGCTAGTTCTGCAAGTTTCGCAGGAGAGCTTCTGTAAAGTTTGGAAGGTAGGAGACGAGGTACTGGCAGAAGTAAAGTTGTGAGGACGGAGGGTGAGACGTGCTTGGGTAGCTCAGTTGGTAGAGCACTTGCCCGCGAAAGGCAAAGTTCCCGAGTCCGAGTCTCGGTCCGGCACACAGTTTTAATCTGCCAGGAAGTTTCATATCAGCGCACACTCCGCTGCAGAGTTAAAATCTCATTCTGGAAACATCCCCCGGCTGTGGCTAAGCCATGTCTCTGCAATATCCTTTCTTTCAGGAGTGCTAGTTCTGCAAGTTTCGCAGGAGAGCTTCTGTAAAGTTTGGAAGGTAGGAGACGAGGTACTGGCAGAAGTAAAGTTGTGAGGACGGAGGGTGAGACGTGCTTGGGTAGCTCAGTTGGTAGAGCACTTGCCCGCGAAAGGCAAAGGTCCCGAGTTCGAGTCTCAGTCCGGCACACAGGTTTAATCTGCCAGGAAGTTTCGTATCAGCGCACACTCCGCTGCAGAGTGAAAATTTCATTCAGGAAACATCCCCCAGGCTGTGGCTAAGCCATGTCTCCGCAATATCCTTTCTTTCAGGAGTGCTAGTTCTGCAAGTTTCGCAGGAGAGCTTCTGTTAAATTTGGAAGGTAGGAGACGAGGTACTGGCAGAAGTAAAGTTGTGAGGACGGGGCGTGAGTCGTGCTTGGGTAGCTCAGTTGGTAGAGCACTTGCCCGCGAAAGGCAAAGGTCCCGAGTTCGAGTCTCGGTCCGGCACACAGTTTTAATCTGCCAGGAAGTTTCATATCAGCGCACACTCCGCTGCAGAGTGAAAATCTCATTCTGGAAACATCCCCCAGGCTGTGGCTAAACCAAGTCTCCGCAGTATCCTTTCTTTCAGGAGTGTTAGTTCTGCAAGTTTCGCAGGAGAGCTTCTGTAAAGTTTGGAAGGTAGGAGACGAGGTACTGGCAGAAGTAAAGTTGTGAGGACGGGGCGTGAGTCGTGCTTGGGTAGCTCAGTTGGTAGAGCACTTGCCCGCGAAAGGCAAAGGTCCCGAGTTCGAGTCTTGGTCCGGCACACAGTTTTAATCTGCCAGGAAGTATCATATCAGCGCACACTCCGCTGCAGAGTGAAAATCTCATTCTGGAAACATCCCCCAGGCTGTGGCTAAGCCATGTCTCCGCAATGTCCTTTCTTTCAGGAGTGCTAGTTCTGTAAGTTTCGCAGGAGAGCTTCTGTAAAGTTTGGAAGGTAGGAGACGAGGTACTGGCAGAAGTAAAGTTGTGAGGACGGGGCGTGAGTCGTGCATGGGTAGCTCAGTTGGTAGAGCACTTGCCCGCGAAAGGCAAAGGTCCCAATTTCGAGTCTCGGTCCGGCACACAGTTTTAATCTGCCAGGAAGTTTCGTATCAGCGCACACTCCGCTGCAGAGTGAAAATCTCATTCTTGAAACATCCCCCAGGCTGTGGCTAAGCCACGTCTCCGCTATATCCTTTCTTTCAGGAGTGCTAGTTCTCCAAGTTTCGCAGGAGAGCTTCTGTAAAGTTTGGAAGGTAGGAGACGAGGTACTGGCAGAAGTAAAGTTGTGAGGACGGGGCGTGAGTCGTGCTTGGGTAGCTCAGTTGGTAGAGCACTTGCCCGCGAAAGGCAAGGGTCCGGAGTTCGAGTCTCGGTCCGGCACACAGTTTTAATCTGCCCGGAAGTTTCATATCAGCGCACACTCCGCTGCAGAGTGAAAATCTCATTCTGGAAACATCCCCCAGGCTGTGGCTAAGCCATGTCTCCGCAATATCCTGTCTTTCAGGAGTGCTAGTTCTGCAAGTTTCGCAGGAGAGCTTCTGTAAAGTTTGGAAGGTAGGAGACGAGGTACTGGCAGAAGTAAAGTTGTGAGGACGGGGCGTGAGTCGTGCTTGGGTAGCTCAGGTGGTAGAGCACTTGCACGCGAAAGGCAAAGGTCCCGAGTTCGAGTCTCGGTCTGGCACACAGTTTTAATCTGCCAGGAAGTTTCATATCAGCGCACACTCCGCTGCAGAGTGAAAATCTCATTCTGGAAACATCCCCCAGGCTGTGGCTAAGCCATGTCTCCGCAATATCCATTCTCTGAGGATTGCTAGTTCTGCAAGTTTCGCAGGAGAGCTTCTGTAAAGTTTGGAAGGTAGGAGACGAGGTACTGGCAGAAGTAAAGTTGTGAGGACGGGGCGTGAGTCCTGCATGGGTAGCTCAGTTGGTAGAGCACTTGCCCGCAAAAGGCAAAGGTCCCGATTACGAGTCACGGTCCGGCACACAGTTTTAATCTGCCAGGAAGTTTCATATCAGTGCACACTCCGTTGCAGAGTGAAAATCTCATTCTGGAAACATCCCCCAGGCTGTGGCTAAGCCATGTCTCCGCAATATCCTTTCTTTCAGGAGTGCTAGTTCTGCAAGTTTCGCAGGAGAGCTTCTGTAAAGTTTGGAAGGTAGGAGACGAGGTACTGGCAGAAGTAAAGTTGTGAGGACGGGGCGTGAGTCGTGCTTGGGTAGCTCAGTTGGTAGAGCACTTGCCCGCGAAAGGCAAAAGTCCCGATTTCGAGTCTCGGTCCGGCACACAGTTTTAATCTGCCAGGAAGTCTCATATCAGGGCACACTCCGCTGCAGAGTGAGAATCTAATTCTGGAAACATCCCCCAGGCTGTGGCTAAGCCATGTCTCCGCAATATCCTTTCTTTCAGGAGTGCTAGTTCTGCAAGTTTCGCAGGAGAGCTTCTGTAAAGTTTGGAAGGTAGGAGACGAGGTACTGGCAGAATTAAAGTTGTGATGACGAGGCGTGAGTCGCGCTTGGGTAGCTCAGTTGGTAGAGCACTTGCCCGCGAAAGGCAAGGGTCCCGAGTTCGAGTCTCTGTCCAGCAAACAGTTTTAATCTGGCAGGAAGTTTCATACCAGCGCACACTCCACTGCAGAGTGAAAGTCTCATTTTGGAATCATCCCCCAGGCTGTGGCTAAACCATGTCTCCGCAATATCCTTTCTTTCAGGAGTGCTAGTTCTGCAACATTTGCAGGAGAGCTTCTGTAAAGTTTGGAAGGTAGGAGACGAGGTACTGGCAGAAGTAAAGTTGTGAGGACGTGGCGTGAGTCGTGCTTGGGTAGCTCAGCTGGTAGAGCACTTGCCCGCGAAAGGCAAAGTTCCCGATTTCGAGTCTCGGTCCGGCACACCGTTTTATTCTGCCAGGAAGTTTCATATCAGCGCACACTCCGCTGCAGAGTGAAAATCTCATTCTGGATACATCCCCCAGGCTATGGCTACGCCATGTCTCCGCAATATCCTTTCTTTCAGGTGTGCTAGTTCTGCAAGTTTCGCAGGAGAGCTTCTGTAAAGTTTGGAAGGTAGGAGACGAGGTACTGGCAGAAGTAAAGTTGTGAGGACGGGGCGTGAGTCCTGCATGGGTAGCTCAGGTGGTAGAGCACTTGCCCGCGAAAGGCAAAGGTCCCGATTTCGAGTCTCGGTCCGGCACACAGTTTTAATCTGCCAGGAAGTTTCGTATCAGCACACACTCCGCTGCAGAGTGAAAATCTAATTCTTGAAACACCCCCAGGCTGTGGCTAAGCCATGTCTCCGCAATATCCTTTCTTTCACGAGTGCTTGTTCTGCAAGTTTCGCAGGAGAGCTTCTGTAAAGTTTGGAAGGTAGGAGACCAGGTACTGGCAGAAGTAAAGTTGTGAGGACGGGGCGTGAGTCGTACTTGGGTAGCTCAGTTGGTAGAGCACTTGCCCGCGAAAGGCAAAGGTCCCGAGTTCGAGTCTCGGTCCGGCACACAGTTTTAATCTGCCAGGAAGTTTCATATCAGCGCACACTCCGCTGCAGAGTGAAAATCTCATTCTAGAAACATCCCCCAGGCTGTGGCTAAGCCATGTCTCCGCAATATCCTTTCTTTCAGGAGTGCTAGTTCTGCAAGTTTCGCAGGAGAGCTTCTGTAATGTTTGGAAGGTAGGAGACGAGGTACTGGCAGAAGTAAAGTTGTGAGGACGGGGTGTGAGTCGTGCATGGGTAGCTCAGTTGGTAGAGCACTTGCCCGCGATAGGCAAAGGTCCCGATTTCGAGTCTCGGTCCGGCACACAGTTTTAATCTGCCAGGAAGTTTCATATCAGCGCACACTCCGCTGCAGAGTGAAAATCTCATTCTGGAAACATCCCCCAGGCTGTGGCTAAGCCATGTCTCCGCAATATCCTTTCTTTCAGGAGTGCTGGTTCTGCAAGATTTGCAGGAGAGCTTCTGTAAAGTTTGGAAGGTAGGAGACGAGGTACTGGCAGAAGTAAAGTTGTGAGGACGGGGCGTGAGTCGTGCATGGGTAGCTCAGTTGGTAGAGCACTTGCCCGCGATAGGCAAAGGTCCCGATTTTGAGTCTCGGTCCGGCACACAGTTGTAATCTGCCAGGAAGTTTCGTATCAGCGCACACTCCGCTGCAGAGTGAAAATCTCATTCTTGAAACATCCCCCAGGCTGTGGCTAAACCATGTCTCCGCAATATCCTTTCTTTCAGGAGTGCTTGTTCTGCAAGTTTCGCAGGAGAGCTTCTGTAAAGTTTGGAAGGTAGGAGACGAGATACTGGCAGAAGTAAAGTTGTGAGGACGGGGCGTGAGTCGTGTTTGGGTAGCTCAGTTGGTACGCAGTCTCGCCGCGTCAGCCGTGCTGTGCGGACGTGTGCTGAGTTTCGTGCGCCGCGGTCTGCTGTGCTTCGGCGTGGTAAGTCGCAGTGCGTCTTGCATCGTTGCAGAACTTCTACGCATATTGAAATTTGAAATATGAATCCGTGATGGCCCACTTGAACAGACAAGATACTTTGAAATTCTCGTTTGATCGTAATTACGCCCGACCTAAACTACACGAAATCGAAGATTGGTTGGAATACGAAGTGAAAGTTGATTCAGAGGATGTCATTGGAATGCATCTTTCGATAGTGAGCAGCGTTGTATTTGTGAAATTGAGGAATGCTAACTTATGTGACAAAATAGTTGAGTCTTGCGGAGGAAGTATGAAATTTAAGCATTGTGATGGAAACGTAGGCGAAGTCACCGTAACACATGCAGGGTTTGGAATACGAACTATCAGGATATTCGAACTACCATTCGAAGTACCGGCGGAACAAATAAACGCAGTGATAGCGCCGTACGGTAAAGTTCTCAGCAATGTTGCCGAACGGTGGTCCAACGCGCGCAAATTCCAAGTTCTCAACGGAGTGAGGCAATTAAAGGTCGATTTGCACAAACATGTACCGTCATACATCAGCGTCTGTGGATACCGAGGTATCGTTATATACGACGGCCAGCCGAGGACGTGCGCGGCGTGCAACTCTCCCGGCCACGTCCGCGCGGAGTGTTTACAGCGGCGAGTGGCGCAGCTGCCGGCTGGCGAGGCGCCGCGACCGCCGGCTATGACTGCGCTGCCAGCGACTTACGCTACGGCTGCCCGCGGCCAAGTCTTGACCCCAAGCCCTGATGTGAATTCGGAGAACCATCCCACCCGAATAGAAGCCCAGATTGCCACCACTGACACAACAGAAGCTAGACCACCCGAACCTAAGGAAATCGTGACAGCTGTAACGGTTTCAACACAACAGCCACCGAAAGATATTGGGAGCCACAGCAAATTATCCGATTCCTCCGCTGTTGAGAATGACATGCAAGAACCATCCCGGAATGAGCAACCTCATAGTGAACCGATTTCTCTATTGACACCATCATCCACCAAGAGCACGGTCGACAATTTAGCACGAAACACCACCCGCTTCGAAGATTTGAAGAATGCTGAGGAAGACAACATCAGACAGCAGCCGGTGAAACCTAAACGGCAAACACGAAAACAGAGCCCTGAAGAGATTCAAGAACTGGAGAAAAAACTCTCCCGTACCAAAAAAATTCTTAAAACAGATCGAAGCGGAAAGCAAGGCGTGGTAGACATCGGAAAACCAGACATCCCCAACCCGAATGAGGACGTACAGATGAACCTCGCCCCTCCAATTGAAGAACCAATGGACACTGTTGACCGCTGCGGAACTGATACGGGGACAGCATGGTCTGACGACACTGAATGCGCTTAGTTGGACTACCGAATGACGCAGGCGTATAAAATCGCCACGCTCAATGTAAACAGAATAGTTTCGGACGTAAAGTTACAATCTGTGAAGGACTACTTATATGCCGCCGACATTGACATAGCGATGTTACAAGAGGTAGTTACAACCAAAATAGCGGATGTGTACGGATATGAGGCGATCTTAAACATAGGCAATGAATGTGGAACAGGAATACTGTTCAAACACGGCATACCATGTACAGCAAAAGCAATACTTGAATCTGGACGAGGCATAACTGCACAAATATATGATCTGCTTCTTGTTAATATATATGCTCCCTCTGGATCCAGCGGAAAACGAGCAAGGGGCAACCTGTTCCGGGACGAAATTGTCCCATTAATAACGGATCCTCGACTGCACATAATTTTGGGTGGAGATTTTAACTGCGTATTGCGTCCAGAAGATCAAATCCCGAACTTCAACTTTTGTGAGGAGCTGTTGCTGTTAATTAACGGGCTCGATATGATAGATGCTTGGTGCCACCTTCGCCCGCACACCCGAGGATACACGTACGTATCCAGTACTTCGGCAAGCAGACTAGACAGGCTGTATGTAACGAAAGGTTTTATCCATAATGTAACTGACTGTGAAATTTGGCCTCTTAACTTCTCGGATCACTGCGCATTTCATATAACCGCGAAACATACTAAACAAAAAACATTCCTGGGAAGGGACGTATGGCAGCTAAACGTGTCACTTTTGGAGGACGCAGTACTGAAACAGGAGGTCCATGCTACATGGCAGCGTTGTCTTCGGATGCAATCCAGATATCCTACACGCATCATGTGGTGGCTACAGTCTGCGAAACCGCAGATAAAAAAATGCATCGCACGATATGGTCGCATGAAAGCGTACTGGCGAAAACGCACCTTGGAGTATCACTTTCTTTGCCTCCGCGAACTATATGATGACCCCATGGGATTAGTAGCAAACAGCTCTAGAATAAAACGCACCAAAGCAAGAATAACGGCGTTGGTACGACAATCACTAGAGGGGAAAAAAGTTCGATCGCGTCCTCCGATTGAACTGACGCAGGAGAATACGTCCGTATATCACGTGATACGGGAAGCCAAGAGAGGTAAACAAAAGTTAATCCACACTCTCAGTGATGAACAGGGGAACGAATACGATCAACAAGTCACAGTTAAAAACTACGTGGTGCAACATTATACAGATTTTTACTCCGCATCGGCGACTGACGCGACGGCAAGTGAGCCGCTTTTATCCAACATTCAATCCACGGTCCATCCGACTGACAACGCCGACCTTGTAGACCACATAACTGAGGAAGAAGTATGTGCCATAATCAAAGACTCGCCTACAAAGAAATCTGCTGGTTTAGATGGCCTACCCATAGAATTTTATGCTTGTTTTTGGCACATCATAGGACCGGAATTCACCAAAATATGCAATGAATTATTGGGAGACGTGCAGATGCCATCTCAGTTTACCGAAGGAATGATTGTACTGATCCCCAAAAAACCACGTAGCGCTACGCTGAAGGATTTTCGACCACTAACACTCCTCAATTCCGACTATAAAATCTTCACCCGACTCATAAACTGTAGACTGAAGACGGTACTGCCGAAAGTACTTGGCCCTTATCAAATGAGTGCTGTCCCAGGGAGATCAATGTCGAATGCACTATGTGAATATAGAGACATAATATATTTGTCGTGGCTATGCAAATGCAATGTTGGTCTCATGTTTTTAGACTTCGATAAGGCTTTTGACCGCATCAACCACCACTTTCTACTAACTGTAATGCAACGGATGGGATTCAGTGCTCATTTTATTCAGATCATACGCAAATGTATAGTCGGCACTTCCTCTCGAATCAAAATTAATGGTCAGCTAAGTTCACCAGTCCCGATCAAGCAATCAGTGAGACAAGGCTGCCCCCTTTCTATGGCACTATACGCAATCGCCGTAGAACCGTTACTGTTAAACCTGCATCACAGGTTACAAGGTCTACAGGTGTTGGGTACAAAAACCGTGTGTCACGCTTATGCTGATGACGTCAGTGTAGTAGTTAACATGCACTCAGAAATGGAAGTCGTTCAACAAATAATCCACGCTTACGCCACTTCTTCCGGAGCCAAACTCAATGAATAAAAATCGAAAATTTTACCTGTCGGACCCCATATGGAGACCATTCCAAGAACATGGCTACAAAGAACAGAGAAGACGAACCACTTAGGTATGATTCTAATGGCCAACCCAAGAGAGATGACAGTAGCCAACTGGGACCATAAACTGCATATATTCAGGGCTACTCTCCGTGAACACAAAACTAGAACGCTCAATCGGATACAGAACGCTCTATTGATTAACAGCTATGCGCTAAGCAAAATATATCACATCGCAGCAGTGTTACCAGTACCCAAGGATACAGCGCAAAAGCTTTTAGCTGCAGCATATTGGTTCATATGGAGCGGAAACATCTTTAAAGTCGCTATGCCAACCATAGTGTTAACCCGCGCCGCTGGTGGTTTGGGCGTCAAAGACATCAAGAACCAATGCACTGCCGTATATATGGACCGAATCCGCAAAATACTGCAGTCACCCCATCCGACAATTACGAAAACGTTATTCAACAGGTTAGCCCCAACGAGCAAAAAGGCCCCAGTCGATGTTGGTCGCATCAGCGCTCAACTCGATCACGTTCGGACTTATTACCTGGAAATGAGCTATATTCAAGACACTTCACAGCTGCTTAACACCAGAAGGACCTATTACCACCTCACGAGACACCATAGGCAAAACCCAATTGAAGCGAAATATCCAGCGGTCAACTGGAGTAACGTCTGGGAAAACATTAACAATCCCATCCTCCACTCCAAAGTAGTGTCCACGTGGTATGACATTGTGAACGAGAAGGTCCCCACAGGTGAAAAGTTGCACAATATCAAAATGAAGCAGAGTCCGTACTGCGATCATTGCCATACTGTAGATACCTTGGCACACATTCTCATCTGCCGCGACCAATACCACATATGGAACTGGACTAGAAAAAAACTCGCAATAATTACTAGAACCACAGACTCTGCTATAACACTTAAAGGTGTACTTCAACCAGACTGGCATTTCTTTCCTGCAACAAAGCACAATAGCTATGTTTGGATTATCGGCCAGTTTGCATATTTTGCAGTTACGAATACACATGCGAGTATAGACGAGTACATACAGTATATAATGGAAGAGCACCACAACCTTAAAACGAGTCGGAAATACAAAGCTTTGTTTCAAAATTTCTTACTTCACACTTTGCCATAATGAAGCGGTATTTTTTTTTTTTTTTTTTTTTTTTTTTTGGGTTGGTGCACAACACTACAGCGAGTTGATACTACTTGTGCTTCATTATAATTAAGTTGGCATTTATTTATTTATTTTTATAGTACAGCAGGTGAAAGTGCCTCAGGAAAACTATTTTTGCCACAAGCCGTAACATAAAACACATCAGAAGTGCTTGATTGATTTCGTGTTCTTCTGTTTCACGGGTATTGGACAGATTGTCACGGCAAGAAGATGTATTCAGTTCCTTTATATATTATTTTTAAAAAAAATGAAAAAATAAATAAAAAAGTAGGTTAAGTTAGGGTGAAAGTGGCGGTGGCAACAGATGTTTTTTTAGGTTAGATAGGAGTTTGGGGGTGATATGGATGATAGGGGCCAACGCCTGAAGTGGAAGAGGTCCAGGAAAATAAAAAAAATAAAAAAAAAAAAAAAAAGTTGGTAGAGCACTTGCCCGCGAAAGGCAAAGGTCCCGAGTTCGAGTCTCGGTCCGGCACACAGTTTTAATCTGCCAGGAAGTTTCATATCAGCGCACACTCCGCTGCAGAGTGAAAATCTCATTGTGGAAACATCACCCAGGCTGTGGCTAAGCCATGTCTCCGCAATATCCTTTCTTTCAGGAGTGCTAGTTCTGCAAGTTTCGCAGGAGAGCTTCTGTAAAGTTTGGAAGGTAGGAGACGAGGTACTGGCAGAAGTAAAGTTGTGAGGACGGGGCGTGAGTCGTGCTTGGGTAGCTCAGTTGGTAGAGCACTTGCCCGCGAATGGCAAGGGTCCCGAGTTCGAGTCTCGGTCCGGCACACAGTTTTAATCTGCCAGGAAGTTTCTGTTCGTTAGGTAGTTTGTTAGCTGACCATATATTCTAAGACCTTGGACGGAGCGGGGATACAGCAAATAGATCGATAGTCAGAGGGTGTTTACAGACCTCAGGAAAAACACTGTGGTTAAGGAACGGTTGAAGATCTCCGTTACAGCGCGCAGTAGTGGCTCAATTATAAGCTTCATCATTTGGACTGCGATACCATCGTGTCCAGTAAATGCCGATCTGATACGCAAGATGGCTTTTTTGACTGCATTGCAAGGAACAAGCTTTAGGCAGAATTTCTCGTGACTACAGTTGTTTACCCCCATGGAGTAATTGTCATTTGTGGTTCAGATGCCATTGTAAGTAATGAGAAGTATCAGTTCAGATCATCTGCTGGGACAATGGGATCAGTGCAGCTTTTACTTTGCGTATACCAAGACCGCGCAGGTGTTTCCATGGGACAACAGGCCTCTTTGTGTTGTTGGTTCGTAAATTGGTGTGTGATCACCACGGACGGCAATGTTTCCATGATGGCCGTGAGCTTGCTAAGGAGTTGTTGTGGTAAGTCGTTCCTTGTCTCCATCATTTCGGTTGACAAATGATGGATGGTAGTTGACGCATGTGGACGTGGTGCAATACATCTCCCCAACGCCTGCCTCGTGTGCTCGGTGGGAAGTTGGTGGAACGGGCAGCCGTATACGAGTGTCCTTTCGTTCCAAGTGCTCCTCCACATGAACTGTTCGATTCGGTCGCGCTTTGTCATCCACAAAAATGAAGTCATTGCCGAATTCAGCCCTGCAAAGTTTTGCACACTCGTGTATGTCATGGCACATATTCAAGATGTTTGCTGTTCCTTATAGGATACCAGACACTGAGCTAATCACTCGTGCGAAGAATTTTATTGATTTGAATTTTTCAGTGTGAAAGAATTTATTGATGTTCGTGGCAAGCAGACATTATTCTCGATTATTGGTGTTTGTGGAACACACGAAACGATAAATAACAACTCTGTCACCTGTAGCTGATTATCCTAAGTTGCAGTATTCATTTTCCTCGTCTAGAGGTGGGAAGTGTGGTAATGCGATACTACCATTTTAGGCTTCCATATACATCGTAGCTCAGCACCTGGTCTGAATTAAGACACTAATAACGTTATTACCATAACTAGAAGCTAGGTAGTGATGCATTGGTATTCGTGCAACTTTGTTCCAAGCTGGTAACATGTAAATGTATGAGTGGCTTGTTTTTAATTCATTTTTCAATTAACAGTCGTCTGGACGATCTAGAGAAGTGGTAAGAATTCTAGCTGGTGCTCCTGAAATTGCTATTTGATTACATCGAAGAATATTAGATGCTAGATCGTCGACGCAGTACTTTAGCTTTCAAACATGTTTGAAGTGCGATATCAGGTTAAGGTACTAAAACGAATGTGAAAACTTAATCCTGTTTTTTCTTTCATTATTAAATTAATCCTGTTCTATGGTTTTAGAGTTTGTGATTTCTAGATGTCAAACAACCACTGCTACTTCCAAGTTACGTATTTACATCTTTGCTTACAAGCAGACGTAGATTTAGGACTTGCATGTGTATTAAAAGCTAAGCAGTATCACTCATTATTTTTGATTGATCATCCAGTCCCATTTGAACTATTAGTATTGCATTTTTGATTTAAGGCATCACAACGGGAGTTTCTACTCTAATACGCCCCTAAATTTGACTAAACTGAACAGTAACCATTACGTCAGGAAGGCTTTAATACTAGAAGTACTGCTGTTCCTTCACATAACTACCATGTCGCACATCAGCATCCCAATGTCCAGGCACCTATGCTGCCTTCTTTGAGCTAGAAGGCAGCATAGGTGCACGTGTGCTTCCTTTCCCGACATCCACTATAGTTTCCCACATAGCTCATGGAATTAGTCTCAAAGATGTTTGACCTGAAACCCGTTCGTTCGGCTCTCCGCGAAAGACTATTGATGCTTTGTGGACTTCCAGCAAAACCGCTAGTCAAAATTTCTGCAGAGAAATACACAGGCCATCATTCAATAGTCTACCAAGACGTCTAATGGTAGCACTGGATTTCACACCATACTGAACCCATAAAGACAACCTTCGCATGCAGTTATATAATATTAAACATTTGTTTAACTAATGTGAGACAGAATTTTTATTCCAGTCACATTCATTTTTCTCGATGACGTAGTTTCCGGAGATCTTAATATATGTCTCAACAATGGAATGATCGTCAAATGTTCAAATGTGTATGAATTCCTAACGGACCAAACTGCTGAGGTCATCGGTCCCCAGACTTACACACTACTTAAACTGGCTCAAACTAAATTATGCTAGGAACAACGCACAGACCCATTCCCGAGGGGAATCTCTTCATAGAATTAGATACTAATTACTGGTTTGAAGAAATGTGACATACTGACTGTAAAGTTCAAAGCGACCCAATGACTAAAATTTGTAGGTTTCAAAACAGTATTTGATTTTATCCGTTATTTTATTAAAGGCCGGTATCGATGTATCATCAGATATGTGTGGATACACTAGCATATAAAACGTAAACACTTCTAGCCAAAACTGCAACATTAAAAAGTGTAAAAGCATAATAAAACCATGAAAAACACGAACGACCTGTAATGTACGGTTACTGTCACCAAAGCCTAAAAGAGTGTTTCGCATTTTAACTGTCAGTTATTCATCGCATATTTCTAAACTTGTTGTAATATTACTGTAGTATTTACTTCATAAATGCTCTAATACAACGTAACTATTCAAAAACTGACATCTGTTTACATTTATAAGATGTACGTTTGCTTTAGACTATGCTCCCTTCTTTTTTGATATTTCTCGTTTTTCATGAAATGTTTCGCTCGTTTATTTTGGTCATTTCATCGTAGCATAAAGCAAAGTACATGATGTAGTGGTGCTGTCCCGCTGCTAATATGCTGACGTGTAACGCAGTTTAGATATTTCGTGTGCGGGACGAGATCAGACGGAGACTATTTTTTGTATTTTGAAACATTATGGTTTGTAGAAGCGGGCGACATTCACCACTCATTTCGTTACGTTAATTTATCATAGCTGTATTCGTGACCTTTCTGTAAGACGAGATCCACTGTTGGAGGAATTCTCAAGAGGCGAAAATGTTTTTCTCCTCTGCTACTAAAGAACACGTCATTCATCATGCAGCCGCCTTTAAATTTTTAAATTCGAGAGAAGGAATGAGAATCCTTTACGAGATATTCTTCCCTTGTGGTACCATGAGGCTGTTACGTTTTCAGCCGGCCGAAGTGTCCGTGCGGTTAAAGGCGCTGCAGTCTGGAACCGCAAGACCGCTACGGTCGCAGGTTCGAATCCTGCCTCGGGCATGGATGTTTGTGATGTCCTTAGGTTAGTTAGGTTTAACTAGTTCTAAGTTCTAGGGGACTAATGACCTCAGCAGTTGAGTCCCATAGTGCTCAGAGCCATTTGAGCCATTTGTTACGTTTTCTTTTCCGTGTGTTCTGTTATTTTGTGGGCGCAAGTGCACGTTTGCGGGCGAGTGCGTGTTTTTGTTTGTGTGTGTGTGTGTGTGTGTGTGTGTGTGTGTGTGTGTGTGTATTTCTGAATTGTGTTGATTGTTAGGCTCTTTACTTGTCCTTCGTCTGTAACGACAGCTCATTAATTCTACTATTGTGCTCTTTTATCCTCTACTCTTTCGTTGTTCCCATTTATTACATTCTGTTCCTTTATTTAATATAAAAAGTCTGTTTCTGACTTCTTGTAAGTTACCCAGCCAATGAATGAAGACAGATGGGTTAGAGACAGCCCAGTTGATGAAATTAAATTTGATGTTTACAACGAGTAAGACATTCTGACAATATCGTTAATAATTTATTTAGTTACAATGGACAGGAGAGAAATTTATAAGGCAAATGAAATAAATTTGAAGACGTGTGGAAACGGAAGAGGACACAGACGATGCTGTGTGAAGAACTTTATTGAGCATTGAAAGAGTCAATTGAATCAAGGGAACTGGAGTAGATGACATTCCTTCAGAATCATTAAGATCTTTGGCGGTGTACACCACAACGAAATTGAAATGGCCTTTACTAAAGTATCTACCATTTAATATGCTGAGTTAGTTAAAACGGTTGTCGCAACTTTTAATAAGTTTGAAATGGTTTAGTGAAAAAGAGAACACGTCCTGCTGAAGCCGATTAAGATAACAAAACCCTAGTACTCTCACTTCACTGTCTGTAACGGACCAACTGTATGGGTTCAACGCACTGTCACAGATAATTACTACACCAGAGCCCAAGAAGGCCACGAAAGAACAGCCCAAACTAAATATATGTCAAAATGCAACACCTCTTTAGCCTGATTCAGCTTAATAGAAGATGCGATAAACAAAGCATTTCGTACGAACTACAACACCTGTAGAAAGTGCTCCGGAAAAGCAGATACAGTGAAAATCAGAAGACATTGAAGAAGAGACATAATTTTAAAACTGCGACAACTCAGCCAAAACAGCGAGGCCACTCGAAAAATTGAACGAATAAAACCCTCTTCCGGCCACCACCGATGACGAAAGAGTAGCTTTGTTCTGCGAAAGGTTCACTAAATATGAACTTACCGGGAATATACAACGTGACCTGTGACTGTGGTCCACAGTACACTGGGCAAACACAGTATTTCATTTCGAACACATCAGGCACGTGCGGCTGGGACAGACAGAAAAATCAGCGACAGCAGAACGCAGCCTCATGGAAGACCACAGATTTGACTTCCAGAACACCAATGTGCTTTGGCGAGCTATTCGGACAACGTCATAAAGTAATCCACTGAAATACGGATTCACGACAACCTTGTCTGCACAGACGAAAGATACCGACTAAGTGTGTCACGGAATTTGGCGCTAGCGGCAATACGACGAGGGCGCGATCAGCTTCGTTCAGCTCGCAAGACGCTGCCGGAATGCCCACACAGAGATGCGACGTGAACGGCTAACCAGCAACACCTACTCCCCCCCCCCCCCCCCGGTCCGAACACCCGAACAGCTTCAGCCCCCTCCACCCTCAGCCCATCGGCCGGACAGTACACAGTCACCCGTAGCCGGGAGAGGAGGGGGGTACTCAGCTAGTACACTTATCATGCATCCGCATATATCAACATTCTGCCAGAAGATGATGAATATAACGCTCGTCAAAACATCCCAGTAACACTGTCATCCAGCTGGAAACTCGAGAGCGTTTCACAAGCAGCATACGCCGGGAGAGCCGACATTCACATAGAAGATGCTCATATTTAAATGAATATATCTATAGAATCGGCTCGTGGTTAGCTTTTCTCTTACTTCGGTCTGAGATGGGCAAAGTAATACACTCACACACCCTCATATATATATATATATATATATATATATATATATATATATATATATATATATATATATATATCGGGTGATTCATTGATAGTGACCGGGCCAAATATCTCACGAAATAAGCGTCAAACGAAAAAACTACAAAGAACGAAACTCGTCTAGCTTGAAGGGGGAAACCAGATAGCGCTATGGTTGGCCCGCCAGATGGCGCTGCCATAGGTCAAACGGATATATCAACTGCGTTTTTTTTAAAGCAGGAACGCCCATTTTTTATTACATATTCGTGTAGCACGTAAAGAAATATGAATGTTTTAGTTGAACCACTTTTTTCGCTTTCTAACAGATGGCGCTGTAATAGTCACAAACGTATAAGCACGTGGTATCACGTAACATTCCGCCAGTGCGGACGGTATTTGCTTCTTGATGCATTACCCGTGTTAAAATGGAACGTTTACCAATTGCGGAAAAGGTCGATATCGTGTTGATCTATGGCTATGTGATCAAAATGCCCAACGGGGGTGTGCTACGTATGCTGCTCGGTATCCTGGATGACATCAGCCAAGTGTCCGGACCGTTCGCCGGATAGTTACGTTATTTAAGGAAACAGGAAGTGTTGAGCCACATGTGAAACGTCAACCACGACCTGCAACAAATGATGATGCCCAAGTAGGTGTTTTAGCTGCTGCCGCGGCTAATCCGCACATCAGTAGCAGACAAACTGCGCGAGAATCGGGAATCTCAAAAACGTCAGTGTTGAGAATGCTACATCATCGTCGGTTGCACCCGTACCATATTTCTATGCACCAGGAATTGCATGGCGACGACTTTGAACGTCGTGTACAGTTCTGCCATTGGGCACAAGAGAAATTACGGATCGATGACAGATTTTTTGCACTCGTTCTATTTAGCGACGGAGCATCATTCACCAACTGCGGTAACGTAAACCGACATAATATGCACTATTGTGCAACGGAAAATACACGGTGGCTGCGACAAGTGGAACATCAGCAATCTTGGCGGGTTAATGTATGGTACGGCATTATGGGAGGAAGGATAATTAGCCCCCATTTTATCGATGGCAATCCAAATGGTGCAATGTGTGCTGATTTCCTACGTAATGTTCTACCGATGTTACTACAAGATGTTTCACTGCATGACAGAATGGCGATGTATTTCCAACATGATGGATGTCCGGTACACAGCGCGCATGCGGTTGAAGCGGTATTGAATAGCATTTTTCATGATAGGTGGATTGGTCGTCGAAGCACCACACCATGGCCCGCACGTTCACCGGATCTGACCTCCCAGGATTTCTTTCTGTGGGAAAAGTTGAAGGATATTTGCTATCGTGATCCACCGACAACGGCTGACAACATGCGTCAGCGCATTGTCAATGCATGAGCGAACAATACGGAAGGCGAACTACTCGCTGTCGTTACACGTATTGCCAAATGCATTGAGGTTGACGAACATCATTTTGAGCATTTATTGCATTAATGTGGTATTTACAGGTAATCACGCTGTAACAGCATGCGTTCTCAAATGGTTCAAATGGCTCTGAGCACTATGGGACTTAACATCTATGGTCATCAGTCCCCTAGAACTTAGAACTACTTAAACATAACTAACCTAAGGACATCACACAACACCCAGCCATCACGAGGCAGAGAAAATCCCTGACCCCGCCGGTGCGTTCTCAGAAATGATGAGTTCACAAAGATACATGTATCACATTGTAACAACCGAAATAAAATGCTCAAACGTACCTACGTTCTGCATTTTAATTTAAAAAAACCTACCTGTTATCAACTGTTCGTCTAAAATTGTGAGCCATCTGTTTGTGACTATTACAGCGCCATCTATCACAAAGCGAAAATAGTGGTCCAACTAAAACATTCATATTTCTTTACGTATTACACGAATATGTAATAAAACATGGGGGTTAGTACTATAAAAAACGCAGCTGATATCCGTTTGGCCTACGGCAGCGCCATCTAGCGGGTCAACCATAGCGCCATCTGGTTTCCCCCTTCAAGCTAGACAAGTTTCGTACTTCGTAGTTTTTTCGTTTGACGCTTATTTCGTGAGATATTTGGCCCGGTCACGATCAATGGACCACCCTGTACATATATATAAAAGAATAAATATAATTACTTAAAACATTAGCTGTTTAATCTTGAAAGGGTCTTCGTGGATAAGAGTAAACGGTTATGCCTGAAATGTGAAGCTAAGAATAAGAAAACCAATGTGAATAATGAATGTAGTCTGGTAGGTCGGTATTTCGTAAGATATCCTGACTGTAGTTTGTAACAAACAGTGAACGTTAAAATATCTGTCGAGTATGAAAGTGTAAAGTTTATGTTAAAGATGTAAAGTTTATGTTAAACTATGTTGTCGTAGTGTAGACTGACACAAATATGTTAACTGATAAAATCATTTCTGTATAAAACCTGAGACTGGGGATTATCCGGCCGAAGTGGCCGTGCGGTTAAAGGCGCTGCAGTCTGGAACCGCAAGACCGCTACGGTCGCAGGTTCGAATCCTGCCTCGGGCATGGATGTTTGTGATGTCCTTAGGTTAGTTAGGTTTAACTAGTTCTAAGTTCTAGGGGACTAACGACCTCAGCAGTTGAGTCCCATAGTGCTCAGAGCCATTGGGGATTAACTGTAAAACAGTCGTTATCTTCAGTTATTTTGTGACATATGTCATGTCAAGTTATTTCTTTAATGTGTTTTGCTAAGCAAAAGTTTATCGATACTTTGCTCTACTATACGTTAGTAAACTCAGGTGATCTTAACAGGCATTAGAAGGAAGTATTTTAGGTTGGTTGGTTGGTCTGTTTGATGGAGGGATTGGATTAGGGAAGGATGGGGAAGGAAGTAGGCCGCGGACTTTCAAAGGAACCATCCCGGCATTTGCCTGATGCGATTTAGGGAAAACACCAAGTATCTTACAATTTTTTCTTTTACGCTGGCTTAGTAAATATTATTACATGGAGAAAAATAGCCCTGTACATTAAGTACTTACATAAATGTCTACAACATTATTCTGCGTTGTACTGTAGCCTCTCCCCGTCCTTCACGTCATTCACAAATTAAAATCCGCTAGAGGCGTTTGTCAAATTTGTAAAAACAGGAATCCCCCTAAAACAAAACAAAGAAACGAATATTTGATGCCCAAAAGAATAAAATAAGCCCTATAAAACGTGTGAATGTTCATAAGCACCAATAATAACCCACCATATTATCAACTGGAGGTACTGCGGGCATTGCCACAAGGTACACTGAACTAGCTGGAGCCCTATGCAAGCAAGCGTGAGGGAAACTTCATTCGCCGTGGTGTCCGGAAGCCAGCGAGATAGCGCTAGTGCACCGAACGGCGAAGCGTGAAATATGATGATAATGTCTGGTTTGCTGGGCGCTCAATTGCGCGATTACCAGAGCCCGTACGAAGTCCCAACCGTTGCTCAGTCCAATCTGGCCACTTTCATGAACGATGATGAGCACAACACCCAGTCATCTCGAAGCAGGGAAAATCCCCGATCCCGCCGGGAATCGAACCCGGGACCCCGCGCTCTGGAAGCAAGAAGGCGACCGCGTGACCACGAGCTGCGGATCGACGCGTGAAAGAGGTGAAGGTGCTGTACATACATAGATTACAGCTTACATACGTAAATGATATAAAACATGTACTATGCTTGGATAGAAGACTTCTGTGGTAAACCCCGTATGATGCAGGCTACCTAATATTTATAATGGATATTATTCCACGCAATTTCTAAATCCAATGATCAACTGAAAACCATTAAAAGCACTTGCACGCAGAAAAGTATGTTGTCGAAAATAAGAACAATGAACTGTCTGGTTGGGTAGTCAAAATTCGCTACCTCTTCTAAAATATTAAGGTTTTTAATTGTATTTTCCAAATATATGATTTGCATTTTCTCGTGTATGTCCGTGCTGATCCTGAATTTGCGTAATTGGTACGCTCTTTCACGCATTTGAGAAACTTCCAGTGGTTTGGCTTATATATTTGGCGATAAATTGCTACAAGACATGCAGTAGACACCACATTAGTTAAATCTAAGTTTTTCACCGTTGCCTTTAGGAATGTAAGAAGCCGGTGCTTAGGTTTTTGAAACCAGGACCATCCTATTCTGGTAAGCTTCACTTTATGAATATGAAAATCTGTGTTTAAATCACCTGAAAATGCACCTAAATTAGCGTGAAGCCTGTTGCAATCTATCATTACGAAACTCCCTGTTTAGATGATCACTTCAATTATTCGTTGACTGAAGATGAAACAAGATATTTTATTCAGTTTAATTACACGCCATTCAGCACTAATTCCAGAAAATTATCACAAAATTATCACTTTAATCACACGCTATTCTATATGAATTTCAGAAAATTATCACATCATGTAACAATTCATCAAAGACGTAAGAAGATTTTCCACTCAGCTTCTGCACAAAAAATTTCAGAGTTCGTATTACATAATAAGAGTACAGGTTCTAACTGCGAGAAACTTTTTTGCTGTTGATAAAGTAATAAGAAATAAAACTCTGCTCGTTTCTTTTCTTAAGTAATGCAAAAGTACAGTAATTATTTTATCAGTGCCTGCATGATAGTCTGTGACGATGCTGTTTTCACGCTTTCCCAGACAAAGCTAGTTAATGTGCAGAAATCGCTGGGATATTCACTTATCTCACCTAGAGTCTTCATCACCTAGTTGAATGTTCTGCGCTGTCAGCACTAGAGAAAGACACGATGGCAGTTGCTGTCTGCACAATCGTATAATGGATGTCTAGAATGGAAGGGTGTGGATAGTGATTCTCTAACAGAAATGGATGTTAGTGCATCAGAAAAAGGCCGATAATGGATACAGGAAAACGGTTCAAATGGCTCTGAGCACTATGGGACTTAACATCTGTGGTCATCAGTCCCCTAGAACTTAGAACTACTTAAACCTAACTAACCTAAGGACATCACACCCATCCATGCCCGAGGCAGGATTCGAACCTGCGGCCGTAGCAGTCGCGCGGTTCGGGACTGAGCGCCTAGAACCGCTAGACCACCGCGGCCGGCGATACAGGTAACCCTTGATTATTGTTTATTTATATTTGTCATGCTTGGATGCAGCCAGTGTGGATTCCCGGCAAGAGCGGTGCCTCCTGGTTTGTTGGCCTCCCAGCCCCGCCTCGTCAACGGTAACGTGGGCCATGCACCAGCACTGCTGTCACCGAGAATACGGTGAATGTCCCACCGCAGTGGCACAGTCCGGATGAGTATTAGGTTAGGTCCTTGCCGTCGTAGTCGATTGAAGAAGGAAGAGTGTACTTACCAAAGCAGGTAGTGGTCAGATGTTCGAAGTCCAGTAACTGTGACGGTGGCACTATCATCGATACAGGACTGACTGGTTCAAACTGGATGTCTCAATACTGCCCAGATGTTCGACGATGACAGCAAGTACCTGTCGTATTTAAATACAGCTATGTAGTGCTGACTATGTAGAAGATGTTGCGTTTCTATATCATGCACAAGCGTCCTGATCACAGATCAGTGATTGACTTTTGGCTGTGACCTTACGATAGTGGCTCGAACTGCGGAAGATTTCTGTAAGTTTGTCAGTAGCCCCGACATGGCCGTTGACTTACGAAAGTTCAGTGCAGAAGGCAGACAGGACGTGAACCGGGGCTGCTGGCGGTATCTCGAGTCTCGACCCTGATGACTGAGATGTAGCGGTGTTCTATGTAGTGAAATGTCAGTGGAAGCCCCAGGATAAAAGAATAACTAAACGGGCATGAAAAAGCGGAGGCCATGTATCCCAATGTCGAACAATATTTTATTGCACAGATAAATCTTGTAATTCAGCGGCCTGGCAAAAAAAAAGTCTACTGAATTTTCTCTTATTCCACCTTACCGCCGCAAATAGAGCACATTTGAGACGTACAGTATATGATCGAAAGTATCCGGACACCAGCAAAAACAAACATTTTTCATATTAGGTGCATTGTGCTGCCACCTTCTGCCAGGTACTCCATGTCAGCGACCTCAGTAGTCATTAGATATCGTGAGAGAGCAGAATGGGGCGCTCCGTGGAACTCACGGACTTCGAACGTGATCAGGTGATCGTGTGTCACTTGTGTCATTCGTCTGCACGCGAGATTTCCCACTCCTAAACATCCCTAGGTCCACTGTTTCCGATGTGATACTGAAGTGGAAACGTGAAGGGACACGTAGAGCACAAAAGCGTACGGGCCGATCTCGTCTGTTGACTGACAGAGACCGCCGACATTTGAAGGTCGTAATGAGTAATAGGCAGTCATCTATCCAGACCACACAGGAATTCCAAACTGCATCAGGATCCACTGCAAGTACTATGACAATTAGGCGGGAGTTGTGAAAACTTGTATTTCATGGTCGAGCGGCTGATCATAAGCCACAAATCATGCCAGTAAATGCCAAACGACGCCTCGCTTGCTGTAAGGAGCGTAAAAATTGGACGACTGAAGATTGGAAAAACGTTGTGTGGAGTGACGAATCACGGTACCCAATGTGGCGTTCCTGTGGCTGGGTGTCGGTACGGCCAATGCCCGGTGAACTTCATCTGCCAGCACGTGTAGTGCCAACAGTAAAATTCGGAGGCGGTGGTGTTATGGTGTGGTCGTTTTTTTCACGGAGGTGGCTTGCACCACTTGCTGTTTTGCGTGGCATTATCACAGCCATTCCTACATTGATATTTCAAGCAACTTCTTGCTTCGCACTGTGAAGAGCAAATCGGGGATGGCGATTGCATCTTTCAACACGATCGAGCACCTGTTCATAATACACGGCCTGTGGCGTAGTGGTTACACGACAATAACGTCCGTGTAATGCACTAGCCTGCACAGAGTCCTGACCTGAATCCTATAGAACGCCTTTGGGATGTTTCGGAAATCCGACTTCGTGCCAGACCTGACCGACCAACATCGATACCTCTCCTCAGTGCAGCACTCCATGAGGAATGGGCTGCCATTCCCCGAGAAACGTTCCAGCATCTTATTGAACGTATGCCTGGGAGGGAGGGTTGTTGTTGTTGTTGGGTTGTTTTTTGGGGAAGGAGACCAGACAGCGAGGTCATCGGTCTCATCAGATTAGGGAAGGATGGAGAAGGAAGTCGGTCGTGCTCTTTGAAAGGAACCATCCCGGCATTTGCCTGGAGTGATTTAGGGAAATCACAGAAAACCTAAATCAGGATTTCCGGACGCGGGATTGAACCGTCGTCCTCCCGAGTCCAGTGTCTAACCACTGCGCCACCTCGCTCGGTGGGGAGAGGGGAAGCTGTCATCAAAGCTAAGGGTGGGCCAACACCATATTGAATTCCAGCATTACCGATGGATTGCGCCATGAACTTGTAAGTCATTTTCAGCCATTGTCCGGATACTTTTGTCACATAGTGTATATTAAAAATAGAAACTCTTCGGTTCGGATCAGCAGGTAAACAACACCCAAATAGGTTCAATATAAATCAATAAATAAAATTTTTTATAACACTGGCCAAAGTTGAATCACTTAATTCTGAAAACATTTGCTCAATCAGGGTAGGCTCTCGGGCATATTCAAGATACTGACGTCGAAAAATAATAAAATTCCATATAGCAAATGAGCATTACGTCAGTATTCAAGTTATTACGTTAACAAACAAACTTGAAACAGGGAAACCATGGAAAGAGGCAGGTACGGTAGGCCAGGTCTCAAAATGGTTCAAATGGCTCTAGGCACTATGGGACTTAACACCTGAGGTCATCAGTGCCCTAGACTTAGAACTTCTTAAACCTAACTATCCTAAGGACATCACACACATCCATGCCCGAGGCAGTATTACAACCTGCGACCGGAGCTACAGCGCGGTACCGGGCTGAAGCGCCTAGAACCGCTCGGCCACAACGGCCGGCGCCAGGTCTCAGTAAGACGGTTTAGCACAACGGACACTGCTGGATAAATTAACACCAGACTGCTACGAGATAGAAACTCAATTTAGGAGAGATGCCGTAGAAAATCAAGAGGCCATAAAGTTTCAGAGGTTACGGTGAGACGGGAAGCGGCGCACCGCCCCGCGTGCACGCACGCAACCGACTCGAACGGGCTACGTCCGATAGACCGGCGGATAACAAATAACACCCCAGAAAAGCGCTTCCAAACTCTACGAACAGTTTGGAATGCCGAGAGAAAACAAGCAAGCATATAATTCATGCATAATGATCATAGAACTTACGAAAACGCTCAGACAAAGACAAGGAGCTCAGTGTGAGCATGGCCCCAAACCCCAACCAGACCTTAGATATAACAACAAGAATTCCTCAATAACAATTGCTAAAGGGATTAAGGTTAATCTAATAAAATATAACAAATTAATCTAATAACCATAAAATTACACGGCGCTAAGGCACATTAACTTTAGTGACTTAGAAGGTAACAGGCCACGGTTGAGGGCTAACACACAAACAACTACAACAGCAATTATGTTTGAATCAAATATTAACTTTCCTGTAAGGGGCAAAATCTCACCAATTACCCAAAAGAGCCGAGATTCACTGGGCTGCTAGTGTTTGCTTACCACAGCCGTAGGCAATTTTATAGTCGCTAGCTCAGTCAGGGAAGCAACAAATTCCAATTCACTAACACTCGTGGCGGCTTAGTACCTGACAATTTCAGGAGCAATTAACAAATAAGCAGACATTGAACAAGTTGTAATTAAAAGAAATTTGAAACACACAAACATGGCACTCAGTTTCAAACAGAGACACTAAAGGGTAAATTCAACTCTTCAAACAGAGTGATGGACAGCCACAAGCAATCGAGTGTAGCAGGAACAACTTTAACATGGGAGCACATGTGTCAATCAGGTAACGAGTACATTACCCCCCAAAGGACAGAACAGACGGCAGAAAATGAACAGCACTCGAACACCCACGTCAGCAACTAAGCCTCGTTAATGCAGTGGAAATTGGCTACGTCGATAACAGGCCGAAGTAATATCGACCCACACAACACTAGCGGCAACGGTTCGCTTATCCAATTGTGTGCCCATGGACAACCCACCGTACGTGACATGTGCCTCTTATCTCTCTCTTGCCCTGACTGCGACCGACTGCCTGCCGATGTAGTAAACAGTCTACTCCAGGGAACTACAACCAAGGACTCAACTAACAGGTACCGGTACCGAATCGACACCCTGCGACTAGACAGACGATCGCATGGGTAGGCAAGGATGAATAAACATACGAGTGAACACGGCTCAATCTCCCCCACTAAAGACGAACACACCACCTTCCTCTGCGGGCGCCAAACATGTTGAGTCGATTAGCGCTCTTGACTTGGCTAATATGAACCCTCAAAATTTTCTCTGTTCAGAAGTGACGCACCAGAAGGTACCGGGCTCAAAACCCTCAAAATCAAATGCCTTGAAATCGTGGATTGAGATTATTAGAGTAAGCCCCTGTCGAACCCCCAACAGGGATAAAATTTCGAACGGATATCCTGTCTCCTGGCTTAATCTGAAAGGGTCTCCTCCCCCGATTATTATGCTTCTTCAGTCGATTATGGGCTAATTCAATATTCCTACCGGGCCTGCCCCTAAATTCTGCCTAATGACATCAAATCGATGGTTTCAGGTAAAAGATTACTGATGTTCCAAAGGTTGGACAAGAGAATATTAGGAGGTTAGACAAGCAAGAAGGTGGGCCGGACAACCACAAAGGCTTCGTGCTGAGAGGAATTAAAAGTAATGTTGATACAAGGAATGGAGCTATCCTGCTTGGTCTGAGACCTAGCATGATAAATTATAAGGGCAGCCTTAAGGTTTCTATTTACCCTTTCCGCAAAGGAAGGCTGCAGGTAATAGGGAGTGGAGGTGATATGCTTGATGCCACTGCCGAAACAAAGCCAATTGAAAGCCTGGAAACAAAGGCGGGCGCATAATCACTCACTAGACAGGGTCACACAGAGAAATATCCTAGTAGTATTACCATACGATACCTACAGACGCGCCGGCCGAAGTGGCCGTGCGGTTAAAGGCGCTGCAGTCTGGAACCGCAGGACCGCTACGGTCGCAGGTTCGAATCCTGCCTCGGGCATGGATATTTGTGATGTCCTTAGGTTAGTTAGGTTTAACTAGTTCTAAGTTCTAGGGGACTAATGACCTCAGCAGTTGAGTCACATAGTGCTCAGAGCCATTTGAACCATTTGAACCTACAGACGCCATCATGCCAGGGTAGGAAGAAACACAAGAAAACGGGAGAAGGCGTCCAATACGACTAGAGTGTAACGGTTCTCGGCCTTAGTGCGGCGTAAGAGACCAAAGTAATCAATAAACAGCTTATCCATGGGGTATTGCACCCATTTCTTACAAAGCAGGCCTTGGCGTGAACTGGGGGTTAGATCTGCCGATTTTGCAAAGTTCACACTCCACCATTAGACGGCGAGCATCCCTGGAAGGATTCGACCAGGTGACATTGCTCCCAATATTCGCAATACTTTTGTGGGTGCCTAAGTGGCCTCCCACCAGCTAACCACGATAGTAATGAAAAATGGACGGAACGAGCTCTATAGACAAACAACTTTTGGGTTGCAAGGGCCTATCTCCTGGTAAAGGATGCCCTTTTGCAAGGTATATCCTGGAACCGAAATACCAGCCAAGAGCTGTCTACACAGGCTACGTCGGGGTTTTGATCTTTCTTACCCTTCAAATCGCCAAAAAGCCGGGGAACCTGCAGTAAGAATGCTGCCCAGAAGAACACATGTCTGGGAAGAAGAACATGCGACAAAGTGCGTCAGCAATTAAGCTATCAGACCCTCTGACGTGTGGCACTTGAAAACAGAGGTCGGAGATAAAGACAGCCCATTGGAGATACAGACAGCCCATCTAACAGTCCTTTCTGTCTTTCTAGACCGAGCAAGGGTCCAACTAAGGCTTAGGTGTCTGTTTCGAGATCGAACTCCCGGCGTTCTAGGTAAAATTTAAATTTTTCGTGAGCGAACAACACGCCCAATGCCTCAAACTCATAAATAGCGAATTTAAGTTCAGGGCGTCTTATATCTAGAGATATAATTAAGGGGGCGTCTCTATCTTTCTGAAGCGACACCACAGCCACACCGGCACTGAAGGCATCGGTTCGGACAATAACGTTTTCTCAAAGTCAGGGTGGCCTAGAACGGAGGGTTAGTTATGGTAGTTTTGATAGCGTCGAAGGCCTTCTGCTGGCTTTCGCCCCACACGAAATGCTGCTCCTTCCTATGCATGTTATTTAGGCAAGCAGCGATCTGGGCAAAACTGGCACAAACTTACGAAAATAATTTTCCATGCCAACAAACCTGGCAATACCCTTTTTAGTTACGGGGAGGGGAAGTTCCTTAGACCAGCTGTGAGTTGCTGGTCGATTAATCCTGTCAACGGGCACGAAATGCCGCAAAAAGGAAATCTGCCGTCTAGCTAAGGTGACCTTTGATGGTTTAACGCTAAGGAAAGCCTTCTACAAGCTTATAAAAACTTGACGGAGGTGTTCAAGATGTTGACTGAACGAACGACTATAAATGGATACATCGTCCAGATATTACAGACCCAGTGGAACCTGAAATCCCCCAAGCAAATGGTCCAGTAACCGAGACAGGGCTGCTGTATCAGTAGGTAGGCCAGAGGAAGCCTGCTGAATTCATACAGGTTCCAGAATTGAAGCTGTGAGGACGGGTCGTGAGTCCTGCTTGGGTAGCTCAGGTGGTAGAATACTTGCCCGCAAAAGGCAAAGTTCCCGATTTCGAGTCTCGGTCTGGTACACAGTTTTAAACTGCCAGGAAGTTTCATATCAGTGCACACTCATCTGCACAACGAAAATCTCATTATAGGTTCCAGTCAGTACAGAAAGCAGTGACCGGCTTGGAATCCTCCATAAGAGGTAGCTGATAATTTGCTTGGTTTCAATGTTTTCTTTTTTGAGTCATCAGTTTTCTGACTGGTGTGATGTGACCTGCCACGAATTTCTCTCCTATGTCAACCTCTTCACCTCAGAGTAGCAATTGCAACTTACGTCCTCAATTGTCTTCTGGATGTATTCCAATCTCTGTCTTCCTCTACAGTTTTTGCCCTCTACAGCTCCCCCTACTACCATGGAAGTCAGTCCCTCACGTCTTAACAGATGTCCTATCATCATCTCCCTTCTCCTTGTCAGTGTTTTCCACATATTCCTTTCCTCTCCGATTCTGCTCAGAGCCTCCCCGTTCCTTACCTTATCAGTCCACCTCATTTTCAACATTCGTCTGTAGCACCACATCTCAAATGCTTCGATTCTCTTCTGTTCCGGTTTTCTCAAAGTCCAGATTTCACTACCATACAATGTTGTGCTGCAAACGCATATTCTCAGAAATTTGTTCCTCAAACTAAGGCCTACGTTTGATACTAGTAGACTTCTCTTGGCCAGGAATGCCCTTCTTGCCAGTGCTAGTCTGCTTTTGATGTCCTACTTGCTCAGTCCGTCATTGGTTTTTTTGCTGCCTAGGTTGCAGAATTCCTTAACTTCATCTAAATTGTGACCATCAATTCTCAAGTTAAGTTTCCCACTGTTCTCATTTCTGATATTTCTCATTACTTTCGTCTTTCTTTGATTTACTCTTAGTCCATACTCTGTACTCATTAGACTGTCAATTCCATTCAGCAGATCATGTAATTCTTCTTCACTTTCACTCAGGATAGCAATGACATAAGCGAATCGTATAATTGATACCCTTTCACCTCGAATTTTAATTCCACTCCTGAACCTTTCTTTTACTTCCATCATTTCTTCTTCGATGTACCGATTGAACAGTAGGGGCGAATGGCTACATACCTGTCTTACACCCTTTTTAATCCGAGTATTTCGTTATTGGTCGTGCACTGTTATTATTCCCGCTTGGCTCTTGTACATATTGTATATTACCCATCTTCCTCTACAGCTTTCCCCTATTTTTCTAAAAAAATTCGAGCATCTTGCACTATTTTACATTGTCGAACGCTTTTCCGAGGTCGACAAATCCTATGAAGTATCTTGATTTTTCTTTAGCCTGCTTCCATTATCAAACGCAACGCCAGAATTGCCTCTCTGGTGCCTTTACCTTCCTAAAGCCGAATTGATCATCATCTAACACATCCTGAATTATCTTTTCCATTCTTCTGTCAACTTGGATGCATGAGCTGTTAAGCTGATTGGCAGCTCTTGCAGTCTTCGGAATAGTGTGGATGATATTTTTCCTAAAGTTAGACACCATCAGACACCAACACGAATTACTATAGTCAGAATGGCACAACAAGTTTCGTAGCGGCGAACCACAAAATAAATTGTACAGAGAGTTTCGTGATTGAGAATTAACCGGTCATCTGTCTCAGGTTCAAATAGTTCAAATCTCTCTGAGCACTATGGGACTTAACATTTGAGGTCATCACACCCCTACATCTTAGAACTACTTAAACCTAACTAACCTAAGGATATCACACACATCCATGCCCGAGGCAGGATTCGAACCTGCGACCGTAGAGGTGGCGCGGTTCCAGACTGAAGCTCCTAGAACCGCTCCGTCACAACTGCCGGCTGTCTCAGGTTCAACACACTTGTGACACGGAAGGGCAGAAGATGTGTCTCCAACGAAAGACGTAAATACAATGTGAACCGTGCACGGCTCGTGTTCATCCCATTAATTGTTTGTCATCTTCTATTAGGATAGTGCCGCCTTGTTTTCTTATTCCATTTACTGGCGTCACTAACTTCCTGCTTTACTTGCCCGTGAGTGGCAGCAGCAGCGCGTATCGATAAGCGCGCTGTCGTACCATCTCTGGAGCGACCGATAGTATTTCCGGGTCGTCGTGTGGCGGGTAGAGGATGTGAGTGGGAGATGTACCAGCAGTGCAGTCGTGACGGAGCAGCAGTCGCGGACGGACCAGCAGTCCAGTCGGTCGGTTGGCGTGAAGTAGGGCTGCAGCTGCTGGTGGCGTGCACGCGTGGTTAGAGTGTGAGGTACTGCTTGAGAGTGCTACGAAGTTCATCGCCCACCGATCTTTGACATGAAAGCTGAGTCCTCACTGTACTTACTATCCAGCCTCAACTGTTTACATTTCTTCGTTTGATCCTGGTTGTCGCTTTTGGGATGTTCCTGCAAGCATCAACGTGTGTGTATTTAAGTCGGCTAAGATTCCAGCCGTCTTCCTGAGATTTTTAACTTATTTATTCCCTGTTATGTAAGTTCACCAGCAGTATCTTCTGCCTTGTGGCCGTTGACGTTACGGTTGGTTGACGTAATTTTAGGCAGTGTACTTTCCTCGTCATGTTGTTGCTCTCCAGCGCGGTTTGTAGTTCGACAGCTGAGGTGCTGCTGGTCGTTGTATTCTGTGTGTCGTGTACTGAAATCTTGTGGTAGTTTTGCTGGTTGCATGGAGCGAAACTGATTTGGTTGACTGGTCGGTCGTCTGTCTGTCGGTTGGGTTGCCTCCAGATTAAGAAGTCGTTGGACAGGCTGCCTGTCTTACCTAAACGGGCGTTAGTGTTACAGTATTGGTTAAAAACAATCTTGGTTGCATTTTTAGTATTTTTATTATTTTTCAACGACGCGTTTCGCCTTATTTAGGCTTCTTCAGGTTATCTCTACTAGACGGGCGCGAGAGGCACCAAGATTTTCATTAAAATGGTACCACAACAATAATTAATGATAGTTCGTGATTTCAGACAGCCAGTCCACTTTTATATAATGGGGATGCTTTCGCTCCTCAGTGCTGCTAGTGCTACAGTGCGCACAAAATAACTTGGTCCGTACCTGCGCGGACAGCAGAAAGGCGAGGAGACAACGGTTGTGGTTGTGGTTATCTTGTCAACAGCCACTGCTTAATAGGAAGGGTGCAGTTCGACATCAAAGCCTACACCAAATCTGCAAATGGTCATATTAACAGATCATCTCAATATGGAAAATAATTCGAAAAATATAGACGTTCATAGTCAACAGTGTTTTACGTTCAGAGTCAACAGTTTCTTACAAGAGTTAAGGTAAGGTAAGTGTTTCCACTTTTTGGCCCCAGATGGGCCGATCGGGCCGGACCAATCGCCGTGTCATCCTCTCCCTGTGACCTCATTGGATGAGGTATGGAGGAGCACGTGATCTCCCGGTCGTCTTCGAGTTCCTTGACCTTGGAACCGGTACTAATGGGTCTAGTACCTCTTCGGTTGACCCCACAATGCTGAGTGCACCCCATACCAGTCCTCCTGCCAATGAAAAATCCCTGGCAGTACCAGGAATCGAATTCAGGTCCCCCACATGGTGGTCCGCCGTGCCGTCCATTGAGCAAAGGGAGGCGAAGTCTCACTAGAGTACCGAGTAGAGAAATAGTCGCATTACAAAAGTATCAACCAAAACAACACTCGTCTCATCACTTGCTGCCAGACAGAAATTTTAAAAAAAGCTGTAAAGAAATGTAGCATGGTGGATAACGTCGCTTACTACGAAACTGAAAATCTAAAATATAGATCACGTGTGACGTAGAAAGTATGTGTCAGCCCCTGACTAGTTGTTCGTCAATACTAACTAAATATAAAATCTTCTTCTCCTTCTTAAGCATCTTTCCTGAAGTACTGAAGAGTTGGAAAACGCTTGTGCGATTGGAATAGCTTACAGTTAGTGCAGCCCTCTCAAGGCTCTTTTTAATGTGATTTTTACTTTCTCATTTGACAGCAATGCATATAATCGCACGTTCATGATTATTAAGAACTCTTCCTGAACCTACAGTACTCTGAGACTGCGGTGCCATATTGTGAAGTAAAGAGGTTCCAACGAAAACTTCCGAATTACGCAGGTATTTTGCTACGGGAACAACAAAACCCATATACTACTTTTAATGTCTCATTTCGCAACTTCATTCCCAGCGCATTACTTGACTTAACTCGACTATATTCCATTACGATTGTTTTACTTTTGTTCATATTCATCTTGTAATCTCTTTTGCGTCAAACTGCACATCTAAGCCGTCTTCTCTGACAAAATTAACATATCATCGGAAAATGTAATAGTCTTTTTGTAATTACCTAATGTGCTTAGCTTTGAGACAGCGATATGTACACTTGAAGGTTGTAGATTTTATTAAAAACTTTACTTGGCCAAAATCAGACTGTAGAAAACTTACTCTTTTCTACGGTCCTATCTTGGCCAAATAAAAGCTTTAACAAAATCTGCAACAATCAGGTAAAAGTTTTTATTTCTTCTCCATGATCTTTAATTATTTCTCCAATTTTTTCTTTGATTTGTTTAGTGCTTGCCCAACGTACAGACTGAATAAGATCTATTCTCAACTACTGCTTTCCTTCTCGTACATCGACTCTCATAACTACAGGCTGGTTTCTGTATGATAAGTCGCCGGGTCAGCATTAGCTGTCGTGTTCCTACATTTCTTCCGAACGCAAAGTGATTTTTCCCGAGGTCGGCTTGTACCAGTTTTTCAGTACCTCAGTAAATAACTCGTGTCTGCACTTTGCAAGCATGATTCATTAAACTGATAGTTCGGTAATTTCACACTTGTCAACAACCTCCTTTGGTGTAGGTATTATTACATTCTTCCTGACATCTGAAATTATTTCGCCTGCCTTGTGTATTAGCGGGTCAGAGGCAAAGGGGTACAAGGGACATTTCCCAGAAAAATGAGACGTTCATCTAGAGCATGGTAAAACACTTGAAATTCTTGTGACAAATGTAAACATGTGAAATCCCACTGTGTGCTGCTCCCTAATGAACTGGAAGAAAATTAATTACAAGATATCACAAAACAGTTGGAACTAAAGAGAGACATGTGCACCTGTGCGTAATAAAATCCGACAGAAAATACAAAATTCCCACGAATGTCGTCTTCTCTGTATAACAAATCTCCAAAACTTATGCTTCCTAAATATAAAAATGTTCTGGATTTGCTTCCTTTTATTCTACCTAGCTATCATGAGTACTTCTGCTCGCTTCTACATGAAAAACGGCAACCAAGGAGAACGACTGGGGATGAGCCACCTGAATAACCGAAACCAGATGATGAGAAAGACTTTCTGAAATCAGATTGTGAATAGACTGTTTCTTATTTTGTAGCACGATTTTAAATGCTGTACAAACAAACTTTATTGTGTTCATGTAGGGCTATACTGATTTTTAATGTTGTACATTATCTAAATAACATTTTTATGAAACACGAGAAGAGGGAATTGACCCAGGTGGTGCTAAATATTTGCAAAAACGATTTAATGCGTTAAACAGTATTCTTTCTTATTGTGTTTCACTATTGTAGGCCACAAAAGACATAGTCTTAATGGAGCAACACATAAATGTTTTGTTAACGATTTTATGATAATTTAGTTGGTAAAAACCAATAATAAAGCATTACAGAACAAACATAAATCACATCCTCCTTAATTTACAACTTTCTTGAAGCAAAAGGATACAAGTGCATACAGATTTTTGCGAATTGTGACATGAAATAGATCATTTGTATTAACCTGTTATTCCAACATGCAAGCCGAAAGTGCTACAAAGTACTTTTATGTCTAATACACGCAAAAATTTGAAACTCCATTTTGAAATCTCAAGACAGCTCGGAATTACAAGATGTGTACTTACGCCCCTTTGCTTCTGACCTTCTCATACCTCGCGCATCAGGTAAAGCAGTTTTGTCATAGTTGTTTCTCCGAGGGATGTCAAGAATCTTCTGACATTAAAAAAAATTACCTTGCCTTTGTGACGTAAGACTTCTCTTACATTAAAATCCTCATTCAGCTTTACTGGGTCGGAAACCGACTGGATAAATTCATACTCCGTCTATTTCATTTGCATACAGGATTGAAATTCATCCAGCATCCTGAGGTCTAGGGGAATCACTGGTAAATCATTTTCACCCGATTCGCGCAGTGTGAGCAATGTGGAATTTCCGTAGTTCACGTCAATTTATGCTGAAATATTTACGTAAGTCGTACAGTAATATGAATAAAACTATGCTGGTATTGGCTTGAAGTGAATTAGAGAAAACAAAGATTAGAATTTTTGGTGGTACTATGGGGATTATCAGTCATTGTGTGAGCTTCACTATTGACGATATCATTAACAATCTGTTGAAATCTAGGTGTTCTTTAATTTTCAGTTTTTTAATTGTTGATCAGAAAGAGACTTGCGTTTTTCAATGAAGCACAATACACAAAGTAAGTGGGTCTCCAAGAAGCTCCTCAATTTTCCTGTCAAACATGAAATAGAGGACGTCTCGTATTAGACAGTACTGCGTACCAATCTGAAGGACCCTTAAAGGTTAACTTCTATGATTTGCGTGCTCAATATTCACCGACACTCCGGGCTTAAACAGAGATAATTTGAAAAGCCAGAAATATACGACACCGGAATCAAAGGGATCTAGTGCTACAAGGAACTAGGATACGGAACAATTACAGTTCAACAGAACGTCGTACTACTTGTGTATAGGTTTCTACGCCGAGTTAGGCTGATTTTAGGGAATCTAATTATAAGGCAGACAGAGAAGGAAAGTAATCAACTGAGCAAGACTGTCACTACGACAAATGTAGATTTTAGGCGTCGTGATTTCTCTGGTATGAAGAGACGCACTGGAAGGCGCTTCCAGCCGGGGTGATTATTAAAAAAGGTTTCGCACTGCTGAGGTTTATACCCTCATTTTCTTTAAGGGTCCAAGACAGTGAAATAGTTTCTCAGAAACGGGTTAGTGGTGTAACTCCCAGTCCAAATTATGTTTCACGGTACACAGAAGCGGTTCCGACAAAATGGGGTCATCTGTTTCAGCATACGAGATTGCAAAAACGTTTCGCTGGGAAACTTTCTTGGTCTTACTGCCTCTGGCGTTCTCACTTCGCCCCGGGCGGCAGAAAGATATCCAATTTACTTCAGTTGCTGTAAGGAGGTGCTTTTAAATCTGGAGAAAAGCGTGTTAAGGTGGTATGGCCCGGGAACGAGTCGCCTCGCTTCGCGGATTCTGAGCTGGAATATCTCGCTCAGCGCCAGGGCTGAATCCGGTGTCTCCTCCGCTTGTTCGTCCCTTTGAAACGTCTGCCCGCTTCAGACGAAAAACATGAGATTAGCTCTTTCAGTCATCTCTTTCGGTTCACTTGCAGCAGAAAAGACGTATTTTGTTTGTGCATTTAGCTGTATGATCGCCTGCAGTTCTGAAGTCCCTTTTCGTTAACCATATTAACACAAAAATTTAATAAACCAATTATCCAGTGTACTTTATAGAGAAATTTTTTCCATCTGGCTTGTTTAATTTCTTTGCAATGTTTTGTGCACATTCTCCTGAGCTCAACTTCTTATTCACTGTGGCGAAGTGCTGATACAGATACTATTAGATGATGCAAATGGCCAATTTGAAGAATTCGATAGAATGACAGAAGTACCTTCAGTGTGTGTGCGTGTGCGTGTGTGTGTGTGTGTGTGTGTGTGTGTGTGTGTGTGTGTGTGTGTGTGTGCGTGTGTGCGTGTGTAGCGCACGCGTATAATGTAGAGTAGTATGTATAGTGAGGACAGTGATGCCTTACGGATGGCTAGAGCACAATAATTACTGTATTCTTGAATTAGTTAATTTAAAGAAATGTTTCCTTTTTCTATAATGATGACAAGTCTGATATGATTTTAAATATGATCTACGCATGAGCAAACAAATGAGTAACTAACAATATTAAGAATTGGGCTACAGTACTGAGTGTAAAGTATTATTTATAATCATTGTGTGGCATACTTTTCTTCTTCTTTAGTACACCTGTCTTACGACAGGTTTCAACCAGAGGCCCTGTTCTGAGTATCTTCCTTCATCCGTATATTCATTTTCGTCTGAGATCATCCAACATTTTAATTCTCTTTCTACTTCATCCTCTCTCCCCTTCCATTTTTCAATACAATACTCTTTTACAGACAATTCCAATGCTGTATACGTCACAGTAAAGATTGTTCCCTCTTTCAGATCACTTCTAATAATCTTCTTTCTTCCCATGTTTCCTTCATTGCTTCTTCGTTCGTAAGTTTGACAGTTCACTTAACCTTAAGCATTCTTCTTTATAGTCACATTTCAAAACTTGCAAAACGCCCTTCTTATATCTTTTTTAACTATGATTTACTGCTTCATGTCGCTGCACTCCGGACATTATATTTAGCAAATCTTTTCCTCAGCTCCATTGGAATTCTTCTGGATGTTAGTATATGCTTCGCTTTTTCAAACTCCCCCTTCCCTGTAGATATCCTCCTCCTTATTTCTGTTGTACAGTTTCCAATCCATGTCATTAACTTCTCAAGTAATGGACTTCACTTCTATCTCTTCTCCGTCTAGGAATATGTTACTGTAGCTCCCTTCTTGCTTAGTTTCATCACTTTTGTCTTTCCTATGTTTATCTTCATTCCATACTCCTTGCACCTTCTTGCAGTTTACTTCAAACTCTTCTGTAGCTCCTTTTCTGATTCCGCCAGCACTGCTTGATCGTCCGTGTACTTTGTAGTTTTTACCTCTCCTCCTCCAGTTACAATGCCTCCTGCATCCTCTATGGCATATATATGCCACATATGTTCACCAGCTTCGGTGACAGTGCCTTATAGTCTGCAAATTCTCATTTCCTCCGTCTCCTCATTCCGTACTCTTACTGTCACAGTTTGATTTTTGTGCATCTCTTTATTAACCTTCTATCTTTCCAATCTACTACAACATCTTTTAGAATTCTCAGCAGTACACCCTAGTTGACTTTATCAAATGCTTTATCCCAGTCGATATAACAAACATACAGCTCCTCCTCCAATTATCCTGAGACAGTCCATAAAATGTATTTTTCCTTTATGCTTTCTGAACCCAAACCGAAGTTCCCTACCATTTTCCTCAATTATCTTTTCAATTTTTCTTAGTATAGCTCTCGATACAGCCTTTTTAACGTGACTGGTAAAACTAATTGTCCCATAGTCTTCATATTCTTTTGTATTGCACTTTTTAGGCAAAGGTACTAGAATAGTCTTAAGTAGATCTTGAGGCCAGATTACTGTGTCACACATTCCGTTTATGGCCTCAGTCAATGCGGCTACTGAGTTTGGACCTAAGACCTTGACTGCCTCTGATGGTAATATGACACGGATCTTTTTTTCCCGAACCTTTTGAACTTCTTTCTCCAATTCCCATTTCAGTATCTTAAAACATCAGCGTTCATTTAGTTCCCCTTCATCTTCCAAATGAGCCTGTATAACGGATCAGTCGTCCAGGTGATGCGTTCAAATTTCCTTCTCTTCTATACATATTATTTTCTTTGCATGTTTATTTAAGATTCCTTGTCTGTTTGCCTTACTTCTCATCTTGTTAAGGACTTGACTGTTTTGTACATTTCCTCTAATTTCCCTTTCTTTTCCAATTCTTCTATTTCCTCACGTTTTTTTCCTCATCCAGGCATCTCTAGCCTGGTCAGTTAACTTTCTTAATTCATTATTCAGTTTTCTGACTCCTTCTGAATTGCCGCTTTTATATTTCCTGAACTCATTCGTTTTATGCAGATGCAGTATATTTCCTGTTATCCACTCTTTCTCAAATATTATTCTTTTCATCTCAAATCCTTCCATCATTGTATTTCTAATGGTATTCAACTCTTCAGAGACTTCTGCACTTTTCTTTACGTGTTCCTATTTCTTTACGATTTAGCGACTATACTCTTTCTTAAAGCCCACATTCTTAAATTTTATAACATCCCACTTCCTTATCTGTTGTGTTTTCTTAATATTTGTTAATCGCGTCCTAATGAATACTTATCGATTCACTTTAATGAGTACATTATGTCGAAGTCATGTGATACATCCTCAAAGAAGATGAGGAATTCTGTTTTATTACGCATATAAAAAATTACAACTTCTGCGTTAACTGTGTTATCAGTTATTTTAATTTTACTGAAAAAGATAACTAACTTTTGCAAGAAACTCTCTCAGTAACTATTCTTACTATCGAGTGATAAGCCTCTTTTCCATAGCGTTCTCTATTGTTTCTCTTATCGTCTTTTATTACGAGCATGTGGTCGCGTCTGTTAAACAATGTGACCTTTCCAGAAACCTGGCGTATAACTTCTGGCTCGGTACAGAAAATAAAATATTTACACTTATAACTCTATTTTAGAGAAAAACTGAAATATCTTACTAATGTTCACTGGGTTTGAGCTTGTCTGATTCTTAATTGGGCTATAATACTTAAGTAGCATTTAGAGGGCATGTTAGGGGTCATTGTACCCTCAAAAAACTGTAGACTTAACTATTACCTGCAATCATCGCTATGATGGTTAATATTTCCCAGCACAGAGACGGCGTATACCATTGGTTCACCTCCTGAAGAGACAAATTTTGAAAGTAAAAATATTTCAAATGCTCAGGCTTAAAATAGTTAGCGACTTAAAAGTAACAAAGAAATGAAAATCATAAAATTACCGATTGACGAATAGAAGACAAAAATTTAGGAAGATAGAAAGAGGTTATGGCATACAACCACTTTATTACATATTATAAATTTGCAAAACTTTTCTGAAATAACAAGAATATTGCATTTGAGAAGGAGAAATAATAATAGGAAAGTACATCGTGTTAGAGATCACACCACCTAGCTATCCTGGATGTGAGGGCTCGGCAGATCATCGAGCCTGTCACATTCAAGGTAGCGTGCAAAATATATCTTTAATTCTCATTTGTTAATTTGTGTCTACAGAGAAGTATTACTCTTATATTACATCATTAGCTGATTTTCAGTCCATGTGTTATTTTATTTAAGCTTAATCCAGAATTATATCATTTAAATTACACGTGTTACTCAAGACGTTTTTATGTCTATTGGAATGACAGCCGATCCATTTTCTTTGTTCCTTAATTTAGTCTTATCTTATACCTAGGCTATATATTAATCTCATTTTCTGCAACTGAGTCTGTTGCTATGTTTTTGTCTGTGTTTGTGTCACTCTACGTAACATGTTCCCGTGTTTGTGTATCTGCTACTATTTGCGTATAAGTTCGTTCTTGTTTGTATAATTCGTGTAACATGCGTGACACGTATTATCGGTTGTGTCACTCAGTATACTCCAATCGTCCGACTGTCTGAGAATTGGCCGTATGTTGACATACTCAGTTCGGGGTCGAACGAGTGTGAGTCTGTCACAGTGTAAAGTGCGCGTTCAGGAGTTCTTAGTTCTCCTCAAGTGAACATGGGTGTTCGGCTGAGACCAAACCGATGGCGGTGTTCTGGATATGGACCATGGTCCGCAAGGGAAAGGATCATGCAACGTGCGGGATCTGTATGTTTTAGCCTCATTGTTTCCTTGATGTTTGGTAAGAAAAGTGTGGACGTGAAGTTCTTATTCTGTCGGATTCCATTCTCTCTGCCAGGTATCATTTCGCCAGTGGCTTACTGACACCTCTCTGTCCTCTCCAATAATTTCATATACCTTGTCGCGTCTGCCTTTCTTCAACCAGTACGATGCCGCTCTTTGACGGATGGTGCTGTCAATGGTGTGTACTCCCATCATCCCGCATAGTGCCTCTGCCGATGCTGTGCCGAAGGCCGCCCATACCTGGCCACGTATCACAATGATTTAAAAAAAAATGGCTTTGAGCACTATGGTACTTAACATCTGAGGTCATCAGTCCCCTAGAACTTAGAACTACTTAAACCTAACTAACCTAAGGACATCACACACCTCCATGCCCGAGGCAGGATTCGAACCTGCGACCGGAGCAGTCGCGCAGTTCCGGACAGAAGTGCCTAGAACCGCTCGGCCACCGCGGCCGACAATGATTTTATGTGATGCAAGCCTCAGACGTTGCTCCTAAGTGCTCACTGCAAAACATACTACAGATTCGAATAGTGCGGTATGATATGTACGCATTGTCTTTATGGGTAGTCTATATTTTGTTGTGTTCAGTCTCACTAATTTATGCATTGTTTTCATTGTTTTGTCGGTTGTATGTCTGATATTCCAGTGAACTTTGGATTGTCGTCAACGTGTAAACTTAGATATCTTGTTACTCATTTGCGTTGCGATGTTGTGTTATTTAACCTGACCCTGAGGTTTCTTTTAAGTTTGTCTTTCAGTAGTAAGTAAACCGTTTCATTAGCTGCAATTTTAAGCGTATTGTTACTACAACATTCATTGTTCGAGGCTCATGGTCTAGTGACCAACGTTGCTGCCTCTGGATCTCGGGTTGCCGGGTTCGATTCCCGACAGGGTTGGGGATGTTCTCTGCCCGGGGACTGGGTATTTATGTTGTTCTCATCATTTTATCGTCATCATCATCATCATTGTGACAGCGGGTAGATTGTACTGTGAAAGAAAATGGACTGTGTAAAATTGTGACTTTGTCTGGGCACTCATGACCGCGCAGTTGAGCGCCCCACAAAACAAACATCATCATCATCACACCATTCATTGATTCACTGAAGAGAAATAGCTGAGTTCATTCTAGAATCTCAATTCTCGCCTTGTGGAGCCGAGGAGCCGTCATCCGGGCGCTTTGTACATTCAGGGTGTCCAGCTTCTCGTGTTGTAGAAAATGCGAGAAGCAGCTCTATTGTCTGCCCCTAAGAAAGTTGCCAAAGAGTGGGAGATAGCAGTTCCTCTCTACGAATTGCAGACACGGAGAACCGCGATTTGGTTGGGAAAAATCTTAAAAAAATCTTTGAAGAGTAGGAATTTTGCGCTAAAGTTTTGGATGTGTCTTCGTGGAATCACGATCCTTTGGCTGCTTGAAAAAACTTTTTCTAGTAAGGCTGTTCGGAAATTTTGTTTCGAATATTTTGTTTGATCAGTATTTAACGGATCCTTGCCACTGGTGAAGGACTATGTCAACTTCGTTGGACGCAGAGAGATCAGCGAGGGCTCTCTGGTTCGACAGGTCTGGGAGGTCACGTGGGACAGCTCTGCCAGCACTGCTGGGCCCTATACCTTTATGAGAGCACACAGTTCTCCAGCTCCTTCCGAGACTGGTTGGAGACGGGGCTACCTCTGAGGTAGCCGGAAGTTTAAATCATGGGTGTAGCGCTAGAACCGCTCGGCCACCCCGGCCGGCATTTATTTATTGTAAGTGACGAGAATATATCCGCGTTCTATCGTTGCTGCTCTAGAGATAAGACAATTTAATTTATTTGTTATGTGCACAGAGACCAAAGTTATCAGTTTTGAACAGGGCCAGAGGATTCAGTGCATAAGGGACTGAACTTATTTTGCAGTGACTGTATTTCTTTATTGGTGTTGGGCGTTGCATTGCCCAATCAAATGGTTCAAACGGCTCTGAGCTCTATGGGACTCAACTGCTGTGGTCATCAGTACCCTAGAACTTTGAACTACTTAAACCTAACTAACCTAAGAACATCACACACATCCATGCCCGAGGCAGGATTCGAACCTGCGACCGTAGCAGTCGCACGGTTCCGGACTGCGCGCCTAGAACCGCGAGAGCACCGCGGCCGGCCATTGCCCAATCAGTTTGTATAAAATTTTTGGTAACAATAACACAGAGTAAGCACACTACTTGCACTTACAACGCTCTACACGATAATTCGAGTTTAGTATCCAGTTCAGACATTCATTCAACATAATCTTAAAGTTTTTATTTTTTAAAGAACGTTACGGTGTACTAGCACTCTCGATATGATTTTGTCTGAAAGTTCGTGTTAAATCTTTGACTAGTGGTTTAGTAATCAATTAGGGTCAGTTTGGACCATATTTTATTTAATTCGATTGACGAACACCCTTTTATTGAGATTATTACTGCTTTTAGAAGGAACCAACATCCAAAACTCATTTGTGGGGCGCAAACTTTTCATTTCGTTAACCCGTTACGGAGTCAAAGCGGAGCAATCTGATTCTAGGGAGGTCCAATTGATGCTGATAATTTCAACTGCAACAGGGCATGTCCAAGTCGGTTAGAGTCTTCCAGTCTATTTAACTTAGAACATATGATGAATTTATAATTCCCGATATGTAATTGTAGCTTTTTGTAGTACTATGATTCTCAAAACCTCACACGCCATCCGAACAGGCATCGGAAGGCCTAACGGTACCGATCAGCCACCGTGTCATCCCCAGCCGATAGGCGCCACTGTTTGAGGATATAAGGGAGCATATGGTCCGCACACCTCTCTCAGCCACCGCCAGTTTTCGTGACCGGAGCCGCTACTTCTCGGTCAAGTAAATGCCCCATTGCGTTCACAAGGGCAGAGAGCACCGCCTTTACTAACACACCTCGGCACAACCGGAAGGTCACACACGCCACTTCTAGCCAAACAAGACAGTGCTTAACATCAGTGATCTGACGGGAAGCGGTGTCACCAATGTGGCAAGGCCATTGGCGGTGAGAATCTAACAAGTTCCCAAATGAGTTTTTTTTTCAAACATTAGATTACAAACTTTGCAAAGACGAAATGAATTTTGTAATTCTCACTAGACTGAAGTTACTTTAGTCTTCAGACTTCTAGCAACTGAATTTAAACAAACGAAATTTTAAAAAATTACAGTTACAAAGCGATCCATCAGAGTTGCATGTTTCCACACTAGTACTTTAATAAGCCACACCAGCATTGTATTCCACTTAATAAATTATAATTCCTAGATGGGATATAAGCAAATTATAAGTAGCTGATATAATTTAGTAACACTGATTGTGATTAACTGTTAATATATTGAACCAAAAGCACTTTTCAAAACAGTTAACGTTTCCACTAGTCTAGACTCCCGTGCATGAATAATGAAATACATTGTCCGTAGCTGTTTCCTTGTGAGCAACATTGTAGCTGAGAATATTGTGCAAAAATGCTGTGCAGCTTAGAATATGGTGCAAAAATACTTCCACAGATTCTTCACGTATCTTATTAATTAGAAAGACCAAAATTAAAGGCGCTGCAGTCTGGAACCGCAAGACCGCTACGGTCGCAGGCTCGAATCCTGCCTCGGGCATGGATGTTTGTGATGTCCTTAGGCTAGTTAGGTTTAACTAGTTCTAAGTTCTAGGGGACTAATGACCTCAGCAGTTGAGTCCCATAGTGCTCAGACCCATTTGAACCATTTTTGAACAAAGACAAAAAAATGCCACATAATTATAATTTGAAGTAAGATGACGTACTTGTCGCAACACTGTATTTTGGAAGAGACTTGAATCAACGGCTGCAATTTACATCAGATGACATATTATTGCGGAAGTGTTAATTATCGATTTCTTCCACAAAATAATTAATATCTTGACAAATGCATCAGTTCATCACCTGACTCAACAACTGCTCGCCTTTTTCTCCTTACAGTCTGTCACCCGTACACTTCGTTTCACATAAAAGTCGTTCACAAAACGACTTTTTTGCACGCAGATTATGTAACCTAAAGTTCACAAAGCGGATACGACACGGCACATCTGTTAACCATATCTTGACGCTCTATACTGCGTCAGCCTGCTGCACATTTTCACAAACTGGAATGACAAGAGAAAAGTTTTGTCGCCCTCAGGCTTAATAGGTTCTTCATTTCTTTGACAGCATACTACTTGCTTCGTAATAATAAAATGTAACCTCCTCAGGAAGATCTCAGACTTCACAAATAAGTTTACTTGGAGTGAAAACATTGTTCTGTTAATATTTTACATTTTGCACATCCCATACATTATCTTTGCTTGTTTACATCCTTGGTCAATATTTAATGAATGATATCTTTGCATCTTTACTTAATGATAATCTTTGCATTGTAAACAAAAGCATCAAGCGTATTGCACACGTGTGATGCTCAACACTCGTTTTAAGAACATTATGAAGTGTGCCACAGCAATTTATTTATAATATGTGTGCTATGTGGAATTCAAGAACATATACAATGAGCTAGAAAAACGTATGGACCACAACAAAACAAATCTGCATCTACTGGAACGTATGTAAGTCAACACAACTATTTAGCATCATATATTAAAAAAAGAATGCAAGCACTTAAGCGAATTTTTATTGCTGAAACAATTTGTAAAGTGGCACAAAATACTGAAATATTTTTGTGCAGCGTGAAGTACCAAAAATATTAGGCATCTGAAGATGGACATGGTAATCCGGAACCGGTTATGATACGAAAATAGAACATTTAAGAAGTGTTTGTGGCTGGTCGCATTGTTTACCATCTGTCATTCACAAGATCCAAAATGGATATAACAATGTTACTATATCATGTCATATATCGACGGCACCCTATGTGAATGTAAAATAACGCTGTTCAGTTAAAAGATTCTTCACGGCCAACCGACTGCAAACTGAAAACATGAATTTAGATTTTAGTGGTTCTGAGCCTATAAATCAGATTCTGCCATGAAGTGCTTTTCTGCCATTGGGATTCGAAACTATCACCTCCAGGTTATGCGACATTGCTTCATCGCGAATTAGCCAGACAGGAGAGAAAAATATAAACCAAACAATAATAGTAGAACTTATATATTGTACGAAAAAATTAAAAATACAATAAATTTATGGTTGTTATTACATGCAGAAACGTCAGATGTATTACAGGTTGACGTAGCGTTAAAAATTTAACGGTTTCCAAAAGACAATAGGAGGAAGAGATACTATGGATGGGACAGTAGCTATGGATGAAACAGTAACGCATGCAAAATTGGACAGGACAGTGCTCTGAAAGGCAGAATGAGTCGAGGAGATTTCTTCACAGAGTCTGTTGCTCTACAAGTACTGCTACAAACCTTATTAAGTTAATGGAGTACTGGGACACTGTAGATGCCTTCCAAACTCTATTTCTGGGCGAAATATTTACATTTTCCGTCTCTCTCTTCTGCTGTGTGTTGTGTGCCGGTGTGCGTTGCACTCTTTTCAGGCGCTGATATTAATTAAATCACATCCTTTCTTCCCTTTGTGAACGCTGTTCTGAATAAAGCATTCTCTTTAACCCACAGTATTTTTTGTTAACAGTGGAGTACCCCATTCTATAGAATACCTCATACTGGAGTCATACTATTAATTAACATGCATTGTAGTGCTACCTTCTGTTGCATCTTATTTCTGCGATAAAAGAAAGCGATAAGAAGTGTATTTCATAAAAGCTTATTTCAGAAAAACTTATTTTCACTCAATACCATTTTATATTTTAAGTCGTTCGTAAACCCAGTACTCTCTGTAACGTTTAGTGCTCTGTATTTTAGCATCTGAATATATAGGTCTTTCGTGTTGTCTAGTTATCCGTATTATCCCAAACTGTAATGAAAATTGCAGTGCTTATCGCTGTGAAGAAGAATTTCTGAAATACTTCGAGTATCTCCCGTAAGTTCTACATGAAGCGAAATTGGTTTTACATTGTTAGACATATACTATCTTCTAGAAACAGTTATATTCAGTGACTCCATGGTGCCATCAATGTGCAAAGCAATCTGATGAACGTAACAATGTTTTCTACAGCGACATGAACTCGTGCCTATGTTGTATGTTTTTGTATTCATTCGTGCTATTAGAGTTATATGCAGATCATGGTTTGTTTCATTTACACATAGGTGGAAACACTGTGACTTGATACCGTGCACTTGTGTAGGTACAGTAATCAGTATTAAGCGAACATTTGTGCTATGTAACCGTAAAACAATTTTTTTTGCATCGACGTGCAGCTACTTTTTTAGGAGAGGAAAAATCTGAGGAATCATGCTCTCTTTACAAAAAACGAAGTTTTTGTTCGAGTCAGTCAATATGCAACGATTCCGACTGGGATGGGAAGTTAGACAGAGAAGATTAAAGCTAACCACGTAGCTCCACCCACCATAGAGTTTCAGTTATAACACTATAGACTTAATCGTGAGCGAGTTGAGGCCGGCCGAAGTGGCCGTGCGGTTAAAGGCGCTGCAGTCTGGAACCGCAAGACCGCTACGGTCGCAGGTTCGAATCCTGCCTCGGGCATGGATGTTTGTGATGTCCTTAGGTTAGTTAGGTTTAACTAGTTCTAAGTTCTAGGGGACTAATGACCTCAGCAGTTGAGTCCCATAGTGCTCAGAGCCATTTGAACCATTTTTGAGCGAGTTGATTCAGGAAAATGTATTCCACACAGCAGTTGAGTTGGTCTGAAGTAAATTTACTAAGACGAAAGAATTCTCTGCTGTGTATTTAGGCAGTTGCCACGAAGTGATTTTATTATTAACGTCAGGATACGCATGTGCCAGTATATCAGCTTACTTAGTTTAAGTACATACTCTTATATGGATTTACGTTGCTAAGATGAATTTTAACACTTGTGACAATAAGCTTATTGAGTTGATTTGCACGTCTTTTTTATAGGAGGCGGAGATTAGTTTTCAAGGTACCGTTGACGACGTCATTAGAGACGGGGCCCAAGCCCGGGTTAGGGAAGAGCGGGGAAGGAAATCGGGCGTGCCCTTTAAAAGAACCATCCTGGCATTTGCCTGAAAGGATTTAGGGAAATCACGGAAGACTTCAATCAGGATGGCCGGAGACGGGATTGAAACGTCATCCTCCCGAATGCGAGTCCAGTGTGCTAACCACTGCGCCTCCTCGCTCGGTAGTTTAGTAAGAACTAGCTGGTCTACGTCATGACCTTGAGGATCAACGGCGAAGTATGTCAGTTGACAATGATGGTGAGTATGGGTTTCAAGAAAATAAACATATGTGTTCATCAGTCTCTTATTCACAATCGAAGATGGAATTTCTGTACCCCATCTGTATGCATCAAGCGTAAATCTCATGTGCAAATATGAGAACGTTTTCTGATTGTTTGCGTAGCGTGTATCTGTGGCGGGAGGAATGTATCGCGCCGATATTTACGTAGTGGGATGTCAAAAACCACCAGAAACGACATCCAAGCTGGGCGCCCTATCAGCCCCCTTCGTTAACGCGCGATACGGATTCGATCTGGGGCCGGCTCATCTCCCCATATCCCGCAAGCGTTGGGTTAAAGCGCTCAGCTACATGGGGAGGGGGGTGGGGGGTGCGGAGTATTATGTCAGTTACAGAAAAATATAAAAACAGTTGTGTTCGATTACGGCGGTTTTCTTCAAAATTAGGTTAGTCCATGTTTTTCAATACACTTCCATCACATTAACAGGCACATTAAATTCACTATGCGTATGAATTACTGTATGATTAAATGATGATGGCGTTTTCTAGAGTAAAATATTCTGGAGGTAAAATAGTCCCCCATTCGGATCTCCGGGCGGGGACTACTCAAGAGGACGTCGTTATCAGGAGAAAGAAAACTGGCGTTCTACGAATCGGAGCGTGGAACGTCAGATCCCTTAATCGGGCAGATAGGTTAGAAAATTTAAAAAGGGAAATGGATAGGTTAAAGTTAGATATAGTGGGAATTAGTGAAGTTCGGTGGCAGGAGGAACAAGACTTTTTGTCAGGTGAATACACGGTTATAAATACAAAATCAGATAGGGGTAATGCAGGAGTAGGTTTAATAATGAATAGGAAAATAGGAGTGCGGGTAAGCTACTACAAACAGCATAGTGAACGCATTATTGTGGTCAAGATAGACACGAAGCCCACGTCTACTACAGCAGTACAAGTTTATATGCCAACTACCTCTGCAGATGATGAAGAAATTGATGAAATGTATGACGAGATAAAAGAAATTATTCAGGTAGTGAAGGGAGACGAAAATTTAATAGTCATGGGTGACTGGAATTCGACAGTAGGAAAAGGAAGAGAAGGAAACGTAGTAGGCGAATATGGATTGGGGCTAAGAAATGAAAGAGGAAGCCGCCTGGAAGAATTTTGCGCAGAGCATATCATAGCTAACACTTGGTTCAGGGCCGGCCGAAGTGGCCGTGCGGTTAAAGGCGCTGCAGTCTGGAACCGCAAGACCGCTACGGTCGCAGGTTCGAATCCTGCCTAGGGCATGGATGTTTGTGATGTCCTTAGGTTAGTTAGGTTTAACTAGTTCTAAGTTCTAGGGGACTAATGACCTCAGCAGTTGAGTCCCATAGTGCTCAGAGCCATTTGAACTTGGTTCAGGAATCATAAAAGAAGGTTGTATACATGGAAGAACCCTGGAAATACTAGAAGGTTTCAGGTAGATTATATGATGGTAAGACAGAGATTTAGGAACCAGGATTTAAATTGTAAGACATTTCCAGGGGCACTTGTGGACTCTGACCACAATCTATTGGTTACGAACTTTAGATTAAAACTGAAGAAACTGCAAAAAGGTGGGAATTTAAGGAGATAGGACCTGGATAAACTGAAAGAACCAGAGGTTGTTCAGAGTTTCAGAGAGAGCATAAGAGAACATTGACAGGAATGGGGGAAAGAAATACAGTAGAAGCAGAATGGGTAGCTTTGAGGGATGAAATAGTGAAGGCAGCAGAGGATCAAGTAGGTAAAAAGACGAGGGCTAGTAGAAATCCTTTGGTAACAGAAGAGATACTGAATTGAATTGATGAAAGGAGAAAATACAAAAATACAGTAAATGAAGCAGGCAAAAAGGAATACAAACGTCTCAAAAATGAGATCGACAGGAAGTGCAAAATGGCTAAGCAGGGATGACTAGAGGACAAACGTAAGGATGTAGAGGCTTATCTCACGAGGGGTAAGATAGATACTGCCTACAGGAAAATCAAAGAGACCTTTGGAGAAAAGAGAACCACTTGCATGAATATCAAGAGCTCAGATGGAAACCCAGTTCTAAGCAAAGAAGGAAAAGCAGAAAGGTGGAAGGAGTATATAGAGGGTCTATACAAGGGTGATGTACTTGAGGACAATATTATGGAAGTGGAAGAGGATGTAGATGAAGATGAAATGGGAGATACGATACTGCGTGAAGAGTTTGACAGAGCACTGAAAGACCTAAGTCGAAACAAGGCCCGAAAAGTAGACAACATTCCATTAGAACTACTGACAGCCTTGGGAGAGCCAGTCCTGACAAAACTCTACCATCTGATGAGCAAGACGTATGAGACAGGCAAAATTCTCTCAGACTTCAAGAAGAATAGAATAATTCCAATCCCAAAGAAAGCAGGTGTTGACAGATGTGAAAATTACCAAACTATCAGTTTAATAAGTCACAGCTGCAAATACTAACGCGAATTCCTTACAGACGAATGGAAAAACTGGTAGAAGCCGACCTGGCGGAAGATCAGTTTGGATTCAGTAGAAATGTTGGAACACGTGACGCAATACTGACCCTACGACGTATCTTAGAAGAAAGATTAAGGAAAGGTAAACCTGCGTTTCTAGCATTTGTAGACTCAGAGAAGGCTTTTGACAATGTTGACTGGAATACTCTCTTTCAAATTCTGAAGGTGGCAATGATAGAATACAGGGAGCGAAAGGCTATTTACAATTTGTACATAAAGCAAATGGCTGTTATAAGAGTCGAGGTACATGGAAGGGAAGCAGTGGTTGGGAAGAGAGTGAGACAGGGTTGTAGCCTATCCCCGATGCTATTCAATCTGTACATTGAGCAAGCAGTAAAGGAAACAAAAGAAAAATTTGGAGTAGGTATTAAAATCCATGGAGAAGAAATGAAAATTTTGAGGTTCGCCGATGACATTGTAATTCTGTCAGAGACAGCAAAGGACTTGGAAGAGCAGTTGAAAGGAATGGAGAGTGTCTTGAAAGGAGGGTATTAGATGAACATCAACAAAAGCAAAACGAGGATAATGGAATGTAGTCGAATTAAGTCGGGTGATGCTGAGGGAATTAGATTAGGAAATGAGACACTTAAAGTAGTAAAGGAGTTTTGCTATTTGGGGAGCAAAATAACTGATGATGTTCGAAGTAGAGAAGATATAAAATGTAGACTGGCAATGGCAAGGAAAGCGTTTCCGAAGAAGAGAAATTTGTTAACATCGAGTATAGATTTAAGTGTCAGGAAGTCGTTTCTGAAAGTATTTGTATGGAGTGTAGCCATGTATGGAAGTGAAACATGGACAATAAATAGTTTAGACAAGAAGAGAATAGGAGCTTTCGAAATGTGGTGCTACAGAAGAATGCTCAAGATTAGATGGGTAGATCACATAACTAATGAGGAGATATTGAATAGAATTGGGGAGAAGAGAAGTTTGTGGTACAACTTGACTAGAAGAAGGGATCGGTTGGTAGGACATGTTCTGATGCATCAAGGGATCACCAATTTAGTACTGGAGGGCAGCGTGGAGGGTAAAAATCGTAGAGGGAGACCAAGATATGAATACACTAAGCAGATTCAGAAGGATGTAGGCTGCAGTAGGTACTGGGAGATGAAGAAGCTTGCACAGGATGGAGTATCATGGAGAGCTGCATCAAACCAGTCTCAGGACTGAAACCCACAACAACAACAACAACAACAACATGTGTATGAAACGTGATATCGAACACTTCAAACAGACTGTAATGAGAGACTGACGACTCCTGTAAATAATAGTTCTTTCATATGTACTGTCAATGATTTCCCAGTGTTGACCTCAGCAAAATTTCGAGGATGTTAAAGATTACCTAGACAGAAGTCCACTGCCTAACACTGCGAACGAACGATACTAAACCCAAAAAGTGTTTTCAGGATCGACGCACTAAGAATTGTAAGATTCTGGAATGAACGCACCTACTATGTAAAGACAATTAAGACGGCTCAAAGCAAATAAGTTGTCAGAATGTGATGCAATTGTAGTTTTACGCCACTTTTGTTTTCAGTCATCAGTGTTCTGACTGGTTTGACGAGCCTAGAATTCATCTCCTTTGCCAGCCCTTTTATTTCAGAGTACCATTTGCAACCTACGTTCCCAATTATTTGGTGGATGTATACCATTCTCTGCCTTCCCCTACGGTTTTTACCCCATGAAGCCCCCTCTAGTACTATGGAAGTTATTCCGTGATGTCTTGACAGATGTCCTATCATCCTGTCCCATCTCCTTGTCAGTGTTTTCCACATATTCCTTTCCTCTCCGACTATGCACAGAACCTCCTCATTCCTTACTTTATCAGTCCATCTAATTTTCTACATTTTTCTGTAGCATCACATCCCAAATGCTTCGATCCTCTTCTATTCCGGTTTTCCCACAGTTCATGTTTCACTACCATACAATGTTGTGCTCAAAATGTAGATTCTCAGAAAGTTCTTCTTCGAATTAAGGTATGCTTTTGATATTAGTAAACTTCTCTTGGGCAAGAGCGCCATTTTTGCCTGTGCTGATCTGCTTTTTACGTCGTCCTTGCTCCGTCCTTCATGGGTTATTTTGCTGCCAAGGTAGCAGAATTCCTTAACTTCGTGATCCCTATTCGGACATTAAGTTTCTCGCTGTTCTCCTTTCTACTATTTCTCATTATTTCCATAGTTCTTCGATTTACTCTCAATCCACATTCTGAACTCATTAGACTGTTCATTCCATTCATCAGATCATGTAGTTTTTCTTCACTTTCACTAAGGATAGCAATGTCATCAGCGAATGGTATCATTGATATCCTCTCACCATGAATCTTTATTCTGGTCCTGAACCTTTCTTTTATTTCCATCGCTGCTTCTTCGATGTACAGACTGAGCAGTAATGGAGAAAGACTTAATCCCTGTCTTACACCCTTTTTAATCCGAGCACTTCGTTCTTAGTCGTCCACTCTTATTATTCTCTCTTGGTTCTTGTATATATTGTATATTAACCGTCTCTCCCTACAGCTTATCCCCATTTTCCTCAGAATACCGAACATCTTGCACCATTTTACACTACCGAACGCTTTTTCGAGGTCGACAAATCCTATGAACGTGTCTTTACTTTTCTTTAGTCTTGCTTTAATTATCAACCGGGACACCAGAATTGCCCCTCCCAGGCTTTTACCTTTCCTAAAGCCAAACTGATCGTCATCTAGCACATTCTCAATTTTCTTTTCGTTTCTTTTCTCTGCATTTAACTGTGGAAATGCCATTGCATTCTTACACGACGGTGCGGCACATAAAGCCACGTGATTGGAAAAGAACGTAGGTCACTCCTTTTTCCAAAGAGCGTAGTATAGCAGTTGTAGAAGTATGAAACCAGAATTTGGATGCAATAATTACACGTCTGTTGTTAGATAAACAGTATTTTATTCAAAATAATCTCCACTGCTATTTATACATTTCTCACGTCTCTCCGGCAGGCTATGAATGCCAAGCCAAGAAAAACAGTTCTTGTTTTGATGCGAACCAGTCAGCGAGCCATTTATGTACATTTTCATACGAACTGAAGCGTTGTCACAGCCAGGGCGTGTCCCAGTGACGCACTTCGATGGGTCCACACTTACAATGGCCATACAGTGCTTTTGCTTTGTAATTTTTTATCATCTTTCGCCCCTGACTCCTGGGAATAATGAAAGCTGTTGTATGACTTCGCCCTTTTCAAACAGGATCTTATAAGTCTGGGAGTGTGGCGGATGGGGCGCCAATGAGGAATGTTCGTGAGCGGATTTTCGACTCTGATAGTAGCCTGATGCGCAATGGGAGCGCCTCGATAACCTAACAGGTGATAATCGGATGGAGCCAAGTCTGAAGAATGAGCCGCATGCCTTATTATTTCCCTGACCTGTTTTTCTGTGTGTGATGGGGCGTTATCCTGGAGCAATATGTTTTTGTGTTGCCTTTTTCCATATTCCTGTCGTTTTCCACGTAATGCTCGATTTAAATCGATCATTTGCTGTCAGTAGCTATCAGTGTTAACGGTTTCTCCTGGTTTTAGCAGCTCATAATAGATCCCACCAAACACAGGGCATTGTCTTCTTTTATAAAGCGATTTGGTCTTGCAGTGGATGTCAATGGTTTTCCTGGATTCACCCATGATTTACGACGCTTAGAACTCTCAAAATATATCCATTTTTCATCACCTGTCACTATTCGATGGAGAAAGGATTTTCTTTTCTATCTGGCGAGTAGCATTTCACAAGTGGTCTTTCGAGTTGCTTGCTGTCTTTCATTCAGTTCATGTGGAACCCATTTTGTCACTTACTGCACCTTTCCCACAGCTTTCAACCGAAGAGAAACGACTTTCTGCGTCATATTCAATTGTTTCGCAAGTTACTGTGGAGTTTGACTATCATCTTCATCTAATAAGGCCTGCAGTTCGTTGTCTTCGAACTTTTTCGGTGATTTCCCACGCTGGTCGTTTCTCACGTCAAAATCACCACTTTGAATTTTTTGAACAACTGTAAACACTGTGTTTTCCGAAGAGCGTGTTCGTCAAAACCTTCGACAAGCATTCGATGCGATTCTGCAGCAGTTTCCTTCAAATGATAACAGAAAACCAATGTTGTCCGCAAATCGTAGTTTGCAGTACTCGATATGTTTGCAGGTTTGAAACGGTTACCGATGTATGGAACTTGGGATACTGAGTGTTGACATTGGTCGTCAGCCGTTACAGTAAGAAGATGGCGCTGCAGACGTGGCCTCACGGGCCTTACACTGACGGCTAGCGCCATCTATAGAGAAATTCCGGATTCATACTTCTGCACCTGGTACGTGGGACACAAGTATTACAGGCGTATAGTGGTAACATCTGCGGTTGCATGATACTAGAGCAAATTCTGCTCTCGAACAGTATAGCGTTTCTTGAGGAAAGAGAGCTTCTTTAAAACAATCTACACTGGTTCCGAGAAATCCATGCTTGTGAATACGACTTCACAGGCGTCCTAGAGGGAGGTTGGGAGGGGCAGGGCTCAGTGTGCAGGGCAAGAGGCGGCACTGGCCCATACAGACGTTTTGTTCAGTACAGAATTCTCTCTAGTTCATAACAACCGTTGTTTTCGACTCCACATACTCTGGCGACAGCGACGAGAAACACTACAGCTTTAGCTACGATCATACACGGTCCAGTCACATTAATGTGACCACCTGTCAGAAACCTGAATAACCACCTAATGCAGCGCGTACCGCTGCAAGATGTGCAGGAGCAGAGTCATTGGGGTTCTGGAAGGTACCGACCAGGATGTGGAGCCATGTCGAATCCACTACCGTTGCCAGCTATCCAAGGTTTCTCGGTTGGGGATCCACGGCACGAACAGCCCGATCTAAATGGTCCCACATATTCTCGATTTGTTTTAAATCTGGTGAATTTGGTGGTCAGGGCATTACTGTAAGCTTATCCTGGTGCTCTTCGAAACACGTAGGTGCACTGCGATCCGTGTGACACGTTGCATTGTCCTGCTGGTAGATACCATCGTGCCGATGGCTAAACAAACTGCACGTTGCGGTGGACATTGTCCCCAAGGAAAATTACATACCTGTGTTGATCCACTGTGCCTTAGCAATGATGAGGTCACACAGAGAATGCCACGTAGGCATTCCCTATACCATAAGGCGCCCTCCTGGTTGCAGGCTGGTTGCTTACAGACGTCTCATGCCATACACGCCAACGTCCATGTGCCCGGTGGAGCATGAAACATGATTCATCTGGAGAGCCCATCTGTCACCACTCACAGTGGACTTCCAGTTACGGTGATGACGTTTAAATTCCAGCCTTCGTCTCCGACGAACAGCAGTCAGTAGGGAGCATGAAACATGCGCCTGCTTCGGAAGCCCGTACACAGCAATGTTCGTTCCACTGCCGTTCAGCAGAAACTGTTGGTAGCCCCTTAGTTCATCTGGGCGGTCAGTTTCTCAACAATTGCACGTCTATTCGCCCGTACACTTCGCCGGAGCCGTCCTTCACCCTTGTCGTCTATGGTCCGTGGTGCATCAGTGTTGTCTCTGCACCCTTTGGGTAGCACCATTTTACCATACACGGTATATTTCAACCATGCGAATAGCTTACAAACTTAGTCATTCCACCGTTGGCCCGAAAGCCAATGATGCTGTTTTGGAAATCATGTAAATTGCTTCTTTTCCGCATTAAGACGACGACTGCACTTTTTTTCCGCGTCCCGCCGATACGCTTTATGTACCCTCCACTGCTAGTGCTCCCACCTGCCGTCTGTGAGTGATTACTGAACATCAACGTCGAAATTGGAGGTGATTACATTAATGCTAGTGAACAGTGTATGTCATAGGTTTTCGTAGCTGCCAGTCTGTTCACGGAAATTATGATGATTCTACAGGGTGAAAAGTATTTAAACCGACAAACTCTGGGAGGCTGTAAGGGACATCAAAACAAATACATTTCCCTGATGTCATTTTTTCCTACGAGGATTTTTTAAACCGTTGGAGGCTGTATTACGCTCTTCAGTTGATAGAGGCCGTATTACGATCTTCAGAACTTAGAGGGCGTATTACGCTCTTCAGTTGTGGGCAACTGCTGTCCACCAGTGTAGTAGTACATTGTCTCTGTTTACTAATGGAGCGATGCACCTGGAGTGAGTACATTGATATGATTGGTGCGTAATACATAGGGCACCACAACGGACGAGCTTCACAGCGGGTTTATCAACAACAATATCCTAATCACCGTATCCCGCATCATACTGCTGTGTACCAACGTCTGCGTGAGACCAGGTCATTTAGCAGATTACCTGGACAGGGATGCCATCGCACGGTAAGAACCCTGAAATTTGAGGAAGCTGTCTTGCAGCATGTGGAGCGCGATCGTTCAATCAGCACTCGTGCAATTGCACGTCACATAGGGACGAATCAGACGAATCTAAGAACAGTCCTTCGAGGGCAATTGTTACGTCCATTTCACTTACAGCATGTCCACAACCTAGAACCAATTGATTATCCTCCCAGAGCACAGTTTTCGCAGTGGTACCTGGAATTGTGTGAAATGCATCCCACATTTCCATCCTCTGTGTTGTTTACCGATGAAGCAACGTTCGGGCGTGATGGAGTTTTAAACATGCACAATTCGCATGTTTGGAGTGAGGATAACCCACATGCCACAGTTACTAGCGCTCATCAAGTGCGATTCTTCGTTAATGTGTGGGTCGGTGTTGTTGGAGACTGTTTAATTGGGCCGTATCTGCTACACAGTTGTTGTCTCTCGGTCATAAAAAAATGGAAAAGTGTTTGTTGGTTTAATTAATTTGCCGGTAGAGAAATCTTCCTCTACCGGTTTAAATACTCCTCATAGGAAAAAATGACATTAGAGAAAAATATTTGTTTTGATGTCCCCTACAACCTGCCAGAGTTTGTTGGTTTAAATACTTTTCACCCTGTATACTGCGGATACGGTTTCATCGCTGACCTGTAGTCAAGATGAATGGCAGCGTTTACAAGTTCTGTTACTTCGTCCTTCAGCCCTTATCGAGGTGATCCAAAACACTGGAGTACGGAGTCGTTAGCTTGTTCCCAACACACAAAACTTAGCAGGAGTATACGTGCCAGTGATCTGCCCCCAGTTCCAATGAGGATGCCCATTCCCTTAACGCATAACTTCATCAGAATACTACTTTACCATTTGTCTGTGGTTATATCCCCCTCCCCCCCCCCCCCCCCTGGTAGTTGAGTGGTCAGCGGGCCAGAATGTCAATCCCAAGGGCCAAGGTTCGATTCCCAGCTGGGTTGTAAATTTTCTCCGCTCTGGGATTGGGTGTTGTGTTGTCCTAATCATCATCACTTCAACCCCATCGACGCGCAAGTCGCCAAAGGTGCGTCAAATCGAAAGACTTGCACCCGGCAAACGGTCTACCTGACGGGAGGCCCTAGTCACACGACATTTATACTTTTTGTGGAAATGAATGCCCGTGGTGGCTTCCTTCCTCTGAATTCAGTGTTATACGACTGAGATACTACACTCTGAAGAACACAACCATGCTTTATTGTAGCTGTATACCTCTACACTTAATCCCAGACTCATCACCTAAAAACAGAAAATAAGGTTTTCTGCTACGTATGAGAGGCAAGAGATATGAAATTTCAATGTCGCATAAAAGTGCTGTATAGAATTTGGATCTCTTCATAGTCCAAGTGTGCAACAAATGTCCCATGCAGTCACAAAGCTACGAGTTTTGCTATGCAGTTGGAATGGCGCATAAAAATGGGAATACTACGGGCCAATTCGAGGATGGTTATGGAAGGTTTCCCACATTCATCAAGTAGTAAATTGGCCCTGGGCTACATTTTAAGTAATCAACCCCCAAAAAATGTAGGTTTCGAAACAAAGTTTACTCTTGGTGTAACACTTAGAAGCTCTCCTTAAAGTTGGATAAATAAAAAACAACAACCTTCAGAAAGAGAAAGAATCCGGCAGTGTTTCATTCCGACGTTAGCGCCATATTTTTGAAGCCAATAATTTATGTAGAGGTAATAACAGAAGAGGTATGAAATGCTACCAGGACGTTGGTAGAGTAGGCGAATAATAAATTTACATTTCGGGGAAGGGTCATGGGAAAGCGTCCTGCGATCAGTTCCAGAGTAGACCTACTACTTAAGCCTTGCAGTAGTTATCTGCCGTGCCTGACAGCAGACACAGAAGGAATTCAGAGAAGCGCTGCTACTATCATATAGACTATATAAAAGCACGCCTTAGATGTTCAGAGAACTTTAATGAAAAATTTTACGCAGGAGAGCGACGTTGTCCTCGGCAAATATTACAGGATAAATTTAGATAGCCAGTATTCGAGGGAAACTGCGGAACAATGTTCTGCTGCTTCCATCTTATGTGTAATGCAGCGATAATAAGAATGAGAGAGGTTTCGGCGAGTAGGAAGAAGTGCTGATAACGATCATTTCCTCGTTTTATACAAGAACTGAATAGCAGAGAAAATAGCTCATGACGGTTAGAAGCACTAACCTGTAACACGCACAGTGACAGTAGCTTGTGGCGTGAATGTGTTCAGGTCGAAATGTTTTCGAACATCAGAATCCAGTTTATGAAAGTTCTGAAATAAAAATATATTTGTTAATTGAACACCCATGGTAGAAATGACTATCTACATTGAAGAATAGCGAGAAGAAAATGACAAGAAGCAAAATGTTGGAAATAAATTTTAAACAAGGTTTTACAATAATAAAAAAAATATTAAACAGTAGTTTTAGAACTGATCATTGATAAACAAGACACTTGTTAGTTTAATGGTCCCCTCTCTATTTAAACTGCAAATAAAAGGATAAAAAGTGAACATTATCATTTCATGTTTCCTCTCTTTCAGGAGTGCTAGTTCTGCAAGGTTCGCAGGAGAGCTTCTGTAAAGTTTGGAAGGTAGGAGACGAGGTACTGGCAGATGTGAAGCTGTGACGAGGGGCCGTGAGTCGTGCTTGGGTAGCTCAGATGGTAGAGCACTTGTCTGCGAAAGGCAAAGGTCCCGAGTTCGAGTCTCGGTCCGGCGCACAGTTTTAATCTGCCAAGTAGTTTCATCATTTCATGTGATAGAAGCTTCTTTATCATTGTTCTGAATCAGTTATTATATGAAACAATATACTTACCCCTTAACAGCTCTTACTTTTTCTGCAAGTTGCACGGCACATACAGCAAAGCCTCACCTGTACATAAGTCTTATATGTTAATGGAACTGTCTCCAGGTGTCACGCAGTACCGTACAAGGACAAGAGCAGGTGCGTTCTGTAGTTATAAACCATAGACAAAATTAATTAGAAGTTACTGCCGAGCCGCGCGGGATTAGCCGAGCGGTCTACGGCACTGCAGTCATGGACTGTGTGGCTGGTCCCGGCGGAGGTTCGAGTACTCCCTCGGGCATGGGTGTGTGTGTTTGTCCTTAGGATAATTTAGGTTAAGTAGTGTGTAAGCTTAGGGACTGATGACCTTAGCAGTTAAGTCCCATAAGATTTCACACACATGTGAACATTTTTGAAGTTACTGCCGAGAGGGTACAGCAGTTTCGAAGCTTTAGTTTGGTAGATCTCCAAGAGTACCTCTTTCGATTTAAAATGTCTGTCCTCTCTACATTAATTATGAATGAGAGAACGTACTGTATTGTGGCACTGAGTCAGTGCGAGTTACTATTAAATAGTGTGATTTATTTATGTAAAAGTACCAGATTAAGTTTCTGCCCGTACGTCTTAATTTCAGTTCGAGGTATTTGTTCGGCTTATTATGTTGTTGTGGACGTTGCGAGGGATGCTCCGACCGAGAGAGCCCATATCCGGAGGCAAGGACCACTCCACAACCCCTCCCCCCCCCCCCCCCCCCCCCCAACCCTCCTCTATCTGTTAAGGAAAGGAAAACAATACAGCGTATACAGGTCTTTTTCTTTCAAGGAAATGATTAAAAATCGATAATATGTAGGTTTTTAACAGCTGCGCAACTGGAACTTTTTATGGCTCCTTGTAAGTCACTATTTGTCTTTCAAAATATTATAAATATATCATACCACCAAGTCTTGCTATAAACCATGCTAGGGCGTTCTTGGCTCTAGCGTCAAGACAGGTATAGCAGACAGACCTCAATGCCGTACACAACTTCAAGAATACTTCATGCAGAAACCTTATTTGGTAAAACACTAACTATGTTGTATGAATGGGAATGTCATGTGGGTATTAGATTCAGTCGTTTATGGTCCTTTACTTTGAAAAGTCCTATTGTATGTAAACAAAGCAATAAATCTGTTGGTTACACTTAAGTCCTTAACTACTCATTGAGTAATGTAAGCACGTTTACATTCTGAAGGACAGAGTGAACGAAAGTTCTGAAGGGCCAGAAGACATCCAGTTTTATCCTGCGGATTCCTCGCATGTGGCGACCATGCCCTAGCACTACCCTGTACATATAGTTGTTACGAAACATACGGACTTCGAACTTCTTTTGAGCCTTAAAACCTAGAAATAGTTTGAACAGGCAAGCCTAAAATTATAATTGTAACTTTTTAGTACCGTCATATCATTCCACTATAAATCCGGTAGCATAGTACCACGTTTTAACATTCTGCAGATGGTTGTCAAATTCGAAAGAAGCAACATTAATAAGACTACCATTAATATGCATTTTAGAGATGTTGGAAAAAGCAGTATGGTATACGGCCCATTTGAGAATGCAAAGCACACCGAATATTTATGAGGAACGACGAGCATATATCCTGAGTGGTGTAGTAGAGAATGATGATACGTCTGTTCAGTTTAATTTCATTTACTGATTATTGGTTTGTAGTAGAGTAATAGTATAATGGGCGGTTAATACAATACTGAAAAGATCTCGATTGCACCGCTTTTAAATTTCAATAGAATAATTGCTCCTAGGCGCTGTCCATGTTTCATCTTGGAACATGTTTTGACGTTCGGGAGAAAACATTAATTTTCCTGACTAATTTTTGTAATTCCATAAAAACACTGCAGCACATAAAAATTGAATGCCATCATTTAAAAATGGAATCAAAAGATACATTAAACATCTGTTACGCTAGAGGCGACAGTTCGAGAAGTGTACCATTGTACCAATGTACAGCATTAACACTTGCGACTGTCATAGCCTCTTTACTATACAACGTATGTTTCGTAACTGTCAGGTGAAGAATTAGGTGCGAACCAGGGGGTGTCTGAAAGGGTCAACTGAGTGGATGTTCTAACAGTTCGTACCTCAGATCCTCCCTTTTCCCATTTCCGAATCACATCTGTAAGTGAATCCACTGTCCTCAAGATTATTTTCTTTTACATTCCACATCGCTTCTCGCATACTGGACGGCTAGCTGGCTTAGAACACTTTCATATCATTCGATAGTTATTACGCTACCATTTGCAAGGAGAAACAGTAGAAAGACTCGCTTTTCCATCTCCGAAAAATTTTGCAGTGTCTTTTACATCAGATAAAATCGGGAAAAATTCACAAAATACGTTGATGATTTGTTGTTGGTCAGCAACCGACAAATGCGGATCCATACTACACGGAGGGGAAACGCTTTTTGTCAAAATCTCGAAATTTTGGGATGATATTATCATAAACATTCGGAGGGGAGGGCTGTATATTGTTTAAATAACAATGTACAGGTTTCTGTTAAAACCGACTACGGGAATGAAAATGTTCCTCTGTGCGTGAATAGCATGGCATTTAAATCACTAGATAAATAGCTTCTCCAGTGTATTCTGTTTGTCTGTGCATATGTAAACATTATCCATTACATTAGGTATTTTTCAGAATGCCAAAGCGATTGCAATATCGTAAATGGGAAGAGCAGAAGATGCAGCGTGCTTTGTGTGCACTTTAGAATGGTGACATGGGTCTAAGCACAGCTGCAAGAAGATACAACGTTCCGGAAGCTACGGTTAAGCGTCGTCATGATGGGTCGAATACCTACGCTGTTGATGCAGAGAGAATAGCAGGAATCCTCAGCGATTTGTCACACGGTGAAACAGCTAGTGATTAAAATATGGTACTCGATGTTGGCACTATTTTTTCTGCAAGTCAAAGACAAGGTGATCTCACAAATGATACAGTTCTTGCTGCACCAGTCAGCCAAATTTCTCCTTCGCCAAAGGCTTGTTTCTCTCTGGAACAAGGCATCCCGGACTCAGCATAAGGCAAGCTGAGGCTACGGTTCTTGCCAGAGCTGAAGGTTTCAGTAAAGCAGGGGTCTGTAACCACTCTGACATCTTGGAGGAACTGGTCCAAGGGAATCACCTGGATGCTTTTGGAAACTGCTGGAAACTATCAAGTGGTGAATAGGGACCAAATTCAACGGCATTTTGCTGCATCAACGTATCCGGCCAGTATGTGCCACCAGTTTACGATATTTAAACGTGCTAGAGGAAATGATGCACTCAAGATGGTAGCACAGCCGGATACCGCATTTTTATTCAATTCTGAAGGTTGTTACATCAAGAAGGAATGGCTTCTATTGTGGCTGAAGCATTTCACCGAGAAATTTTGTCCACGTAAGGACAAGAAGACTGTTCTTCTTTTAGATGACGCTCCAAAGTACACTAAAAGTGTTGGTCGTAACACAGCCCTGATTTTATTGGAACTACCTGGTCATACCAGTTATTGGCTGGAAGTCACAATTTTCAAGCCTTTGAGCTCTTATGAAACGACTTAAATGGAGACTTGGTGACAGCGACCAGAGAGTACAGAAAAATGTGTCGCTAAATTTCAGTTTACACAAATATTTGATAAGTTCCACGGGAAAATGTCTACTATTGTAGCCGCGATCAGCGTATTTTCAAGTACTGGTATGTAGTCAGTAAATCTCGATGTCTTCAAAGATACTTATTTCTCTGCAGCCGACTATTTTCAGATAGTTATACTGCTTCTGCGAGATAAATACCAGATGTTCCCACAAATGATACAACTCTTACTGTACCAGTCGGTCAAATTTCTCCTTTAGCAAAGGCTTGTATCTCTCCGTAACAAGCGAGGTCCTGAAGACCAGTCCTTACAAAGCAGAACTGCACAAGAATCGGGAGAAGAGAAAACCGAAGGTGCTCCTAGATTCAGGATTTCCAGAAGTGAACAGACGAATCCCCGATGAAAATTCGTTATTCATGGTCGTGCTCTGCAGAATCAGTAGAAGACATGATTCAGTAGTGCATGTCTTGACGTAATTGGGCCCATGAAACCTCTGCAAGGTTGAAGAACTGAAAGTAAGCGGTTCTTATGTTTTTTAGATGTGTTTGCATCAAACGGATTAAGCAGTTTCTGCTCTGTTTTGCAATTATTTGTGTTACGTAGTTGTTATTTGGTTCTTGAACCCAACACATTCTCATATTATAAATTCAATTTCAGGATGTAAACAGGAAAAAGTACAGCCAAAATCATGTATCAACTTTAGTTGGTAACACTGTACTAATAGGGTACAGCACTTTGTCTGAAAATGAATATATTTGTGATAATACGTATACGGCTTATTCATGGCAACATAGTGATCAATTGATAGGAGGGGCTTGCCGTTGTTGGGACTATGTTACTTTTATTTCCTTGTAGCCTAATTCTCGAAATACTCCATGATTTGCCAAGGTGCGTATTGACAAGTTTTCTGAATAACGAGGAATGTTTTCTGTTGGAAAAACTCGGTTCGATTAGTTTCAACATGGTTAATTTCTTATTTAATTCATCGAAAGAACATCCTCTTATAGAACTTCAAACCACGCAACTTTCTTTTTAGGTACTTCTATCTGTGGCAAAAAGACTTTGCCTCGAAAGCAACATGTACCAGGAACTGATTGCCCATACAATAGCGTATAATTTGTCCATTGCGCTAGTTTTTATTTGATTTCAACTGATGTAATGAAAATGTGTAAAATGTGCAAAGCCAGCCCTAGGCACATGAGCACGTCTGCTCTGCATAGAACGCAAATGTTGTACATTAAGGCCATGGAAATGTTCAGAAGAAATTTCGCGTCGACTAGTGTTTTTGCAATAAACGCATTTGGGGGATTGGGCCTATTTGGTTTGTACGGGCAGTTGCTGCAGAACTCTTTCGTGAAAGTCGAGCAGCATGCTCTTCAGGACTCCCGCTCACACTACAGCGTGCCATACGTCTAGCTTGAGCTCTTCTTCGAGACAGATTTAGTTATCTGTATTGGGCAAATGATGCATATGTATCATAATAGTGTGTAATAAAGACTTAAGGTTATCCCATAACTGAAATGTTCAAAAGCAAATTTACCTTGAACGGGAGAAACAATTTATGTAACCGCTTAAACGCTCTATATATATATATATATATATATATATATATATATATATATATATATATATATATATATATATACTATTATGAGTGTATTGTTGTATATAAATTCTTTAGAGTTGTGGATACTGTGTGTAAGAGTTAGTGAAAGGGAACTCTGACCATTCTCTCTCGTATATCGTGCAAATGGTAAATATTTTCCGTATACGGCGTATCCATCTAACGTACCATTGACATGTAAACACCATTCGACTGTTTCGCAGTGCAACACTAATAGGAACGGTAAGACTAGTATCGTCCAATCAACTGAATGTGAATGATTTATTCCTTTGAAGAAGTCGATATGCTTCTCGTTTACGGAGAATGCCAACGAAATTCGCTGAGAACTAGAGACTTATACGCTGAAAGATATCCTTAAAGTACTCACCCTACACGTCGTACATTTAAATACGTGTATGATAAACTGAGAACAACTGGATCTTTTGACGCATCGGAAACATATCCGACAAAGGAAAGTTACTAACGAGGAAACGGAAACTGGTACTCTTGCCACTGTGGTTCGAGATTCTTGTGTTAGTCCGCGTCAAGTCGCAAGGAAATCAGGCATGAACCGGAGCAGTGTTGTTGGTGTTCTGCATCGCCGTATATATCACCCTTACCATATGTCTCCACCAAGAATTAACTGGTCGCATTGAATTCCGCCGATGGGCTCAACTCCAGATTCAGAGGAATGACACATTTATTAATTCGATTTTATTTACTGACGAGGCTACATTCACGAACCATCGAAATGTTAATTTGCGTAACATGCATTATTGGCCGACTGAAAATTCGTGTTGGCTGCGGCAAGTTACACACCAAAAACCGTTGTCGGTGAATATATGGTGTGGGATTCTGGAGGACAGAATTATAGGCCCCTATTTCGTCGAAGGAAATCTTAACGGTAGGAAGTACACCACATTCCTGCAAGAAACATTAGGTCTACTATTGGAAGAAATACCTTTAGGAACAAGGAATAGAATGTGATATCAACACGTTGGGTGTCCGTCACATTTTTCGATTTTTCGCTGATGGCTAGAAATGAGCTCCAGAGACAATTCCCAAATCGGTGGATTGGACGCGGAGAAGATGTTCGCCAGACTTGACGCCTCTAGATTTTTTCTTGTGGGAATTCGTAAAAGACATTGTTTATAAAGACGTTCCAACTACACCTGAAGATATGCGAGAGAGAATTGTCAGAGCATATGCTTCGATAAGTGTCGATGTGATAAAGAATATCGCTCAATGCATGATAAGAGGATTGCAGCACAGCATTGATACCAATGGTCATCACTTCGGACACCTTCTGTAAATGGACGTTCTTGCCACCTTTTGACCTGCCTTGACCATCAAAGACCTTACTGTTACCCATCATTGGATTCGCCCCGATAGCCGCTATCAGAAAATAAGTACCAAACTATAGCATCCCATTTAAGAAAACAAAGTGACCCCACCTAGTAACAAATAACCAACGTCATATTATGAGCCCCCCTTGTCGCATTCAATTTTTGTCCTACAAACTTTTCAGCTCCTATCGTACTTTCGGAGTCATTCTGACATATATGAAAGCAGTTTAATACACTTATTACGGATGACGTCAGACTTGTTGAGTATTGTAAGAGAAACAAATACTGATAATACGCAACAGGTATCATACATTGCACTGAGTGTATTAAAAACGAAAACCCAACCAGTTTGAACTACATCGGTGTATATTGTCTTACACCCTCAACATTCACGGCACAGAAAAAGTTGAAATTAGAGTGCGAAGATGCATGAATTTTTTCTCTAAGGAAATTGTAGATGATTTGCAATGTATACAAACCATATTTCCCACAAAGCTGTCTAATCATTGTACAGTTATGTCATCGGTTGCAATCCTACCCATACTTTGTTAAACTAGGAACTGTGTGTCTCATTTTTTTATCTCTGTTAGCAAAATACTGTCAGGTTATTTGTCGTAGAGAAAGTGGTCCCATATCTAGAAAAATTAAAATTGATGTATGTAGTTATGCGAGTAAAGACTAAATAGTAATAATAAAAGTTGAATAGCCAGAGTGAATAGCTCGAGTTATACAGTCACCATGAACATATCTAGGTTCTTGGATTGAGCAGTTTTTTTCCCTGTATCTTCTGACGACCTTTCGGCCTCGACACTGAAGTCCTGTCCCTTTGGATTACTTTGATGTATTAAGTAAATTTTTAGAGGATTTGGGATTCATGTGAAGCAATTAATCTGTCTATTTCGTTTGAAATATCTAACAGAGGATCAAGGGAACACTAAATTTGGAGGCATGTAGAGATGGAGACGTTGACAATGGTAAAATAAAAATGATAGACTTTGTCACACCACATCTACTCCTGAAAAGTGCTGGTTGCTGCTCAGCTTCTCCACGTTCGGACCGAATAGTGGTTCGGTCTGAATGTGGGGAAGCTGGTGTAACCTGAATGGCTGTCCGATCGCTATAACAAACGTAGTAAGCTCCTTGTCTCTATTGCGCTTAATGTTCAGTTCAAGCAATGGTTTCCTACTGATCACAGCATCACCATAATGTTTACTTTTCCTACGACTTTTTGAAAACAGCAAATCAGTTTCTGTAAGCCAAAAATTTACGGACTGATACCATCCCCATGCAGAAAATGTAACATCTGTTCAGGCACCAGGTATTATCAGCCGTCCGCAGCTCGTGGTCGTGCGGTAGCGTTCTCGCTTCCCGCGCCCGGGTTCCGGGTTCGATTCCCGGTGGGGTTAGGGATTTTCTCTGCCTCGTGATGACTGGGTGTTGTGTGCTGTCCTTAGGTTAGTTAGGTTTAAGAGTTCTAAGTTCTAGGGGACTGATGACCATAGATGTTAAGTCCCATAGTGCTCAGAGCCATTTGAACCATTTTTTATCATTAGCTCTTTGGAAAAAGGTATAAGTTACCTTGTTAAAGGAGTAGATAGCTTACTCTGGAGCGCTGTGGATCTTGTAGAATGGATATCAGGCTATCTTGTGACGTAAATAATGGCAGTGACACAGTATGTAATACTAGTCAGTCAGGTGGAATCAACGCAGCGTGATGGTGTCCGCAGAGACGTGACAGAAAATCTATATCGTTTTTGTATGTGCCGAAGACCAGGCCGTGAATTAGCTTCCACGATTTATTGGTGTGCCAACGGGGACTGTCCAAACTGTCTACAAGGAATGTTGTGTCGTTCGCAGCCGTGTGACACTGTGCAAGAACAGAGCTTACAGAAAGATTTTAACGGATGGCGACCGGAGAAGAGTGTCACACTTTGTCAATTACAATTAGTTTCAGAACCCAAGAGGAGTTGCTGTTCTTAGTGTCTGCAGGTCCATCTCAGCCAGTTTTAGACTGAAAATTGCTAAGGGAACTGCATGCACTGGGCTTTTGGAGTTGGGCACCTCGTAAGACAACATGGCCTTATGGCGGGCGATGTCAGGCTGTTAGCTCACTGCTAGCTGGGGCTTCTCCCGACGCATCCTCGCTGGTCATAGGGTCTCAAGACGGACTCGTCACTGAAGACAATTCACTCCAGTTACATTCCAGGCCGAAGACGTGTATGGAGATGTCCTGGAGAGCGGTGAGGTACCGACCTGCCTGTTACCCGCGGTACGGTCGGACAACCAGGACTGATGGCATGGGGTGCCATTTCTTTTCATACCTGGACCATTTGGTTGTCATCCGCGGCACCTCTGCAGCACAGCCCTACGTCGGTGGTATTCTACGCCCGGTTTGGTTGCCCTTCATGGCAAGCCATCCTGTGCTTACATTTCAGCAAGATAATGTCTTCAGTGACACGACGAGAGTTTCTACTGTTTGCCAAACTACCTTGGCCAGCAAGGCCACCGAATCTCTCCCCAATAGAGAACATTTGGAGCATTATGGGCAGGGTGCGTCAACAAGTTCGGGAATTCGAAGATCAAACGCGCAAATTTGACAGAATTTTGAAAGGCATCCCTCAGATGGACATCCAACAAGCCGAATTACTGCTTGCTTAAAGACCACTGGTCAATCAATGCTTTATTAGCTTGCTCGGTTTGTGCATGCAGACAATGTTTTAGGCACATAATGTTCCTCTTTTAAGTCACTAAACGTTCAAGAGGTCCTTTAGGTTAGCATAAATGAATGCCAACTGCCACTATTATATTCTGTGGATTTTTTTCAAAAATCAGTTTTTGTACTTGTTATCCCAATATTCTGTTCCTCTTTCGCCATTCTTGTGTCCCTCAAAAGACCGTCGACTATTCAGTGGAGCCCGCTCATCATCAGCGTTGTGCGTGCACGAGCTGTTTATAGGTAAAGTATTTTCCCAGTAAGACAAAGCCACATCCTGTGTTCGCGATTGCATATAGACAGGAGAAGCTGTTCCTCCATTTTCTTACAACCACTTTTTGGTTTTTCATCCTATCTGAAAATTAAATATTAATATTTTTAAAATTATTTTCACCTTACCACTGAATCACTGTGCTGTAATTTGCATAGGCCTCATCCACCCTCTTACGTAGGATTCCAAGTTCCATCTGTTTTTTTATTCAATGACCTACCGACTTTTGGTGATGTTTTGTTCCGAACGGAAACGAATGTTGGGTACAAAGGTCCCACCTTTTAGCTTTAATGTTTTACCATAGTTATATGAGTATAAACATTTTAATACTTTCAAGTAAAAGATTGTATTAGTTTTTGAAATGTTTTTAAAAATCATAAAATAAGTTCAGAAAAATATCGAATCGGTGGGTTTCAGGGTTGTTATTCCTTCTTGGTTAGTTGTTATGCAGCTCCTTGCCTGAAGATGTAGCTTTTAGTGCAATGAAACCGATAGTGATCTAAAAATGAAGGACTAAATACAACTGGCGGAGTGAATTAATACGCAACGTAATACCCAAGATCAGTCTGTGAAGTGTTTTCTCTTGAATAAATCATTCAATTTTTCTGAGACTTTGTTTGTTTGTATGTGCAGATCACATCTACCGATTTCCGACCTATTTGGATAAATCTTTCACGGAGCGTTGTTTTCTTAGATTATAAATGGGACTCAGTCTGCAGTTATTTTGATAAAACCATTATGAAAACTACAGACCACACCTTCACGATAAATAATATAACAGGTGGGTGTGGCTGGCTGATCGAGAGGACGAGCCAGTCAACCTGAAAACACATTAAAAATTTGGAACTTAATAACCTATGTACTCTATCATACCACAGTAGTTGCATTATCATGAAGATTCCTGTACGCTGAAATAAGAAGTATGATGTTCTTGACGTGTACCACAACCTGCACTGTAGCTAATACCGATACAACGAAAATAAATATCTTGACAACGGCTACAAATCCTAAACCGCAGCAGTGCATTCAGAAGGCAAGAATGGAGAAAATATTATCCTTTACGCAATTCTACATATCTTTGTCTCTTAATAATAAGAAAATTATTGAAATTCAGTAACATTTGCATGAGGTCACGACGATGTACACTGGCCATTTGTAAGCCGAATGTTGCTGATGTATGGCTAACACACTAACAGACTAGACAGTCAGTCACTTTTTCCTGTAACAACACGAGAGAAAATTCTAGTTCTTACACAGGAATCTACGTTTCCAGAAAAGACAACATCAAGCTATAAACTTGGATTAATAATGATCCAAGGAAAAAAAGTAACTGAAATCTGAAGTATGGAGAACTAATAAGAATGGAAAACTAATAAGAAAGCAGGCCGCCTGGGTAGCCGCCCGGTCTAACCCGTTGCTTCCCGACCGGAAAGGCGTGCCGCTCCCCGGCACGAATTCGCCCGGCGGATGAGTGTCGAGGTCCGGTGTGCCGGCGGAAGTCCGTTGCAACCTGTGGCTGTACAGGTACGAGCAGGCCATAGTGGCTCGCCTTCACGCATGCCTTTTTATATATTTTGTAACTAAAGTCTTTCTGGCCTGTTAATTATTATATATGTGACATATAAGTACTGCCTCTGTCTTTTATTGTTAGTCTGTACTTACAAAATGGTTCAAATGGCTCTGAGCACTATGGGACTCAACTGAGGTCATCAGTCCCCTAGAACTTAGAACTACTTAAACCTAACTAACCTAAGGACATCACACACATCCATGCCCGAGGCATGGATGTGTGTATATATTAGTATATGAGACATCAAAGTAGTAAATGAGTGTTGAAGAAAATATATGCACTAGCTGTACTTATCTACGTATTTGAAACCACAACCCGTTTGGGTCCCAAAGCCCACCTAGTGATATCTTAAAAGCATCAAACGCCAAAATACAAGAGAGTCAGTCAACTACAATTGAAATACATAAGTGTCCAAAAAAATTCGCCCACACACCTCATAATACAAACTAACATAATGTTATGTGAATTCACCTATTATTAAATTGGATATTAAAATGGATATATATTATGTAAGTTAAATAATATTGAAATATAACTTGTCAATAAACACTATAATAACATAAATATTGATAGAAGTAAGTTACAGTTTAGGAAATCGACCTATGTCGAATGAAATGATAGCTGTTTTTGGAGGCAATTTGGCACGGTATATTCAGTCCTTTGTTAGTTTCTGTATTATTAAGACGTAGTATGAGTAATTTCCTCATCATTACTTTGAAAAAGGCTTCTTTCCCTGTTCTTATCGGTAAGATTTCTGAGAAATAATGGGATCAACTGGTATAGACTTACGATAAATGCCAAATGAATGACTTTGATTGACATTAGTAATCCACAAATCCAGACAATTATTGACATATTTTGCAGATGTTCAATAGTAAAATGAATATTATGGTGAAGTTTCTTCATTTTATGGGCAAACAGATCAATTTTATTGAATATACGGTGCTAAACTGCCTTCCAGAATAGCTATCATTTCTCTGTAGTTTACGAGGTATAAAAGTCTAATCTTAAGGTTCGTGGAAACAGAGGCAACATAATTAGTGACTATGTGGCCGCAAAGATAAAATAAGTCTTGTTCCTCTTTTACAGGAACATTTCTTGTAAGCTCTGTGCATTGTATCGTAGTTTGAATGTTACAATTGACTTCAAAACCGATAAACCAAGAGATCAGCTTCTTGTAAGCAACAAACTTGCATCTGCAGGCATTTATAAAATTTATAGCACTTGTTGGAACGCCTTTGATACTGGCCAAAGAGGCAGAAACTTTAAAACTGCATTCAAAGAGTATGCAGCAGTAGGGAGTGACGTACTGTAATGTAATTAATTTTAGCGCCGTTACGTCTCTTTTCTAAATACAGTAGTGCTATTTATTTTGAACAAGAGACTTTGCTCAATTCCTTATGACTACATGTCATGTGTTTGCAGACAGAGATATCCTCTACTGCTTCCATTCGTTTACTGTCGCTGGTTCGAGACAGACTTGTCTCTAATCAGAGGGTCTCTGTGCGTCGTCTGCTATGCTTCCTCCTTTCATAATAATACTTTTTGCTTCTCCCTTTATCACTCCTCTTTTTATCATCCACCCCAGTGAGTCATTTAATTCCAATTTGTTTCGTACGTTATCTAACATTTAAAGAATTTTATCAGTTTTTATCTCACCGCATCCCACTGCCTGCGTATCGACCTGCCCCAACAGGCTGTACTTGTCACTCGTCTCTCCTTTATTTAAGTACCACACCCGCCACGCCTTTGCAGTCCTCTTGTGCCATCTCAAGACGCCTGACATGTAAGTTCAGGTGACATATGTCGATTTCCTAGACTGTAACTGATTTCTTACAATATTTGTGTTATAATGGTGTTTTCATCATGATCGTAGACAAGTTGTCCTTCAGACTGTATTAATTTGCATTGTATCCGTACATCCATTCTAATAACAGACGAATTCACATTACATTATGTTAGTTTATTGCTTTTATGAAGTTGGTTGGTTGGCTGGTTGTTTTGGGGAAGGAGACCACACAGCGTGGTCATCGGTCTCATCGGATTAGGGAAGGATGGGGAAGGAAGTCGGTCGTGCCCTTTCAGGGGAACCATCCCGGCATTTGCCTGGAGTGATTTAGGGAAATCACGGAAAACCTAAATCAGGATGGCCGGACGCGGGATTGAACCGTCGTCCTCCCGAATGCGAGTCCAGTGTCTAACCACTGCGCCACCTCGCTCGGTTTTATGAAGTATGTGCACGAATTGTTTTGAACATTTATATATTTTAATTGTTCTTGATGATGCTTATTGCTACCATTTGACTGATTCTGTTGTACTTTGCTGTTTGATTCTACATAGATACCGCTAGATACCTTGTGGGGCCGAACTGATCATAGATTTAAATAAAAAGAAAAGTGCAACTGGTATGGACGTTTTGTTCATAACCATCACCACAGTTGCGGCATCGTCACCAATATGTTTTCTGGAAACGAAAATAAATGAGTAGTGCTCCTTGACCAGCGTAATACCTAACAATAGCCGATCAAAATCAGGTGGATAAACAGAAATGTATAGTCAAGTAGTGTGGGATGAGAGGGCGGGGGGGGGGGGGGGGGCGGGAGGGAGGGGAGGGCCGGACTGTCATTTTGGAAGCCGTCATCTTCGATGCAAGTCGTAATTTTCAAATTGAGAGCGGGTCAGGTGACATAATTATCAAATAGACAGAGGATTACAAGAGAAAAACAATGATTTCTTCCATTTGAGCATATACAGGATATTAAATACAGACTGTAAATAGCAAGAAAAGCGATTCTAACAGAGAGACATTTGTTAAAATTGTCCGTAAATTTAGATTTGTATGCAAGAGAAATGAGGGCGATAAACTGTTGACATAAGAAGGAAATACATTTCGAAATGTTGTGCTGCGGAAGAATACTGAATATTGAGAAGGTACATAGAACTAACGAGGAAGTACTGAATCTGACAGGAGAAAAAAAAATGTTTAAATGTGTGTGAAATCTTGTGGGACTTAACTGCTAAGGTCATCAGTCCCTAAGCTTACACACTACTTAACCTAAAGTATCCTAAGGGCAAACACACACACACCCATGGCCGAGGGAGGACTCGAACCTCCGCCGGGACCAGCCGCACAGGCAATGACAGCAGCGCCTGAGACCGCTCGGCTAATCCCGCGCGGCTCTGACTGGAGAGAATGGAAATTTATTGCAAAATCTGACTAAAAGAAGCGATCGGTTGACAGGACACATTCTGAGGTGGTATGGAACAGTCAAATGGAGAATCATTGAAGCGATGAAGAGAGGAAATCCACTGGCATAAGCAACTTTAACAAAGGGCAGAGTGTTGTGACCTTGCGCCTGGTCAAAAAGTGGTACAAGGAACTGTAGCCAGTTCTGCAAGTCACTGCCATGAGGCTGTAGATGGACCGAAATGTGAAGAGGATGAAATGCGATAGAATATAATGTTCGCAGATCAGTCGTCTGGTTGATCTCTCTCGTACTTCGGAGATGCCTCTTACTGAATTTGCATTTTGTGTTACTGCAGCTGAAATGTTACTTTCATTTCTTTCATCAGCTGGTCTTCTTTTTCCTTGGCGTATTTTATTATCCACACTGTAAACTTTTTTAAAATGTTTGCAAAGAAATATCGTGCTTGGTGCTATCAGGATGCCCTACAGCGTACAAACGCACCGGTGCTCCAATAGTTTGACGATATTCGCCATAACCGAAATGTAATTTTTCGACTGTCGCATACATTGTGAATGTCTCAATAGCTTTACGAGCAAGTTATCTGAGCCCTACAAAAGCAGACTGATGGGTTTCAAGAGCACAGGTAAACACAAGAACCATACATGCGTTACATGATTGCTTACATTTGGTATGACAAGCTAGACGTTTGGGGAATCTCTTCTCCTGAAGGCGGGACTCTGGTTTACGACGCTGTTGTCTTGATACTATCTGAACAAGTCCCGTGCATGTCATGTCACTGATTTTTTCTCTTAGAAGCTTCTTTCAAATATCACAGAAGAAAGTACATAGTTATCCTAGACAAAATATAGAGATACGGTGTCGTAAATCGGCAACTAAAAACGATAAAAATTACTTGCGAACATCAGCTGATTCGCCATAATGTCCACTAAGGCTTGGCGAAAACCGTACTCCGATGTACTTACTCGTTCTGGCTATGTCTGGGGTGGCCTGTCTTAGCTGTCACACACTGTACAGACACTGAAGCGCCAAAGAAACTGGTATAGGCATGAGTATTCAAATACAGAGATATGTAAACAGGCAGAATAAGGCGCAGCGGTCGGCAACGAATATATAAGAGAACACGTGTCTGGCGCAGTTCTTGGATCGGTTACTGCTGCTACAATCGCAGTTTATCAAGATTGAAGTGAGTTTGAGCTTGGTGTTACAGTCGACTCAAGAGCAGTGGGACACACCATCTCCGAGGTCGCGATGAAGTGGGGATTTTCCTGTACGACCATTTTACGAGTGTACTGAATACCAGGAATCCGGTAAAACATCAACTCTCCGACGTCACTGCGGTTCAAATCGGATCCTACAAGGACGGAACCAACGGCGATTGAACTGCATCGTTTTCCGGCAGCTGTGGCCGGGCGGTTCTAGGCTACGGTCGCAGGTTCGAATCCTACCTAGGGGATGGATGTGTATGATGTCCTTAGGTTGGTTAAGTTTAAGTAGTTCTAGCTTTTAGTGGACTGATGACCTCAGATGTTAAGTCCCATACTCCTCAGAGCCATTTGAACAGAATCATTCAGCGAGACAGAATTGCAACCCTACTAATACTTCTAGTAGATTGCTGCAGATTTCAGTGCTGGGCCATCAAAAAGAGTCAGCGTGCGAACCATTCATCGAGACATAATCGATTTGGGCTTTGGGAGCCGAAGGCCCACTTGTGAACCCTCGGTGACCACAATACAAAGCTTTAGCCTGTGCCCGTCAACACCGACTTTGGACAGTTGATGATGGGCGAGTCTCGTTTCAAATTATATCGAGCGGATGGATGTGTACGGGTACGGAGACACCATCATGAATCCATGGACCCTGCATGACAGCAGGGGACTCTTTAAGCTGGTAGACGCTCTATAACGGTGTGGAGCGTGTGCAGTTGGAGTGATATGAGACCCCTGATACGGAATTCCTACAGCTCCAGCAACACTCTTCTGAGTTGAAACACTTCCGCTGGCAACCAAACTCCCCAGGCGTGAACATTACTGATCATATGTGGGATGTCTTGTAACGTGGTGTTCACAAGGGATCTTCACACCCTCGTACTCTTACGGATTTATGGACAGCCCTGCAGGATTCGTGGTGTCAATTCCCTTCCGCACTACTTCAGACGTTAGTCAAGTTCACGCCACATCGTGTTGCGACACTTCTTTGTGCTCGCGGGGGCCCTACACGATATTAGGCAAGTGCAACGTGCACCAGTTTCTTTGGCTCTTCAGTATAGACACAGGGTGAATCACAGGACGAACTCTCAGACCTTGTTCAGGGATACCTTCTGGGTATGTGGTGTCACCGCCAGACACCACACTTGCTAGGTGGTAGCCTTTAAATCGGCCGCAGTCCGTTAGTATACGTCGGACCCGCGTGTCGCCACTGTCAGTGATTGCAGACCGAGCGCCACCACACGGCCGGTCTAGTGAGACGTACTAGCACTCGCCCCAGTTGTACAGCCGACTTAGCCAGAGATGGATCACTGACAACTACGCTCTCATTTGCCGAGACGATAGTTAGCATAGCCTTCAGCTACGTCATTTGCTACGACCTAGCAAGGCGCCATAGCATTTGATATTGACATTATAACATGTACCGTCAAGAGCGATGTACACCAATTGTGGATTAAAGTTAAGTATTATATCAACTACGTACTTTATTTGCTACTATTAATTCCCTTAACTGTTCCAGACCTCGCACCAGTCAGCGTGTAATTAAACGCGTGCATTTCGGCCTCCTCTAGCAACACAGTGTTGGCTCTTCTGCCAACACTTCAGAGTATTTTGGTATAACGGACTCACTGTCTTGTTAGGTTTTTGGCTCCAATTAGCTTTGTACCTGTATTGCACTGAAAATATTGCACAACAGTACAAATGTCGACAGTATTCCCTGCGCGTCTTATTTCCATTCCCTCACGGTACCTGCTGTTGCCAAAAGTAATACGCACCTTACACTCGATGTTAGGAACCACACTGAAGTGGACGCAGTGGTCGCACTGGTCCTATTCTAGGGTCAGATCCGTGAGCAGATGTGACACAAATGGACTTCTTCACCTGGGGCATGTGAAGAGCCTAATTCACGAGATTCCGGTCGTTCCTTGCACGGACCAGGATTATGGCAGCCCAGAAGCAGTACGCCAAATTCCGGGGCTTCTTGAGCGTTAAGATTGTCGATGGTGCATCGTTGTGCACTGTGTCGTTACTGTGGTAGTCGAAATTTTGAACAGGATCTGTAAGGGTGCAGTTCTGCATTTGTTGGGTGCTGTACTGTTCACTGACAGAACAGACTGAACACACTGTGCTAGAAGTATACGTGGTCCGTCAGAGGGTTATTGCATTACTCTGTGTTGTGTGAAGCACACTTTGGTTATGTTGTGGACTGACAAGACAGCCAGTCCACAGTGACGGGTAACCGAAAGGCACGCGCTTAAACTCACGCAGGCTGGCGTGAGGTCTGAAACAGGATACGTAATGAATGCTATAAATAAAAGTACGTAGCTGCTGGAATACTTAACTTTAATCCACAATTGGTGAACATTGGTCTTGTTACTGTACATGCTTCATTAGATACATAGCAAAGGATAAATGGCGCCTTGCTAGGTCGTAGCAATTGACTAAGCTGAAGGCTATGCTAACTATCGTCTCGGCTAATGAGAGCGTAATTCTCAGTGAACCTTTCCTAGCAACGTCGGCTGTACAACTGGGGCGAGTGCCAGTACGTCTCTCTAGACCTGCCGTGTGGTGGCGCTCGGTCTGCAATCACTGACAGTGGCGACACGCGGGTCCGTCGTATACTAGCGGACCGCGGCCGATTTAAAACTACCACCTAGCAAGTGTGGTGTCTGGCGGTGACACCACAGGTCATCGTACATTAGAGGCTTCTACACTTTTGTGAAGGTATTTTCACAGAAACAAGGGTGACTGCAGTAGCAAATCGAATAAATCATATTTAAATTATTATCCTGGAAGAAGACTGTGTTTCCCCTAAATGAAAAAACTCAGAAGTTATCGCGGAACAACCTATGAAAGTTTTTCGGCGGAGTTCTGGTTAACCCAGTATATTAAAAAAAAATAGAAAATGGATTTCGTATTAAACACACTCCTCTTTTGTTGTAATGTCACAGTCAGACCAATATTTCATATCGTTATTCCTTAGCTGTAAATATTTTTGTTTTGTCTAATACTGCCTTTTTTATTTTGTAAGGAAGGCCGACGTATGTCTCGTTTGTATCCTTATGTAACATGTCTGTATCTGGTCAAATGGACTTTTCCAGTGCCCTGTAATAATAGTAATAATGACAATAATAATAAGACATATATCGCGTCCCACAAGGTATCACAACGTGCCGTGACGAGTGACCACGTTTACGTGGAGAACGTCGAAACGTGTGCTACATCACATTTCTCTCTGCTGTGTTTCCTAGTTATCACAAGGTAAATAAAATCTCTTACAAATTCGAATTGTAGAATTGCAAATGAGGTGCAGAGTACCGCAGTAAACAGTGTTGTTGTCATAAGTTAAAAAGCAAGGCAGGCAAAATCTATTGTCAATACAAACAAGAATGGGCTTGGAGATGTGCTGTTATAGCGTCCCTGAAATACATGTAATATTTGTTGTTGTTGTTGTTGTTGTTATGGCGCTCTCGCTTGAATACGACGAACGGAAATATCAAGGGCGCAGCATGAATTACGCGCTCAACGGAACCTGTATATGGAGTGCGTGCCGTAAAATCAATGGGCAGCTATTGTGAGGTAGATGCTGGGTCAACGTAGCGTACGCACACACACACACACACACACACACACACACACACACACACACACAAAACACACACACACACGCGCACACACATTCATACAGTTCGCAATAGACTAGAGCTCAGGGAGGGAGGCACGGCGCTCTCAAAAAGACTCACAATCTTGATCAGGGCTACATCATCGTCTGGTTGTGGTATTAGTGCAGTGGTCAAGAACATGTGGTGTATTTTGACGGAAACCAGATAGAATCCCTGCTCTTTTAGGGAACTTTTCCAATTAGCATCTCGCACGCCAAAGTTCAATACGCCCATACGATAGGCAGACCCACATCGTTCTTGAGAGGAAAAGCGTAAAAGATATAGACCCAGCGACATATACAGCTATACTTCGCAAACCTCCTTATAATGTGTGTCGGAGTGTACTTTGTGCAGTACTTTGTGCACCATTGTCACATTCGCCCTTCCTTATTCCAGCCGTGAATGGTAAACCTGTACGTGACGTCGACTGTCTCTAATTTAGGATGAACTGGCTGATTCTTCTAGCAAGGAGCGCTTTCAGATCTTTCACAATAAACTACTCTACCTGTGAAATTGTCTCAGCATTCGGTGAAGGTTTCGTGCTTCCTAAACGAACCTGTGAGGAAAGCAGTGGTTTTCTTTGGAACCTCACAATTTCCTCAAACACACCAATTTGATAAGGGTGTCAGATACTCGAGCAATACCCAACTATCGGTCGAAATACAACTACCTCTGTCGTGAGCAGATTATACTTTCTGAGGATTCTTCTAATGAACGTCACTCTGTACCCATGCTGTCGGATATTTAATGTATGTGGCTGCTTCCAGTGATTGTTTTTTAAATCATATAATCACACAATAACGGAGCATGTTGCCTATTCATGAGTAATACATTATATTTGTTTATATTGAGGATCGACTGCCAAACCCTGCATCTAGCCTCAATCGTCTGTAGGACTTCCTGCATTTCGCTACAATATCTACCCGTTACTTCGTACCATACAAGATACTCACAAAAATTATTGACAACCACATTTAATTTTAAAAAGACAGAGGTAAAGCTTGTTTACAAAGCGTATGTACTATAACAGACCACCTCAAAGTCTTCAACAAAGCCATGGAAGAGCAATGACTATGAATTACAATTTTCATAAGGCGAATATAATTTCGGGAAGATTATGACTCAATTTCAATAAAATTTTTGACTTGACGGCCCTTGAGAAGTAAGCCGCTGATTGATCATACGCTGTTATACTGAAGAAAATCTACATCAATACCATTTTACTCGATAACAACAGTGTGAAATTCATAACTGAAAGCCAAATCACTAAAGAAGATTCCAAATCACTGAAAAGTAAAGTCTCCGAATTTCTTTATGCTAAATACCTTAAAGCTTTTTAAATAAAACAAACTTTATTAACATTCTTCATATTTATTCCTCATCTCTATGTATTTGTAGTCTTATATCACTAGAGGGCTCCGGATTCTAGCATGTAGCATGCCAGAACACACGGGAACGCTGCGACATCAGCAAGAATCTAAAGCCTTGAATTCACTGTCATCGACCATCCTGCATACGATCTCAGCTTGGTCCCATCAGAGTTTCATTTGTTTGCAAAACTTAAAAAACAGCTTCCAGGACCTCATTTTGATAGTGATGAAGCGTTACAGGCAGAAGCGAGGTTGGGGCTCCGTCAAGAAAGTCAGAAATTCTACAGTACCGGCAGGAAAAAACTGGGGAGAAATGTGTTCGTCACCAGGGTGACTATGTTGAGAAATAAATATGTAGGCATGAAGAATTAAGATGTAGAATGTTAACAACGTTTGTTTGCTTTAATAAAGCTTTAAGAGCTATCACGCTAAAAATTCTGAGGTATTACTTCTCAGCACGTCATCGCGTTATCAACCTTACTACACGAATTCAAAAATGGCTCTGAGCACTATGGGACTTAACATCTGTGGGCATCAGTTCCCTAGAACTTAGAACTACGTAAACCTAACTAACCTAAGGGCATCACACACATCCATGCCCGAGGCAGGATTCGAACCTGCGACCGTAGCAGTCGCGCGGTTCCGGACTGAGCGCCTAGAACCGCTAGACCACCGCGGCCGGCTTACTACACGAGATATTATGACTCTTAAACTGGGAAGATGAATAATGCATACACTATATGATGAAAGATATTTGCACCACTATGTAACGAGGAACTGGCCACCAGATGTGACTAGAGATGGGCCCGCGAGTAAAAAACGAGGAGGGAAGTATTATATTGTCAATAGAAAAGCAGTAGTAGAACAATGTGGGTCAGTCTGGAAAGTTCAGTGACTTCGGGAGTCGAACATTCATTGAATATCACCTTAGTAACAAATCCACACTGGTATTTCAATCCTTGTAAGGCTGCCCAAACCGACTGCTGTTGCACTGATTGTTAAGTGTAAGCGCAAAGGAATACCCACAGTGAAACTAAGTCTAGAAGGACCTCATATACTGACTAACAGGAATAGGTATACAGGGTATCTTCTGGTACGAAATGCATTGCTGCGACATCTCACAACTCCGTCCAAGACATCATGATCTGTTGCTAAATTTCTCCCTCACGTAGCCCACTCTGACAACATGACACTTGCCCTGTGTATAAAATGGGGAAAAAATAAAAAAATTGGTGGGAAATTCAAAAAATGGCGAGTAATCAAAAATAGCCATTTCTACTAGTGAGTTTTCACTCCACTCCTATAACGTCACTGTGGAAGTAAGGTTGTAATACTAAGTATAAATTGGCAGTAAGTCCAAAATGGTGAATTGTCCTGCTGGAATTCAAGATGACTGATCTGGGATACTTGCCCAGCATGCTTTTTTTGCCAGATTTCCTGGTTTTCTCTTACCCTCTTGCCAGTCTGGCCCCGAATGGGCTGCTATTCACACACAGAAAAAAGATGTTTGTCTCAGCTGCAGATACAAGCCTGTCTATTACACAAAAGAGGATTTTTCGTGCCAGTCTGAGCTTGTTGGCTATCTAAACACCCTGCAGGTAGTAACCAGTCTGGACTTGCCTGCTGATTTACTTTCAAATATATTAAATTCGAATTTAGTTTAACTAAATTCAATAAAAATTCAGTTCAATTGAATTCAAATTCAATTAAATTCTGTTCAGTTCAAAATCAGGATTACTTTTGAATACATCGTTGGAGCAGACAGTGATCAATGTTATTACTAATATTTACTATTAAGATCAGTCTTGATCATAAATTTATTTATTCTAGTAACCGGTTTCGATCACGCCTGTGGTCATCTTCAGACCAAAATGCTGTATGAGCAGGAGCCTCCTTCTAGTGGTAAATCACTGCAGTGATTTTAATAGTAATTATTATCAAAATCAGGAGCCTACTTTCCCTAAATTTAAAAATGTTGCTAGCCCAACTGACGAAAGTTTAAGCAATATGCTTTCCTGATGTCGAAACTTATACAATTGCTCACTTCTGTTAAAGTGCAAACAATTATCCCCCATACATCTGACGTCACAGATGAAACAACTGTCACCTTAAATTTGAATGAGGCTTGTGCAAGGCTTAAGACCACTGCACTTTGCCAACAGTGATGTGGCAGGATATTCTAGAATTCATTCATTCCAAGTTTAAGCTGGTGAGGAACTGACTTACCTTAAGTTCAAATGACGGATAGCCCTCTAATTGTCAGAGCTAGCACATTTATCCTAACTTTAAAACTATATGGCTGACTAGTGCAGTCCGTACGGTTGCCAAACACTAGTGACTGTCGCATGTGGTAAGATAGGAATAGGAAAGAAATGCATTTGCGTCTTTATTTACAAAAATAGCACACCGGGAAGGGGGCGTGATTTCCATGCTACACAGTCCTGGGCTGGACATCCATGGTCCCCATGTCTATGGGCAGTTCCTTTCCAATCCTACAAAGTCCCACCGCCACAGATCCGCCAGCCGTATCAACTGTGCAGGGTGAGACAGTGCTGCATTGCCTCACACTCCACAGACCACCACTATTACCATCAAACTGCTAAAATACTCCAATGCTCGACCACTGCAGAGCACACGATGCATCGCTACAGGGTGGCTACTTTTATGTGCTAGTCGGGGTTACAAATTAGGAAAAGGGCATTTGTTTGTCTTCTGTGTTATGACCTGATGAATCTACAGACGTTCGGTCATAGCTGTGGCTTCTTTCATCGGTCTGAAACTAAAACATACGATATATTATTTCAGATTATTACAAGAACGATAAAAATATTTACTTAACTTTATACACTCTACTGCCACACGAAAAAGCCGAATACTAACGACTCTCTTTGAACAGTAAAAAATCATTTGCTTCATACAGTTACAGACTATTCGCTCGAAGTACAAGTCCAACATTTACAAAAGTACAGTTCCATCTGAGACTTGACCATAACTGGTGCCCTTAACTGGGTGACGTTGACTGCTTCTCTGGAAGTCACGAACTGGGACAGATCGATTCCCTGCTCAGCTCTATATCGACTTCCATGCGCTGCTGAGAAAGAGGGCTGTTCGCAGGAGTGTTTTCCATTCGCCGCTGCGGATTGTAGTGACATCACCAATGTCTGTGGTATCGATGCGCATTGCAGACTTTGTCGTGGCAGCACGACCTTTGGATGATTCCACAAGCTGACCAATGTTCTCTACAGGTAATGCACCGCAGTCACAGGTGTCTACACTATTTCGCACTTAGGAGCTATCCCACGCCTACTGTGCAGTCCCTTAAACCTCCTCAGCAGTCACGATTGCTGCCTGTGCTCCATGTCCCCATCTTCTCCTGTGTTCAGTTAACACAGTGCATGTCTGCACTGAGACAGGAGTCAAAGTCATCGCACTCACTGCACTTAGCGTGCTGATGAATCTTACGTGATATTCCGTGTTTTTGATCGTATGGCGATATTCCGGAACTGTATCGAACACTGAATAGAAGCAGAACACGCAGAATATTCTGACTTTCCAAAATAGGATCCCACTTGAGCTGGTGCTTACACAGATGTACTCCAAAGTACACGTCGCCCCGGAACTCGACCATGGCTTACCGTATCGTCGAACACTCAGACCGAGCACTGGATCCATTACCATTACGCACACTGCTCCAGGAAGCACTGTTATTATAAGCTGTAACAATGTCCCTCAAAAAACATGTGAATACTTTTCAGTGCGAACTTTTCTCTCTTTTAAGAAGAAGCTGTTTGCTAAGAACTCTACAACTTATCCAATAATTAGTTAGATGTTCCATATTTTACGCGTATGATGACTGTACGAAACTGCATCAGACAAGGTATTGACATAGACACATGTATCTAACGGCACCCAGGGTGCTGAACGAGTAGTGAGTGTCCCCAACATTAAGAATAACACTCTGTTTGCTAGGAAGTCTTAATAAACGTCTATATCTACATGACTACTCTGGAGTTCATTTAAAGCGTCTGGCAGAGGATTCAAGGAACCACTTTCACGCATTTTCTCCGCCATTTCAGTTTTGGAACGACGTGTGGGAAATATGAACACTTACATCTTCCCATGCGAGCTCTGATTTCTTTTAATTTATTACGACGATCATTTATCCATACGTAGGTGAAACTCAACAAAATACTTTCGCATTCAGAGGTGAAAATTCGATATTGAATTTTCGAGAAAAGATTTCACCTCAATGAAAAACATCTTGGTTTTAATGATTGCCACCCCAAATGGTTTATCAGATCCATGACACTCTCCCCTATTTCGCCACAGTGTAAAACGAGCTGCCCTTCTTTGAACCTTTTCTATGTCCTCCATCAGTCCTATACGGTAACGATCCCATTCCACCCAGCAATATTGTAGCAGAGGACAAACAGGATCGATGTAGCGTGTCTTTAGTGGATTTAGGTGTAGTCTTACATTTTTACAACAAATATTGTACCAATGACACAGAATTTTGCATTGCAATCAGTAAACAAGGCACTCTTATAGTTTCGTTGAAATTCTCTACAATATGTGGTCTCATATGACACAACGTCGTGTAATCTGTTGTCATTCACTCTAAAGAAACCTTTAGAATTAATCGTACTAGCGGCTTCTGTGCTATTTTCTATTACAGTACATGTCATTTGCCAATAAATGTTCCAACAAATTTTTTTCCCAACGCTTTCCTGTACTTTACAAAGAGAAAGAACTACTTCAGTCTAACTGCGAAAGTTTTTCATGATAATAATAATAATGGTTTGAAACGTTTCACGCAGTTTCATGCTTTTAGCAGTACCACATTTCTCAAGTACATTGTGTTTAAGTGGGGATAAACTTATCAGCTCTGTGGAAGACTCAAAAATGATACTATTCACATTGTTCACGTATTACAAACATGTCTGTTGTAAGCTGTTATCTTGTCATTTGTCACAGTTTGCTATCAGCTGTAATTTCAAGTTACCAGTACGCATCTCACTGACCAATGCAACACTAAGCTGCTGATATTGTGCTAACATCGCGAATACTATAGAACACTAGCTCACAAAAGTGTTCCTCCCTCACAATGACTTCAATTAAATTGACAGAGAAATGTGTGGATTACACCCTCAAAACAATGCAGCATGATTTGGCCCTTTTACCACAGGCACCCAGCCTGCTGGAAGACAGAACTCACTTAATTATATTGGTCTGCGAATGTCCCATACCTCAGTATACATAAATGACATACATGGACATCAGCAGTTTTCAAAGTATTTGTAAACAATTTTCGATCTACGTGCATCTGATTCATTCAACAACACTTCACGATGAGTCAGTTCTATAACAGTTTGCTCTTGAGATGGCTGACGTTTACAAAAAACTCCCGTACATCACAGTTGTAGATCTGGCATCCAAGGCATTCCAGGGCATTCCGATCAGACTAATTCAGAAGAAGCCTTTGCTGCAAATTTATTCGCATGTGACATTCCAACACAGTAAACCTCTTAGATGAGGCGGGCTATGTCTGGTCTACCTCCCTCAAACGACTACCCTTCAGGTTCCAAACAGCATCTGCATGTCCCATGACATCGCCCTGCAGGTACTAACCCTCGCGATTCTAACTTCGGAACTAAAGAAGGCGATCGAAGGCAGCGATCTACGATAATGTAAGAATCCAAGACAGTCTCCTAGAACTTAGAACTACTTAAACCTAACTAACCTAAGAACATCACACACATCCATGCCCGAGGCAGGATTCGAACCTGCGACCGTAGCGGAAGGCTGGTATTACCACCTTTTTTGTCACTGCGATCCTTCCCCTGCCTTGCAGTCATTTCCCCATTATTCACCGTGCATTTGAACTGCTGGCGATTGATAGACCCTCTCCTTTTGTGTTTGTCTTCCCTTGACATGGGACAGCGCTATTCGCAACAGCTGATGAGACGTTCACTGGCTGACTTCGTTTTCGGTGGAAGACAACACCTCGAATTTGTTAGTTAAGGGGATTGAAGTAAGAATCTCAAAGTGAAGTGGACGAGTAGTGGCAGATCCTGTAGTTTCTACAGATGAGACAGTATGCACAGGAGAGGGTAGTATCTCATGCACCTTTGGTATCTTTGTACAAGACTCTCTGTAGCTCTCCAAACACACCCAATCGCAAGAGGTTCCAATCGCTTGACGGTAGTCAGGGCGATTTCCACTACCTGCTTCAACTAACTCCTCCCATAACCATGAACAGAATACTCAGAGGAGGTACACTGTGCCAGATGCATTATTTTAGAGAACAGTTATCAAAGAACTTTAAAGTAAGCTTGCTGATTATCTTTTAATTTGTGCGTCAGTAGCCTTATAGAATTGAAGCGATTGACAATCAACAGAAAAGCTTGCGCTTGCTGATTATCTTTTAATTTGTGCGTCAGTAGCCTTTTAGAATTGAAGCGATTGACAATCAACAGAAAAGCTTGCCACGAAATATATACTGTTTCTTGGAAACATTTGTGAGATTATGGTTACTAACAACTTCGACAATGGCGTTCATTTATGACAAATGCAAGACAATGTACACTACTGTTAAAAGAGAAAACTAATGTGACACGGTAACTTAGTTACTAAGAGTAACTGTAAATCGTTAAATCATAAACGATTTACTACGAAATAATTTCTGCACAGCACTTGAAACTTACGAAACATTTCGAAAACATATGTTTTTAAGCATTGGAAAAATCTCAGAATTATACCTATTTTCAACACATAATGAAATTAAGGAAAATTTAGAACAAGGATATTGTGGTCAACATATTCTAAAAAGCTGCAGCTAAGTTTACAATTGACACAGAACGAGTTTTCCGTGGTGTCACAATGTTTGAATAAAAGCAGAGATACTGATAACAACTGTTGCTACATCACAAAAACGTCTTTCATGACTCTCAGTATAAGAAAATATGCAGTACACCACAATATACGCACGTGTTTTGATACAATCAACGAGAAAATTGCGTTTCAAATATACGCCAGGTTTTGGATCCAAATTTTTGAAGCGAATTTTTCAAGCAAGTGTTTTCACACGGATATAAAGGAATATCGGTTTTCGGATTGTATACGTCAATATAAGTAACTATACCTGCGAACGGTACTGATTTTTCCCATAGCTGGTTTCGTGTCGCCTTTCACTGCATCATTCCAAAAAGAAACCCTACCACATAAAATATGGAGCACAACAGTGCACCTCTTCCGCTTGAGGTGTCTAACATTTTTGGGTGTGGTCTGCTTATTGAGCTTAAAAATGTGCTTATGCAAAAGGATATGGACACGTCTTACAGCACTGAATACTGCGTGTAGTAGAGGAAAAGTTCGGGGACGATTATTGTTTGAATGAGCATCAGAATGCATCCTGTCATAAAGCAGCAACTGTGAGGCAGTGGTTTGTGAACAGTAACATTTCTGAAATGGGGTGGCCTGTCCCGCATCCCGATCTGAAACGAACGGATCACATTTGGGATGAGGCAGAGTGTCGTCTGTGCTCCAGATACCAGCATCCAAAATCACTTTCTTGTCTGGTTTCCGCTGTTGAGGAAGGATGGCCTGACATTCCTCCACACACATTCAGACACCTCGACAAAAGTGTCCCCAGCAGAGATAAAGATGTCACAAAAGCGAAGGGTGGATATACTTCTGATTAATATCCACCAAATGGTGTCTGGATTCCGTTTGACCAAGTAGTGTACTGCAGGCAGCTATGAGTACGAACTACAACTGTCCCTGGGACTAATAGATATCCAGAAAGATATTGATTTCAGCAAAGTCTAAAGTGAAAACCCTTGAGATGGAAGGCTCTGATTCTACAATTGCTGCTGAACTTAGGAATATGTACGTCTGCAATTAGACTGAATAATGGTAGTGAAAAATTCAGAACTCAAAACTAAATGATACTAGGAGATTCCAAATTCCTTAACGAAATTTTAAGGTTCTCAAATACGGTAGATAATAATGACTACATTTTACTAGAACACATATGACCTACGTTCGTTATTTCGGCCAGCCGAAGTTCAGTATAGCAGAGACATGCCAAGTACTGCAAAAATAACTGTCGCGACCTACTAAAAACAAAATATAATAGGTAAAAATTAAACTGCCGAATGAACTTTCGACACAAATAGTTGAAATATGATAAGACACAGAATAAAGTTCACACGATTCACAGACCGATGAAGCAATGGGACTTCCATCCATTATGTAGCATTTATGACAATTTTTCACAACGACGCTTTCGCGGAGTTGGAACGTGTTGGCATTTCAGCGGAACTCACGAAACTTCAGGCGGTTTCTTGCATTCACATTCGCCGGCTTCTCCAACTCACAGTCAGATTGTCACATTGCACCCTGACGTAGACTTCAGGCAAAGCTGCAAACAGTCCTTCATATCAGCCGTGATGTTCGCTTTCACATTCGTTGGCTTCGTCACACAACCAGACTGTCTCATTCGAACTTAACCTAGACCTCGTCAGAATAAAAGCTAACAGGCCTGAAACTTGTAAAGGCAAAATAAGTTATCACAAAAAAATGACAGGGCGTAGTTTTTTCAATCTTTCAAGATATACTGAACCCAATTCTGTGTAACACGTGTTGTAGATTACAGCTCGTTGCGCTACACTGTTAGACAGGAAACGAAATCTTCGCGTGCCTGCATGGTAGCAGCGAAAAGCCGCTTATTCCAGCAAGAGCAGAAATGGCAGTCTGCTCAAGTTTTCCAGCCTTCCTTCAGCTGGCGGCACATAACCCGTGCTTTCCAACGTCAATGTCGAGCGTAACAAGTTCTACACGCTGCAGAACGCTCAGAAACGATGCGACTTGTGCATGCTGTACTCAGTGCCTCAACGTGGCAGATGCACCGAGTGAGATGGCGCAGTGGTTAGCACAATGGACTAGCGTGCAGGAGGAAGACTATTCAAATTCGCGTCCAGCCATCCAGATTTAGGTTTTCCGCGATTTCTCTAAATCGCCACTGGGAGATGCCGGGATTGTTCCTTTGAAGTGGCACTGCCGATTCCTTTTCCCCATCCTCCCCTAATCCGAGCTTGTGCTCCATCTCTAATTACCTCGTTGTCGATGGGACCTTAAATGCTAATCTCCTCCTCCCCCACCTCTGTGGCACATACAACCCCAACGCGCTCCGGCGGCGGCAGTTATCGGCTGTACCTGGATCGCTAATCACACTGTTTACGAAATGGACGGGCGTAAAATTACTACGTTGGATCTATAAAACACACGTTTCCTACTTTGTTCACATACTAATCATGTTGTTCTGTCTCTAGTACACATAAATACATATTTCTGTGTCCACCAACATGTTATATGTATTGAAAGGAAAGTACACTATCCAATCAATAACATTGGCTTATAAAAGTTCCGATACAAATTTACAACAGTTATATACATAAGATAAAAACTGGTTCAACATTTCCTCTTTTTTAGTGAAACCCTAAGGTCATTCTTACTTGAGCGCTGTTCCTATTCAGTTGCAGAATCTATACAACATGTGAAATACAAAAGTTAAAAAAAGAAACTGCGATGTATCTTACTGTAAGTAGTGGAAGCTTTCGTGTAGATCAAGCCAATCAAACGAACTCACCCCTCAGAGAGAGCACACTCATATTTACATGATATTTAATATTGTAGAATATACTTCTATTAAACTAATAACGAAGTATCAGAACCTATTAGAATAGGCAAAGGCCAGTAAAAGGCATTTTGGACCCAGGGAGATGCGAACCAGCAACAAAGCATTACTACCTCACAATTCTGCAACATTGCCGATTACACTATTCTCTATATATAAAATTGGCAATGTTGCAGAGTTGCAGAATTGTAAAGTAGTTGTGCTTTGTTGTATACACACACACACACACACACACACACACACACACACACACACACACACACACATATATATATATATATATATATATATATATATATATATATATATATATATATATATACTTTGTGATCAAAAGCATCCAGACACTTGGCTGAAAATGACTCAAAAGATCGTGGTGACCACCATCGGTAATGCAGGAATTCAGTATGGTGTTGGCTCGTCCTTAGCCTTGATGACAGTTTCCACTCTCGCAGCCATACGTTCAATCAGGTGTTGGGAAGGCTTCTTGGAGAATGGCAGCCCATGCTTCACAGACTGCTACACTGAGGAGAGGTATCGATGTCGGTCGGTGAGGTCTGGCACAAAGTTGGCATTTCAAAACATACCATAGTTGTTCTGTACCATTCAGATAAGGACTCTGTGCAAGTCAGTCCATTACACTCCGCCATAGGACGTGCATTATGAACAGGTGCTCGATCGTGCAGAATTGCTCTTCAACAGTAGGAAGCAAGAAGACGCTTAAAACATCAATGTAGGCTTGTGCTGTGATGGTGCCACGCAAAACAACAAGGTGTGCAAGCCCCCTCCATGAAAAACACGACCACACCATAACACCACCGCCTCCGAATTTTACTGTTGGCACTACACACACTGACAGATGACGTTCACCGGGCATTCGCAATACCCACACCCTGCCATTGGATCGCCACATTGTGTACCGTGATTCGTCACTCCACACAACGTTTTTCCACTCTTCAGTCGTCCAATGTATACGCTCCTTACACCAAGCGAGGCGTCGTTTGGCATTTACCGGCGTCATGTGTAGCTTATGAGCAGTCGCTCGACCATGAAATCCAAGTTTTCTCACCTCCCGCCTAACTGTCATAGTACTTGCAGTGGATCCTGATGGAGTTTGGAATTCCTGTGTGATGGTCTGGATAGATGTCTGCCTATTACACATTACGACCCTCTTCAAATGTCGGTGGTCTCTGTAAGTCAACACACGAGGTCGGGCTGTATACTTTTGTGCTGTGCGTGTCCCTTCACGTTTCCACTTCACTACCACATTGGAAACAGAGGACCTAGGGATGTTTAGGAGTGTGGAAATCTTGTGTATAGACGTATGATACAAATGACACCCAATCACCTGACCACTTTCGAAGTCCGTGAGTTACGCGGAGCGCCCCATCCTGCTTTCTCAAGATGTCTAATGACTACTGAGGTCGCTGATATGGAGTACCTGGCAGTAGATGGCAGCGCAGTGCACCTAATACGAAAAACGTATCTTTTTGGGGGTGTCCGGGTAATATATATACCTTCCTGGCTCCAAAGGGGAGAGGTGGGGGTAAAGTGGGCAGAGGTCGCAACCCTCGGCCTGGCCACTGGCCACCATGTCCCGTTCCCACCTTCCAGAAACCAAGGAAACTTTAGGGAACGTGGAGTAGAGGTACAATGGACATCAACGGTTTATTTTCTTTCCTTTTCGTTCATTTTTTTGTATTTTTATTTATTTATTAATTTTTGTCATACCAGGAAACGGGCGTCACGCGAGGAGGAGAGCAAAGTGAGACGTCAGAATAATTGAGGCTATCAATCTATAGTTATTCCGAGAAGATCATTCCTATGACCAGTGAATATATCTGTTCCTCGTGTGGAAGGGGCAGGGATCAGATCTCCATGACGGGAACACCCCAACTTTAGGGCGTTTTAAGTAAGACACTGCAAAGGAAGTTGGAGAAAAACTGTCCGTAATTTGGACTGCGGACAACTGTACAATGGGGTTCATCAAGCAACTGCCAAAAGTCAAGGATACTTTTCTCGCCATCAGCAAACGAGTAGTGTTCTGTGTGTCCAAAAATCCACTTCCCAGAGTTCGTCTTCACTTACGTGAAGTATCCCGCGTCCGGGAAGAGGAGCAGTTGAGTAGGTATCTTTTGAGGAATCGTACAGGTAATTAGAGACATCACCTGTCATACCAAGCACCAGACACCTCTTGCCTATCTGCACACAAGGCATTGCTCATCTGTGTCCAAAACGTCACAGGCGACACGCAACGGTATGTCTGCGAGGTGAATCCCTTGGAAGCGTGACCGGCATAATTGCTTCTCATTTCCAGTAAGGTACTACGCAGACTGGACGTCAGTTTCAAGATAAGGAGCGCACATCGATTGCCAAACGGCACACCTGTCGACGTGGGGATGCTTCCACGCAACCACATTCGGTGACCTATGCTGCTGAAGAAAGCCTTAGACGGCCTTCGTGGATGTCAAGAGCACTGGCTATATCGCAGTACAGACGTAGCTCAGCTCCAGGAAAAAGTGGCGTAAGTAAAAGAAGGGCGGCGGGAAGTCTGAAAGTGGGATAGGTGCTGAGAGAGAGTGTAGCGCAAGAGCCTCCAGTAATAGGCTGATAAGGCACGTAGGACAAAGATGGCACAACGCCATGTGAGAGCCAATGAAAAGGACTACCGCCCTGTCCGGCATATGATACAGATCCATACCGCCCCTGCACCGTGGGAGGGTGAGGGTGTCGTACCTTATCTTGAACAGCAAGCCGTGGCAAACAATGATGTCCCCAGCATGTGGCGGACCATGGATGGCGGAATAGGAAGTGTCTATGCCACGTGGGGGGTACGTGACGCCAAATATGCATTCACATACTGTGTCCGTTGCAGAAGTCGGAGTGTCCGTAAACGGCGATATAAGAGCCCAGCTCGTAGGTGGGAAAGTAGGCCCGCTCGATTTGCACGCGTTAATGCAACTACCAGAAACTTCGCTGTAGATGGTAACCCATGCCAGTTACTTCCTAACATCAGCACCGCTACCAAGAACGATGACGAGATCGTCTGCATAAGCAGTGTAGCTGAATGAATGGTCACCGCGAGACGTCCCAGAGAGGCATTGACAGAAACCGCAGAGCAACGGTTCCATGGCGAAAGCATACGCCAGTGCAGAGAGCGGGCAGCCTTGACGCACTACTCGACGTATTTTAATGGGAAGGGCGAGACGGCCATTGTAGATTGCATAGCTTCACGAAGAAGACACATTACGGCGTCGACGGTAGTATCAGGGTATCTCTTACTGCGGAGCATTCCTTCCAGGTAGTTGTGATTCACGTGATCGAACGCCAGGCTGAAGAGCTGCCAAAAGTTGTAAGTAGTCTGTTTAGGTTTTCTTATTGGTAACGCCACGTAGCGCTCTGTATGAAAATCACTGGCTGTGCTGTGTGCAGTCTGTGGCTAGTTTGCATTGCTGTCTGCCATTGTAGTGTTGGGAAGCTGGATGTTAACAGCGCGTAGCGTTGCGCAGTTGGAGGTGAGTCGCCAGCAGAGGTGGATGTGGGGAGTGAGATGGCGGAATTTTGAGAGCGGATGATCTGGACAGAGACAGTAAATTTGTAAGACTGAATGTCATGAACTAATATATATATATATATATATATATATATATATATATATATATATATATATATATAACACTTCTGCTACTAAATGTAACTGAGTTTTCTCTTTTGATGCTAGTCAGTTGTCAGGATGAGCATTACTGCAATGGGCATTTAACTCTAAAGCATTATGTCAGGGTGAAAATCCTAAATTACTTTTTCTCTCTTAACAACATGTGGGCAGGGTGGGTTCTTCCTTGGCTCGGGTATGAGGTAGAATGAAACATCATTTTTACATAAGATAACTTTTATTGAAAATTTGTACAACTGTTTCCTTACTCAATGTTCTGGCTCAGAGAGCGGCAGCTGTGTCGTTTGGGAAGCCTTCTGCTGTGGCAGCGGGGGCGGCGGCGTCTGATTACGCGTGGCAGTGTGTATCTCGTGTCGCCGTCTCGCTCAGCTGACTGGAGACGCGCAGCACGAGGTGGCCCGTTTAATTACTGCGATCGAAGTCGTGCATCGGATGGTGATACCTTGGATGTGGCGTCCCAGTGTTTCTCTTCTCTAAGCGGCCGCGTGTGTTGTGCATTGGCCAGCGGAGCGGCGCGCCGGGGGAAGGCCAGTGTCCCGGACTCGAACAATGGACTCCCACTTGCCAGTCTTCGGCTGTCAGATCTTCATCCCAGCTCACAGGTGACTGCTGATGTGAGGCCGTCTCCTTCCCGTCCTTACGAGTCACCCTGGAAAGTAAAAATCAGACTTCAAATACCTTTTAACTTCTGTCTTCTGGCGCCGAGGCTGCTGCTTGCTATTCCATTACAGCGGCGGACATGGTGCGTCTGTGTATGATGTAGTCTCTTCTTGCATGACGGTCTTCAGCGCCGGAACTGACTGAAAACTACTGCTACTCTCGTCTTCTTGTCAGGCCCACTGCGTATCGTGTGCTTATTCACTTCAGTTCATTGGAGGTGAACGACTTCACGGTCATTGCCTCGTCTGTCACGTTGAAAAGCTTCTCAAAGAATCTTCTTAATGTCGGTCATTGGCTCTTGGAATGTAGGCGAGGGACTTTGATCACATGTGACGACTGAGAAACACGTGAGCCGGTCGGGCAATGCCCTGACGGCTGAATCGACAGCGTCCGCCTATGTGGAACTTGCTGACTTCACGGTCATTGTATCTTCTGCTCTGCTGTTCTGCCCACTGTTTGCCAGTATGTAATTCTCTAAACTAAACCAATTTTTTCATTCATATTCTAATTTCTACTTCAATTTGATTTCACTAATTTATTTACTTAAGTACCACTCAACATTCCTCCAGCCTTTGGAGAAATTCGCCCTCGAATTTACCACTCAACATTCCTCCACTCTTCACACGGCAAAAGCACTAACACAAGCAATGAAAATTCTCGACTTAGAAGATTACACACGCTTCACATTAAGTATGTTGAAAATACTTTATCACTTTACTAAAGCACTGTACGCTCATGAATCACATAGTTCACACATAAACGGTTGTAATAAATCTAGATGACAATGAATAAACAAGAATAGATGTTTCACTTAGAAAATTACATAGCAACACCTGTTTAATCTACCCTATATTAATGCAAGAATATCTATTCTACAGTATTGTTTATTTTAACATGAGACTGTTTAGTGAAGACTGAAGCACAATAACCAAAATTAATACACTAATGCTCACAAGTAACCACTGAAGTACACCAGTTAAGAGTGTGGTATCCAATTAACAGAGATTTGATGAAGTGGTATATTATTATTTGGCTTATGTTTTCGTCTTAAATAAAATAAAGCTGTACAAAGGAGAAACACCAACGCAAAGGTTCCAGATATACCCGTTCCTAGCATTATAATTTTAGTTTTGTGTTCACTTTTTAATTTTAAGACATGTTGCATCATAACATTGGCATCAATTTTGCCTTGCTGTGAGTTTATGACATATCTAATGATTTCAGAAGGGAACTGTCAACGGAGTCATTGAGGCAGGATAGGTTTTGTGTAGGAAATGCTCGCATGGTGTTTTCTGAAAAAAGGCAAACAACATGGTTATGGACCTACCAGCCTAGTAAAAACAAGAACAAAGAAAAGAAGGAATACATTGTTAACTACGTTCTACGTTCAACTTTTTTTTCTTAAAAGTAAACCATTATCATTTATTAATTATTTACATTTGTATACTATCCACAGTCTACTATGAGTCAACTAGGACATTCGCACCCTTGGTCGAAGATTGTATGGTGCCATGTCTGTATGTTGCGCCGGCGTGGCCACTCTTTTTTCTTTTCGGGAACTTCCTCCACCCTTCGGAAAAGCAGACACTATTGTTGAAGGAATTACATCTGGAGCGCCCTTAAAAGGTTTTAAATGACTTGCGTGGACAATAGTACTTCGGGTGGGCAGTTGCAGTTTAAAGTTGACTGGTGATGTGATCTCAATAATTTGGTAAGGACCTCTGTAGTTTGTTACAAATTTTTTCGTTTTTCCTTTCGCAATGTATGGGGTTGACAGCATCACCCACCGACCGATTTTGTAATTTGGATATTTAACTTGGGCATTACCTAACCTTTCCTGTCGTTCCAAAGCCTTTGTATTTGATTTCTGAACCTTTTTCCATACATCCTTCATCATTCGACTGAAATATCTTACTGTTTCTCCGACTTTTCCGTTTTTCTGCATGATTTCATCAAAAGGGGACGGCATTTTTCTCCCATAGACCACTTCATAAGGTGACATGCCAGTTGCTTGATGCGTTTTGGGGTTGTATACCGACACGATTATTGGTAAATACGTATCCAAATTAGAATGTTGTTCGTTAATATAATAAATAAGCATCTTGCCAATTGTCCGATGAACTATTTCTGTGCGCCCGTTGCACTGAGGGTGTAACGAAGTTGTGCGTAATTTACGTATGTTTAGTAAGTGGCATAGCTGTTTCATTAATTTAGACATAAAATTAGATCCCTGATCTGTGATAATAGCTTCAGGTACGCCAAATTTAAGTATCCAGTTGTTAACTAAAGCTTGGGCAACTGTATTTGCTTGCTGATCTGGGTGACTCACCATAGCTAGATAGAGTGAAAAGTGATCTATAATCGTAAGAACATACTTATTACCAGCAGGTGTTTTATGGAATGTCCCGTAGAGATCCAGTCCACAGATTGGAAATGGACATGAAGCCTCGGGGAGCCTCTGTAAGGGTATTTTTGAACGAGAAAGTTCAGCTCGTTGTGCGCACGCAGTGCATTTACGAACGTACTGCGCAACATCCTGCTTTCTGGTTTGCCACCAAAATCGCTCTGCTACACGTCTTTCGGTTGGCCGCTGTCCACCATGTCCTGCAAGGATATGATCGTGGGCCTCTGCCATTAATTCTTGTCTAAGGTGTTGGGGAACAACAATTCGCGGTCCAAGTTTTGTTTTACAGCATAATACACCATCTTCAAAGCAAAATTGTTTTTGAGTTGCGTATTTTTTGCATTCGGTATCCTCATCTTGTGCCTTTCTCCAGTGCTCAGTATCTCGGCCTGTTGCTTCCAAAAGTGCTATTTTCCGACTTAGAAAATCTGCATTCGTGTGTTTTTTGCCTGGTTTATGGATAACTTCGAAATCCATTTCGGAAAGACATAGGGCCCAACGGGTGAGACGACTAGATGGATCCTTTAATCCAAGCAACCATTTTAAAGCTGCGTGGTCTGTAATAACCTTGAATTTTCTACCATACAAGTAGCATTTAAACTATTTGATGCCATGAATAACACTTAACAATTCCTTCTCTGTTGTGGAATAATTTCTTTCTGCCGTTGTTAGTTGTCTCGAAACGTAGGCTATGGGGTGTTCCGCGCCATTAATATTCTGACTCAAAACAACTCCTACTGAATGACCACTTGCGTCACAGGATAAAATAAATACTTTATTATAATCTGGGTAGGCTAATACTGAACTGTGTGTTAACTTATCTTTAAGGGTTTGAAATGCTGATTCACAATCTTCAGACCAATGAAATTTTGCACCCTTTTTCAATAATTGGGTTAAGGGTCGGGCAATTTCAGCGAAATTTTGAACATATTTTCGGTAATACGATGCGAGACCAATGAAACTTTGTACTTCCTTAACGCGTTGTGGTGTTGGGAAGTCCTTAGCTGCCGAAATTAATCGAGGATCTGTTTTAATTCCTTTTTCACTAATGACGTGCCCTAGGTATGTAACCTCTGTAATGCAAAACTACATTTTTCCATATTTAATGTTAATTTAGCTTTTCTAAGTCTCTGAAAAACACTACGCAGACGCACAGCGTTTTCATTAATGTCTTTGGAGAATTCAATAATATCGTCTAGATATACACAACATGGCTGAGTTTTGAGTCCTCGCAGTACTCCATCGAGTAGTCTTTGAAAAGTTGCTGGTGCATTTTTCAAACCGAAAGGCATTCTTTTAAATTGCCAGTGGCTTCCAGGGGTAGAAAATGCTGTTTTATGCCTATCTTCAGGTGCAACTTCTAATTGATGATATCCGCTACGTAAATCGATTGTTGAAAAGTATTTACTGTTACCCAAACTGTCAATGATATCTGTAATGTTTGGAAGAGAATAAACATCTGAGATTGTTTGTTAAGGTGTCTGTAGTTACAACAAAATCTATATCGTTTCGTACCGTCGGGAGACTTCTTTGGAATAATTACAATATTTGAATTTTTAAGGCGAATCAGAATATTCTATAATTCCATCTTTTAGATGCTGCTCTAAAAATTCATCCAGTACTGGCTGTAAGTGATGTGGAACTCTATAAGGCTTCCTATAAACTGGGGGACTATTTCCTGTTGGGACCCTATGCTGTGTGATATCTGTTGCTGGAAGTGGACCTTCTGCATTAAATAAATCTTGGAACTCAACTAAAACTGCTTCTATCTTGTCTCTGTCATTTCCTTTCAAATGCTCACTCTTCTGGCGTAATGCGGTTTTATGGGCGTTTGGTTTCTGACCGTCAATAATATCTGACCAAATGAAATCTTCTTCTTCGAAAGTACTGACTGTAGCTACTAATATTCCCTTATGCAACTCTTTGTCCTCCACTCCGAAATTGTCAATATGTACCAGTACTTTTCTTTCTCCCTCAACGTCTTGAACCCGTACAACACTTCTACGTACAAAACAATATGATACATCTAATTCCTCATTTTCCTCTAGTGGCTCTATTAGACATATTGTATCTGTAGGTACTTCGGGGTCAACGGTCATCCAGAAAAGTTTTCCTGAGCCAAATGGAATCTTATCCCGCGAATCAACCTTCAAGGACATTGCACGCAGTATAGTTGATTTCGCCTTCCGGTTGGGGAAATCTTGCGGCAGCGGGCCCTTTGCAGCGGTGTCACCTAGTTGAAACACTATTTCGCTAAGTTCTACAATTTGCTGTCTGAGGTCGATTTTAGCGTGATGTTTATTCAGGAAATCCAATCCTAGGATCGCGTCGTACCCGTCAGTTACCTTTCTTACCACTTCTACATCTTCTTGAAATTGTACACCATGAATATAGAAAATCAATGATGTACATCCTAATGACTTCACTCTACCTCCTCCTACCCCACTCAATCTATACCTTGGAGGGTCATATTTCTTTTCTCCAATACATTCATTTCTCACTATTGATACGTTTGCGCCTGTATCCACCAGTATCCTTGCCTCTTTATCCTGTATGGTAGCAGATAACCAGCATTCCGCCTTCACATTCGCCTTAATGGCATGAAGTTTTATTGGGAACGCCTGTTTTCTATTTCCAAAAACTTTATTAGACCTGCATTCCTAGAATGTGTGACCCATTCTTTGACAATTAGTACAATGAGGTTGTCTGCAGTTTTTTGCTATATGTCCCTGTCGATCGCACCTAAAACATCGTACTCCTGCTGAAAATACATTTCGCTTCTCCTTGTATCTGGTGGCAATGGCAATTTCTTCGAAAGCCGTCGCCACAGATACAGCTTCCTTTAAATTTTTAGGAAACTCTGCCCTGACACGACGGGACGTTTCAGGATGTAACCCACGTAAAAATGTATCCAGAGCTCTATCTTCTGCCTCTTGCAAAATAACTTTACTTGCTTCAGCACTAGTTGTCAACTGATAGGTGTTAATATTAACTTTTCTAATGCTATCTACAAAGCTTTCTAATGACTCGTTTTGTCTCTGAGTGATAGTGTTTAATTTTTCCTTATAAAATCTACAGCTCTTCTGTTTTTGAAAACGTTTAAGCAATCCTTTCTTCAGTTCCTCAAATGTTGGAGCATTCCGTAATTCTTCATGGTATAATACGTGTGCTTTAGCCTCTCCTAGCAATCTTAACTTTGTCATTTGTAAGAGCTGTTCATCAGACCATGATCCTAACTTTGCAGCTGCTACTAAATCATGAAAAAAGGCCGTTATGTCCTCGCTAGGTTTACCTGAGAAAGGAGTTACTAAGGCTGCTGCTGAGGAATCTAGGGTGGGAGGGATTGAACTGGTTTGCCTAACCTCACTCAACTGTTTAAATAATGCATTATTATCATTTTTAAGCTGTGCTATTTGATTAACTAAGATCTGAATAGCTTCCTCAGTAGAAACCGATTGTGGTGCTGACTGACTTTGTACGATTTCGTATCATCATTTTACGAACTATTAGTTACACAATCTTACTACACTGAATGAAAAAGATGTTTAAATATTTTCGACAAACTCTTAAAATCATGAGAGAAAATACACTTCTAAATAAAGAATACTAACTGTGGACCTTTAGTGACTGTCATTCACACCTCATATTGAGCCAAGGGTTTTTTCTCTGACGCCAAATGTAACAGTTCTGATACTAAATGTAACACTTCTGCTACTAAATGTAACTGAGTTTTCTCTTTTGATGCTAGTCAGTTGTCAGGATGAGCATTACTGCAATGGGCATTTAATTCTAAAGCATTATGTCAGGGTGAAAATCCTAAATTACTTCTTCTCTCTTAACAACATGTGGGCAGGGTGGGTTCTTCCTTGGCTCGGGTATGAGGTAGAATGAAACAGCATTTTTACAGAAGATAACTTTTATTGAAGATTTGTACAACTGTTTCCTTACTCAATGTTCTGGCTCGGAGAGCGGCAGCTGTGTCGTTTGGGAAGCCTTCTGCTGCGGCAGCGGCGGCGGCGGCGTCTGATTACGCGTGGCAGTGTGTATCTCGTGTCGCCGTCTCGCCCAGCTGACTGGAGACGCGCAGCACGAGGTGGCCCGTTTAATTACTGCGATCGAAGTCGTGCATCGGATGGTGATACCTTGGATGTGGCGTCCCAATGTTTCTCTTCTCTAAGCGGCCGCGTGTATTGTGCATCGGCCAGCGGAGCGGCGCGGCGGGGGAAGGCCAGTGTCCCGGACTCGAACAACGGACTCCTGCTTGCCAGTCTTCGGCTGTCAGATCTTCATCCCAGCTCACAGGTGACTGCTGATGTGAGGCCGTCTCCTTCCCGTCCTCACGAGTCACCCAGGTACGTAAAAATCAGACTTCAAATACCTTTTAACTTCTGTCTTCTGGCGCCGAGGCTGCTGCTTGCTATTCCATTACAGCGGCAGACATGGTGCGTCTGTGTGTGATGTAGTCTCTTCTTGCATGACGGTCTTCGGCACCGGAACTGACTGAAAACTACTGCTACTCTCGTCTTCTTGTCGGGCCCACTGCGTCTCGCGTACTTATTCACTTCAGTTCATTGGAGGTGAACGACTTCACGGTCATTGCCTCGTCTGTCACATTGAAAAGTTTCTCGAAGAATCTTCTTAACGTCGGTCATTGGCTCTTGGAATGTAGGAGAGGGCCTTTGCTCACATGTGACAGCTGAGAAACACGTGAGCCGGTCGGGCGATGCCCTGACGGCTGAATCGATAGCGTCCGCTTATGTGGAACTTGCTGACTTCATGGTCATTGTATCTTCTGCTCTGCTGTTCTGCCCGCTGTTTGCCAGTATGTAACTCTCTAAACTAAACCAATTTTTTCATTTATATTCTAATTTCTACTTCACTTTGATTTCACTAATTTATTTACTTAAGTACCCCTCAACAATACATTGTTTGTTCTTTATCAAAATCTTGCATTTGCTAACTATGCCTATCAGTAGTTAGTCATTTCAGTAGTTTGAATCTTGTATTTAGCTGGCAGTAGTGGCGCTCGCTGTATTGCAGTAGTTCGAGTATCGAAGATTTTTGTGAGGCAAGTGATTTGTGAAAGGTGTAAGTTAATGTTAGTCAGGGCCATTCTTTTGTAGGGATTATTAAAAGTCAGATTGCGTTGCGCTAAAAATATTGGGTGTCAGTTTAAGCACAGTCATGTATAATTTTTCTAAGGGGACGTTTCAAAGTCCAGCCATACGACGAGCGTGAGCAAGAGCGATTATGTCCCGATAGCGGCAGAGGACAGTGCGCATGTTATTGGTACCTCCCAGAGAAGTTTGATCGGGGGAAACCACTGACCGAGCCTTCCGTTTAAGCCTCTCAGCCAACAGCCGGGTAAAGATCTACGTGTCGCAGTTGAGTAACATCAAGGAGCGGTACTCGGGTATCAGTGGGGTGCCCCGAGGCTTGTAGATGGGAATGAGGAACCCATCGAGGAAACCGTCTGGAATCGGCACGAAAGGTTACGTAAGGTCCTGACAAATTTCCGTCCACACTGGTGACAGATGGGGACGAAATGTCCGATAAAACTCCAGTGGGAAACCATGTGGGAGGGCGACCAGTTCATAGAACCCCTTGGATAGCACAATGGACTTCGTCCTCTGTAACGTTAGCAAGCCAATCCATCGTCGCATCTCCGGGAACCGAGCCAAAGGGTAGTCTGGAGATTCCCGTAATATTGGAAGGGTGGTGACATGACGTTGTTTATAGTACAGTGTAATATAATGTGCATGGAGGGGAGACCCTATGTCCCGTTCGGTATCGAAACGCTGCCCATCATCGGTCGTAAGAACACTAATCAGAGTCCTCCAACGGTGGCGTCGTTCCGCTGTGACACGATACATAGATGGACGCTCCTGCACTAACCCTTAGTGTGTGAGCGCCCTGACCATAGCTCCTTCTAAGTGACGGCGAGAGAGGGATGTGAGCTGCGCCTTGACGTGATTCACCACCTCCTGGCGCTCTGGCGAATAAGGCATCATTCCTAGAGTATGGTGAAATAGAATTCCTGAATTCGTTGCCGCCATGGCGCAACTTTCCTTCCGTAATCAATCATGGCCTTGCGGAGGGCAGGCTTTGCAGAGAGCGCCTAGCAAGACAGGGCAGAGCGAGAGACATTTCAGCGTCGACGACAAGACATCTACATGGTCTCTATGAGCTACCGGGAGTCGGGTGAAGTAAGTTGGATCGTGTTCATTTTCCTTGATCCACAGCCGCGGCGCACCCTTTGGCGACGGAGACTGATGGGACATGGTCAGAGAACGCAACGGGCCGGGCTTCAGCAGCCTTCACCCCACTGACTATATCGCGGGAGATGTAAACACGATCGAAGTGGCTCGAAGAATGGCCATCCTACCGACCCAGGAAAGGAGGCGTCACTGTCTCGGAACCAGACGGGAGCATAAACACTGACGATCCTGACGCCACTAAATCTGAAAGCCACACCTCTGGCACCTGGGAGATACGCAACTGCATCAGCGAGGATACCGTGACGTAAGACGATCGGCACACCACTACCAGTAGGGGAAGCACGAGAGACATGTGCTGCCAAACCATGGGGAGTACGGAACGCTGCAATGTGCACCTCCTCAACGAGAGCAACGCCAACATCTGGAGCATACAGCATGTGATGGAGTAAAGCCAGTTCGTGGCGTACGCGAATGGTGCTGTCATTGAGCGTGGCTATGCGATAAGTCTGGAAACCTGGCATCGCTAATTACTCCGACCATGCGTGTTTTACGACCATACTCTGCATCTGACCATATCCTGAAAGCTTCATTCGTAGCTATATTAATGTTGTTGTTGTGGTCCTCAGTCCAGAGACAGTTCTCCATGCTACTCTATCCTGTGCAAGCTTCTTCATTTCCCAGTACCTACTGCAACCTACATCCTTCTGAATCTATTTATTGTATTCATCTCTTGGTCTCCCTTCACGATTTTTATCCTCCACGCTGCCCTCCATTACTAAATTGGTGATCCCTTGATGCCTCAGAATATGCCCTGCCAACCGATCCCTTCTTCTAGTCAAGATGTGCCACATATTTGTCTTCTCTTCAATTCTATTCAATACCTCCTCATTAGTTATGTGATCTAACCATCTAATCTTCAGCGTTCTTCTGTAGCACCACATTTCGAAAACTTCTGTTCTTTTCTTGTGTAAACTATTTATCATCCACGTTTCACTTTCATACATGCCTACACTCCATACAAATACTTTCAGAAATGACTTCCTGACACTTAAATCTACACTCGATGTTAACAAATTTCTCTTCTTCAGAAACGCTATATTAATAGCTGACATTTAATTATAACAAACTGTTGTAGGAAAAAAGCGTTTTTGATGGATCCTCAGTGTGCTGTTACCTTGAAACGAAATACTTTTATAATACGAAAGTTACAATGATTCATTAAGCACCAAAATGACGTTTGCCATCATTTTGTTACAACAAATAATACAATCAACGACGGACTTTCGAGAGAGACCGCAATTTACTGGGACTTAGAAACGGCGTATATACACATGGGCTTCAAGTGCAAGCCAACATGGCGTCCGCGACTCTGTACAGAAGAGATGTGACGGGGATGTGATGTATGTGGCGTTCTTCCATCTAACTGGTCTACTGTAAAACGCGTGTTCAGAATAGCGGAAATTCTAGATATTGGTGTGCTCTTTCTCAATGAGTCCCCAACCTGCTTATTCCGCGCTACGACGTCAAAAACTTAACAGGCTCAGCGTTCAACGTTCACATGCAGTGCCCCTGTACCGACGGCCTTAGGTTAACTCAAGACTGTAGCGACAAGGAGGGCAGCTGGCCACAATGTAAGAGCAAACTTCAGACTTCCCGTGTGATGAAAATGGGGGACCCTGTACGAGGGGGTGACCTCTAGGAAACAGATAGCTCTTATTTCTTCTTATTGAAGTGAGGCATACATTCTTAATACACCTCATTTTTCCGAGTGGGATGAAAACAGGAAAAAAATTACTATTTATAAAAGAACAATCTATAACGAAATCTTTTCCGGTGCCTGTGCGCACTGTGCGATTATATCGTTGCTTGAAAGTCTTAGAATATTATCTACGATTTTTAGTTACAAAGATTATTTTTTGTGCTATGTTTCTTTTTCCGTGACGTCGTGCTATCAATTACAAAAATGACTGAAACAGTCAATCCACGCATTTATGTGTGTTGCTAATTATAAATTATCTAACTTCGGTATAAGTCACTTGAGAGCCTAGAAACGAGCAAACACTCCTAGGAATCGTCTTTTGAAATCTGGATAATTTAAGTAATTAATAAGGTATAGCGTTGGATATGCGTGCCGTCTAATTACTTAACAACAGTGTGCAACAAGGAAGTGTTATAGCGTAATTAATATATCGAGAATCGCAACACGTAAATTAATTCTGTCGGATAATGGAAATTACATTTCCGCTGCACGCAGGTGGCAAGTGAAATCTGTTTACTGGTTCAGAATTCTAAATCGGGGCCCCCCCTCTCATGGGCAGTTTTATTCCGATAAAGCTTTTCCCTGGCAGCGGGCGTACGTTGCTGAAAGGCTGCGCGGATTTGGTTTGAATTCCACTGCTTGCGGTGGCGCTGCTTTCCTCCATCTATGATACACATAAAAGTAAACACTGCAACAACATCCACATACCTCCAGGTAAGTCTAATTCGCGATGATGTACCACGGGAAACTGAAATTTATTTTCTGTTATTATGACAAAGGTCTGGAACTGTCAGCATCGTCAATGGCATATTTTACAGGTTTTTAAAATAATCCTGTTGTGTGAGGGATTTCGTTCAAACGATATTATTATTGCACCCTGCCGTTATAAAAATTCTTCGACTTGAGCAGTTTATCAACAATAGAGCAAGCTGTATATTACTTGACATAGGATTACCAAGACAGGAGTTCACATCCTATTATTACGTACTATCCACTCACCAAAACTGTTTAGCGAAACAAGGACCATTGGGAAGAATCTACTGCCGAATGTAACAGAGAATACTACACTGCCCACTCCCATTAATAACCATTTTCTGCAGTGCGGACTGCTGCGAGACATTCAGGAAGAGAGTCGGTGGGGTATGTGGAGCCATGCCCACTGCACTAGGTTTCTTGGTTGAGGATCCATGTCGCGAACAGTTCCATCGAGTTGACCCCACTGATTTTTCATTGTTTTTAAATCCGTGTAGTTTGGTGGCCAGAGTAGTATGGTGAACTCTTCGATGCCTGCACCTATGCTGCGAGCTGCGTAACGTTGCAGCCTCCTGCTGGTAGATGGCATCTTGCCGAAGCAAAACAAACTGCGTATATGGATGGATATACTCCCCAAGGATATGTGGATACATGTGTTGACCCATTGTGCTTTCCACAATGGCGACATCATCCAGGGACTGCCATGAAGACATTCCCTAGAACATGAAGCTCTCGCGTCTGGCCTAGACCTTTCTGACGATTGTTGCAGAGTGTTTGCTTTCAGACTTTCCAGTCCGATGGAGAGTAAAAGGTGATTCATCTCAATAAGCCACCTGTTGCCACTCGGTCGACGTACAGTTGTGGTACCGCATGAAAATGATAACCGCATATGTGACTCTGAATCCAGTATTGTTTAGTTAGTGGTCTGTATGAAACGTATGTGTTTCATTAGCATTAGCTGAGTGTAGGTGTTGTTGGTGATATGGTTATCATGTGCGATGAAATATGAAGTAAAAGTGCCACACCTGTGATTCTGGATCCAAACATATCAAGATAGAATGCCGGACAAAGTGGTAGGGTACTGACTAGTTGTTGTGGCAGCTTGGCAAACAGGAACTGTTCAGTCATGATGTTGAGTACTCTTATTGGAGGAAATCAGCTCCAATGTGTGAAGTGTCAACTATAAAATAATTTTAATTGGACTATAGAATTGCCCCCCACGGTGTGGCAAAGCACACCCAATGCGGTGGCCTGAGGCAACCCACAGCCGTGGGCTGGCAGCTGCAAGTTGCAATGTCGAATGTGGTGGGCAGGGCCAGAGCAGCCTCTGGACTGGGAGCGCTGCATGGTGGGCTGGTTTGAGCTGCTCTGGGGCCGTATTCTATCTTTCCGTTATTTTGCCGATCGTTTCGGTTCGCGATCGCACCGAACCGTCTTGTTTTCGAAAAAGAGCCCCCACATTATTCAGTAAGTACGTCGAAAGCGATACCGAACGGTCCTAGGGAACCGAAACGCTGTTCTCAGTTCTCCTCGCACCAACCAATGGAAAGAAATCTACCTCAGATCCGCGTATGCGCACTGCAGCGCCACAGCAGCACGAACTCGAAGCGGCTAGCAGCCAACATGGGCATGACATTTTTCACAGTACCGAAAAGTGTGGTTAGAGCATGTAAAACTGTTCAAATTTCGCTGACCACAGGCTTCCATGAATGCATGACAACGATGAATACTGGCTGTGTTCTGAAAACTGTCGTAAATGTTACATTATATCATTTTATTCTCATTCACATCGACGTCTTTTTTTGGATTTTACGTTTCGGAATATGAGTTAGGAATGGAGTGTAGTACCACATTTTACAAATGCTTCTATAGAAACACCCGAAAAATTCGTCATTTTTCTGGTTTTCATGGTTCCTTAGTTGCTTCAAACATCATGGAAGTACGTTCCGTCTATGAAACTAATTGAAGGCAGTTTGTTTATTGCCATACACGTTTCGCATCCTTTATTCGTGATGATGCCTCACAAATAAAAGAAGCGAAACGCGTATGAGAATAAATTACCCTCAATTAATTGCATAGACAGAACACATCTCTACGGACCCAAAAAATTGTTTAAGAGAGTCTCAAAGAATAAGAAGATGCATAGAATGTGGTTATAGCTCGCTCCTAGAGATCCAAATGATGAAGTAGCCTACTTCCCTATATGATGCCTCAACGATTTGGTTCATAAAAACAAAATTTAAAAAAATCGGCTTTTCAAGAGCGTGTGGCGAGTGCAGTTATAGACGCTCGTTGTAGTTTGAACAAGGATCTGATTATTCAAACTGTTTTATATATGGTGGTATAGTCGTAAAAAAATATTGTGGGCGGAACCTTCCATCTCTGTCTACTAATGTTAACGATTCGATCGCAGATAAATACTTGTGGCAAGCTAAGAGTATAAAAACGATTGCTGCTAGTTTCATTCGCAGGAACTTACACTGTGCTCTTAGATTCCTGTCTGATTTCATGCACAGTAATTTCACGTTTCCTTTCTTGAACATACGGAAATCACGAAATCGGAGACACTCGTTACTGAGAAAGCACGCTGTTAAGTGTAAATTACAACGAATATTTCAGAAAAATGCTTAACTTTGACGATTAACGAAGTCTCAGAATGCGTTGGAAAGACGAAGAGGAGAGGAAAACATATATTTCCTTAATCGGATGTTTACCAGTCAACGTCTTTTTCCACGGCAGTTCGTCGCCTTACCAACTTCGCTACTAATGGAGCTTTATCCTATGTAATTACTGTCGAGAGAGACGCAGGCTGAGTTCGTTGCCGTATGCTGCGGACGTAAGACATAAATGCATAAAATTTTGGAGGGTTTTCTCTATCAGGCTTCACAAAGTTTCTTTGCGTTGTTACTTAAAAGTTTTAAACGCGTTTTGATACTTAATAAGTAAACCATTTGCGGAAAAAAGTACGCGAAGTTGCTAGTAGCTTCAGCTAACTACTTAAGTAATATACCGGGTGATCAAAAAGTCAGTATTAATTTGAAAACTGAATAAATCACGGAATAATGTAGATAGAGACGTACAAATTGACACAAAAATGGTTCAAATGGCTCTGAGCACTATGCGACTTAACGTCTGAGGTCATCAGTCGCCTAGAACTTAGAACTAATTAAACCTAACTAACCTAAGGACATCACACACATCCATGCCCGAGGCAGGATTCGAACGTGCCACCGTAGCGGTCGCTCGGCTCCAGACTGTAGCGCCTAGAACCGCACGGCCACTCCGGCCGGCAAATTGACACAGATGCTTGAAGTGACATGGGGTTTTATTAGAACAAAAAAAAATACAAAAGTTCAAAAAATGTCCGACAGATGGCGCTTCATCTGATCAGAATAGCAATAATTAGCATAACAAAGTAAGACAAAGCAAAGATGATGTTCTTTACAGGAAATGCTCAATATGTCCACCATCATCTCTCAACAATAGCTGTATTCGAGGAATAATGTTGTGAACAGCACTGTAAAGCATGTCTGGAGTTATGGTGAGGCATTGGCGTCGGATATTGTCTTTCAGCATCCCTAGAGATGTCGGTCCCTCACGATACACTTGCGACTTCAGGTAACGCCAAAGTCAATAATCGCATGGACTGAGGTCTGGGGACCTCGGAGGCCAAGCATGACGAAAGTGGCAGCTGAGCACACGATCATCACCAAACAACGCGCGTAAGAGATCTTTCACGCACCATCTGTCGGACATTTTGTGAACTTTGTTTTTTTTTTTTTGGTTCTAATAAAACCCCATGTCATTCCAAGCATGTGTGTCGATTTTTACCTCTCTATCTACATTATTCCGTGATTTATTAAGTTTTCAAATTTATACTGACTTTTGATCACTCTGTATGAATGCAGATCCGATGTCTTGATATTTAATGATCTTTAAACTCTTAATTGCATAAAATAATAGCTATTGAAGAGAATATTGACCGAAGACATTTTTGGGATGTTGTAATCATTCACAGTAACAACATAACCTAACCGTATTTCTAGCAAAGGAAGCTACTCAATTATGAACTAACTTTCAAACCAAACGCATCCTGTGGTGATTCTTTAGTAACAAAATCACTAAATCCAGAGCTAAAACCACTCAATCTGCTTAAAATAACAAATTATAGGTGTAAATAAACCATCGCTAACCGAACGACAGGACCATAATGAAATCCAAAACCTCTCGGTACAATCGTCGAAAAATCGGCGGGAGGACAGTCCGGTAACAGGTCTCAGAAGCTTACTGAATAGGAAATTCGGATAAAGAACCAAAAATGACGTCACTACCAAGACTAACCTACTACACCGATCGGTATGAACGATATAGGTACGGCCTCTGGTCAGGTCTAGTGACAGGATCATAACAACAGGCCCGCGCTCGCTGCACGTTTCTCAACACGTGTAGCAGTGGCGCAGCCGATGACGTTAGATTCCTGTGACTCCATGCGATGCTCTGCTGCATTCCACTTGAGGTCTGACCAACATAAAAATTATGGCAACTTTTCGAACAATTCTAGTGCAGTCACAGTGGGTTTGCGTCATTTTGCATCCCTGGCTGTTTGTATGGAACAAGACAGGTGAAACACTTGTTGCACACAGTCTCGGCATCTTCCGCAGCAACGTCTGGCAAAGTGCACTGTGCAAAAGCCTTGATGTAGCACTCCAATCCACATTTACTGCTAGCTCACTGCAGTTAATTACTAGTCAGTCAGGAGACACAGCAGCTACCCACTACTGTCCACTAACTGTGTGTTAATTCAAACTCATACTAACTTACATGTACATTGAACGAATATTGTTCTTCACTAACACACCTGTTCTTGTAACATTTCTTGATCAGGAAAATTTTTTATGATCTCAACATGGTGAAAATTCTGGTATTTGGCAGCCTTTGTCGATTCCACTTAATCATAATTGGGGTCAGCTATTTTCCCAGTTTTAAATGGCATGATAACAGTGATTTAATTTCTATTTTCCTTTAGTAATGCTAGTGGTTTTTAACTAAGACTCGGTTGTATACTTTATATGTAGCTACTTTCAATATTTTGTGATGTACACGTTTCTTCTCTCCTCCCTTTTTTCATATTGTCTCTAGTACTATTTTAAGTCGTTCTTCCAGTGTTAGCTCGGTAATCTGAGTGAGTTATCATCATCGTTCGTATGCCACGCACATGCAGTCCATTTATAATACGTAACGAATGTCATTGCATAAAACAATAATAAAACGACTAAACATTAATATCTGGGTTTCTATTCCATTCCACCGCTGTGGCATTGACATTCATAAAATCATTTCACATCGTCTTACAGTGTCATAGGACGCACTTCTCTCTTATATGTCTGATAGTTTGTTACAGTGCAGCACAGCCACAGCTCAGAGACTTCACAGTCCCCCATTTGTAGAGTGCGTGTTCTGTTTAATTGGTCTCAGATTTTCCTGTCAAGTTCGACACCCGCAATATTACAGTTATATTTCTCAAACCACTCCCATTATTGGTAACTTCCGACGCGTTGACAGTTCTTGTTCCGGAGTTCTCTTGCTTTGGTGTTGCTTATAGTAGCTATGCAGCGTACAGTAGTGGTCGTTGTTTCTTCGTATGACCGGTATTTTGCGATGAATGGGTATTTTTTTTTATTTCTTCATTGTATTTCCATTCCCCAACGGGGCGGGATTGCAGCAGCATATGCGCTGCTCTTCAAGTGAAAGACGTAAAACATACAATAGAAGACATTTAAAAATAACATAAAGGAGAAAACATGGTGAACATAGAGATAAAAAAGGGGAACATCATGCAAGACAATAGACAAAAAAAAGGCCGACTTTAAAATGGAGAGAAAAACTGTAAAAAAGTAGCGCACACAAGAAACCACATACTAGGACAATTAAAAGAATACAAGGCGAAATATGACCGGAGCACAAAAGTATCGACGAACGGCGTAGCACATAACAATCACTGACGGGAACATTATGTACAAGTCTTTTTTTTTTTCTTTTTATGAATGGGTAGTTTCTTATTCTCTTGTATATTGTGGAAATCTCTAAGCAGGGTCTCAGTTCTGCGAATCCGTGGTGGGTAGTCACTCCTTATCATGGGAAGCCGGTAGACAGGGCTTGGTCTGATCGTCCCAGTAATCAAATGCATCAAGTTGTTGAGCTGCGCATCTATGAGGGTGGTATGACAACTATTACACCACACACCACACTGAAGCACAATACCCTGCTGCCGAAAAAAAAAACAGTGCAAGAGCCGAAGTACGCAATGTCTCCATTGAAGCTCGCCAGGTTGCGCCACACGGCCTCTGAATTACGTTGTAGCGAGTTTTTCTTGGTTGGTGCGTTTTCCAGATGCTTTTTATGAGACAGAGCGCTGCTGAATGTAATGCCAAGATACCAGCGGTACTTGTTGTGACAGAGAATATTGTCATCAAATTAAACATTGAGATCAGTTTTAGCTTGTTTGTTGGTAAGGTGAAACGCACGTACATTGCTCAAAAAATGTTCGAATGTATGTGAAATCTTATAGGACTTAACTGCTAAGGTCATCAGTCCCTAAGCTTACACACTACTTAATCTAAATTATCATAAGGACAAACACACACACCCATGCCCGAGGGAGGACTCGAGCCTCCGCCGTTGCCAGCAGCACAGTCCAAGACTGCAGCGCCGCACCGCCATAGACCGCTCGGCTAATCCCGCGCGGCGCACGTACATTGCTGTTACTGGTGCTGTTACTGGATCAGTCTCCATATTCTGAAATATGAATTAAGGGTAGCTAAGTTCTCTGATACTCTTCTCTATAACTGAGCAACCTCTTGTCACTGACAGGGCAGAGCAATATCTCCTGCACAGCAAAATTTCCTTGAAGGTGTTTTTGGAAGAAGAATATCAAGACTGAAAAGGAGAGGTGTGAGAACTGAGCTTTGTGGGAGGCCATTATTTAGTTTCCTTACTGACCTTATATTTTCACCCAAGCACACCTGCAAGTATCGATGAATTATCATTTTATTCAAACTAAATGCTTTTTTCCGGCATTTAACTATTTTCAGTAATTTGTAAATCGTCCATTCCCTCCAGACGGTCTCATATGACGCCGTATAGTCGATAAAGCCCATAGAGGTTTTTATTTGCTCCTGGATACCATTCTCAAGGAAAGTTGTTAGAGATAGTACCTGGCCGTTGCAGCTTCAGTGAGGCCTAAATCTCCTCGTTGTACTGGAATATGTTCTAAAAAACACCAACCAATTCTGCTGTAAATAAGTCTCTCCAAGGGCTTACATATGCGTCTCGGCAGCCAGACCTTTGTTGGACTTCCTGGCTAGAAGCATGTAGTCTACGTTAGACAATCAAACGCTAGGAGATGGCCCTTCTCAGTACCTAATCGTTGAGTCATAACACAAACTATTGATAACTGTTTCAAAGTAACCTAGTATTTCAGTCCACCCATTTGCTCTTTTCCACAGTGAGAGCGGAACTGTCGCCCCAACGAATGTAGTAATTATTCTACTGGGTTTGACTAATGGTCAATAAAGAGCTTTCAGTTTCTATCGAATACCCTCTCTCTTCACAAAATCTTTCAAAAGACCTAAATGAAAATGAGAACGATTGTCTGACAAAATGCACTCTAGTACAATTTAGAAGCGGAAAATATTTAATTTGAGGTAAATAACATTCTGACAATAGAAACTGTGGTGTCACCGCCAGACACCACACTTGTTAGGTGGTAGCCTTTAAATCGGCTGCAGTCCATTAGTATACGCCGGACCCGCGTGTCGCCACTGTCAGTGATTGCAGACCGAGCGCCACCACACGGCAGGTCTAGAGAGACTTACTAGCACTCGCCCCAGTTGTACAGCCGACTTAGCCAGAGATGGATCACTGACAACTACGCTCTCATTTGCCAAGACGATAGTTAGCATAGCCTTCAGCTACGTCAGTTGCTACGACCTAGCAAGGCGCCATAGCATTTGATATTGAGATTATAACATGTACCGTCAAGATCGAATTACACCAATTGTGGATTAAAGATAAGTATTATATCAACTAAGTACTTTATTTGCTACTGTTAATTCGCTTAACTGTTCCAGACCTCACGCCAGTCAGCGTGTAATTAAACGCGTGAATTTCGGCCTCCTCTAGCAACACAGTGTTGGCTCTTCTGCCAACACTACATATTGGCGACGAGTCAAAAGGGTCTTCTTCTTTCTACTTGCTTAATTTACTTGTCTCATGGCTTCGGCATAATCTCCAGATGTACTGTCCGAATTTTATCGCTTGCAGAATCAGCAGACGCAGGCCTTATTGGATGCCCTTCGACAGCTCCTCCAGGGCCAATGTGCAATGCAAACCGATGCGGCCGCCGCCGCTTCACCGCTACCGCAGCCACAACATACAGTTGCACCACCTTTTCGTCCTTTTGATGCGACAATGGAAAGCTGGACGGAGTGGTCACGCCAATTTGGATTCCATCTCGCCGCCTACAAAATTCAAGGTAATGAGCGGCAGCCTCACTTATTATCGTGTATCGGCGTCCAGACGTACCGAGTGATAGTGAAATTGTTTCCCCAACACGACGTAGCAACTCTGTCCTACGACGAAATTTTGTCTGCATTAGATACATATTTCAAAGAATCAGTCAATGTAGTTGCCAAACGGTATACGTTCTTTTGTACCAAACGTACGGCCAGTCAAACTAATCAGGAGTGGGTTGCAACTTTGCAAGGCCTTACTAGGGATTGTGCTTTTGAGTGTGAATGTGGACTCCCTTATTCAGATACTATGGTGCGTGATGCAATTGCACAGAATGTTTCTGATGTTCGTATAAGGGAACAGATTTTGAAACTAGTCAATCCCTCCCTTCAACAAGTGATGGACATATTGGATCGGCAAGACACACTTGACTTTGCTCAGGAATCATTTGCAACTTCGCCAGCCGTGTGACACGTTAACCGGCCCGCTGGGCGCGCTGCACGGAACAGTAAACAGCCCTCGCGCCCGTCCGTGCAGCTGCCGCCAAGCTCTCCGTTACGTGTGCCGCGCCAGCATGCAAATGCAGTGCTAAAGTCATGCCCGCGGTGTGCTACTAGACATTCACGTGAGAATTGCCCGCCACGCCAAGCTATTTGCTTTTTCTGTAATAAAAAAGGACATGTTCAAAGTGTTTGCCAGAAAAAGCTTAGATCGGACACTAACAACCATTCCAGGCCCTTTGCTTCGCGCCGGAATCGGAGTCGAGCTAAGAATACTCGGGCTCGTGAACCTTCGCCCATGGACATTAATGTAGTTAATTCCACTCCGCCCAGTGCCACTCTCTCTAACAGTGACTGTGTTCATCCCACAAATAGTGTGCGTCGACGTCGCAGGAAATCACGTCAAGTCGCAAGTGCTTCTGTACCAGTGTCTGTTCACGTTACAGTTTGGTTTAGATTTATTTCAGTTGTTTAACTTGTCTATAGTCAATCAGGTCCAATCAGTGAACCAGACTGTGCCTTCAGACAGTGTTTCTCGTCTATGTGAGGAATTTGCAGACATTTTTGCACCAGGCCTTGGTTGCGCTAAGAGCTATAAAGCACATTTGGAACTGAAATCCAATGCGCAACCGAAATTTTTCCGAGTGCGCAATGTTCCCCATGCATTGCGTGATGAGGTCGCAAGAACATTACACGAATTGGAATCACAAGGTGTAATTGAATGTGTACAGGCTTCTCTCTGGACATCACCCTTAGTAATTTTGCCAAAACCTTCCAGAAAATTGAGACTTTGTGTGGACTTCAAGGCAACAGTGAATCCACAACTAGTGATTGCAACTTTTCCTTTACCCCGCCCTGAAGATCTTTTTGACAAACTGTGCCCGGGTAAATATTTTTCGAAGTAGGACCTAGCAGATGCGTACTTGCAGATACCGGTGGACGAAGAATCCCAGCGAGTTTTGGTGGTTAACATGCATCTTGGTTTGTACCGATTCAAAGACTGCCATTTGGGTGTGCATCCGCCCCTGCATTGTTTCAGCAATATCTGCAAACTGTTTGTGCGTCGGTCCCTACTGCAGCAAACTATCTGGACGATATTGTGATCTCCGGAAAGATGGAAGAAGAACATTTCGCCAATCTCAGAACATTATTTCAGGTCTTGCGACAAAATGGTCTTCGCTTGCGGAAGGACAAATGTGTGTCTTTTGCTCGTGACTTACCATATCTGGGCCACGTACTCAATGCCCAAGGCATACATCCTAGTTCAGAGCACCTCCGTGCCATACAAGACTTGCCTTCGCCGCAGAATTTGAAGCAGCTACAGAGTGTGCTGGGAAAAATTAATTATTATCATAAATATATCCCACATGCCTCTTCCATTTCAGCTCCACTTCATCGCTTACGCCGTAAAGGTGTTCCGTTCGTCTAGACGACGGACTGCGAACGCGCCTTTCGCCAGTTGAAATCGGCGTTGCTTTCCAATACTTGCCTTACGCCATACGATCCCCAGAAACCCCTTTTGTTGATGGTAGATGCATCGGATTTCGGGATCGGTGCTGTGCTTGCGCACAAAGATGGTTCACACGATCGCCCTATTGCCTTTGCGTCCAAATTGCTCTCGTCTGCGCAACGAAATTATTCACAGATTGAGAAAGAAGCTTTGGCTCTCGTATTTGGTGTTACTAAGTTCCATGATTTCTTGTATGGTCGTCACTTTACAATCATCACAGACCACAAACCTTTGACGTCACTTTTTCATCCGAACAAGCCTGTACCTCCACGTACAGCGCAGAAATTCATTCGCTGGTCTAATTTCCTCTCGCAGTACCGCTACGATATCTTGTATCGGCCACTGCTAAGCACGGAAACGCCGATGCGTTGTCCCATTTGCCTGTTGCTGAGGATGGAGCATTCGATTCTTCCGAACTTGCTTGCATGTTCATTGATGCGGAAACCAATGACATGGTCGAATCATTTCCGATTGATTTTCGTCGTGTAGCTACAGCACAGCTGCTGACCCTGTCCTTGCTACTGTTTTGCGTTTTGTTGCTACGCAATGGCCCGTGTCAAAGTCACGGATCGAGGATCCGTTGGTTCGCCGATTTTTTGCTCACAAGGAGAGACTTTTTGTACGACGTGGTGTTTTGCTGTTGCGTTCTGATAATGATCAGTCCAGGGTCGTGGTCCCACGTTCATTACAGTCCTCTGTCTTACGGCTTCTCCACCACGGTCATTGGGGTATAGTGAGAACGAAACAACTTGCTCGTCAGCACTGTACTTGGTTCGGAATCGATGCTGCGATTACGAATATGTGCTCTTCTTGCATGGCGTGTGCCGAACAACAATCCGCACCGCCGCGGAAATTCTTTGCCTGGCCGAAAGCCACTTCCCCTTGGCAACGATTACACATCGATTTTGCTGGTCCATTCTGGAATGCTCGATGGTTGGTTGTGGTAGATTCATTCAGTAATTTTCCTTTTGTTGTCCGGATGTCTTCCACGACGTCTTCTGCCACCATCCAAGCGTTATCGGCTATCTTTTGCATTGAAGGTCTTCCACAGACTATTGTTTCCGACAATGGCCCACAATTCATGTCCGCAGAATTTCAGTCAATCTGCAAGGCCAATGGTATTCAACATCTGACGTCCGTCCCGTTTTCGCCTCAGTCAAACGGTGCCGCTGAACGATTAGTCCGCGCTTTCAAGTCACAGATGTTGAAGTTGAAAGAGTCGCATTCTCGGGAGGACGCGTTGTTGCTCTTTTTGTCTTCGTATCGCTCTCAGCCCCGAGATGGTCGATCGCCGGCTGAGTTGCTCCACGGTCGTCCTCATCGAGCCTTGATGTCTTTGCTACATCCGCCGCATCAGGTTCCTGTGCAGCGGCAGCCACCTGCTTTTGCTCCAGGCGACGTTGTATACTGTCGCACCTATCGAGGTTCACGGCGTTGGCTCGCAGGGCGCATTCTTCGCTGCCTCGGCCGCGCTATGTATCTGGTTTTGGGGGCCTCTGGTGAGGTGCGTCGGCATCTCAATCAGCTGCGCCTCTGTCGTCGCACGGGTTCTGCCACTCCCCGTCTGCTTTCAGCGACGGTGCCGTCCGGTCAGCGCCCTGGGGACCCATCTACTGGCTCGCCTCATCCCCAGGTGTTACCGACGCTGCCTTCCATTTTGCCCCATGGTGACGCGCCGCCGCCGCCGCCTGTTCTCCCGCCGGCGACGCCCGCAGTGGACGCTTCGCTGCAGCCGCCAAGCGCCTCCCTGGGTCACGCGCCGCCGATCGCTTCCCGTGACCAGCTGTCCTCCGACATGGACCTCGTGCCCGCTCCAGACCAGATGTCGTCTTCGCCCGTCGGCTGCCCCGCCCCGATGGAGGTCGAATCTTCGGCCCCTCCTGTTTCTTTACGGGCGCATACACCGCATGTTGGCGTGCACCCTGGACTAGGTTTTCAGGCGTTTCCTAGCTCCCCTCGGACCGAATGGCCGGGTGCGGGTGGCACAGCCTCGCCTGTTGTTAGGCTCCCCACCTCGTCGCATACGTCAACATGGGGTCCTCCCCACGGCGGGCGGAAGCCTTATAGCACAACCGTACGCCGATTTGCGGGGGAGGAATGTGGTGTCACCGCCAGACACCACACTTGCTAGGTGGTAGCCTTTAAACCGACCGCGGTCCATTAGTATACGCCGGACCCGCGTGTCGCCACAGTCAGTGATTGCAGACCGAGCGCCACCACACGGCAGGTCTAGAGAGACTTACTAGCACTCGCCCCAGTTGTACAGCCGACTTAGCCAGAGATGGATCACTGACAACTACGCTCTCATTTGCCGAGACGATAGTTAGCATAGCCTTCAGCTACGTCATTTGCTACGACCTAGAAAGGCGCCGTAGCATTTGATATTGAGATTATAACATGTACCGTCAAGAGCGATGTACACAAATTGTGGATTAAAGTTAAGTATTATATCAACTACGTACTTTATTTGCTACTATTAATTCGCTTAACTGTTCCAGACCTCGCGCCAGTCAGCGTGTAATTAAACGCGTGCATTTCGGCCTCCTCTAGCAACACAGTGTTGGCTCTTCTGCCAACACTACAGAAACATCATATTTTTTGTATTTCTGGCATCTTTTGCACATATCATAGGTTCGGAAATAGCATTGTGTCACTCGATAACCGTTATAGATTTTAAATGTGGAAAATAATGTATTTGAGGATCGGTTGTGCCTTCCAACGTCTTTGGAGAAAAAATTTAGCATTTGCATGTCCATTAGTGATGTTCAACCTCCCTAATGTGAGCTTTGTCACAAATACTTTTGAACATGATGGAAAAAATACAGATCACTCAGAAACTATTGTACGCAGCCAAGATGCCTGCTCTGGGACTTCATTGTGATTACATTATAATGCACACAAAAATTCTGTACTGTGACTGATTGTTAATTTTCATACTACTCTGATAATAACGACTGGAGAGGGATGGGAGATGGGGAGGAGGAGAAGGAAGGGTTTACAAAATAAAGAAAAGCCTAGATAAGCCGTATTTCATGTTTTAGGTCTCCCACCATCTTCACCTTATATTTTTAAATTTCTCCCCATCGCCATATTGCCACCAATTAGGCTTTTTCCGTGACTTGAGAAACCACTAGCGGCGGAAACTTGAACTGTGCCCGAAAGTCGCCATAGATATAACTTTTCCCATGGTCAGCAAAACACACATCTCTGTCTCCAACAGAATATGTGTGGGCTCATTTCGGACGTCATCTATGTCCCTGTACCAGTATGGAGGATCTCAAGGACCAGTTAGAACAGTTGTGGGCTATCTTGCCTCAGGTGCGGATTCAACGGCATAATGACACGCTTTCCAACATAATCAATACATACAGCCTGATACATCTGACTCGACTTTGTAATCGCTGAAATACCATCCCATACCCTCTCAACCTGTGAAGTTTCAGTTCGTTTTCTCCTCAATTCCTCGCTGCTTTGCTTTTACCACAGTAATTTGACTGATGAGTTTTATTATTTCACCATGAAAATAACTGATTATGACCGAAGCAGAGTCGATATAAAATACAGACTGGGAATACCAAGAAAAGATTTCTAAAACAGAGGATTTTACTAACATTTAAATAAACTTAAGTATTAGGCAGTTTCTTCCGAAAGTATGCGACTATGGCGTAGAATAATACAGAAATGAAACGTAAACGATAAGTAGGTCAATCAAGATGAGGGGAAGCTTTTGAATTGTCGTGTTACGGAGGAATGTTGAAATTTAGGTGGGTAGACCGAATAACTTGACTCCCTTAAATATTAGTGCAACTGGAACGGTTTCAAATGACACTGATCTAAAGTAACAATTAAAATAACTGAATTACTGCCGTTTACGTAAAACGGGACGTGGGATAGTCATATAAAGGAGGGAACCATCAATCGAATATCACACGACTTCCATTTTCTTTGAGATGTATAAACGTTAGATGCCCTGCAAGACTATCCTTAGGACGTGCTTTTTTAGTTTTGTTAAACGTGAATTTTGTGTCTTCTTTCTGGTATTTAAAAAAATGCTCGTTTTACACTATTGCTTGTAAGCCTTCTGATAGTAATAGAAAATGGTTTCTGGTGATTTCTATACCTTATAGTGAATGACTTGATTTTAAGGGCATCAATATTGAATTTGTGACTCAACACGTTTTACAGAATAAATCCCTAACTTGACGTACATCCCTCTGTTATTTACATAAGCCGCGAAAAACTAGGTGACACCGGTGCATAACTGAAATATTAGTCTCCGGCCTTAGGTCGGTTATCACAAAGTACTCAGCTCATCATTCTCCTCTGTCTGATTAATTTAGAGCTAGAAAATTTCCTTCACCTGTTTTATGGTGGTGATAGTCCGTCTTACACTAATTATGTAACGAATATCGTAATCTCGTCGTTATCCAGTACAAGCGAATATTTTACGTACAAAATTAATGGCTCAGAATTATCAGCATGCTGAGTGGTGTTTGCATGTGTTGGAAGATGATTCCACTGGAAAACTAAGTAATTCACTGAAGTTTTGTATTGAAGTGCGTACACTACAAATAGGCACTAGGCAGTATGGAGAAATTGTATTTGTTCTGTGTGATTTGAGTTTCTGTTCCATAATTTGTGCTACACATACTGTTTGTCTCTTATCGTATCTAATCATCAGCCAGCATACCTATCAATTATAGTGACGTGTAAACGATGCCTTATTGTAACAGTATCATGCTTCTGCGATAACTATGAACAATTAATGACCTTCATTTACTCTTGGCGATTTTCACGTATGTTTGAGAATGAAGTAAAGATACCATGTCTCATTCCACTATATTCTTGTGATATCTTCTTTCTGTACCTGCAGATGATTTGTGACACATTTCAAAGTCATGGACATTTTTGACTACAAATTACACGGTTTTCGGATAGTGAATTAATAGTGTTTCAGTAAATTTCTTATTTCTCTTTGTCAGAGTCCAGAATTAGCTAGCAACTTACAGGCTCCCTTTGTAAATAAATTCCCAGCCAGTGCCAACATTAAAATATTCAAAAGCAGCACATTTCATTAAATGAAAAATAGAGTAAAACTCTAGAAATGTCTTTACAAAAACCAAGAATAAACTTATATGTAATATCATTGGAACGCTTGTGGAAAACTTTATTAAGTAAAGTGGCAGGAGGGTTATTAATATACAAATTACTGACTTTAGTTCGAATGGTTCGAATGGCTCTGAGCACTATGGGACTTAACAACTGACTTTAGTAACACTGATTTACACGACTCTCCCGAAACTGTCATGGAGAAAATCTGACGTGCATTCTTTTCAATAATACTGGACGCTCCAATGTAGCAACTAACATCATTAAACTTTTTGCTGGCTATGCCCTAGTTCTGATACGTACTACCCAAACAGAGCTCACTGCTGACCCGATATGATCCCGTTAGACTGTTCAAAGGATACAATGTCTTTCATTACTGGTTGCAAATAACATCATGAAGGCAAAACATTAACACAATGAAATGATTAGAAACATTGGTGAAATTCGTGAAATCACCCTTTATTTCGTCAGTTATCAATTTTACAGCTACAAAGTTGAAACGTAAATTAAGCCGAAGTTGAGCAACGGAAAAGTTCTTCGCTTCTCCTTCGGTGTTTGACCCTAGGCGTTGCCTTTTCGACTTCCATAGGCAGCTTCCGCTGCTGTCATCCTGTCCTCGATGTCTGCCTTCCGTTGCTTTTCCCATCTTATAGAGTTGGCCTTCCTCTTCTTGTTGTTCTTAAGGGCTGCTCTCAGTTTAAAATCTTAGATGGCCAACTATGGCTAGGCATTCTTTGTATATGCCCGTACGGCTGAAGCGCTCCATTCTCAGTTTTCTTATGGAGCGCGTTACCTCCATTCCATTCTGTACATCCTTACTTCGTGTTCTGGCTTGCCCAGTTACCCACAGACGTCTTTTCATATAGTCCATTTCCAGCATTCTATTTCACTCCCTAATTTTCCTTATTTGAGGCGACATATCAACTCCATATGAGCTATGTTCTCCAACAGACTGTGAAATTTTCTTTTTGTAATTCCTGCCGAATATTAACAGTCTAGATTATCCCACTGAAAGATTTAGTAGCTCTTTTCCCAACTTGTGTTCTGGAACTGTTTTCTTGTCACATACACCAGATTTATACTTTATTGTTGCCAAATATTTTAGCTGCTGCCGGATTTTGTTTTCTCTACCTCAGGAAAAAGTTTTACTCTTTGTTGAGGCGGTATCCCTGGCGACCATGCGGCCGCACGATCACTTTGCCGCGAAGCCGTTCCGGCCAGCAACGGCAGCAACCGCGTCTGCTGCGATGTGCAGTTGGAGCCTCCTCTCCAATGGAAGAGCCTTCGTCTGGGGCGGAGTCCACCACAGCAACCGTCGAGGTGACAGTCGCATCACTCACCTGCACAGTAAACGAACTCCCACACTGAAATGCTTACAGCCTCACTGTCGGATTTAAAGAAGGAACTGTGCATATTGTTGAACGTAAAAAAGTTGAGGACGAGCGCGTTGCATCCACAGGTGATCGGAAGGACAGAACGGGTACACAGAACAATCGGGAAGCTGCTGAGTTCTTATGCAGATTCTCATCGCCATCAGTGGGACGAGTATTTGAAGCATATTGTATGCGCATACAATGCAAAAGTCCATACAAATACCGGTTTGTCTCCATATGAGGTAGTGTACGCGCGGAAAATGCCGTCACCGTTTGATTTAGTGAAGCTACTGAAAGGAAGGACTGGTGAATCTGTACGTCAATTCGCGAGAACAATTCGGGATGATTCGAAACGAGTACAAAAGGCGAATACAAAGGCTTTGGAAAGGCAGGAAGACGCAGTAAAGAGGAAAGGAAGTTTACCGCAGTATAGGGTGGGGCAATGGGTAATGCTGTCCAGTCCCTATCCGAAAAAAGAGAAAACGAAGTTTCTCACGAGTTATCAAGGCCCGTAGCAAGTTACTGAAACTACAGTACATCTCCCGTTAATGTTAAGCTTCAGGTGCCAACTAGAACGACGATAGTACACGTTGGGCGATTACAGCCATTTAAGGGTTGCCCGGATGTGATTCCAGGCGTGTCACAGGAAGGAAAGAGGAAGAAAGAGAGAGTGAAGAGAGGTGCTAAGCGCAGAGAAAACCAGGGAGATAGAGTACAGCATGAAGTACCGTATGCTTTGCGATCTAGAAAGTGGTAGAGTATTTATAGTTTTTTTTGTTTGTTTTCGTGTCACGTATCATTAGGTTTGTGTAGATTAATTAGGCGTTGTATTTTATATCTCTTTTCGAGTATTGTGAGCCTGCTAGGGGGAGCAGTCTTTTTGAAGAGGGAGGATGATAGTGATCCCTGTCCTCAGGTCGCTGAAAAGGGGAGTGTAGCGTCTGATGTATGTGGAGTGTTGTTGTAGGAGAGATCAAACGCAGTTCTGGAGAAACAAATGCGTCAGAGTAAATTTCCTGTTTAAATGTTTTGTTATCGAGAGTGCTGGGTCAGGAAAGTAGTGTTTATTGCACCAGTTGATATAATGTTAAGTTAGGGATGAAAGTAGTCACACGATCAGTGCTGAGTTTGGATCCAAAATAGTGAATGTTGGACGAAAATCTGTGAAGCTACAAATATGGGACACATGCACGGTCCAGTTATTTTTAGACAGGGGGAAAGGAATAGACTGTCCAGGGGTCATCGTGGAACCAAAATTGAGCTTGCAACGAGTCGGGATGCATTGGATCTTCACCTACGAGAATTTGGTAGTAGTAGCAAGTTGTTTTGAGCAAGGAGTGTTTACAGAAGCGAAACGTGTAGAGCTAGAAGGAAGCGGAATTTTAATCAATGGAACTAAGTGTAACATAATAGGACCAATCTTCCATATGCCAGCGTCAATTTCAGGAGTCACACAATTGAATGTTACGCAGCCGCACCTCTACTGGCCACAAACCGCTTCATAATTTTTGCCAAGGCAGAATCTGACCTTGTTAAATCGAACTCTGGAGCCAGGTCTGTTGAGATCCATAAACCAGTTCGTTATAGAGCAAGAGGGGCGCATATCAGCCGAACAGCTTGTTCAACATGTCGCGCTATATAGGGAAAGGCAACGGCAAATAACGATCATTTTGAACACATCTGTGCCAAGTGTCACCGTAGCCTTAACTTTGTTATGTGTTGTTTTCTTTCTGATCAGGTGGAGAACCAATTCCCAGAGGGATCCGCAGCTAGTCCAAGTCCCAGTGGATTGGATACCGAGGGCGTGAGACGAGCAGGTAAGGGGTTGATCAAGCAGTGGTCGTCCAGTAAGGAATTTTTACTTTTTGTTTTATGTCATGGTTTCAAAAGGGTACTAGATCTCATTTAAGGTTTCACTAGTAAGTAAGCATGTCATAAGTGCCAATCTAAACAAGTTTAAGAGTTAGTTAAAGGACGACCCGGTGACTGCCTCTTTACGAAGAGGGGAATAATGTAACGGCACCACAGTTTAAGGTAGGGAAGTTAGATTTGGTGCAATAATTCGGAGCGCACAAGTTACAGCTAGATGCGGGCTGGATTGCAGTAAGTTACACTGACCAGCAGTTGAGAAGTGGAATGGAGGCCACAGGGGCCATCGAACCCCTGAAAAGCGTAAACGCAGCGGTCCGCATGTCGCAAACCATAAGCAGAAGGTGCCCACTGCCGCAACCGGGCTGTGGGGCGTACGTGACTTGGAGCGATACGATAGCGAAACTGAGGCCCACAGCCAAGTGTAAATAGTTGCCGTTTTCTAACGAGATTCATTCAAGTGTGGCAGCTCTCCTGGACGGCGGGGCGTGTCACAATACCAGTGACACACGGCAACAGATGGGGTTACAGCATCCCAGTCCACGGCGGGTCGTTGGTTCGACCCTCTGAGGCCGACGCGGGGTCTGCAGCCAGCCAGGGCGGGCCACTCTTCGGGTCGCTGCCGCGGGCAGTCATCTCGTGTCCCTACACACGCTGGAGACTTACAAGGGGAGGGCCGCAGATTCGGACGCCGGAACAGGAGGATTCATTGCCGCCGCATTCCCAGCTATGCCAGCCGAGGAAGAAGCAGCTCCCGGCGGAGCAGTGCGGAGTCAATAGGAACGCTGGCCACTGAGTAGGCTGCTAGCGCAGTCATCCTGACGTAATTGGAACTCTGCAGCTGACGTACAAGGCCGGCTCGACACAGTATGTTGCACAGGCCACTGGGGTGCTACCTCAGCAATGCCTGGCCTGTGACGCGGACCGAGGTCAACGAAGCCCTTTAGTGGAAAAAAATAAATCATTTGAAAAGCTCACATGAGTTTTAATACGGCATCTCCTGGCACCCATCCACTACAATACTATAGGACGTGCTGCATGGAATGAAGAGTGTAGTGAGTATAGAATATGGATTGACAATAAACCATGAAAGACAAAATTAGTGAGAAGCAGCAGAAATGAGAATAGCGAGAAACTTAACATCAGAATTGGTGATAAAGAAGTACACGAAACTAAGGAATTCTACTGCCTCCGATGAAGGCAGGAAGACATAACAAGCAGATCAGAAAAAGGAAAAAGAGCATTACTGGACAAGACAGGTCTCCTGGTATCAAACATAGGCCTAAACTTGAGGAAGAAATATCTTAAAATGTACGCTTGTAGCCCAGCATCGTATGGTAGTGAATCATGGACAGTGGGAAAACAGGAAACAGAGAAGAATCGAAACATTTGAAATGTAACAATACAGAAGAATGTTGAAAATCAGTGGGACTGATAAAGTAAGGAATGAGAAGGCTCTGCACGGAATCACCAAAGAGAGGAGCAAATGAAAAACACTAACAAGAAGGAGGGAGGTGTGTTAACACGGAATAACTTGTGTGGTACTAGAGCGATCTCTAGCGGCAAAATCTGTAGGGAAGACAGAGATTGGAATAAATCCAACAAATAATTAAGGACGCTGGGTGCGAGTGTTATTCTGAGATGAAGACGGTTAACGTTGGAGGGTAATTTGTGACGGTCCACGTCAAACGAGTCAGTAGTGTGATGACTCAGAAAAAACTTGACAGGTGCACTTAGTACTCACGGTCTGAGGGTTCGGTTGAAACACAATTAATTATACAGACAGTTCGTCTGTCCCTGAAGTTAAGAATGTTGACGATTTTTTTTTGTTATCGACACTGATACTGGCAAGACATCAGTCCCGGGAATGTTTTAATTTTATATTTAAAGTCGGATAACAAATAACGAAAGAAAAATTTTTCGTCTGATGTCATTTAAAAATCGACAATTTTCTAAATTTTTCCTCTATGTGCATTATGAAACAGTGCTTCTTGTCAAATTTCATAATTATAGGTCAACGAGAAGTAGCCAATACGTTTTAATGGGTGGGTTTGCAAGTATCGAAATTTGTAAATAATTGCCCAGATTTTTGATTTCATTGACTTCAAAGCTTAACACTTTCACACCGTCAAGGGATTGTATATGATCCACATTTCAATTTAACACGTCTTCTTGTCCCTGACAAAAAGGTATTTTAACAGACGGATGGGCAGAGAGACAGTCGGATAACAAATGAAAAGAAAAAAAATTTCGTGGGATAGAATTAAAAATTAACAATCTCGGTTATTTCTTTACTTTTAATATGAACCCTTTCTTCTTGCTAAATGTCAGAGGGAAGGGCCCTAAAGGTTGTGATAAGTGAGTTTTCGAGTATCAAAATATATTATATAAATGGCCGTGGTATCTCAATCGGTGAAAACGGAACCCTCAAAAAATTAAAATTTTATGGCTGCATTTCATACCGGTCAAAAAGTGTTTATTATAAAGGTTTTTGTTATTAATTATTGTCCAATATATCCTGTATCTAGCCGGCTGGGGTGGCCGAGTGGTTCTAGGCGCTACAGTCTGGAACCGTGCGACCGTTACGGTCGCAGGTTCGAACCCTGCCTCGGGCATGGATGTGTGTGATGTCCTTAGGTTAGATAGGTTTAAGTAGTTCTAAGTCTAGGGAACTGATAACCTTAGAAGTTAAGTCCCATGTGCTCAGAGCCATTTGAACCACTCTCCCGTATCTAAAATACAGGGTGTTCCATTTATCTGATGACCGCCTGCCCAGGGTATTGCAGGCCGGGCACGGAAGCCGCGCCTGCCGGTCGAATGGGTACTGCGGGTCCGCACTATGCCCCCCCCCCTTCCCCCCTTTATTTGTGGGTTTCAGCATAAAGGCCGTACAGACAAAAGCGCCTTGTCGACCAGTGTTATTGGAGCAGTGAAACGTATCATGAGTGTAACAGTGATGTTCACGAACGCAACAGTGGCAAAAGCGAATTATTCAGTTCCACAACGACTGTTTATTTACGATTCGTTTGTGCGTACAGAGTCCGCTCGTACTGTTCGGAGATTGTTTGAACAAAAGTTTTTAGGTGTTCGAGTTCCGATGCGTGATGCAGTTCACATATTAGTGAATAATTTTCGTGAAACGGGAAGTGTTCAAAACAATAAGCGTAAACGATGGCGTACAATGCTCACAGAAACTCGTCTTGATGACACTGCATACCTCCAGGAAAATTCCCCTAAAAATCTCTGAGATGTCTTTCGGAGCAAACACAAATATCGTGCACCTCTGTACAGAGAGGTGCTAAGCTGCTCGGGCAAAGGCTCTATAAAGCGTCAGTAGCACAAAAACTTCGACCTGGTGAATCTGCACACATGTTCAAGTTTTGGTAATGGGTTTTCAGACGAGTGTATGACGGTGAAGTGGATCGTTACCTCATTCTGTTTTCAGACGAGGCTCGGTTCCATTTACACGGGGATGTTAATTCCCAAAACTGTCGGCATTGGAACCCAGGTAGACCTGTTGTGCTTCATGAGGAACCCCTTCAGGATCAGAAAATAGGGGTGTGGTGCGTAGTTAGTGGTAACAATAATAGGCCACATTTTTATTTGACACAGTTACAAGTGAAAGCTGTGTGCAGAACATTTTGCCACCGTTTTTCAATGAACTGAGTGAAAGTGATGGTTCAAATGGCTCTGAGCACTATGGGACTTAACACCTATGGTCATCAGTCCCCTAGAACTTAGAACTACTTAAACCTAACTAACCTAAGGGCAGCACACAACACCCAGCCATCACGAGGCAGAGAAAATCCCTTACCCCGCCGGGAATCGAACCCGGGAACCCGTGCGTGGGAAGTGAGAACGCTACCGCACGACCACGAGATGCGGGCGAGTGAAAGTGAACGAAGCTTCGTATTTTCGCAATAGGATTCAGCAAGGGCCCATACGGTCAATGTTTCTTTGCTCGCAATTCACGAAGTGTTCGATGAAAGAGTGATTAGTAACAATATCTGGCCCGCTAGAAGTCCTGATTTATCTCCGTGCGATTTTCATTTGCAGGGTGCCCCGAAGGTCAAAGTGTACACAATAAATCCTCACACGTTAGAGGAACTCAAGGATATATCCGTGAATCACTTAATTCAATATCTCAGAGAGAATCATTCTTTTTGGTCATCAGTCTACTGACTGGTTTGTTGCGGCCCGCCACGAATTCCTTTCCTGTGCTAACCTCTTCATCTCAGAGTAGCACTTGCAACCTACGTCCTCAATTATTTGCTTGACGTATTCCAATCTCTGTCTTCCTCTACAGTTTTTGCCCTCTACAGCTCCCTCTAGTACCATGGAAGTCATTCCCTCAGGTCTAAGCAGATGTCCTATCATCCTGTCCCTTCTCTTTATCAGTGTTTTCCACATATTCCTTTCCTCTCCGATACTGCATAGAACCTCCTCATTCCTTACCTTATCAGTCCACCTAATTTTCAACATTCGTCTGTAGCACCACATCTCAAATGCTTCGATTCTCTTCTGTTCCGGTTTTCCCACAGTCCATGTTTCACTACCATACAATGCTGTACTCCAGACGTACATCCTCAGACATTTCTTCCTCAAATTAAGGCCGGTATTTGATATTAGTAGACTTCTCTTGGCCAGAAATGCATTTTGCCACAGCGAGTCTGCTTTTGATGTCCTTGCTCCGTCCGTCATTGGTTATTTTACTGCCTAGGTAGCAGAATTCCTTAACTTCATTGACTTCGTGACCATCAATCCTGATGTTCAGTTTCCCGCTGTTCTCATTTCTACTACTTCTCATTACCTTCGTCTTTCTCCGATTTACTCTCAAACCATACTGTGTACTCATTAGACTGTTCATTCCGTTCAGCAGAACATTTAATTCTTCTTCACTTTCACTCAGGATAGCAATGTCATCAGCGAATCGTATCATTGATATCCTTTCACCTTGTATTTTAATTCCACTCCTGAACCTTTCTTTTATTTCCATCATTGCTTCCTCGATGTACAGATTGAAGAGTAGGGGCGAAAGGCTACAGACTTGTCTTACACCCTTCTTAATATGAGCACTTAGTTCTTGATCGTTCACTCTTATTATTTCCTCTTGGTTGTTGTACATATTGTATATGACCCGTCTCTCCCTATAGCTTACCCCTACTTTTTTCATAATCTCGAACAGCTTGCACCATTTTATATTGTCGAACGCTTTTTCCAGGTCGACAAATCCTATGAAAGTGTCTTGATTTTTCTTTAGCCTTGCTTCCATTATTAGCCGTATCGTCAGAATTGCCTCTCTCGTCCCTTTACTTTTCCTAAAGCCAAACTGATCGTCACCTGGCGCATTATCAATTTTCATTTCCATTCTTCTGTATATTATTCTTGTAAGCAGCTTCGATGCATGAGCTGTTAAGCTGATTATGCGATAATTCTCGCACTTGTCAGCTCTTGACGTCTTCGGAATTGTGTGGATGATGCTTTTCCGAAAGTCAGATGGTATATCGCCAGACTCATATATTCTACACACCAACGTGAATAGTCGTTTTGTTGCCACTTCCCCCAATAATTTTAGAAATTCTGATGGAATGTTATGTATCCCTCCTGCCTTATTTGACTATAAGTCCTCCAAAGCTCTTTTAAATCCTGATTCTAATACTGCATCCCCTATCTCTTCTAAATCGACTCCTGTTTCTTCTTCTGTCATATCAGACAAATCTTCACCCTCATAGAGGTTATCAATGTATTCTTTCCACCTATCTGCTCTCTCCTCTGCATTTAACAGTGGAATTCCCGTTGCACTCTTAATGCTACCACCGTTGCTTTTAATGTCACCAAATGTTGTTTTGACTTTCCTGTATGCTGAGTCTGTCCTTCCGACAATCATATCTTTTTCGATGTCTTCACATTTTTCCTGCAGCCATTTCGTCTTAGCTTCCCTGCACTTCCTATTTATTTCATTCCTCAACGACTTGTATTTCTGTATTCCTGATTTTCCCGGAACATGTTTGTACTTCCTCCTTTCATCAATCAACTGAAGTATTTCTTCTGTTACCCATGGTTTCTTCGCAGCTACCTTCTTTGTACCTATGTTTTCCTTCCCAACTTCTGTGATGGCCCTTTTTAGAGATATCCATTCCTCTTCAACTGTACTGCCTACTGCGCTATCCCTTATTGCTGTATCTATAGCGTTAGAGAACTTCAAACATATCTCGTCATTCCTTAGTACTTCCGTATCCCACTTCTTTGCGTATTGATTCTTCCTGACTAATGTCTTGAACTTAACCCTACTCTTCATCACTACTATATTGTGGTCTGTGTCTATATCTCCTCCTGGGTACGCCTTACAATCCAGTATCTGATTTCGGAATCTCTGTCTGACCATGATGTAATCTGATTGAAATCTTCCCGTATCTCCCGGCCTTTTCCAAGTATACCTCCTCCTCTTGTGATTCTTGAACAGGGTATTCGCTATTACTAGCTGAAACTTGTTACAGAACTCAATTAGTCTTTCTCCTCTTTCATTTCTTGTCCCAAGCCTATATTCTCCTGTAACCTTTTCTTTTACTCCTTCCCCTACAACTGCATTCCAGTCGCCCATGACTATTGGATTTTCGTCCCCCTTTACATACTGCATTACCCTTTCAACATCCTCATACACTTTCTCTATCTGTTCATCTTCAGCTTGCGACGTTGGCATGTATACCTGAACTATCGTTGTCGGTGTTGGTCTGCTGTCGATTCTGATTAGAACAACCCGGTCACTGAACTGTTCACAGTAACACACCCTCTGCCCTAGCTTCCTATTCATAACGAATCCTACACCTATTATACCATTTTCTGCTCCTGTTGATGTTACCCGATACTCATCTGACCAGAAATCTTTGTCTTCCTTCCACTTCACTTCACTGACCCCTACTATATCTAGATTGAGCCTTTGCATTTCCCTTTTCAGATTTTCTAGTTTTCCTACCACGTTCAAGCTTATGACATTCCACGCCCCGGCTCGTAGAACGTTATCCTTTCGTTGATCCCCTCCCGGAGATCCGAATGGGGGAATCTTTTGGCAATGGAGAGATCATCATGACACTTCTTCAATTACAGGCCACATGTCCTGTGGATACACGTTGCGTGTCTTTAATGCAGTGGTTTCCATTGCCTTCTGCATCCTCATGTCGTTGATCATTGCTGATTCTTCCGCCTTTAGAGGCAATTTCCCACCCCTAGGACAAGAGAGTGCCCTGAACCTCTATCCGCTCCTCCGCCCTCTTTGACAAGGCCGTTGGCACAATGAGGCTGACTTCTTATGCCGGAAGTCTTCGGCCGCCAATGCAGATTATTTATCAAAATTTAGGCAGTGGCGGGGATCGAACCCGGGACAGCAGACGTTTTGATTATGAATCAAAGACGCTACCCCCTTTTTTTTTTTAATCTCATTTTGTTCGCTTTTGATCGTTGCATCTGCTCAGGGCGGACGTCATAAAACATCCATTGAAGTTCGTTGTTAATCGTTAACTCAGTTTTTTTATTACAGAGAGCACGTAACCCTCTGACCGAACACACTGAGCTACCGTGCCGGCAAACCCCTAGACCACGGGTTCCCCGAGAAAATTATATCGTGCGATTAATAATTTCTTGAGTAGATGTGAGAAATACGTGGAAAATAATGGCAGGTAGTTCTAGCGTCTCTTTGCGTCACATGGATGACTACAAAATTTATTTGCTTATATTGTAATGGAAAAACTGGTAGAAGCCGACCTCGGGGAAGATCAGCTTGGATTCCATAGAAATATGGGAACACATGAGGCAATACTGACTCTACGACTTATCTTAGAAGCTAGATTAAGAAAAGTCAAACATACGTTTCTAGCATTTGTAGACTTAGAGAGAGCTTTTGACAATGTTGACTGGAATACTCTCTTTCAAATTCTAAAGGTGGCAGGGGTAAAATACAAGGAGTGAAAGGCTATTTACAATTTTTACAGACACCAGATGGCAGTTAAAAGAGTCGAGGGACATCAAAGGGAAGCAGTGGTTGGGAAGGTAGTGAGACAGGGTTGTAGCCTCTCCCCGATGTTATTCAATCTGTATATTGAGCAAGCAGTAAAGGAAACAAAAGAAAAATTCGGAGTAGGTATTAATATCCATGGAGAAGAAATAAAAACTGTGAAGTTCGCCGATGACATTGTAATTCTGTCAGAGACAGCAAAGGACTTGGAAGACTAGTTGAATGGAATGGACAGTGTCTTGAAAGGAGGGTATAAGATGAACATCAACAAAAGCAAAACGAGGATAATGGAATGTAGTCGAATTAAGTCGGGTGATGCTGAGGCAAATAGATCAGGAAATGAGACACTTAAAGTAGTAAAGAAGTTTTCCTATTTGGGGAGCAAAATAACTGATGACGGTCGAAGTATGGAGTATATATAATGTAGACTGGCAATGGCAAGGAAAGCGTTTCTGAAGAAGAGAAATTTTAGCGTGGAGTATACATTTAAGTGTCAGGAAGTCGTTTCTGAAAGTATTTGTATGGAGTGTAGCCATGTATGGAAGTGAAACATGGATGATAAATAGTTTGGACAAGAAGAGAATAGAAGCATTCGAAATGTGGTGCTTCAGAAGAATGCTGATGGTTAGATGGGTAGATCACATAACTAATGAGGAGGAATAAGATTGAGGAGAAGAGGAGTTTGTGGCACAACTTGACTAGAAGAAGGGATTGGTTGGTAGGACATGTTCTGAGGCATCAAGTGATCACCAATTTAGTATTGGAGGGAAGCATAGATGGTAAAAATCGTAGAGGGAGACCAAGAGATAAATACACTAAGCAGATTCAGAGGCATGTAGGCTGCAGTAGGTACTGGGAGATGAAGGAGCTTGCACAGGATAGAGTAGCATGGTGAGCTGCATCAAACCAGTCTCAGGACTGAAGACCACAACAACAACAACATTGTAAATGTAATGTCGTACAGCAGCAGTAGACGGGCGACACGGCATCTGATCGCCCAACAAAGGAGCGCTCGCTACGCGGCATTTACTGCGCCGCAAAGGTGGTCATCAGCTAAATGGAACACCCTGCAATTTGGTACATATTGAAAATACAGAATAGATGATCCAAAATATCGAAGTACAGAGGGTAATTGGGAGGAATAGAATGTAATGAACAGGATGAGATAGAGGTCTACATAAGACCAGGAGTTAGGTTGATGAATTAAAAGAAATAGACGCGAGGGGTGGACTGTAGTATTTTGCCGCGCAACTCGGAGGTAGCCTATCACATTGCAATAATTAGAGGACACGGATTATTCGGATCTTCGATACTGTGGCCAGACGCATAACAGCTACGCGGAGCCCTTTGTCGCCAAACCAGCACAACGCCAGCGGCGCCCTCATTACGAGCTGTAATGGCAGCAGCGTGAGCGCCGCACAGTGTTGTTGCCGTTCGGCCCAGTAGCTGCCCGCTGGCGTCCAGGCCGTTCCCGCCCTCTGCAACCGCACTGCGCAGCGCTGCGGGGCTGCCCCGTCACGAAACATTAGCGCCCGCGGGAACAGCGCCCGTTACGCCACCAGCCTGTGCTTTATATCCGCGGCGCGTCGCGAACTCATTCACAGCGAGCGGGTGTCCATGAAAGCCACGTACGTACTCCGCTGGTTGACGATGTGCAAAACCAGCTGAAACTCGACCGGCACAGCTCTCTGCAGCTGAAAGCATTGACAACATTTCCCGCGAACTGTCTGGCTCCAATGCGGCGCGCGCGATAACTGACACGTGTGTGAGATTTAGGTATCTCGATACGGCAGTTCAAATAAATGCCACTGCCGTTCACTCTGTCCGTGTGGTACACACGTTTAGTAGCTATATTTATTGTGGGTGGACCTCAAGTCTCAGTAACTAAGCTGACGGAAAGTGTTACACCATGAATCACAAGTCCAATATCTATCAAAGTTGGTGATGTTTATCAGCTAATAGCTATTAAATGATCAAACTGATACGTGGCACTTAGGAAAAGCACGAAAAGGTGTGGACGGGGCCTAATTGGTTGTACAATAAACACATAAACTTTATTTAAGGACATAATTTTTTTTAAACAATCTTTAAAAAAAAAAGACTGTAACACAAGCTACACTGACCGCTGAAGGCCTTATTAAGAAGAATTCAAATTATTTGTCGGCCGAAGGCCACAACCAAGAGGAATAATTTAAACAAAGTATTATTTTTAAACAATTAACACAATCAGACTGAGATCGACCTGAGGAAAGTTCCTACAGCCGTGTGAGCGGTAAGACAGGCAGACAAGAGTTATGCTTACCTAACAGGATGGCTACTCAAACTATGGTCAGTTTAAAGGCCGATCAATCCTCTTACCAAATCCACACAACGTGTGATAACCAGTACAACGATGGAATAATTCAAGCGAGGGCGAAGTGACAGACAGCACTGCGTCTTCAGAATCCGGTGTTTAAAACATCGAAAGGCAGAAGGAACCACTACAACCAAAGTAGACAAAAGAAACCACAATCCACACCGCAATCAAGGAGGCTGTCGCACTACACGTCATGCCGGACAGCATCGGCAAGATGAGGTAAATTACACTGCCGCAAAAAATAGGCTAACCTTCAGGGCAGGTAACTGGGGGATAGCGACCACTAGGCAGTTGTTGTTGTTGTTTGGGGGAGGAGACCAGACAGCGGGGTCATAGGTCTCGTCGGATTAGGGAAGGATGGGGAAGAAGTCGGCCGTGCACTTTGAAAGGAACCATCCAGGCATTTACCTGGAGCGATTTAGGGAAATCACGGAAAACCTAAATGAGTATGGCCGGAGACGGGATTGAACCGACGTCCTCCCGAATGCGAGTCCAGTGTGCTAACCACTGCGCCACCTCGCTCGGTCGAGGCAGTAAAATACCGCTGGTTGCACTTCACCAAATAATAACACGAAGTTCAAAACCTAATAACAGGCAGTAGGAGCTGGCTAATAGATTCCGCCAGCTCGACACGCTCCACTTGCTGCTGTTCGTCTCACGGCGACCCTCGAGCAGCAACGCACGAACAACCGACTTGATGCCAAAATAGTGGAAGTTTCACTACTGGATTAATGTTCACTCAACGTCCTGGGTCCGGTGGACAACAAAGTTGTGGCCCTCGCAACTACAGCCCCTCGATCCGGCAATGTCTGCATGCCGCCAGAGGTCCCGGCAAGTCCTCGCGCTGCCGGATCTTTCTGCTACTGCGTCCCAACCAAACTACCAACACACCCGACCCGGAAAACACTTCACGCCCTTCCAGAGATAGTACGGGTACTAGATATCGATAAACGCTGCTGCTGCCATTTGAGGACAGACAACGCTAGCAATGTAGTGGCGTCAGTAAACAGAAGAAGAAAACGAGACGCCACTATCCCTATTACACGATGCCAACCTAGCAACGGCACCAACGAGAGCCGCACATGCCTCACAAACTTCCATTCCCTTCATAACTGAGAGCCTTCATTTACGTCAGCATGCCATTAACCCCCGCGAACACTGTTGCTTCGTCGTGTCACCGAAGCATCAGTTTCCTGACGTCGTCCCGAGGAACTTGTACCACGCCTGAAACCAGTTCTGTGTCATAGCGTGGAGACTGCTGGTCGGGCTGGCAGGAATTTACACTTCCTCCCTTTACGAAATACCGGAATGATCCCTCAGTTGGTTGCATTAGTTGGGCATGTTGAGGGACAGATCGCTCCAAAAACTTAATTGTTAAATGTAACTTAGGCAATGGAAATAATTAACGCAGGTACCGGAATTCCTGTAATTTACACTTAAATAGTACTGTGAAAGCAGTTTACTAATTACGAAATGAAAAACTTGGCACAAATAAATAGCAATATTTATAGAAAGTTCTTAGGGTGCACAGACTGATCAATAACGTTTCGAGATTTTTTTGTGGAACACACCGAAACATGAAAATGATTAATAATAAGAAGTGGTACAGTTGGCTAAGATGATACGAGTATAACATGGAAATCGGTTTGGACCGAATCAGCTTCCTAACGTACTAATGCCTAATGTGTTCCACATGAGAACCTCGCCTGACTACTAAGTTTGCCATCCAAGTGCCTGTGCTATCCGAAAGGTGTCAGCTACTAGACTGTTGTCTGCTATGAATGTGAATAGAGTGCACGTCTCTTGTGATTGCTCAGCTCAGAGTCTTCTTCGAAACGAACTGCCCACCAATAATCAAAGTGTTTGCTTTTAGCTAGTCAATAGTGTGCTAATTTGTCCCACTAGGGACATCATAAAAACCACGTTCTTATCGTCTATCCTGTTACTAACAGTGTTGAGAGAATTACAAGGATGCCGGCGTACATAAGAGGCTAGTTTCTGTAACTGCCAATCCACAGTGTCCTCTTAAAATTGTTTTGAAAATTGTTGGTGATCAATGACATCCATGTCGTAGCTATCACGATCATCTTACCTGCCTTCCGCCAACCTGCTGTCCAAGGCCCAAAGCACTCTGTAGGAAGCGCATTGTCAGAAGGGAAACATTGTAAAAAGCCAATTACTGCGAGAGACGAGCTTTGTTTTTAGCTTATATGCTAAGTCCACACGCTGTTTCCTGATTTCCAAATTTCTCGGAAGAAGACTGCAGCATTCACAAAGATGGCACTAGAAGGATAGTGCAGTTAAGGAGTACCTCTATTGCGTCGTCAGGAGCGCTTCTCAGTCAGCTTCCCGCTTTTAACTTGCCTCAAGCGTCCCCTGAGAGCAACACGGCAGGGTGAGCCGATCACTGCCCCTCGCTTTCAGTTGACACTACATTCATGCACCGATTCCCAATTATCAGAAAGGAAAGAGGATAATGAAGATGGCTTGACCTATAGAATCACTGTCGTTATCATTCTCATCAGAATTAAAAATAATGCGTCAATTGTATTAATGAAGAAGGCTTGACCTATACAGTCACTGTCGTCATCATTGTCACGTCCTTGTTGTTGTTGTTGTTGTTGTGGTCTTCAGTCCTGAGACTGGTTTGATGCAGCTCTCCGTGCTACTCTATCCTGTGCAAGCTTCTTCATCTCCCAGTACCTACTGCAACCTACATCCTTCTGAATCTGTTTAGTGTATTCATCTCTTGGTCTCCCTCTACGATTTTTACCCTCCACGCTGCCCTCCAATACTAAATTGGCGATCCCTTGATGCAACAGAACATGTCTTCCCAACCGATCCCTTCTTCTTGTCAAGTTGTGCCACAAACTCCTTGATGCAACAGGACATGTCTTCCCAAACGATCCCTTCATCTTGTCAAGTTGTGCCACAAACTCCTCCCACAATTCTGTTCAATACCTCCTCATTAGTTAAGTAATCTACCCACCTAATCTTGGGCATTCTTCTGTAGCACTACATTTCGAAAGCTCCTATTTTATCCTTGTCCAAACTATTTATCGTCCATGTTTCACTTCAATACATGGCTACACTCCATACAAATACTTTCAGAAACGACTTCCTGACACTTAAATTTATACTCGATGTTAACAAATTTCTATTCTTCAGAAACGCTTTCCTTGCCATTGCCAGTCTACATTTTATACCCTCTCTACTTCGACCATCATGAGTTATTTTTCTGCCCAAATAGCAAAACTCCTTTACTACTTTAAGTGTCTCATTTCCTAATTTATTGCCCTCAGCATCACCCGATTTAATTCGACTACATTCCAGTATCCTCGTTTTGGTTTACCCTCCTTTCAAGACACTGTCCATTCCGTTCAACTGCTCTTCCAAGTCCATTGCTGTCTCTGACAGAATTACGATGTCACATTGTCATTTGAATCAAAAATAATGAGTTAACTGGTGTCAGGTGTGATTTGCATATCAGAAAAATGAAACATGTCAGGCTCGGAATGGCTAGACGATCTTCACAAATCGGTGTGTTTGGTATTACAATAGGCTGCCGATGTGGCTGCACTATCGTTCGGAACATGGCATTCACATATCGTACAGCCGTTGCGGCGCCTTCCATGACCACCAGCGACGTACGTCGGCCTCACACAATGCCACCCCAAAACAGCAGGGAACGCCCACCTTGCTGCACTCGCTGGACAGTGTGCCTAAGGCATTCAGCCTGACCGGGTTGTTCCAAACATGTCTCCGACAATTGTCTGGTTGAAGATATATGCGACACTCATCGATGAAGAGAACGTGATTCCATTCCTGAGCGGTCCATTCTACAAGCTGTTGGGCCCATGTGTACCGCTCTGCATGGTGTCGTGGTTGCAAAGATGGACCTCGCCTGGACGTCGGGAGTGAAGTTACGCATCATGCAGCCTACTGCGCACAGTTTGAGTCGTAACACTACGTCCTGTGGCTGCACGCAAAGCATTATTTAACGCCGTGGTGTTGCTGTCAGGGTTCCTCCGAGCCATAATCCGTAGGTAGCTGTCATCCACTGCATTAGTAGCCCTTGGGCGGCCTGAGCGAGGCATGTCTTCGACAGTTCCTGTCTCTCTGTATCTCCTCCATGTCCGAACAACATCGCTTTGGTTCACTCCGAGACGCTTGAACACTTCCCTTGTTGAGAGCCCTCCCTGGCACAAAGTAACAATGCTGACGCGATCTAATCGAGGTAGCGTCTAGGCATTGTTAAACTACAGACAACACGGGCGGTGTACCTTCTTCCTTGTGGAATGACTGGAAGTGATCGGCTGTCGGACCCCCTCCGTCTAATAGGCGCTGCTCATGCATGGGTGTTTACATATTTGAGGGGGTTTAGTGACGTCTCTGAACAGTCAAAGGGACTGTGTCTGTGATATAAAATCCACAGTCAACATCTCTCTTCAGGAGTTCCGGGAACCGGGTTGATGCAAAACATTTGCGATGTATGTACGATGTCGCAACCACTTAAATTTATAGTGGGCTCTTGATATAGTTGTTCAAAATAATTTTCGTGAGAATAAAGAGCTAATTGTGTTTTAAAAAAATGATTCAAATGGCTCAGAGTACTATGGGACTTAACTGCTAAGGTCACCAGTCCCCTAGAACTTAGAACTACTTAAACATAACTAAGCTAAGAACATCACACACATCCATGCCCGAGGCAGAATTCGAACCTGCGACCGTAGCAGTCCCGCAGTTCCAGACTGAAGCGCCTAGAACCGCTCGGCCACTCCAGCCGGCTGTGTTTAAAAGATCGATATTTTTCGAATCCGTGTTGGCTTGTTGGCATCTCACATTGAAGTTGGTGCCACATGTTTAGCTTCTGTAAACATTGAGGGTTTTGCGTTCTTTTAAATTTAGCATACTTTTTTCTTTGCTTATGCAACAGTGTCGTCATATGTTTCGTGTAGCATGGAGGATCAGGACCATCTCTTACTGACTTATTTTGTGTATGTCTCTCAATAGCCGTCGATACTGTTTCTTTGAATTTAAACCTCATTCTGTCTCCGCTTACATATTCATATTGCAAGGAGTGGAGACTGTCTCAGAGAAAGGCTTCAAGCGAATTTTTATCTCCTTTTTGAAATAGATGTATTTTGCGTTTATTTTTGGTGGGTTACATATTACGGTATTCAGTCTCGCAACAAGAACATTTTCGTCACTAATCCCTATGTCTGTCATGATGCCCCCCCTACTTGCACAGGTTTGTTTGTTGCTAAGAGGTCAAGTATGTTTTCGTAAACATGTACACTTCGAGTAGGCTGCTGAATTAAATGTTCAAAATTATTTTCTGAGATCGCTGTCAGGACGATGTCTGATCACGTTTATGGCTACCTCTGACTTTAAACATGTATTTTCGCCAACAAATCGAGAATAGTTTGTTGAAGTGACCAGCATATATGAAATGAGAGTCAAGTGTTCTTTGAACAGCTCAATAACTGAATGATCACTAAAAGGAACCAATTATTAATTTAATCCGGTTGTCAAGTCTACCCATACTAACTCACAGGGTATACCTACTTCTAATTCATTACAAGGTATGGCAATAAACACTCCACCATCAACTGTATTTAATCTTTTCTGTTTGAACACGTTCAGGACCTTTGTAAAAACTTCGGCTGAACTTATTTCCGGCTTTAGTCAGCTTTCAGTACCTATAACGTTTTGAGCATCAGTGTTTTCTGTTAGCACTTGGAGCTCCAGTTCTTTTCCAACACAGCTACAACAATTAACTACTACAATACTGGTTGTTTCTAAGTCTACTTTCCTGTGTTTGTCCTGCACAATTGTAGACTGACTGCCTTGCTGTAGTTTTCTGAGATCAACTAACCTAAAAAACCGACCAGTCGCCTCCACATAGCCTCCGCTACACGTGTAGCCGCTTGCTGTGTGTAGTGGTCCAATGACCTACTAAGCAGAATCCAGAAACCTACCATGTTATGGCGCATGTCGAGTAATTTGCAGCCTGTACAGTGCAGAACGGCTGAGCCTCTGATTCAGACCATCCACTGGGCTCTGTACCAAGGGACCACAGTCGGTTCTGTCCACAACTATATAGATGGCGAGTAGCGCCTTCAACTCGCAAGCAAGACTGACAGTCTTTACTACATTAACTAGCTGCGCGAACCTCTTTCGATCTAAATAGATACACATTGTTAGTTCCGACATTAGCCACATATATACACTCCTGGAAATTGAAATAAGAACACCGTGAATTCATTGTCCCAGGAAGGGGAAACTTAATTGACACATACTTGGGGTCAGATACATCACATGATCACACAGACAGAACAACAGGCACATAGACACAGGCAACAGAGCATGCACAATGTCGGCACTAGTACAGTGTATATCCATCTTTCGCAGCAATGCAGGCTGCTATTCTCCCATGGAGACGATCGTAGAGATGCTGTATGTAGTCCTGTGGAACGGCTTGCCATGCCATTTCCACCTGGCGCCTCAGTTGGACCAGCGTTCGTGCTGGACGTGCAGACCGCGTGAGACGACGCTTCATCCAGTCCCAAACATGCTCAATGGGGGACAGATCCGGAGATCTTGCTGGCCAGGGTAGTTGACTTACACCTTGTAGAGCACGTTGGGTGGCACGGGATACATGCGGACGTGCATTGTCCTGTTGGAACAGCAAGTTCCCTTGCCGGTCTAGGAATGGTAGAACGATGGGTTCGATGACGGTTTGGATCTACCGTGCACTATTCAGTGTCCCCTCGACGATCACCAGTGGTGTACGGCCAGTGTAGGAGATCGCTCCCCACACCATGATGCCGGGTGTTGGCCCTGTGTGCCTCGGTCGTATGCAGTCCTGATTGTGACGCTCACCTGCACGGCGCCAAACACCCATATTACCATCATTGGCACCAAGGCAGAAGCGACTCTCATCGCTGAAGACGACACGTCTCCATTCGTCCCTCCATTCACGCCTGTCGCGACACCACTGGAGGTGGGCTGCACGATGTTGGGGCGTGAGCGGAAGACGGCCTAACGGTGTGCTGGACCGTAGCCCAGCTTCATGGAGACGGTTGCGAATGGTCCTCGCCGATACCCCAGGAGCAACAGTGTCCCTAATTTGATGGGAAGTGGCGGTGCGGTCCCCTACGGCACTGCGTAGGATCCTACGGTCTTGGCGTGCATCCGTGCGTCGCTGCGGTCCGGTCCCAGGTCGACGGGCACGTGCACCTTCCGCCGACCACTGGTGACAACATCGATGTACTGTGGAGACCTCACGCCCCACGTGTTGAGCAATTCGGCGGTACGTCCACCCGGCCTCCCGCATGCCCACTATACGCCCTCGCTCAAAGTCCGTCAACTGCACATACGGTTCACGTGCACGCTGTCGCGGCATGCTACCAGTGTTAAAGAGTGCGATGGAGCTCCGTATGCCACGGCAAACTGGCTGACACTGACGGCGGCGGTGCACAAATGCTGCGCAGCTAGCGCCATTCGACGGCCAACACCGCGGTTCCTGGTGTGTCCGCTGTGCCGTGCGTGTGATCATTGCTCGTACAGCCCTCTCGCAGTGTCCGGAGCAAGTATGGTGGGTCTGACACACCGGTGTCAATGTGTTCTTTTTTCCATTTCCAGGAGTGTAGTCAGCTGCGTCCTGTACTCTTCACGGCACCCAGAAGCACCCTTTCCACAACCGGAAAGAATTTTCCCGGTGTGCACACTGACTGAAGACGGGATTCCTGCCCCTCCTTGGCTACCATTAAGCGTCTAACGTTGGAGCGTCCACCTACCACCCCAAACCCACCTTCTGTGAATGCCCAGACAGAAAGGGGCGAGCGACTTAGTCTAGCTCTTGGACTTCGTCAGCCGTCAGCCACAGATAGCGCCTGAAACCTGTTAGATGAACTGGGGCGGCCCTCTGATCGAATCTCCGGAAAGCCTCTGTTTGGGCCGACCCCCCACTCGACCACAGGTGAGAGGTAGACTTTAGTGCAGACAGTACACGTGGCGGCCATAGTATTGCACCGATCGGGGGATACGGGAAGTGCTGGACGTGCATTAACATTAACAACCACTTCAGTCTGCTCCATTGCTAGGTATTCTCACTATTACTTGCATGTGGACGACAAGTGATTGGCCAAAATAGCCTCGTCACCAGCAGTGAAAATTCTGAGTGCAGTCTGCGTCCCTCTGTCTAATTCTCAACCCAGTGGGCAACAAAAAGGGAACGCCGTCTGACTGCTTCTGTCGTCCAATTCAAAAATGGTTCAAATGGCTCTGAGCACTATGGGACTTAACATCTGTGGTCATCAGTCCCCTAGAACTTAGAACTACTTAAACCTAACTAACCTAAGGACATCACACACATCCATGCCCGAGGCAGGATTCGAACCTGCGACCGTAGCAGTCGCGCAGTTCCGGACTGAGCGCCTTAACCGCTAGACCACCGCGGCCGGCTGTCGTCCAAATACTAAGTGCTATCAGAAAGATATCAGTCACTAGAGTGCTGTCTGTTACGAGTGTGAACAGAGCACACGTCTCCTGTGCATGCTATGCTCAGCGTCTCCTTTAAAGAACATCGCTCAGCAACGAGAAAAACGTTCTCTTAGCGCTAACCAATACTGTAATCTAGGATGTTGTTCATTTCTACCACCATGGACTGCGTTAAAACCGCCTCCAGACGTCTCTTTTCCGTTTCGCAATGTTGTGAGAATTATAAGGAAGCGGGTCTAAGTAAGAGCCTCGTCTAATTAACTATCATTCCACGGTACCCTCTTGAAAAAATTTAGGTAGTGTCTAGGTGTGTTTTTCACAAGACTCATTGCAAAGAAATAGCCATTGTGCTGACTAAATCATATACTGTAATATCTGTTTTCCAGACGCCATATTTAACTGAGCTAGCAAATCCTGTTCAGATCTTAACATGTAAACACGACAGCGGAAACGGTTACCAAAACTCAGTTGTCGTCTTACGGAAGATGCTTTGCGTGTAAACATAGTGATTGAAACGATACTGATTAGATGCGTGCGCATCTAAAACCAAGGGAACCTCTCCGTTAGGAATTTTAACAACCAACAAGGGACTGTCGTGTGGACTAGATCTCCTGTGTGGCATGTTCCCCTGGTGCAAACGGTATCACATGAAACTTAACAAATAATGTTTTATTTTCCTTTATCTTTAATTTACACTCGTACCTTCGTATAATACCAGTTTGGTCTGAAAACACTATTGTACATCGTCTCAGCAAATTTCATAATTCCGCTTTCTCTAGACTCATTAACAATTAGCTTCTGCGAACTTTCTCTCGCATTTTGTTATTTGTTTCACTATCAACTCCTGGTTAATTTAAATATTATTAGAGTAGATACACCAAATAGCTGCTTATAATAAGTAATCTTTATTTACGACATACGGTTTCGGCTTAATCGCCTTTTCAAGTACGTCTAGATTATTGTGACGTCCATATTGTATCGTTAGTGGACTGTTTTGTAACTGTCACTACTTTAAAAAGGTCGTAAATGATGTGAAGGTGTTGAAATTAAATGTTAATACAAAGAAACAGCAGTCTGACAGTTCTACTCTTACGACGCTGTATGTAAAGACATACTTTTTTGTGAACGGTAAATGCTGCATTCTAGGTCACAACAAAGGTAACTGGCTACTTTACCCGCTCAGGTCGGACAAAGTGGCCGTTTTGCCAGATTCTGAAAATTGAACTGTTCACAGTGCGTAATTTGATACTAAGTTGTTTAAGCTATTCTACGTTATGTTTCAGTAGTTGTACACTGTTGTTGCTGTTGTTGTGGTCTTCAGTCCTGAGACGCTACTCTATCCTGTGCAAGCTGCTTCATCTCCCAGTACGCACTGTAGCCTACATCCTTCTGAATCTGTTTAGTGCATTCACCTCTTGGTCTCTCTCTACGATTTTTACCCTCCACGCTGCCCTCCAATACTAAATTCGTGATCCCTTGATGCCTCGGAATATGGCCTACCAAGCGATCCCTTCTTCCAGTCAATTTGTGCACAAATTTCTCTTCTCCACAATTCTATTCAATACCTCCTCATTAATTATGTGATATACCCATCTAATCTTCAGCATTCTTCTGTAGCACCACATTTCGAAAGCTTCTATTCTCTTCTTGTCCAAACTATTTATCGTTCATGTTTCACTTCCATACATGGCTTCACTTCATACAATTACTTTCAGAAACGACTTCCTGACAAATCTATACTCGATTTCAACAAATTTCTCTTCTTCAGAAACGCTTTCCTTGCCATTGCCATTCTACATTTTATATCCTCTCTTCTTCGACCATCATCAGTCATTTGGTCCCCAAACAGCAATACTCCTTTACTAATTTAAGTGTTTCATTTCCTAATCTAATTCCCTCAGCATCGGCCGAGTTAACTCGACTACATACCTTTATCCCTGTTTTGCTTTTGTTGATGTTCATCTTATCGCCTTCTTTGAAGACACTGTCCATTCCGTTCGACTGCTCTTCCAAGTCCTTTGCTGTCTCTGACAGAGTTACAATGTCATCGGCGAACCTTAAAGTTTTTATTTCTTCTGCATGGATTTTAACACCTACTCCGAATTTTTCTTTTGTTTCCTTTACTGCTTGCTCAATATACAGGTTGAATAACATCGGGGAGAGGCTACGACCCTGTCTCACTCCCTTCCCAACCACTGCTTTCCCTTCATGCCCCTCGACTCTTATAACTGCCGTCTGGTTTCTGTACAAATTGTAAATACCCATTCGCTCCCCGTATTTTACCCCTGCCACATTCAGAATGTGAAAGAGGGTATTCCAGTCAACATTGTCAAAAGCATTATCTAAGTCTACAAATGCTAGAAACGCAGGTTTGCCTTTTCTTAGTCTAACTTCTAAGATAAGCCGAAGGGTCAGTATTGCCTCACGTGTTCCAACATTTCTACGGAATCCAAACTGATCTTCCCCGAGGTCGGCTTCTACCAGTTTTTCCATTCGTCTGTAAGGAATTCGCGTTAGTATTTTACAGCCGTTACTTATTAATCTGATAGTTCGGAAATTTTCACATCTGTCAACACCTGATTGCTTTGGGATTGGAATTATTATATTCTTCTTGAAGTCTGAGTGTATTTCGCCTGTCTCATACATTTTGCTCACCAGATGGTAGATTTTTCTCAGGACTGGCTCTCCCAAGGCTGTCAGTAGTTCTAATGGAATGTTGTCTACTCCTGGGGCCTTGTTTCGACTTAGGTCTTTCAGTGCTCTGTCAAACTCTTCACGCAGTATCATATCTCCCATTTCATCTTCATTTACATCCTCTTCCATTTCCGTACTATTGCCCTCAAGTACATCGCCCTTGTATAGACCCTCTATATACGCCTTACACCTTTCTGCTTTCCCTTCTTTGCTTAGAACTGGGTTTCTATCTGAGCTCATGATATTCATAAAAGTGGTTCTGTTTTATCCAAAGGTCTCTTTAATTTTCCTGTAGGCAGTATCTATCTTACTCCCAGTGAGATAAGCCTCTACATCCTTACATTTGTCCTCTAGCCATCCCTGCTTAGCCATTTTGCACATTTTTGAGACGTTTGTGTTCCTTTTTGCCTGCTTCGTTTACTGCATTTTTATATTTTCTCCTTTCATCAATGAAATTGAATATTTCTACTGTTACCCAAGCATTTCTACTAGCCCTCTTCGTTTTACCTACATGATGCTCTGCTGCCTTCACTACTCCATCCCTCAGAGCTACCCATTCTTCTTCTACTGTATTTCTTTCCCCCATTCCTGTCAATTGTTCCCTTATGCTCTCCCTGAAACTCTGTACAACCTCTGGTTTAGTCAGTTTATCCAGGCCCCATCTCCTTAAATTCTCACCTTTTTGCAGTTTCTTCAGTTTTAATCTACAGTTCATAACCAATAGATTGTGGTCAGAGTCCACATCTGCCCCTGGAAATGTCTTACAATTTAAACCCTGGTTACTAAATCTCTGTCTTACCATTATATAATCTATCTGATACCTTCTAGTATCTCCAGGATTCTTCCATGTATAAAACCTTCTTTTATTATTGTTGAACCAAGTGTTAGCTATGATTAAGTTATGCTCTGTGGAAAATTCTACCAGACGGCTTCCTCTTTCATTTCTTACCCCCAATCCATATCCACCTACTATGTTTCCTTCTCTCCCTTTTCCTACTCTCGAATGCCAGTCAACATTGACTATTAAATTTTCCTCTCCCTTCAGTACATGAATAATTTCTTTTATCTCATCATTCATTTCATCAATTTCTTCATCATCTGCAGTGCTAGTTGGCATGTAAACATGTACTACTGTAGTAGGAATGGGTTTCTTGTCTATCTTGGCCACAATAATGCGTTCAACATGTTGTTTGTAGTAGCTTACCCGCACTCATATTTTTTATTCGTTATTAAACCTACTCCTGCATTACCCCTATTTGATTTTGTATTTATAGCCCTGTATTCACCTGACCAAAAGTCTTGTTCCTCCTGCCACCGAACTTCACTAATTCCCACTATATCTAACTTCAACCTATCCATTTCCCTTTTTAAATTTTCTAACCTACCTGCCCGATTAAGGGATCTGACATTCCACACTCCGATCCGTAGAACGCCAGTTTTCTTTCTCCTGATAACGACGTCCTCTTGAGTAGTCCCCGCCTGGAGATCCGAATGGAGGACTATTTTACCTCCGGAATATTTTATCCAAGAGGAAGCCATCATCATTTAACCATACTGTAAAACTGCATGCCCTCGGGAAATATTATGGCTGTAGTTTCCCCTTGTTTTCAGCCATTCGCAGTTCCAGCACAGCAAGCCCGTTTTGGTTAGTGTTACAAGGCCAGATCAGTCAATCATCCAGATTGTTGCCCCTGCAACTACTGAAAAGGCTGCTGCCCCTCTTCAGGAACCACATGTTTGTCTGGCCTCTCAACAGACACCCCTCCGTTGTGGTTGCACCTGTGGTACGGCTATCTGTATTGCTGAGGAACAGAAGCCTCCCCACCAACGGCAAGGTCTATGGGTCTATGGTTCATGGGGGGTGGGGGGGGAGTTGTATACCATATCCACTGATTTCTGTGTTCTTCCTTCTATTCCTACTCAGTTTAAAACATAGGCTACCTTGTTCAACTCTCCCCTATGTGGTACTAAAACGATCACTTCTCTCCACCAAAAAATCCCCTGTGAGATCAATAATACGAACTTTAAAAATCCGCATCTATCATGGAGCAAAGCATCATATTCCAATGAAGAGACGCCTTCAGTGTCTTAAGGCAATGTCTGTGTCCCTCAGAACCTGAGGCCAGGAACCGTCTTCATTGAAGTAATATACAACTCAGACGTTCCCCCACAACCATTGGTAGCCCAGCGTGCTATGCCTGTCACGATCGAAGTCTGAAGTCCGAATCCAAAAATTTCACTTCCCTATTTTCCTGAACGTTCCGCGAAAAAAAGCCCCACATAAAGTTTCTCAGCCACTCAAAGTGGATCACTAGTGATCAGACAGTGACGAGCAGACTTCGAACTAACCTCCCAGTATTTTTTTAAAAAAGCATCTCTAGTACCTTCCGCCGCGGAAGTCGAACACGCGGCAGAACAAATGGATGTGGTCAGCCCATAGAGCGGCTCTCGCGCAGCGAGGGTGCCACCGCTAAGCCACATGCAGACAGCGGCCAATAGCCGCTCCCTCCGGTTTCGTATATGGGGACCTGCTCTGCTCTAGTCCAGCTGCTGATGACCAACTCCTCCGCCTCACTCATCTCCTCTCCCTCCAGCTTAGCTCCCGTCGCTCCGGCATTTTTGTCTCCCTTGACCTCGAAAAGGCCTACGACCGTGTCTGGCATCCTGGTCTCCTGTTTAAACTCCAAACCTACGCCCTTCCTATCAACTGCATCCGTCTGGTGGCCTCCTTCCTCTCCCACCGCCCCTCCTATGTTATCATCCATAATGCCACTTCCTACACCTTCTACCCCTCTGCAGGTGTGCCCCAGGGCTCTGTCCTCTCCCCTCTCCTCTACCTCCTGTACACGGCAGATATGCCCCAACCAACCCCCCCTCCAGTACACCTCTTGTAATATGCTGATGACACCGCATTCCTCGCCCTCGCTCCTACCCTCCAACGGTCACAACGCCTTCTCCAGAATCACCGTGACCTTTTTGCTGCATTGTGTAACCAGTGGCTCCTGAAACTCAACCCTTCCAAGACCCAGGCAATCATCGTAGGTCGTACCACTCGCTCCTTCCGGCTCCTGGATTTCTCCCTTACTGTCTGCACCCGTCCTGTCCGCCTCACCCCCACCCTCACCTACCTTGGCCTCACCATTGACCGTCACCTCACCTGGATCCCTCCGCTCCATCCAATCCAAAGCCCACAACCGCCTCCGACTCCTCAAACTCCTCTCCAGCCGGACATGGGGGTTGCACCCCTCTACCATCCTCCACACCTACACATCCTTAATCCATCCCATCCTCTGTTATGCCAGTCCTGCCTGGATATCTGCCCCCCCCGAAATTCTATAAGTCCCTCCAGATCCTTGAGCGTCATGCACTCTGCCTCGCCTTCCGTATACGCCTCCCGTCCCCCACGCGGATCCTCTATGATCTCATTCCTTTCCCCCATCTGCTCCTATTCCTCGAACATATCCGCATCCTCTGCACCTCCCGCCGTCTTGAACCCCCTCACCCCCTGGTTACTCCTCTCCTCTCCGATCCCCACCCCCTGCCACGTCTTCACCGTTGTGTCCCCCCTACCCTCCATCTCTACACCCTACATCTCCTTTCCCAAGGTGGCTTCCATCAACTCCCCCTCCCGGATGATGCCCTCTCTCCCTCCATTTACCCATCCTATCAACTCTGATCCTCACTCCCCCTCCTTTCCTCTGCCCTTTTCCCGGGCTCCCTCTCCCCCCCTTCCATCCTCTTTCTTCCCCACCTCCCCTCTCTTTGCCCCCTTCTCTCCCCCGCATCCTTTTCCATTTCCCTCCTCTGCCTCCTCTCATTCCCTCTTGCGTGTGCCCTTCTCCCCTTTTATTAGTCCTCTCCCTCCTTGGTTCTCCCACTTTTCGTTTTTTCCTCTCCTCCCTCCTTGTTTTTCCCCCTCCTGCAGGACCCCCCCCCCCCCCCCCATCTACCTTTCGCTCGGGAGTGTCGTCTTTGTGCTGCCACTTTCGTGCAGTGTTCTACAGTGAGTGTTCTACAGTGCGTGTTTTACAGTGAGTGTTCCGTGTTGTGTTTTTTGGGACTTGTTGCGAATGGCCATCATACTGTCGCTGGGTGTGCCTTTTATCTCTTGCGAACAGAAACCAGACTGTCGCCATGTTTTTTAATTGTGTGTCTACTATGTTACTTGTCTGATTCCTGTGCATTTTATCTACATTGCCAACCCCTTTTGCTTTCTGTTTTAACTTTCCGCAATTTTACGCCATTTTACACTTTAAATCACCATTTTATCGCCTGTTTTTCCTTGTTTCTTTCGTCTTCCTTTATTTAAAAGAAGTCTGTAGGCTGTGGAGCAGCGTAGTATGCTGCTGCCAGCCCGCCCCCTTTGGGGGGAATTCAAAATCAATAAAGGAAAAAAAAACCCTAGTCCAGCAGTCTGGTACTCGCTCTGGATTTCGTTTCTATCTCGGTGATACTGCGTTCTGGTCGTTGCTCGTTGTTGACATTGCCTGGCTCTGGTTCCGAGTGGATTTACGTTTGGTGTTGTGGTTTGCACAAGCCTCTGTTGTTTATCTCTTCCATGTTGTGTCGCTCATAATCGGTCGTGGTCGGTTGTTGTCAGTTGTCGTTGGTCTGCCGCCCGACTCGTCCTGTGTTTACCCGGTGGTGCGTGCTCCACCGCCGGCAGCTTCCCCGCCTGGCGGCTCCGATCCGCAGCCCAAGGCGTTCCCGCTGTTGGTTGTGGTTACAACAGTATCCCATTGCGTTTTTCTGCCCAGAAATAGAGTGAGTTTGGGGGGGGGGGGGGAGGGGAAGACATATTTTAACGGCCGGTATGGCTACAGTTTATCACGGCGTGACGCTGTTCTGAAAGCTTTGAAATTCTATCGTCCAGTTGTATCAGCAAAACGAGAGGGCTGCGGTCTGTGATTGGCAGACACCGCTCCAAGTGGAAATTTGGCCCTGGCGTAAGATATGTCATCGGTTACACAAAGGTGCCATCCTTTCATGCCATAGCTGGGCAAGTCTTTACAAAGAAAAGGAGAAACTTGCAAGTAAATGATCACTACCGGCGCCTATTTGCAAACAATTTTCACATTTGTAAGTGACAAATTCACCAGTGCTCAAGGGGAAGCTGTGTAGAGAATGTGCTATCTGATATTGTGGCGTCAGCCTTACCATCCAAAGTGCAAGAAGTGCCTGTTTTCTGAAGCTCTTGTTCCTCACAGGACCTGGAAGTGTAACACCCGTCTCACATAGAGTAAGATGCTTACTTGCTAGCTTACTCGATGTCTCCATTGTGTGCTCTGTAGTGTGCTAACTACTGCCCTGCAAGGTGCTGTGCATGTTATCCGTGATGGGTTCGGTGCGAGTTTTCTTCTGAGGCCTAGTAGGGTTCCCTGAATGTTACCTGCACGTCGAGTTTGGTGACTGAAGTCACAGCCTACAGAGTGGCAACTTTCAGACAACGCCACTTAATCTCGAGACCAAACAGAACGTCTGACTCCATTCTCAAACGATTGTAAAGAAACTATTTGGCAAAAGAAATAGATTCCTGCACCTTATAGTTTTATTCGTCAGCTTCATGACAAGCTGCCTATCATTCCGTTAATGATCACACTTAATGTGGTATTTCAGGACTGAGTAAACTACTGCAAGAAATTCGGGAACTTTGCAGTGAAAAATAGAGGTCGCAATGAATTTGCATTTGGCCCACGTTAGGTCATATGTCTATGCACATGAAATTTTTGTAGTTACAACGACAGAACAAAAAACCCCTCAAGCATTACAAATTCCTCGTATCTCGTAAACTGTTGCTGATATGGAAACAATATTTTGCGAACTATAGCACGCAAAGGGGAGATAACTTCGCCATATGATTAATATGCGAAACATCCATATCTACAGCGAGTGTCAAGTGACTATAAATGTTTCCAACCAAATGATTTAATATTTAAGCGCTATCGATAACTGGTGAAACGAGAGTCACTGTGGACTTGGAAGAATGTATGTGAAGCAATTGTAGTTTATTTTTATACTTAATAGGGTATTTTCATAAACTATTGACATATCTTCACATCGGTTGCTTTTCTATGATTCTGTCGCAATTTAAATTGCATTAGAAGGTTAGTGAGATGAATTGTTGCAAAGCCAGCTATATTTTGTGGAAAGAAACCGATTAATATGGCAACAAGCACGCGGGCATATTACTCAAAGCTTGTTGCTGACAACGCTTCTCATAAGAAAAATAAAGGTGATGTTAAGTCTGGGGAAAATACATCACCACTTCTGTGTATTAGTAATAACAAATGATTTGGATTGAAACTGGGTATTGAATTTTATTTCTTATCTCAGTTACCTAAGAAATAAGAAAACAATTAGCAGCACATAGTATGTCATATTTTCTCTCCAATACCATTACAGAACGAGGGATTGTACTTTTTCACCACAAACATCTTTTAGTTTGTCAAAGATACTGGTAATCAGTTTACACCTTGATATGTAGTTGACTAAATTTTCCAGATTTAAATGTTTTCGTATTTCCCAGATCACTGACACACGGAAATGTAATTCTTTGGCCAGTGTTAGTCCGCAGCATTCATTATTAACCTTATCCTGTGATATAAGACTCCATTAAAATTTGAACAGAAATGTCGATTTATTATCGCCAGACTTCTTATTCCCTTTAATTTTCTTCAGAAATACTCTATAAGTGACGAGTTTTAAGTGATTTGTTAAGTTCCGCTGTTGCCGCGTTCAAATGTGCTTCTTTTGCCAAAACACTGCAGTGTTTGTATTAATTCATACCACTAACATTCTAATGCATTTGAAATTACGACAGAATCATAAAAAGCGCCTGATATGAAGGCATGTCAATTGTTTAAGAAAATACCCATTCTCGGCACAAAAACAGATTGTAATATATTCAGGAATGTTGTTCCAAACCCACATTAATTTTCGTTTCACTAACTGTCGATGATGCTTGAACATCATTTCATTGAAAAAATCAATAGTCGTTTGAATACCACAGTAGATTTTGAAGTTACGCATATTAATCATATGGTGATATACTCTCCTCTTTGCGTTATGTCATCTACCAGACATTGTTTCAATATCTGAAACTGCTTACGAGATACTCGAAATTCTGCGAATATTTCATTTTGGCTTTTTTGCTGCCTTGCGAGCTCACGACGAAGCGCATTACATACGACCGATGTTCTCAGGATTGGTGATAGCTAGCAATATCCATCGAAGTTTAAATAAAAACTCAATGTGTTAACCACATTTAATATGCAGGAACATATGACTTAACATGCACCAAATGTAAATTTATAGTGACCTCTATATTTCACTGCAAGCTTTCCGAAATTCTTGCAGTAGTTTACTCAATCCTAAAATATCACAATAAATATGACCATTAACGAAATGATAGGTTGTTCATCATGGAGCTGACCAATGAAGCAATGAAAAGCGTGAGAATAAATTTTTTACCGAATAGTTCCTTTGCAATCGTTTGAGAAAGATTGTAAGTAGACTGTCACACATGCCCTTCCATTCACGGAGTCAAGCCAGCCAGCTGGGGCTGATTCTATATCTTTCATACCAATCGGCGCAGTAGGTTAATCTCGGTATTGACGTCATTTTCGATTCTTTCCTATTCAGTAAGCTTCTAAGACCTGTTACCGAACGGTTACTCCACCGATTTTTCGACAACTGTACCGAGAAGTTTTGGATTTCGGTATGACCCTGTCGTTCAGTTACCTGTGGTTTATTTACACCTGTAATTTGTTATTTTAAATATATTTAGCGGTTTTAGCTTTGGATTTAGTGATTGTGTTACTAAATTATCACCACAGGATGCGTCCAATTGGGAAGTGAGTTAATAATAGACTATTTTCTTTTGTTAGAAATATGGTTAGCTTAAGATGTTACTGTGAATGGTTACAACATAAAAAAATAAATAAATAAAAGTTTTCGGTCAATATTCTCTCAAAATACCTGTTATTTTTATGCAATGAAGAGTTCATAAAGATCGTTAAATATAAAGACATAGTGGCTGCTTATATACATTACGTGAGTGTTAGCTGAAATTACTAGTGACTTAGCATACTGTTTTCCGCTAATGGTTTACTTATTAATTATCGAACCACGTTTAAAGCTTTTAAGCAACAATGCAAAGAAATTTTGCGAAGTCTGATAGAGTAAACCTTGCAAAATGTCATGTATTTACGACTTACACCCGCATTATTCAGAAACGAAGTCAACCTGCGTCTCTCTTGAATGGAATTGCATAAAACAAAACACTGACAGCATGCGAGTTGTAGTAGTGAAG